>NC_037354.1:3107500-3729000 GCF_002263795.3 Bos taurus
ATTAAACTCCTGCTTAGGGATGTGCATAGGTTAAAAACATTCAATGTCCAATTATGTATGAAATACTGAATGTAACTACTAGCATCATTAGCAGATGACCAAGAAATTTGTTAATACATTTGCACCTATAGACCCTAACCTGCCACATTCATTTGTTCATGGTAATCAGGGTTTCATTTTTTTTATAATATATTTTTTTTAATTTTTTTTTAAATTTTATTATTTTTAAACTTCATAATATTGTATTGGTTTTGCCAAATATCGAAATGAATCCGCCACAGGTATACATTTATTTTTTAACTTTACAATTTTGTATTGGTTTTGCCATATATTAACATGAATCCGCCACAGGTATACATGTGTTCCCCATCCTGAACCCCCCTCCCTACTCCCTCCCCGTACCATCCCTCTGGGTCATCCCAGTGCACCAGCCCCAAGCATCCAGCAGCATGCATCGAACCTGGACTCGCAACTTGTTTCATATATGATATTATACATTTTCAATGGCATTCTCCCAAATCATCCCACCCTCTGCCTCTCCCACAGAGTCCAAAAGACTGTTCTATACATCAGTGTCTCTTTTGCTGTCTCGTATGCAGGGTTATTGTTACCATCTTTCTAAATTCCATATATATGCATTAGTATACTGTATTGGTGTTTTTCTTTCTGGCTTACTTCACTCTGTATGACAGGCTCCAGTTTCATCCACCTCATTAGAACTGATTTAAATGTATTCTTTTTAATGGCTGAGTAATACTCCATTGTGTATATGTACCACAGCTTTCTTATCCATTCATCTGCTGATAGACATCTAGGTTGCTTCCATGTCCTGGATTTTAAGAGTTATCATAAGGATCAGAAAAGCAGGAGTAACTCGTTTCGCCTTAATTTTCAAACATAGGGTACAGGGGATTCTGGGGGAGTTATATGCTTGGTGGAATAGACAAGGGAGGGAAGAAGAGCCCTACACTGGAGGAAAGCACACAGCCTGTCATGAAGGGGAACAGAGGAGTACAAAAAATAAGGATAGTGAAGATTTCATTATCTTCTGGGGCAAAGTGGTGAAACTCCAATTCCTGTTAATTCATGTTAGTAATGACGTGAATTTTATTTTCTCCCTGTCTTCTCATGTTCTGATAGATTTCCTTAGAAACTGGGCAGTTCCTCAGAATATTAGAGGTTTCTCAATAAAAACGCTCTCTGAGAGGACAGTGACCTTTCACCCACAGGCAGCAAGGGCCCCATGCGTTCCCTGTGTACCTGCCCCCAAAAGCGGTGAGCTCTGTGCTTCCCGTGTGCTGTCTGTCGTGGTCCCAACCGCAACCCCAAGACATCCTGCTGGCTTCACAGGGAGGCTGACATTGCAAGCGGTTAAGTGGTGATGGAGGCAGTGAACTCAGAGTTCAAGTCCAGGCTGAGCAGCTGCAGAGCTGGGGCCATTTACACGGTTCCGGACACTGGTGCCCCACAGGCTAATTTAACAGGGACACTTATATGTGGTCACCAGCACTGCTGAAATAGTCTTAAACAATGTACATTAAGAGGGAAACAGACTAATTAGTGATTAATCCTTTTTTTATCACAACTGCTTTCACAGGAGAAGAATTTGGAATGATTTAAGATCGAGTGTTTGGCTTCTTTATATATGTATATGTGTGTATATGTATATGTGTGTAGGGCTTTCCTCCAGTGTTCTTCTCCAGGCAAGAACATTGGAGTGGGTTGCCATTTCCTTCTCCAAGTTTAAATGCTGAGAAATCCAACCACAGGAAAAGACAGGAGGGGCAGTAACCCCGGAGAAGAGGGCAGAGGCACCTGGCTGGCTAAGCAGCGGGGAAGACAGACATTCTGAACCCTGCTTCCTGTATCCACACCTCCCGCCATCTTCTTCCTGTGAGTGTGGACTAGACTTGCTAAGTCACAGGGAACAGCAGAAATGGTGGGACATCACTTCTGAGACACCAGCTTATGAAAGCCCAGTGTCCCGCACGCACGCAAGCCTGTTTCCGTCTCCCCTCCCTTTCTGGGGTCACTCCCCTAGGCGGAGCCAGTTTCCACAGTACGAGGGGGCCCTGTGCAGAGGGCCCAAGTGACAGAGTATGGGAGAGAGTCACCCCCTGGTCAAGCCTGGGGAGGCCTCAGCCCCTGCTGACCCTTTTGCTGTGGCCTGCTGACACGGCCCGAGGCAAAATCAGGTTAGCCACTTCGCGATTACTGACCCTCAGAAACTCTGAGATAACAAATGTATGTGGTTTCAAGCTGCTACTTTGGGGGTGGTATTGTTTCACAGCAATAGATAAGTAAGTGGGAATGTTGACTCAGCTTTTGCTACAGTGACCAAAGAGCTCAGGTTACAAAGCAAAAGACCTTGTGTGTGTGTGTGCAGTATATGCTATTTTATTTTGATTGGAGTCAAATGACAGGCAATCCAATATTAGGTGTGTGTGTGTGTGTATGAATATCGGAGAAGGCAATGGCACCCCAATCCAGTACTCTTGCCTGGAAAATCCCATGGACGGAGGAGCCTGGTAGGCTGCAGTCCATGGGGTTGCTGAGGGTCAGACATGACTGAACGACTTCACTTTCACTTTTCACTTTCATGCATTGGAGAAGGAAAGGGCAACCCACTCCAGTGTTCTTGCCTGGAGAATCCCAGGGACGGCGGAGCCTGGTGGGCTGCCGTCTATGGGGTCACAGAGAGTCAGACATGACTGAAGCGACTTAGCAGCAGCAGCAGCAGTGTATGAATATATAAGGGAATTTATATTGAAACTATCCATTTGGAGTTGGAATATGGGTCAAAAGAGCATATTCAACATGGTGGAGCCAAGCTCCTACAGGATAGGCAGGCATCTGCATTGATATATTCTTATTTAAATTTTATTCATTTTTGAGATATATGTTACCTGCACAACTTGCAGAATTTCAGAGATATAGCACTTCCACATACTGTTAGAACTTTCTCTCTCACCTCTGACCCCTGTAACTCAGGTTACCTCTGCATGAAACCAATGATCCACATGTATTTTGTGTGTGTATTCCTTAAGGAGTATGTTTGTATCTTTTTCTTTAATCATATTCTATGTACACAAGCATTTAGCACCAGTTACATATAAGGATGTATTTCCCTTTCTATGCTTTAACACTAAAACTGCAACCTCTGTTCCCTTGCCCAATGAATGCTTCCTATTTTCTCTCTTGCTATATAATTCTCATTGACATTCATCATAAAGTATGTGCTTTACTTGTATTAATTTCTGTTTCCTTGATAGAATGAAGCACTATGAGAGTAGAGTCTTCCTTTCTGTTTTATTTATTATTATATACCTAGTATAGTGTCTGCTATAAATCTCTGTTGAATGAATAAACATTATACTTCAGATACTGATTATATTTTACATTAGTGGGCAGATTGCTTTTCTTCTAGTTTCATATTTTGATGTATGTTCTAACATGGTGATTTCCACATAATTTTGTTAATTATTTAAAGCACTTGATTTTCTATAATGTAAATTACTGGAATTAATTGACCTGTACTTGTAGGTGAAATGCATTAAAGAAAAATATATAAATGCAATTAATGTCAATATAAATTAAGCTCTTTTAAAGTACTTTACTTTTGCTTTGCTTTATTTTTATAAGAGAATTTAGCACTGGCCATTTTGTTTCAGTTTTACAGCTTTTAAATAGGCAGTGGAAATCATTACAAATAAAAGATGATGTTATTATAATATTGTGAAGCTAAAATTCATTAGAGTGTTCATTTTCATCAGTCTCTAATGTTAAAAATTGATTCTTCTTTTTATAATCTAATAGGTGCAAATAAATGGAAGGGGTATGTCACAGAGTAACAAAGCAAATCATGCTGGCCATATTTAGGATAAAACAATCCAGATATTCTATGGCAAAGGAAAGGGCATGGCTGTTCAGTACAGATATTTTTTATCCTCAACTAACAAGAAAAACAGAAAATTCTCATTTAATCTTGTAAAGTCAGAACACCAAGAATAATATAAATACTATCAAAAATTGTGCTTAAATTTAAAAGACTAAATAAAAACTCACCATTACTTATCAGAAAGAAAATTGGTCTTGAGACCAGTGTGTGTGTGTGTGTGTGTGTGTGTGTGTGTGTGTGTGTGTATGATATTATATATATAATATGTATGTATCAGTTCAGTTCAGTTCAGTTGCTCAGTCGTCCAACTCTTTGTTGACTCCATGAACCACAGCATGCCAGGCCTCCCTGTCCATCACCAATTCCCAGAGTCCACCCAAACCCATGTCCATTGAGTCAGTGATACCATCCAAACATCTCATCCTCTGTCGTCACCTTCTCCTCCTGCCCTCAATGTTTCCTAGTATCAGGGTCTTTTCAAATGAGTCAGCTCTTTGCATCAGGTGGCCAAAGTATTGGAGTTTCAGCTTCAACATCAGTCCTTCCAATGAACACCCAGGACTGATCTCCTTTAGGATGCACTGGTTGGATCTCCTTGCAGCCCAAGGGACTCACAAGCATCTTCTCCAACACCACCATTCAAAAGCATCAATTCTTCAGTGCTCAGCCTTCTTCACAGTCCAACTCTCACATCCATACATGACCACAGGAAAAACCACAGCCTTGACTAGATGGACCTTTGTTGGCAAAGTAATGTCTCTGCTTTTTAATATGCTGTCTAGGTTGGTCATAACTTTCCTTCCAAGGAGTAAGCATCTTTTAATTTCATGGCTGCAGTCACCATCTGCAGTGATTTTGGAGCCCAGAAAAATAAAGTCTGACACTGTTTCCACTGTTTCCTCATCTATTTCCCATGAAGTGAAGGGACTGGATGCCATGATCTTAGTTTTCTGAATGTTGAGCTAACTTTTCACTCTCCACTTTCACTTTCATCAAGAGGCTCTTTAGTTTGTCTTTACTTTCTGCCATAAGGGTGGTGTCATCTGCACATCTGAGGTTATTGATATTTCTCCCAGTAATCTTGATTCCAGCTTGTGCTTCCTCCAGCCCAGTGTTTCTCATGGTATTATATATATATATGATATGTTAAATATTTGTTTTATGTTTATGTGTTAGAATAATACTGCATGGGTGTGGATGTAAGTATAGTTAGAAATTAACATGTTTCTAATGATGGGAAGTGTGGGTGACAAAAAAAAGTTTACAAAATAATTCTATAGGTATAATATTTCTTTATTATGATATTTAAAGTTTACCTTAAAATGTCTTTAATATGTACTGTTAGTTCTGTTATACCATCCACTGATTATTTTTTAGTTTAACATAACTTTTAAAAATTCAAATTCTTCAAAATCAAAATTACCTGTTTTTATTGAATAATTACAGCATCCAGTATTTTTTTTTTTCTAAACCTGCCTATTTCATTCACTGTGGTTAGAAACACAGAAAAAGGTAAAGTATTTATAGATTGCATTGCATATTTTAAATTATATTTCAGTTAAGCTACTGAGAAAAGAATATGGAAACAAGGCTAATCTAGTAAACTGGAAAAGAAAATCAAGGTATTAGTTACAGATAACACAGCCTGGCACCACAGAAGCTCTGATGCACAGGCCGCCATAATGTTCCTGGTCCTGTAATGCTTTTTCTCTGAATGCTCTGGGCTTTTTCCCCATGAAAAGTGTAGCAGGAAGTATGTAGGTGTCTGTAGGCATCCACATCAGCAGTCTTAAGTGTAAAAACTAAGAACTGCTGAATTAATTGTATCCTTTCATTAAAACCAAGTGTTACGTGGAGCTGGATTCCATTATTCACCTACATCTGAATATTTTTCTGGTTTGTGCATAGGCACATCCTCTATGCAAAGTTCTCTCATCCATTTCATCATCCATCAATATAAATGGATGATATTGAAATAAGGAAATAACAAGGTTAAAAGTGGTGATTAAACCAGGTTCGATGCACGATACTGGATGCTTGGGGCTAGTGCAATGGGATAACCCAGAGGGATGGTATGGGGAGGGAGGAGGGAGGAGGGTTCAGGATGGGGAACACATGTATACCTGTGGTGGATTCATTTTTATATTTGGCAAAACTAATACAATTATGTAAAGTTTAAAAATAAAATAAAATTTCAAATAAAAAAAATAAAGCATGTTGAAAGAAGCTATACTTCTTAAAAAATGTTCTTGTTCTTTGGGTTTTTGTTGCTTTTATTAAAATGGAATACTTTTTAAAAGGTCCTAGAACTGAGCATGACCTCATTTGCCTGCCACTTCTATAAAAGATATATGCTTTTAGTGACTTTTGTATATACAATAAAGTGTTGTTAACTGTGGTCACAGTCCTGAACAGACAGCTCCACAATGTACTCATCTTGCTTAACTGTGTCACTTGATGAGCAACTGCCTCTTTAATAAAAGAGGTATCTGTCTGTGCACAAATACAGACAGAATGACTGTTTCCCTCTAAAATTCTCTATTAAGAGGACAGATGTTAAAACAGAAATCATCTAAGCAGAAAGTATGTGTATGCTTGTGTGTATATTTAACTCTGGATTGATAGAAAAAACAAAAAACAAAAAAACTTTTTTGACCCAGAGGGATGGTATGGGGAGGGAGGTGGGAGAGGAGTTCAGGATTGGAAACACATGTACACCCGTGGCGGATTCATGATAATGTATGGCAAAACCAATACAATATTGTAAAGTAATTAGCCTCTAATTAAAATAAATTTAAATAAATAAATAAATAATAAATAAAACAGTGCAAAAAAAGAAAGACATATATTTAACTCTGGATTGATAGGAAAAAACCTTTTTTAAAATGACATACAATTGACATATATGGTTCTAGTTTCATGTGTAGAGTATGATGAGTCAATATTTATATACACTGTGACGTGACCACCACAGTAAGTCTAGCTAACACCCATCACCATATGTAAGTAAAGCCCATTTTTTCATGTGATGAGGACTCTTCAGACCTAACTTTCTAGTATAGAATACAGTGGCATTAACTAGAGTGTGTTGTAGATCACATCCCCATGGTTTGCTTGTAACTGGAAGTTAACACCTTTTGACACCCTTCACCCATTTTCCCTACTCTCGTCTCTGGCAACCACCAGTCTGTTCTCTGTCTGACTTTGTTGTTTAAGATTCCACACTTAAGTGATATCATATGGTATTTGTCTTTCTCTTTCTGACTTATGTCACATGTCACAATGCCCCTGAGGTCCATCCACGCTGTTGTAAATGGCAAGATTTCACTTTTTATGTCAAAGTAATATTCCACTGTGTGCGTGTATGTGTCACATTTTTATCCCTTCATGCACTGATGGGCACTTAGGTTGTTTCCATATCTTGGCTATTGTAAACAATGCTGCGATGAACATGAGGGTGTATGTAGGTTTTTGGATTAGTGGGTTTTTTTTTCCTTCAGATAAATACCCATAAGTGGAATTGCTAGGTCCATATGATAACTCTATTTTAATTTTTTGAGGAACCATCATAGTGTTTTCCATAGCAGCTGCACCAACTTATATTTACACAAACAGGGCACAAAGGTTGCCTTTCTTCCACATTCTCAACAGTGTTTTTTATTTCTTACCTTTCGACAACCAGTATCACAGGTATGGGGTGATTTCTCTTTGTGGTTTTGGTTTGCATTTCCCTAATGATTAGGGATGTTGAGCATGTCTTCTTTGAGAAAATGTTTATTCAGATTCTGTATTTTTTAATTGGATTGTTTTCCTGCTATGGAGCTCTACGAATTATTTCTATATTTTAGATATTAGCCCCATCAGCTATATGATTTGCAAACATTTTCCAAGTTCAGTATGTTGCTTGTTCATTTTGCTAATGGTTTCCTTTTCTGTCCAGAGGATTTTCTTTTTAATTTGATATAGTCCA
Source organism: Bos taurus (assembly GCF_002263795.3). Classification (NCBI taxonomy): domain Eukaryota; kingdom Metazoa; phylum Chordata; class Mammalia; order Artiodactyla; family Bovidae; genus Bos; species Bos taurus. The sequence continues at coordinate 3,115,369 of NC_037354.1, forward strand.
ATTGATTGTTTTTGCTTTTCTTGCCTTTGATTTGGTGTCAAATCCACAAAGTCATCCCATGACTAATGCCAAGGAACTGACCATCTGTTTTCTTCTATGAATTTTAGTGTTTCAGGTGGCTTTTTGAAAAAATTATTTATTTTTTAATTGAAGGGTAATTGTTTTACAGAATTTTTTGCTTTCTGTCCAACCTTAACATAAATCATCCATAGGTGTACATATGTTTCCTCTCTCTTGAACCTCCCTTCCATCCCCCTCCCTATCCCACCCCTGTTTGAGTTCCCTGAGACATACAACAAATTCCCACTGGCTACCTATTTTACATATGGCTATGTAAGTTTCCATGTTACTCTCTCCATTCATCTCACCCTCTCCTCCCCTTTCCCCGTGTCCATAAGTCTGTTTTCTATGTCTGTTTCTCCATTCAAGTCTTTAATCTATTTTTGAGTTAAGTGTTGTGTCTAGTATAAAATGGGAGTCTAATTTTATTCTTTGTACACGGCTGTCTTATTTTCCCAACACCATTTATTGAAGAGGTCATTCTTTCCTCCCTGTATATTCTTGAGTCTCCTGTCAAAAACTAATTGACCATATATGCATCAGTTTATTTCTGGGCTCTGTATCTTATTTCATTGATCTATGTGCCTTTTTTGACTACTTCAGCCTTATAATACAGTTTGAAATCAGGGGGCATGGGACCTCTAGCTTTATCCTTCTTTTTCAATATTGCTTTGGCTATTTGGGGTCTTGTGGTTGCATAACATTTTAGAATTGTTTATTCTATTTCTGTAAAAAAAACACCATTGAACTTTTGACAGGAGTTGTACTGAACTCACTAATTGCTTTGGGATGCATGGACAGTTTAGCTCTGCCTGAGAAAACTGTCCCCTAGGTAGCTGTATGTTGCCGCATCTACTGGAGGAGGTGAGCTCAGGACCTTCCTGTGTCACTGTCATGAACACTCAGTAGAGTCTTAACCTCTGCAGTCCGGTCTGACACCCAACCCTTCCCTTCTTTTCTCACCAGAGCATCTCCTGGAGGGCAGGGGGCAGAGGAGAGATCAATCACGGGTATTTTTCCAAGCAGGACCCTGCAAACCAAGTGCTGAGACTCACAGTTGATGTCAATTGGCAGGGACTGGGCAGTCTGTCTGTTCCTATGTATTGTGTGATTAGTTGCTTAATCAAATCTGACTCTTTGCAACCCCATGGACTATAGCCCACCAAGCTGCTCTGTCCCTGGGGATTATCCAGGCAAGTACACTGGAGTGGGTTGCCATGTCCTCCTCCACGGGATCTTTCCAACCCAGGGACTAAACCCAAGTCTCCTGCATTGAGGCTTCCCTGGTGGCTCAGACGGTAAAGCGTCTGCCTGCAATGCGGGACACCCGGGTTCGATTCCTAGGTTGGGAAGATCCCCTGGAGAGGAAATGGCAACCCACTCCAGCACTCTTTCCTGGAAAATCCCATGGATGGAGGAGCCTGATAGGCTGAGCCTGATAGCCTGATACGACTGAGCAACTTCACTCCTGCATTGAAGGCAGATTCTTTACCATCTGAGCCAAAAGAGAAGACCCTCTGATTTTTTGGTCTCAACATAAGAAAATGGAAAAAAAAAAAAAAGCGTGTTATTTTGTCTTTAAAGGGAAGGGTATCTTATTTGAACACAGTTTGTGTGTTCAAATAAAACATATAACTTCCCTATTAGAGTATATTTTGTTGAATGCTTTTATTTATTTTATTTACAATTAGAGCAAAGCTTTCTTACACTGGTTTGTTGGCAGTCAGCTCTGAGAAAATTTTGTTTGGGGTCAGTTTCTGGGGGATATTGTAGATACTAAACATATCTGCAAAGGCAGTGATAGAGCATTAAAAAGTCACTGCTATGCTAGTGAGGATAGCAAGTTATACATATTCTATGAGATGATGGTTTCAAATAAAGGGCCAAGATTTGATATAAACTTGTGCCTAAGAGAAGCAATATGTTATTTTAAGGTTTAATATATATTTACGACCTAATTAAATTCAGAAGAAAATAAATTTAAATGCATACAAGTAAACTGGTTCACTTCTTAGTAGCTTTATTAATAGCCTAAAATGTACTGACAAAAATTTCCAGTACAATATTATATTACTTATAGGTGTTAACTAACCATAGTGCTAATTACCAAAGGGAAAATCTTACTTGTTATATGATTGCTAGAAATAAGTTTTCCTCTCTGTCACCTCTCCTTAGATATATCATGAAAGCCTAGAAACCTAAGGAAGGTTTACCACTAATTTTAGCTAAATCTCTTTGTCCCTTTCAAAGCATCACCCACTCATATTTATTTAAGAAGACATTAACGAAGTTGAGATTTTCATAATGAATTCTAGGCTCTGGGTACATTTTGCATTTTGAGTTTTAAATAAACAGTTCTCTTAAATGTCAAAGGTTTTAAAAATGTAGGAATAAGCAGAGGACAAGCCCCTCTCATTTCTTTGGCTCTTTCCTAAAATGTCATACTTACCACTTTACTCATTTAAGATATTCTGCAGAAGTGTTTGTTTAAATCCATATTTTTCAAACCTGACCACTCATTAGATTGTGGCCCTTTTAAAAATTAAAGCTATCCGTGCCTGACTCCATTCTTATGAATTAGAATTAACTTGTTTAACAAACTTGTTTTGGGGAAGTTCAACAACAGTCATGCCATGAATTGGCTTAACCTACTGTCCCACATGTAAGACACACCTCCTGAAAAGGTGTTACAGCCAGTCTTTTTTATCTTGGACAGATGATTTTCTTTTCTTTAGGAACTGCAGAATGAAAAGGTGAGATGCCAGAAAGCTTTCATGTGGATCCATTTGGAGAGAATGGTAGTGAAGTAGAGGCGCGGCTCAGCTCCTGATCTAAAACAGAGGGTGTGAGGTTCCCACCCAAGCGGAAGGCAGGGTTATCTTTAAGGCAATCTCCTATTTTCTTTTGCTTCCATTTTAATGCAAAGGAAGATATGGTTTTGATTTTCAAAGATCTTTGGGAAAGGAAAATGGAAATAAAGGGAACCACAGAATCCAACTATAGCTACAGAACACAAAAGAATTAAGAGGTTGAAATGAGGAAGGTTTGGATGTAGAAGTGGGGGCTGGTGATGAGAAGAGCCCTACATACTGTTTCATTCCTACAGCCCTGGCCTTGTCAGTGAGGTTCACTGTCAATAAGTCTGTCTCAATGCTCAAATCCAGGATAACATCTTTGAAACAAGGATCATTTTATGGCTGGTGTACTGAGAACACAAGGAAGAGTCTCAGACACAGACAGCTGTAGACACTGGTTCATCTGTGCCTTGGTCTCCTCTTGTTTTGTAGCAAAGGATGGAAAACAGGACAGAAAACCTTGCCCCAAGGAAGAGCGTCTCTGGGATTCTCGAGTTCTGTTGCTCAGGCAAACATGCATATGAGCTCTACAGATGCAACTTCCCAGCGGTTTTACTACAAGAGGAACAAACATAGATACATGAGTGTCTTGCTCTGCCTCCCTGAACTGACATTTCTAAAGGTATTTGGTTTGTATTCACTGCGTAATAAGACCTTGTTATGTAGGGTCTTAATACTAAGTCGAGGGACAGTGGCAGATGTTAACCTTATTAAATCAACCAGGCCTCACAATTACAGTTCAGCTTATTGCAGTTTAATGAGCATTGTGGCTAGTTAAGAGCCTACAAACTAGATCGTATTCCACCAAACACTTATACTGACATTTTACACGTTCTTAAGGAGTCCTCAAAAAGCCTGCCCAACAAACTTAGAAGAACATTACTCATATTTGGCGGACTTTAATGTTAATTGCTTTTTTAAAGAAAGTAGAACACAATGAACTAATAAGTTATAAAGGTTGTAGATGCTCTATTGTAACTTTAAGTGCAGACATAATTTATTTCATGTTTTCTACACCATTGTTACTAGAATTCGCTATTTTGTGAAATTGAAAACTGCTTTTGAATTTCCTATTCCAATGAGAACAAAACTCTAACTAGTAAGAAAAAAAATATTTTTTAAAAGTACATGCATGTTTTACTTTCTGCTTTCTGATGTCCTGGACAATTGTGTAAATATTCTGTATGCATAGAGTGGGATAAATATTTTCTTTTAAAAATTTGTAGTAAAGTGTCTTGTGAGAAGGAGGAAAGAAACAGCATTATTTTCCTTCTAGCCATTAGACTCATACGTTTGGATTTTCATGATTGTTACAAAGTATAATAATGAATTTGTCTAAAAGACACCTGTATGGTAGGTAAAGACCTCAGTTATCTGCCTCTCCTGCTATCTGAACAGAAAAAGAGATGAAACAAGATTTAGTGTATGTCATACTGATTAATGTGAAAAACGTAACTTTTAAAACACTTATTTACAAACTGAAGGTACTATACTACTAAATAGCCTGAATCATATTAAATGGTTTGGTTTGGTTTGGTTCTTACTGAAACACGTAAAATTAATGCATCACACTGGAGGGGGTGTGGAGCAGAGGAAGAAAGAGGTTTTAGCTGCATTTCCTCTCACCCCGCCGTCCCCTCATAACCTCAGCACAGTCTTTTTAGAGGAAAAACAGTTCTGGAGGCTGTGCAAGCAGAGGGAATTAGAGTGTCTACAGTATATGATACTTCAGAAAATATACATGTATGTACAATTTTTAATATATGTTGCTATTGGTAAGAGACTGGCATTTCCCACACAGGAGATTTCAGCAAAAAAGGTAATTACTTCTGAAAATGTTTGGCATCCAATTTGTGCTTCTTTTGTACACACTTCTTTTGTGCTGACTAAGTCCTAGGGTAAGGAAAAAGAAGGTCAAATTTATTCAAGTTTTATATTTTTCTTCTAACATTAATTTTACTTTTATAATTTAGATCTCTCACTTAGAACCAATTAGTTCTAAATGGGTTTAGATCTGTTTACTGTTGTGTCCTGACCCAATTTGTCTCATTTGAGAAAGCTTTATTCAGCACTTCTGCTAGGCCACCTGGTGTGCGCAAGGGAAAAATTCAAATAAAAATGAGGTATGCTCCAGGTGTAAGGAACCTGGGCTACTGGAGGAGAAATACTGACCACAATCCACAAAGTCACAGAGAACAGGAGGCTAGCTTGCTCTCCTCCCAATCTAAACAGACACTGTGTCCAAAATTAGTTTTACTTTGTAAGAGTATTTTTGAAAACTGAAAACCCAGATTTAAAATGATTACAGACTTTACAACGAAGATGACCTTGGAAACAAACAGAATCCTGGCTAAATTGGGATGTTTATCCTATTAGAACCCAAGCTAATCAATGAGAAAGAGCTGACTGATACGCCCACTCAGAAGGACATCAGCTGCCCTTCACTGACTGAACCTGAGCCTAAGCGCCTAGAAGCGGGACTGCACAGGGGCTACAAGAGGTAACATACATATAGAGAGAAGGCTGGACAGATGCACGCTTCATCCTGTGCTCATCTCCATGTGTCCACTGGAACCAGTAATGGACAGAGTGGTTACTGAGAGACAGTTTCTAGAGTTTCAAAATGAGTATTTTCTCTCAAATGTCTATAAATTGAAGGGAAGCTGATGACACCGGGTGCCAACCTGGAGCCCTGTGAACTCCCAAACTTGGTCTCGGCAGAGGACTCCAGGTAGGATACGTTTGTTTGGGTTTTCCAAGAAGAAAGGTATTATTAGGAGAGTGGAAGAAGAGGGGAGTAATATTTACCAAACATTTACCAGGCATCCAGACTGAAGCTCAGTGATGCATAAAATCAAGTGGAATCCAGGTTTAAACTCCAGCACCAAGCCTCATTCATGTTTTTGTTGCACTGACTTAATAATTATAGTCTGCTTATATCCAACACTTAAAATAACAGAAATGCATTTTCTCTATATGTCAGAATTAAGAATCTAAGTAGAATATAACCTTTATTTTTCTATAAAGTATAATATCTCTAATAGAATAAATGAAAACAGAGTAAGTAGAGTAATATAATTATTACAGGGAAGGTCATCAGAGGTACCGTATTCTAGTATATTCCAGACTAGCATAAAACATGAGTTATATTAGTAGTTATAGGTTATTTAATTTGATATATGTTCATATATACAAATAACTGCAGACATTTCTCCTATATTTACTCTTTTTTCTTTACTAAATCATCATGTGAGATACGACTATTATCTTGTACAGTGGAGACACCCAGAGAATATTGCCTGAATTCTAACTTGCATAGGAAGCCTCGTGACCTGTGATTTAAAGAGCTGGAAAACTTCAGTTAATACCAGTGCTGGTCACTATTCATATATTAACTTAGTCACCTTCGTATTTCACATTGTCCCAATTTTAAAACTGCCAACTGTAAAACCCAGGTGTTAATTATAAAACAGTTGCTAAGAGCCTTCTCCAGTGAACTCCAAATATATTTTGAGCATTCCACAAGATCTCATATGGAAAATTTTCCAAAGTGTCAAGCGTATGAAATGTTCAATGAAACCAAGTTAGTGATTCCTGGTAACAGTGGGTTAGTAAAAGTAAGATTCCAAATGTGCCTTGACTTCCATGCAAAACAGTTCAGCCATCCAGTCAATGAATGCATGTCTATAGAGTTTTACTTCCTGGGGAAAATTTAATTACAGACACATAACTTTCCTTCCTAGCTCAAGAGAAAAAAGGTGTGCTAAACTTCCTTAAATCATTTATGTTTGTGGGAAGAAAGCACACAAATTTATACAAAGGTTTACATAAAGCAACGTTGTCAAAACTGAGTCTGTGAAATGCGATGGGTTGGCTTTGATTTGAGGACCTTAAGGACCCCTGTGCCCTGGCCCAGAGGTGGGAATACTAAGTGAGGGGACCAGGAGGGTTTGGTTGCAGAAAGGGGGAGGGTCTGGTGAGGAATAAGCAGAGTTGCTGCCACTGACTTGTCTCTTCCCTTGAGCCATGAACTGGAGCCAGTCTAGGCCTGGACTCCCAGTACTGGGGTCAATTTGTGGGTTCTAAGCTGTGGGTTCTGTGCAGGCTGCTTCCTTTGATTATCTGGAATGGCAGGAGCTGGGGGTGGGGTGGTTCTTTTTGAGTCAAGGGCAGGAGCTGACACTTACCAACAATTAGAGGTTTAAACGTTTGTTATCATTTCCACCTCAATAGTCTGCTTGGATCACAGAGTCCAAGGGGACTGCCCTTGCTACCAACAGGACACTGCAGGTATACCCAGGTATCTTCATGAGTTAGAGAGTTAACCAACACATCTTTCTTTTTACATAAAGTAAGATTCCTCAGGAGAGAAGTGCGTTATTAAATGTGACAACAGTATATGTGCACATTTAATATTCTACCATTCTCTAACAGAGTAATATTTTTATTGCTTCATAAAAGTAGTATTCTTGTCCAGGGAGTATGAGAGTATAGAATAAGCTAGAATGGAATTTTCCATAAATGATGAAATTATTTTTATTCTGGTGTAGTAAATATTGAACCAACATTCTGACAGAGTAAATTAATCTCCTAAGATGCATAAATTGTTGAGAGCTTATTGATTCACTGAGAAATAGTTATCTTTGGGAGAATAAACCAACCCAATTTAGTTTGTGAGCGACAGATGGTATACAGGAACCCAATACAAAAAGTACTGTTTTGATGGAAATAGTTTTGCTTTTTTTGGAAAAAAACACTCTTAAAACTTTGTTCTAGACAAAAAACTGGAGACATGTGGATGTATAAATAACGTGTAAATGCAGCTAAGCTGTATCTGGTTTTCTTTATAAAATATTGGTTTACAAGCTATTTTAAATTTTAAATGGTTTTAAACTTCAAAGAGTTCTACTACCAGTCATTTAAATCAGCAGACAATAAAATGAATGCAATTATACATATAGAAGAAAACAACAGAAAGCAGACTCTTAAATATTGATAGCCCTTTCAGAATGATGATGTAATTTTAATGCTTTTGAAAGTATTTTTCAATGTGAGCAATTATGCTTTAGCAATTGTATAAGAAAAAACTATTTTGACAAATGATAAGAAGACATAATATGTATATGACAAACAGGGATAAAAAAGCACATTGTAAAACAAAATATTCCATATATTCCGTAAGATTTCAGTTTTGTTCCGGTGTTTGCAGGTGTGCTGGGCAGGGGTGAGAAAGGATGGTGTTTATGTTTATTTGTGAGTATATATGTATAAAAATGGAAAAAAGGAAACAAAAACATAGATCACAATACTGCCAATCAAGGCGTAATTTTAATTTTTTTCTTTGTGTTTCCAGTTGTTTCAAGGAATCTCTAATATTACTTTTATAATATAAATGCCATTGACATAGTTTTAAAGCATCATATAGTTTAGTTAAACATTGAGAATGAATCTGTCTTGCTAAATTACTAAGTCCCCAGATTATTTTAATTAGAGCCGATGAAAATGTCCTCAGTTCAGTTCAATCCAGTCCCTCAGTCATGTCCGACTTCTTTGCGACCCCATGGACTACAGCACGCCAGGCTTCCCTGTCCATCACCAACTCCTGAAGCTTACTCAGACTCATGTCCATTGAGTCGGTGATGCCATCCAACCATCTCATCCTCTGTCCCACTTCATCTAAATTCTTCTGCCATCTTGTGTAATGAATATTGATAACTGTTGTCAAGTAATATTAAAAAGTTTAAAATGTATGAATATTTCTGCCCATAAAATTATAAAAATTGTTTCATTTCCTAGGAAATGTGTAATTGAAATATCTGATAGAAAGGAGATTTGATTTAAATGTACATGATTTTAATGTGCTCTCCCTCCAAGCAGTGGGATTCCATGTTTATTTTTATCGGCTACTAAATTCTGTTTATTAGTATAAAAAATATTTGGCAATGCATAAAGAAAAGACAATTAAAAAGAAAAATCTAAACCCTTGAATAGCAAACATGAAGATCTGGCTTAGAACTTAATAAGATTTTTTTCCCAAATATTGTTTTTTCTATGGCATACCTAAATCTTTTGTACAGTAGCATGCATGTACACAATTCTGAGTTGAAACTCATAGCAAGGGAATCTTATAAACAAAGAAAAGGGTAAATTTAACCAAACTCTAAACAAAACATGTTTTGCACAGAGCAATAGAGCAAATGCAAAGACCAAAAGCTGCTAATGATAGAATGGCATCAGGTAACCTCAAACATGTTATTTTCTCATTTGTTCTAATAATTTTTCTAAGCAATGCATTCAAGTTGTTTAATGAGACAATGAAATTCAAAGTGAAATCACCCATAATTTTGAGTAATAGAGGAATTGATTACATTCGTCTTCCCCTAGCCTCTCGAATGGAGAAGGCAATGGCACCCCACTCCAGTACTCTTGCCTGGAAAATCCCATGGATGGAGGATCCTGGTAGGCTACAGTCCATGGGGTCGCTGAGGGTCGGACACAACTGAGCGACTTCACTTTCACTTTTCACTTTCATGCATTGGAGAACAAAATGGCAACCCACTCCAGTGTTCTTGCCTGGAGAATCCCAGGGATGGGGGAGCCTGGTGGGCTGCCGTCTATGGGGTCACACAGAGTCAGACACGACTGAAGTGACTTAGCAGCAGCAGCAGCCTCTCAAAACTATGACTTGGTTGTGTACCAAAATGAACTTAACAGTTTAGACATATCTTAGTCAAATGCCAGTAAAATTATCATGATGTATTGACTTCAGTTGTCCTTGACAGTGGTATTTCTACACTTGATCTTAGCCAACGGCCAAGAAGCAGTAACAGTGGTATTTCTAAGTAAAATACTGAAACTATACCATAATAATAATCTGGTTTGGTTTTCTTAAACAGTCACATCCATTTGTAGGCTATTATTTTTACTGTAGCTAAGCAATGCCCTTACTGTCATAAATTCCCCCAAATGCATCTCAAATCTCACTTAGTGTTTGAACAATAAACACAGGATATCAGGTAGGCATTGGAATTTAGCATATGCATTGTTTTAAGACCATAAGAATTAAAAGGGGACCGGCAAGACATACAATGGAAAAAGTTAAACTGATCTAGTCAATAAGAAGGATAGTCAGATTAATGTTGCATGAGGGGTAACAAGCACAGCCACCTCACCATTAGATAGATTTGAACACCATTTCAAGTTTGCGTACACTGTGTCTCTAGGTCAAAGGTTATGGTCCCTAATACTCCACTGCTAGCCAGGGTGTGTATACTCACCTAGCGAAAGCTGACTGACTGGACCACTTGAGGGATTGAGTATATTTCTAACATGCTGTTTATCTTTGAGTGGTAGTTTTCAAATTTAACAACAAGGACTTTATATCTATAGTCTCTCTTTTTGCAAAATGTTTCTGTTGTCTACAGGAAGGCAAGAGTCTCTTGTCTTGGCTGCCATCTGCCTGGAAACAGACCTGCTCCGTTTGGATTTTGGGTAAGAATTCATATTAAAACATTGATGCTAAATGCATAAAAACATTTAGATAAAGATTACTAATTTACTTTAAAAAAACATTTACATCTAAGTTCTGCACTAAAAGTAATTTAGAGGATTTTAATACTTGCTCCTGCTTTATAAATTATATGGCAGACTATTTTATTTTTTTGATAACTGCAGAACTAAATTAGATAAAGTACTCTGGGAACTGAAAAACTCCATGTGTCTTGGCAGTTCCCCACTAATGGCTTTTGGCAAATTATCAGTGGGTGCTAAAAGTGTATGTAGGTGAAGATATTATGGGAAGAGGAATATTTACGTAGACTCAAAATCTCAACAGATTACTTATTAGTTATGGAAAGGCAAATAAGCAGCTTTTCAGCTGAAATGTAAAGTTCAGAGTTATTCCAACAGGTGACAAATCCAGTGCTTCCTGCAGTGATGGGCTGAGTAGGATGGTGACATAAACGCTGAGCATTTCAGCACTTCCCAGCCCCCAGTTAGCTAAGGATGTAATCAGACAAACCCTAACTGAGTCACAGTCTATAAAAATAACTGGTCTTTAATCTTCACATGAAAGAGACAGAAAGACTGTCTCCTATGAAGGGAGATGAAGAAGATGGAAACCGTAAGGCTGACCTGGATTCTAGAGAAAAATGAATGACATCTGTGAGATGATTGGAAAATTCTGAATTAGATCTGTAAAGTAGGTAATAGAACTGAATCAGTGTTAATATCCTGATTTAAATAATTAATTAGATGGTGGTTATGAAATACAAATCCTTGTTTTCTGTCTTTAACATTTCAGGAAAATAGAACAAATGATTAAGTAAATTTGATAAAACATTACTTGGTCAATCTTGGTGAAGGATACATGGACATATGCAACACTTGTAAGTCTGAAATAATTTCAAAATGAAAATGTGCATCAAATTGCTCTATAGTTGTAGTTCTTGTTACTATTTCTTTCAGAGAGAAGGCAAATGGGGAAAAATCAAATCTGTGCCCTGGATAGTTAACTTTTGTATGTAGACTGCCTTTTTTGTTGAAGTATGGCTTCTGTATGGAGAAGGCAATGGCACCCCACTCCAGTACTCTTGCCTGGAAAACCCCATGGACGGAGGAGCCTGGTGGGCTGTAGTCCATGGGGTCGCTAGGAGTCAGACAACTGAGCGACTTCACTTTCACTTTTCACTTTCATGCATTGGAGGAGGAGATGGCAACCCACTCCAGTGTTCTTGCCTGGAGAATCCCAGGGATGGTGGAGCCTGGTGGGCTGCTGTCTATGGGGTCGCACAGAGTCGGACATGACTGAAGTGACTTAGCAGCAGCAGCAGCAGCAGCAGCAGCAGCAGCATGGCTTCTGTAACAAACAGGATTGGATGTCGGGTTGGGCAAGAAGTTTTTCCTGTAAGATGGTACAGAAAAACCCAAAAAGAGCTTCTTGGCCACCACAATGTTTCTGTCTGCAGATTGACAGCTGAGTGAGGGATCCTGCTCTGTAGTCAATGGATGCAAAACAAAAGCCTTTCTGTTTTCTGAGTTTTTTTTTTTTTTTTTTTTTAATACCACCCCTGGTAACTTACACTATTGTCAGATCACTTTCACTTTTATATTAGGCAGAGTCTGAATTTTAATCAGAGCACATATATTCAAGCAAGTGAAAACGTGCAAATTTTAAAATATTTTGTGTGTGAATTCCCATGAATGTCAACAGATTCACTGAGATTTTTCCTATAAAACTGGTGGGTTTTTGGAGGGAGTGTTAAATAAATCTATGTTAAAAATGCATTAGGGCATTTGTATCTGAGATGCAATATCAAGGTGATATACTCTGTTTACTGTTGATTTTTTCCCCCAAGTTTCATTAAAAACAACTTTCTCCACATTGGCTATGTCTTTGACAGTCGGTCTGGATTCAGTTTTCCCCACACCCTGATTTTCACTTTCTAACTTTGCAACATTATAATGCTAACAACAACAACAACAAAAAAAAACATAATAATTCTAGTGACACCTTTACACATAGATCAAATCTGAAGGGTGAACCTTCCAGGATATTTGAAAGCTCCACACTCCCTCATCACCAAATGTCTAATTTGAGACTCAGAAAACACGAAGCAGCTTGTTTAAACCAGCCAAACTAAATGTTTACAAATGATAGCCAATGTGAAGAAAAATCTTCACTAATCTATGATAAAAGGCCAAAAGCTAACTACTTGGTTTAGGGAACTGCGTTTACTAATAAAAGATGAATATAATCAGAAATGTGTGTGTGCTCTGTTGCTAAGTTGTGTCTGACTCTTTGCAACCGGATGAACCGTAGACCGCCAGGCTCCTCTGTTCATGGGATTTTCCAGGCAAGACTACTGGAGTGGGAGGCCATTTCCTACTCCAGCAGATGTTCCTGACCCAGGAATCGAACCTGCATTTCTGTGTCTCCTGCACTGGCAGGCAGATTCTTTGTCACTGAGCCACCTGGGAAGCCCATAATCATAAAAACAACCTCTGTATCATATGGGTAAATAGAAATGGTTTCTAGGTTCCTAAGAAGTTAACTACACTTAAAAACAGTATAAGAAAGCTGTGGTACATATACACAATGGAGTATTACTCAGCCATTAAAAAGAATACATTTGAATCAGTTCTAATGAGGTGGATGAAACTGGAGCCTATTATACAGAGTGAAGTAAGCCAGAAAGAAAAACACCAATACAGTATACTAATGCATATATATGGAATTTAGAAAGATGGTAACAATAACCCTGTATGTGAGAGAGCAAAAGAGACACAGATGTATAGAACAGTCTTTTGGACTCTGTGGGAGAGGGAGGAGGGGGATGATTTGGGAGAATGGCATTGAAACATGTATAATATCATATAAGAAATGTATCACCAGTCCAGGTCCGATGCAGGATACAGGATGCTTGGGGCTGGTGCACTGGGATGACCTAGAGGGATGGTATGGGGAGGGAGGTTTGAGGGGGGTTCAGGATGGGGAACATGTGTATACCCATGGTGGATTCATGTTGATGTATGGCAAAACCAATACAATATTGTAAAGTAATTAGCCTCCAATTAAAATAAATAAATTTAAATTAAAAAAATGAAATAAAATGTACAATAAAAAAAAAGCCCAGTATATTCATGGTAATGTTTACAAATCCAAGCAGTGTAAATTAAAGACACTTTCTTTAGTAGAAGTGATATATTCTGAATGACTTAGTCTAAAAGCTGAGTATTTTCAATTATTTTCATAGTCTATATCTTCTACACTCTATCTGTACTTCAGACTTCAATGATAGCAAAAGCCAGTGATCGCAGAACTTTGAGAGGTAAGGCAAGTTATAAGACAACTCTTCAAATAATTAAAAATGAATGTCACCATTAGGCAAACTAATACACCAGCTGATGCACTGTATTAACAAGGCCTGATATATTACCTTACTTGGGTGAAATGACCAGAAGCCCCATCTCTTATCAGCACTCGTTGCTGATTTCCTGTCCTTCTAAGGGACGAAGAAACAAGAAATGGTTTGGAATGGGAGACACAGAGTACTTAAGGAGTAATTTTCATCTTCACCAGCCAATATCCATGTGAAGTAGAAAAGGTAGATATTGATTTAATCAATAGCTATTTCAGAAATACTGCTGCTAAACATAAGAATGGCCACACACGTTATAGCTCCTACTACAGCTACAACGATCACTTTTACTAGTAACTCAACTGTGTTGAAAGACTACCGTGCTGCAGACACTTTATAGCCCTCTTGCTCATAAAGTGCTATGATGCAGGTACTCTTCTCACCTTTGTTTCAGTACTGATGCCAAAATTGATTACAATCTGTGGCAGACCACAGCAAGTACTAAGTGCTCGCATGCCATTATCTTAATGCATCCCCGCAGAACTCTTGGAAACAGAATTCTAACAGAGAATACATGTGAGAGGTTTGGCAGTTTTTCTAAATGCATCTGGGTGCCAGTCATGACGATGGTGAGTCATCAGGTACCTTGCGGTGTTCATGGTCAAGAGCGCAGTTGAAGGGTCTCGCCCCTTCTGTGTGGATGCTGATAGGATTCTCTCTTTTCTCACTCAATTATCTCATGGTTTTGTCAAAGGTCATTTTATGTTCTATGTGCCGGCCCATCTCTGGACTTTCTCTTCTTTCCACTGGACTACTACTCTATCCTTTCACCAGTTCCACACCACTTTATCTCCTTTAGCTCAATGGTGTGTTTTTGAAACATGTATAAATTCTCCAACTTTGTTCTTCCTTTTAAAAATAATGTCAGCTATTATAGACCCTCTGCCATTTCACATAAATTTTAGAACCAGTATATCAATTTCTACAGACACCAAAAAAAAGGAAGAAAGTTTAAAAAAAAAAAAAAGGTAAAACCGGTTAGCTTCTTGGACTTGAGATTGAAACTGCGTTCCTTCAATAGACTATCTACAGGTAAGAAAGTCTACATCTTCAAAATACTGTCTTCTGAGAAACAGCGTATGAGATACCTTATATGTGGAAATTTAAAAACATGATACAAATGAACTTATTTACAAATCAGAAATAGACTCACAGACTTAGAGAGTTTGGGACGGACACGTACACACTGCTATATTTAAAACAGATAATGAACAAAGACCTACTGTACAGCACAGGGAACTCTGCTCAATGTGATGTGGCAGTCTGGGGGGGAGGGAAGTTTGGGGGAGAATGGACACATGCACAGGTATGGCTGAGTATCTTTGCTGTCCACCTGAAACCATCACAACACTGTAAATTGGCTATACTCCAATGTAAAACAGAAGTTTAAAAAAGAAAACAGAATTCTCTCAGCTTTAGAGAACCTTCTTACACTGTTGGTGGGAATGCAAACTAGTACAGCCACTATGGAGAACAGTGTGGAGATTCCTTAAAAAACTGGAAATAGAACTGCCTTATGATCCAGCAATCCCACTGCTGGGCATACACACTGAGGAAACCAGAAGGGAAAGAGACACGTGTACCCCAATGTTCATCGCAGCACTGTTTCTAATAGCCAGGACATGGAAGCAACCTAGATGCCCATCAGCAGATGAATGGATAAGAAAGCTGTGGTACATATACACAATGGAGTATTACTCAGCCATTAAAAAGAATACATTTGAATCAGTTCTAATGAGGTGGATGAAACTGGAGCCTATTATACAGAGTGAAGTAAGCCAGAAAGAAAAATACCAATACATTATCCTAACACATATATATGGAATTTAGAAAGATGGTAACAATAACCCTGTATATGAGACAGCAAAAGAGACACTGATGTATAGAACAGTCTTTTGGACTCTGTGGGAGAGGGAGAGGGTGGGATGATTTGGGAGAATGGCATTGAAATATGTATAATGTCATATATGAAACAAGTTGCGAGTCCAGGTTTGATGCATGATACTGGATGCTTGGGGCTGGGGCAATGGGACGACTCAGAGGGATGGTATGGGGAGGGAGGAGAGAGGAGGGTTCAGGATGGGGAACACATGTATACCTGTGGCAGATTCATTTTGATATATGGCAAAACCAATACAATATTGTAAAGTTAAATAAAATTAAATTTAAAAAAAAAGAAGAAAAGAAAACAGAAACAGTTTTACAAACCTAAAATACCACTGAGTTCTGACCCATGATCTCATCTCTGCCCCTCCTTCTGTTTAGGTGTTTATAACTTCTCAGCTATGTCTTATAGTCTCAGCACATAGTCTTGCACATATTTTGTTAAATTTATTCCTAGGTATTTCAAATTTTTATGCCAGTATAATAGGACAATTTTAAAAATGCAATATTCCAATCATTCATTGCTGACACTGATTTAAATTGTGTCCTTGTATCAGGCAACATCTTTACCTTTCTTATTAGTTCCACTGGCTTTGCACTTTGCCGTGCTGATAACATCATATAAATAAAAATATTTTTATTTATTTCTGGTCTCTAGATTTTTTCCTTGTTTCATAGCACTGGCTAGGAATTTGAATAGAACTTGTAAACTTAGGTATTTTCACCCTGGGTTCTGATCTTATGAGGAATCCATTCAGGCTTTTATCAGTGAATAATGAGCTATAAATTTTCTGTAGATGCCTTTACTGGGTTGAAGAAGTTTCCTTTAGTATATAGCTAGCTGACAATCTGTACCATAAATCGGTGTTAATTTTTGTCAAAAGCGTTATGTGCATCTATTGATATGATCATGAATTTGTTTTCATTTTTAGCTTGTTGACTGTGAATGACATTGGTTTTCAGATGTTAAGCCAGTCTTCTGGGATAGGGCCCACTTGGTCATGATATGTTATCTTTTTTTATTACTATAAATTGCTGGATTTGATTTACGAAAATTTTCTAAAGTGTTTAGTGCTTGCATTTTCATTGAGTGCAAATTGTTTTCTTAGGTTCCTTGTGGCAACTAACTTTGACCCTTGGGTTACTTAGAAACTTACTGTTTACTTTTCAAGTATTTCAGTATTTTCTATATACGTTTTTACTCATTTTTAGTCTGATTCTGTGGTGGCCAGGGAATATATTTTTCATGACTTCAAACATTTTAGTTTATTAATCTGTTTTGCAATGACCCAGAATATTCTCTGTCTTGGCTGAATATTCCACGTGCACTTGAAATGAATGTGTATTCTGTTGTCCACAGAGGCACGTTTTAAAAAGAGCAATTAGGTCACTTCAGTTAATAGGGTTGATGAAATTTCCATTTTCTTATTAATTTATGTCTACTTGTTTTATCAGTTATTGAGGAGGGTTGATGAAATCTCTAACTATAATTGCAGATTTATCTAAGTTTTCAAATCTATCAATTTGGGGGCTTCATTTATCTTGAAACTCTGTTAAGTACACATGCATTGAGGACTGTTCTATTCAACTGATCTTTTTGTTATGTATTATTCAACTATATTTATAAAATATCCCTTGTTCTAAAATCTTTTCTGTCTGATACTCATATAACAGTGGGCTTCCCTGGTGGCTCAGTCAGTAAGAAGCTGGCTGCAAGATAGGAGACCCAGGTTCGATCCCTGGGTCAGGAATATCTCCTGGAGAAGGAAATGGCCACTCTCTCCAGTATTCCTGACTGGGAAACTCCATAGACAGAGGAGCCTGGTGGGCTACAGTCCATGGATTGCAAAGAGTTGGACACGACTGAGTGATCACACCACCACCATCATGTGACAGCCCCGACCTTCTTTGATTAGTCTTTGCAGTATGTAGCCTTTTTATTTCTACCTTTCCTGTATCTTTACATTAATGTAGATTTTCTAATAGAGTGCATATAGTTAGGCTTTCTTACAAATGGTAGTTTTCCCTTTTGGTTGGGGATAAAGTGAATACAGTTAGGTTTAAATAGACTGGCTTTTTTTCATGTTTCCCTCTATTTGTACTCAGTGCTGTTTTCCTTCTTGTCACCTTCTTATAGGTTAATGCATTTTTAACAATCCTACTCTATTATTCAATTATTACCTAAATCTTACTCTTCTAATGCTATATTTTAGTGACTAACACAAGGTATATTTTCCTGTCCCTTCTCCTCTTTTGTGTTTCTATTGTCATGAACTTTGTGGTATCTATGTTGTAAACACTAAAATATATTATTTTTGGTTTAAACAATTATTGCATAGTCAATTAACTGTTGAAGAGGTTAAAGGAGAAACTATATTCACATTTAGTCACATATTTACCATTTTGAGAAAAAGCACTGGCATCCTTGTAAATTTGCATTCAGTATTCTTGTATTGCCTAGACAGTTTTTTTTTTTTTTTTTTTAATACTTCTTATACTGTTTTCTGGAGAAGGCAATGGCAACCCACTCTAGCACTCTTGCCTGGAAAATCCCAATGGATGGAGGAGCCTGGTAAGCTGCAGTCCATGGAGTCGCTAAGAGTCGGGGACGACTGAGCGACTTCACTTTCACTTTTCACTTTCATGCATTGGAGAAGGAAATGGCAACCCACTCCAGTGTTCTTGCCTGGAGAATCCCAGGGACAGTGAAGCCTGGTGGGCTGCTGTCTATGGGGTTGCACAGAGTCAGACACGACTGAAGTGACTTAGCAGCAGCAGCAGCATACTGTTTTCATCTGCTGGAAAGGAATTGTAATTTGCTTTAAAATTTATTGGAATGTAGTTGTTTTACGATGTTGTGTTAGTTTCTATTTACAACAAAATGAATCAGCTTTCCTATACATAAACCCCCTCTTTTTTGGATTTCCTCCCCATTTAGGTCACCACAGAGCACTGAGTACAGGTCCCTGTGCTGTAGAACAAGCTCTCATTAGTTATCTCCTTTATACAGGGTAGTTTGTCTATATGCCAACACCAATCTCCCAATTAATCCTACTTACCCTATCCCTCCTTGGTGTCCATACATTTGTTTTCTACATCTGTGTCTCTATTTCTGCTCTGTAAATAAGACTGTCTATATCATTTTTTCCATATTCCACATAAATGACTTAATATATAGTATTTGTTTTTCTCTTTCTGACTTACTTCACACTGTACAGTCTCTAGGTTCATCCACATCTCTACAAATTACCCAATTTAATTCCTTTTTAGGGCTGAGTAAAATTCAATCATATGTATGTACCAGATCTTTATCCATTCCTCTGTTGATGGACATTCAGGTTGTTTCCATGTCCTTGCTAGTGTAAAGAGTGCTGCGGTGAACACTGGGGTGCATGTATCCTTTTGAATTATGGTTTTCTCTGGGTATGTGCCCAGGAGTGGGATTTCTGGGTCACATAAATGCAAGGTCAGATATTGTTAGAGGAAAATATAGTCAGAATACTCTTTGACTAAATCACAGTAAGGTTTTCTTTGACTCATCTTCTAGACTAATGAGAATAAAAGTAAACAAAAGTTTTTGCACAACAAAGGGAACCATAAACAAGATGAAAAGACATCCCATGGAATAGGAGAAAATATTTGCAAAGGAAGCAACTGAAAAGGGATTAATCTCTAAAATATACAAACAGCTCATGCAGCTCAGTATTAAAAAGCAAACAACCCAATCAAAACATGGGCAGAGAGCCTAAATTGACATTTCTCCAAAGAAGACATACAGATGGTCAATATGCACATGAAAAGATGCTCAGCATCATTCATTAATAGAGAAATGCAAATCAGAAGCACAATGAGGTGCCATCTCACACTGGTCAGAATGGCCATCATCACAAAGTCTATAAACAATAAATTCTGGAGAGGCTGCAGAGAAAAGAAACCCTTCCATCTTGTTGGAGGGAATGTAAGTCAGTACAGAAACTGTGGGAAACAGTATGGGAGTTCCTTAAAAGACTAGGAATAGAATCTTAACTTTTTTGAAAGATATTCTCACTGGGTATAAAATTGACAGCTATTCTTTCCCCTTTTTGTACTCTGAAGATCTGGCTCTGTTGTCCTCTGGATTGTACTGCTAGTCTTCTGAGAGCAAATCAGGTATCATGTCCATGTTTGTGCACACTGTATGTGTTTTGTCTGGTTGACTCATTGGAAAAGACTGATGCTGGGAGGGATTGGGGGCAGGGGGAGAAGGGGACAACAGAGGATGAGATGGCTGGATGGCATCACTGACTCGATGGACATGAGTCTGAGTGAGCTCCGGGAGTTGGTGATGGACAGGGACACCTGGTGTGCTGCAATTCATGGGGTTGCAAAAAGTCGGACATGACTGAGAGACTGATCTGATCTGATCTCACTGGATTTTCAAGAATGCGACTTCAGATTGACTTGCTGTGGTTTTCTTTATGTTTATTCAGTTTGGTGTTGATTTTGCTTCTCGGATCTGTAGGTTTATACTTTGTATCAATTATGGAAAAATTTCAGCCAGTACTGAAATATTTCTTTTTCTGTGCCTTAAAAATCTATACATATGTATTAGGCGACTTGATTTTGTCCTGCAAGCCAACAAATGTTCCTTCACTTGTGTTTTTGTTTGTTTGTTTTTTCTCTGTGCTTTGTGAACAGGACAATAAGAAATATATTGGTAACTTCTGGGGAAGAAGTAAAATGATAATGGACAGTAGAATTGTCGGAGAGGGTGTGCTAATCATGACAATTAAGTTGTATGCCAGTTGTATGTCCTCGTTGAACTGAGCAATGAGGACAAAATGGAAAAGAGGAGGAAAGCCAGAGGTGGGAAAGCAAAGCACAGAACAGGACGATCTAACAGTTTCTCAGAGCCTGCAGGGATGGATCAATGTAAGATGTTATGGGAGAGACAGAGCTAAAGGGCCCTGGAAATAAGGGAAAGGTGTTAGGTTCTGCTGTACATTTAGAATGCAATCCTTCCTGCTGGGGAAGGGGAATTTTCTCAAGAAATTATTTTAAACATTTTTCTTGCTTTTTACTTAAATTTGAATGCTGGACAGAGACTTTTTGATGTAGCCCTGCTTCAGGAAACAGTGTTGGATTATTGGTTTCATGCATCGATTGCTGAATACTTTGAAAAAGCAATATAACATTCCTATAGAAATAAGAGAAGGACTGATCAGTTCTATTCTATTCTATCAACTTAATCCCAAATAAAACAATGATATATGATAGTTCATTAGGTGGAACATATGTGGATTTCATCAACACAACTTGTACAACACAAATCTGAGTTTTGTATCCAGTTGTCAGTTTCCTGAGTCATTTCTCCTTTCATGGAATGCTCTAATTTTTCATGTCATCATTGTTAAGAAATGAACAAAGAGGGATTTCCAGGGAACTGACTGGTATAAAATAAAGAGTAGGATAATTGATGAAGGACCACTAGGGTGAGAAATTGTATAATAATTAAATCTGAAATATAATTTCCTAATTTGGAAAATGAGTTTACTAGTACTGGCTTTTAAATTATGACATAGATGCTCTTAATATTTAAAGCAGAGGATAAATATTAAGCATTGATATTATATAAATTAAAAGGCTAATATCATTTTCTTGTGAACAAAGAGAGAAGTTATTAATAGTGAGTTGGCTTTCTATTTTGGGTCCCCTAGTGCTGAGAACTTGATTTAAGAATGGGGTGGGAGAAGGATGGTTTGTTAGGTCATTTTGTGCACAGAGGTGAGAACAAGGAGAAGGGAGGAAGGTCTTCTCATAGGGTTTGATGGTCTGTGCTGTAGGCAGTGAGGCTTGATTCCACTGGAACTTCTGAGAAATGTCCAAAATGCCCACTCTGATTGATTACACCCCCAGCAGATGGAGAGGTGAGGCTTTTATTGAATTTCCCCCCTCCAGCACTCCCCCCAGGACAGACCTGGGAAACATGGTTTTTACTCAGGTGGGTTGCTGGCAGAGGGGGTGACTCTGAGTTTGCAGGGAACTGCCCACCATGACTTCCCTGGAGGCTTTCCTGTGGGCACTAGATACTTCTGCTGTCAGGCTAAATAAAAGACAGTTGCTGGGAAATGGATAGGAAGCTTCATTTAACGTGACTCTAATAGTAATCAGAACCTAAAATTGACCTTCATTTTATATGTAAGACTGCTTACATAGAGAAGAGAGAAAGATCTCTAGAAGTCCTTCCAGGTCACAACAAAATATTGACTATAAAGTCACTCATTATGCAGTCTAAGAATTAAGTTGATGAATTTGTAGCTTGATGTTGAGCAACAATGATAAACTAGAAGAATTGATCCCCAATTCTGGTTTCCAATTATAAAACCACCTGGCCTTAACTAGTCTGCACAAAGGCTGAGAAGTCCAGCCAAGGATGGGAGACTCCAGCAGAGAACAAGCTGCCTCAGGATCAAGGTAAGAAGCAAGAAGGGAGTCTTCTCTCCCTGAGGAGTCAGCGATTTGGCTGCCGGTGTCTAAACAAAGCCTGTGCCTTCAGTTCTGTGTGCTCCCAGCATGACAGGATTTCAGTACAAGCAAGTTGCTTGCCTGTAGCAATACCGCATGAAATATTGAACCATTAGGTTGTGACTCTGCAGGGAAACGTCTGATCTTTCCCTCTGTCATGGTTAAAAAGTTAATGTTTCTCCACCACTTTAATAATGCATTACTGAGCACTCCATAATGTTCCTTCCTCTGTATGTAATTAACATTTTCAATACCTTATTTTTTACTCCCCACTAACAAGCAGTACCCAGTAGAGATAAATTCTTCCATCAATCATAATAGGTTTAATAATCATGAAATATAGGATATTCCTTTAAAAGATTATTTTTCATTATTTTTCATTACTCTTCCAGAAAAAATAAAAACAATAAAACAAAAGCAATCTAATATTCACAGTAGATGCTGATGCTGATGCTAAGTCGCTTCAGTCATGTCCGACTCTGTGCGACCCCATAGACAGCAGCCCATTAGGCTCCTCTGTCCCTGGGATTCTCCAGGCAAGAATACTGGAGTGGGTTGCCATTTCCTTCTCCAATGCATTAAAGTAAAAAGTGAAAGTGAAGTCATTCAGTTGTGTTCGACTCTTAGCAACCCCATGGACTGCAGCCTACCAGGCTCCTCTGTCCATGGATTTTCCAGGCAAGAGTACTGGAGTGGGGTGCCATTGCCTTCTCCGAGTAGATGCTGAACTGATAGCCAAAAATCCCCCAGTGAATTCTTCTTTGGATCACAGAACAATCATAGCAAGAGTATTAGTCAATTAAGCCTTAGTTTTGACTTATAGTGAGACTTTTAAAACATGATAAGTATTTGAAAATAATACTTATAATTTCCTATTTTTAAATTAAAGCATATTTCTAAACCTATGGGCAGAGGACAAGATGATTAGAAAGCATTACCAACTCAATGGACATGAGTTTGAGCAACCTCCAGGAGATAGTGAAGGAGCGGGAAGCCTGGGATGCTGCAGTCCATGGGGTCATAAAGAGCTGGACACAACTTAGTGACTGAACAACAAAAAGAAGGGAGAGTCTCAAAGCTGTTTGTCTTAAGAAGAAGCTGAAATTCTACTGTTTGAAGCAAACCCTACTATTTGGTGAGTGGTTGGTGGGGCCTGAAAGAACATTCAGTGGTTTCAGTGAACATCCTCCTGGTTCCTTCCCAATCCAGGAAGGCACGCTTCCTTCTGAAGTGCATGCCCAGGGCCATGAAGAGGGTATGAATACAGCATGGGCATCTTAACTGAATGAATGGGAGGGCAGCAGAGGTTTCAGTGGATATCATCCTGGTTCCTTCCCAGTCCAGGAAGGCAGGCTTCCTTCTGAAGTGCATGCCCAGGGTCATAATGATGGTAAGAATGCAGCATGGGCATCTTAACTGAATGAATGGGTAAGAATGCAGAACGGGCATCTTAACTGAATGAATGGGAGGGCAGCAGGGGCTGGTTGAAGGCTACTTGAGTCTGTTGAATGCACCCTTTCCTCCACCCTTTTCTGTGACTCCTAGAATAAGCATCTGAAAAATGATAAATTGTCTAAATTTATAACCAAAGATAGAATAATCATGCAAAACATGCAGGGTGATACAACTACGCTAGGAGACAGTTGAAAAAATGTTTGAGGGGAAAAAACTGTGTGTGTGCATATGTGTATATACATATATATAATGTGTGTATACATGTGTATGTGCATATAAATAATGTGTGTATGTATGTACATATATCTAATATAGAATGTAGGATGGCTGCACAGGCAGAGGGGCCCTGCTGCTCCTCTCCAATGCCAATGTTTCTTGGAGGAGGGACAGGAAAGGTAAGAAATTCAACAAAGAGAACTGAAGGAACATGTTTCCTGCTCTCAGCCCCAGGATTTCAGCAAGGGGGGATCACCACCATCTCCCACACCCGCTCTCTGTGGGGCTGTAGGCACATACAATCCCCAAGTGCCAAGTACACACCTCCTTATCTACGCCCTGAACCCTTTTTGTTTAGTTTGGTTTTGTGACAGGCCTCCCAACCTCAGCTTTGGTGAGAGAATCCCAAAACTTGTGCTATCTCGCCACCTTCTGGAAAACAAAAGAAAGCCTTCTAATCTCGAATCTCTTAGAGCCAAAGTACACACAGTCTCACCTAAATAGGAAGGTGATGACTTCGTCAGATGCAGCAGCAGAGGGACAGATCAGCAAAGATCAGGAAAAATCATGGTACCACAGTGTCACAAAGAGAAAATGACAATTCTCCAGCGTGTGAGCTTGGAGACTTGAATAGTGTCCTCTAATAGACAAAGAACTCAAAACAGCTGTTGTGAAGAAATGCAGTGAGCTACTAGAAAACTCAAAGATAACTCAATCTCAGAAATAACAATGATGAACAAAATAAGTACTTTATTAAAGATATTGCAATTATAAAAAGGGACCAAACAAATGCTATACCTAAAGAACTCAAAAATGAAGTGAAGAATGCATAAGACAGCATTGGAAATTAGGCAGATAAGATGGAAGAGAGAATAAGTGATTTGGAAGATGGGAATTTAGAAATGATTCTGGTAGAAAATGAGAGATTTTTAAAAAGTGAAGAAACTCTGTGAGAGTTATTAGAGTCTATTAAGAAAGCAAGAATAATGGCAGGTATTCCAGAATGGAGGGAGTTGGGGAGGGCAGAAAGTTTATTTAAAGAAATAATAGCTTAGAACTTTCAAAATGCAGAGTAAGACCTGGATGTAGACATCAAGAAAGCTAATAACACACCTTATCTCAATGACAAAAGAACACCTTCTCCCAGACACATTAAAATGAAAGTCTGGAAAGTCAATGATAAGGGATTTAAAAGGCAGTCAGGAAAAATGAGAAAGTACCTTACAAGGAACCTGCCTCCAACTAGGCTCTCAGCAGAAACTGTATAAGCCAGGAGAGAGTAGAATAATATATTCAGAGTATTAAGTGATAGCATTTGCCATCCAAGAATATTATACCCGGCAACATTATCCTCCAGATATGGGGAAGCGAAGGCTTTCCTGGGCAAAGAAGCTGATGGAGGTTACCGCACCCACCCCCCACCCACCTCGACCTACTGTACAAGAAAGGGTGAGAGGAGCTCTTCAAGGTGAAAAAGTCAAAAATACACAAAACTCTGATTAAGGTAATGAGTTGTCAAAAACTTTGAATAGTGTGTTAAACATTATAGGGAAAGAACATTAAAAATAACTATACTACAATTGCATAACAAATTCACAGCATAAAGAGATAGCTTGTGACAGTGAAAACATGAAAATAGACAAAGGCAGTGTATACTGATAACAGGGTCAGTACATCAAGAAGATTATGTATATATGTATATATCTCCAACACCAGTGCATGGAAATATATCAACAAAGTAATAAGAGATCTCAAGGGAGAAACTGAGAACAATATAACAGTAGGAGACTTCAGTACCTCACTGTCAGAAGTGAATAGGCTGTCCGGACAGAAAGTCAGCATGGAAATGATGGTCTTAAACTGTATTTTAGAACACAAGGAGTTAACAGACATATAGAATATTCCACTCAAGAGCAACATTACAGTCCCTAGGATCATATGAATGGGGAAGGCAATGGCACCCCACTCCAGTACTCTTGACTGGAAAATCCCATGGATGGAGGAGCCTGGTGGGCTACAGTCCATGGGGTCGCTAAGAGTCGAACACGACTGAGTGACTTCACTTTCACTTTTCACTTTCATGCATTGGAGAAGGAAATGGCAACCCACTCCAGTGTTCTTGCCTGGAGAATCCCAGGGACAGGGAATCCTGGTGGGCTGCCATCTATGGGGTCGCACAGAGTCGGACACGACTGAAGCGACTTAGCAGCAGCAGCAGCAGGATCATATGAAAGGATAGAAAGCAAACCTGAGAAAATTCAAGAAAACAGAAGTTGTTCCAACCTTTTTTTTTTTTTTTCCTGACCACAATGATATGAAACTAGAAATCAACAAGAGGAAACTGAGATCTACAAACATGTGTAAGCAACATACTTCTAAACAACCAATAGTTCAGAGAAAAAGCAAAAAAAGGAAATATATTAAACCTTGTGGGATACAGCAAAATTAATTTGGGGGAAAGTTTATAGTAATAAACAAATGAGTTAAGAAATGAGATCTCAAACAGCCTAACTGCCTACCTCAAGGAAATACAAAAAGAATAACTAAAGTCTAAAGTTAACAGAGTTAAAGAAATAATAATGATCAGAACAAATAAAGTGACCATAAGAGTAGGAAGGAGGAATGGAATTCTTTGGTAAGGTAAACTTTACAAATCTGTAGCTGAGCCAGAGTGGATTCAAAATTATAATAAAAAAATCCATTACAATTGATCCTACGGAAATATATATGATAACATGAAGATATATAATATATATAAGATCCCAGAGAGTCAACCACACTGTTGGGACTGATCCAGTTTCAGTTAAATGGCAGGGTACAAAATCAACATACAGAAATGGGCTGCATTCTTCTTCACTAATGGTGAAACATTTGAAAAATAATGAAAACTATCCCACTCAGGTGGCACTAGTGGTAAAGAACCCGCCTGCCAATGCAGGAGACATAAAAGACGTGGGTTTGATCCCTGGGTCAGGAAGATCCCCTGGAGGAGGGCATGGTTCCACACTCTAGTATTCTGGCCTGGAGAATTCCATGGACAGATGAACCTGGTGGGCTCTGGTACACAGTGTCTAAGAGTTGGGCATGACTGAAGTGACTTAATGTGCACATCCCATTCACAACAGTAACAAAAATATTTAAGAATGGATTTATGCAAGGAAGTGAAAAGTCTGTACAATGGAAACTACAAGACTCTGTTGAAAGAATCCAAAAGACACACAACAAATGAAAAGCCTTTCAATGTTCAAGAACTGGAAGATTTACTATTGCTAAAACATCCACACCATGCAAACTCATCTACAGATACAATAGATGAGTTTGCATGGTGTTATTAGAAATAAAAGAATCAACTCTAAAACTTATTTGTTGTTGCTGTTAAGTCACTAAGTTATGTCCGACTCTGTGATCACATGGACTGAAGCAACCACAAAAGAAAAGCCAAAGTTAAGCTATCTTGAGAAAAAAGAACAAATGTATCAGGTTTCTGATTTCACACTACAAATTCAGGATGATAAAAACAGTATGGTGCTGGCACAACCATAGACAACAATAAAACATAATAGAAATTCTAGAATTAAATCCTGGCATCTTTGG
This sequence comes from Bos taurus, assembly GCF_002263795.3. Lineage (NCBI taxonomy): Eukaryota > Metazoa > Chordata > Mammalia > Artiodactyla > Bovidae > Bos > Bos taurus. Next base: position 3,142,856 of record NC_037354.1, read on the forward strand.
TCAACTATTATTTGACAAGGGGGCCTAAAACTCTATTGGGGAAAAGATAGTCCTTTGCACAACCAGTGCTAGAAAAAGTGAAGAAAAAATATGCAGAACAATGAAATTGGAACCCTGTTTCACATTACTCACAACAAATGAACTCAAAACAGATCAAAGACTTAACTATAAAACATGCTTCTGGAAGAAATCATGGGGAAGAAGTTCCCTGATAACCATCTTGGCAATGTGTTTTTGGAAATGACACCAAAAGCACAAATCAACAAATGGGACTCCATCAAACACAAAAGCTTCTGCACAGCATGGGTTGCATGCTTAGTCACTCAGTTGTGTCCAACTCTTTGTGACCCCCATGGACTGTAGGCTGCCAGGCTCCTCTGGCCATGTGGATTCTCCAGGCAAGAATACTGGAGTGGGTTGCCCATGTCCTCCTTCCAGGTATCTTCCCAACCCAGGGATCAAAACCAGATCTCCCACACTACAGGTGGATTCTTAACTGTCTGAGCAACATATAGACAGTTAACAAAATGAAAAGACAGCCTGCAGAGTGGTAGAAATTTTCTTGCAAACCATGCATTATTATTAACCTGTAAATATAAGGATTCACATCCAAAATATATTTTGAACTTTTACAACTTAAAAAAATGATTAAGAAATGCACAGAACTAAATAGACATTTTCTTTTTCCAGAGGACATCAGAGTAGCCAACACACATATGAAAAGATTGCAAACATCACAAATCGTCAGAAAATGAAAATCAAAATCATGAGATGTCACCTCATACCTGTTAGAAGGTCTATCATCAAGAAAGTGATACAGCAGGTGTTGGCGAGGATGTGATGAAAAGGTTAGGCCAGTTTATATTCCCACCAACAGGTATAAGTTTTCCCTTTTCACTTTGGAAAACAATAAATAGATTCTTTAAAAATTAAAAGCAGATCTAAAATTCAGTGCAGAACTTTCACTGCTGGGTATGTACCCAAAGGAAATAAAAACAGGATCTCAAAGAGATATCTGCCCTCCTGAGTTCACTGCAACATTCTTCACAATTGCTAAGATACATAAACAAACTAAAAGCCCCAAAACAAATGAATAGATACAGGGTTCCCACTCTCATCACTATTATTATTCAGCATAGTTTTAGAAGTCCTAGCTATGGCAATCAGAGAAGAAAAAGAAATAACAGGGACCCAGATAGGAAAAGAAGTAAAACTCTCACTGTTTGCAGATAACATGACACTATAAATACAAAACCCTAAATATTCCATCAAAAAATTACTAGAGCTAATCAGTGAATTTAGCAAAGTTGCAGGAAACAAAATCAAAACACAGAAATCACTTGCATTCCTATACACTAACAATGAAATATCAGAAAAAGAAATTAAGGAATCAATCCCATTTGTCACTGTAACAAAAAGAATAAAATACCTAGGAAAAAGCCTACCTAAGGAGACAAAAGAGCTTTATACAGAAAACTATAAGACACTGATGAAAGGAATCAAATACAACATACACAGATGGAGAGATATTCCATGTTTCTAGGTTGGGAGAATCAATACTATGAAAATGAGTATACTACCAATGTAATCTTCAGATTTAGTGTAATCTTTCTCCAATTACCATAGGCATTTTTCATAGAACTAGAACAAGAAGTCTTACAATTTGTATGGAAATGCAAAAGACCCCAGATAGCCAAAACAATCCTAAGAAAGAAGAATGGAGCTGGAGGAATCAACCTTTCTGACTTCAGGCTATACTACAAAGTTATAGTCATCAAGACAGTATGGTACTGACACAAAAACAGAAATATAGGTTAATGGAACAACACAGAAAGCCCAGAGATAAACTCACACACCTATGGATACCTTATTTTTGACAAGGGAGGCAAGAATATACAATGGGGCAAAGACAGCCTCTTAAATAAGTTCTACAGGGAAAAATGAACAGCTATGTGTAAAAGAATGAAATTAGAACACTTCCTGATGCCATACACAAAGATAAACTCAAAATGGATTAAAGACCTAAATGTAAGACCAAACTCTATAAAACTCGTAGAGGAAAACATAGGCAGAACACTCAATGACATAAATTACAACAAGATCCTCTATGACCCATATCCTAAAGTAATGGAAATAAAAACAAAAATAAACAAATGGGACCTTATAAAACTTAGAAGCTGTTGCACAACAAAGGAAACTATAAACAAGATGAAAAGAAAACCCTCAGAAAGAGAAAAAAATAATATCAAATGGAACAACTGACAAAGGATTAATTTCAAAAATATACAAGCAGTTTATATAACAATACCAGAAAAACAAATAACCCAATCAAAAGTGGGCAAAAAAGACATACAAATGGCTAATAAACACATGAAAAGATGCTCAACATCACTCTATTAGAGAGATGCAAATCAAAGCTACAATGAAATATCACCTTATACTCATCAGAATGACCATAATAATAATAATAAATATATATATACAAACAATAAATTCTGGAAAATAGGGAACCCTTTTGCACTGTTGGTGGGAATGTAAATTGATACAGCTACTAAGGAGAACAGTATGAAGATTCCTTAAAAATCTAAGAATACAATATCGTAAAGTAATTAGCCTCCAATTAAAATAAATAAATTTAAATTTAAAAAAATCTAAGAATAAGACTACCATATAACACAAAAATCCCACTACTAGGCATATACCCTGAGGAAAACAAAACTGAAAAAGATACATGTATCCTAAAGTTCATTGCAGCTTTATTTATAATAGCTAGGACATGGAAGGAGAAGGCAATGGCAACCCACTCCAGTACTCTTGCCTGGAAAATCCCATAGATGGAGGAAATGGTAGGCTGCAGTCCATGGGGTCGCTAAGAGTCAGACATGACTGAGTGACTTCACTTTCACTTTTCACTTTCATGCATTGGAGAAGGAAATTGCAACCCACTCCAGTGTTCTTGCCTGGAGAGTCCCAGGGATGGCGGAGCCTGGTGGGCTGCCGTCTCTGGGATCGCAGAGTCAGACATGACTGAAGTGACTGAGCAGCAGCAGCAGGACATGGAAGCAACCTAGATGTCTATTGACAGATGAATGGATAAAGAAGCAGCAGTACATATTCACAATGGAATATTACTCAGACATAAAAAGAACATATTTGAATCAGTCTTAAGGAGGTGGATGAACCTAGAGCCTATCATACAGAGTGAAGTAAGTCAGAAAGAGAAAAACAAATATTCTGTACTGACACATATATATGGAATCTATAAAGATGGTACTGATGAATGTATTTTCAGAGCAGCAGTGGAGACACAGACGTCAAGAACACACTTATGGACACAGCTGGAGAGGGGAGGAGGGACAGGGTGAGATGTATGGAGAGAGTAACGTGGAAACATGCACTACCATATGTAAAATAGATAGCCAATGATAATTAGATGCATGTCTCAGGGAGCTCAGACTGGGGCTTGGTAACAACCTAGAAGAGTGGGATGGGGAGAGGTATGGGAGGGATGTTCAAGAGGGAGGGGACACAGGTAAACCTATGGCTGATTCATGTTGGTATTTGGTCAAAATCAACACAATAATGTAAAGGAATTATTTTTCAATTAAGAATAAATAAATTTAAAACGATATGTGATATGTATACACAATGGAATATTATTCTGACATGAGAAAGGATATCCTGCCTTTTGCAACCTCATGGATGAACCTTGAGCACCTTATGCTTAAATGAGACGTCAGGGAAACCCAAGTACTTTATGATATCACATATATGGAATCTAAAAATGACAAACTTAAAATAAAAACAGAGGGCTGAATGATGGTGACCAGGGACTGCATGGAATGTGGGAGTAGGACTGATGTTGTTTAAGTGCACAAGCCTACAATGAGTAATGACTAAGCTGCAGAGATCTAGTGCACAGTATAATGAATATGACAGCAATACTGCATTATAATAATGCAATGTGATAAATATCACCGCCTTAGCAACCATAATAGAACATGTAAATCTTCCTTCCAAAATCAAGGAAAAATTAAGACATTCCCACATTAAAAAAAAAAAAAAAAAAAAAGCTGAGGGATTCCATTACTAGTAGAACAGCCCTGAAAAGGAATGCTAAAGAAAGTTCTATAGTTTGAAAGAAAAAGATGTCTGATATTAACATAAAGCCACATGAAAAAGTGAAGCTCTCTGGGACAGGTAAGCACATGGATAAATTAAAAAGGCCATATTTAGTATATTGTAACATTATTGTGAAACTCCTCTTTCTGTTTCAATATGATTTAAAAATGTAAATGCATCAAACATGAATTATAAATCAACATTAATGGTACATAACATATAAAGATGTAAATTTTAATAATAACCACAGAAAGGAGGCGTGCAAAGCTATAAAAGAACAGAGTTAATGTATTTTATTGACTCTAAGTTGGTACTAATTTAAACAAGATTGGTATAATTTAGGATTTTACTGCAATTACCATAGTAACCATTAAGAAAAGAACTAAAAATATTCACAGGCAAAGAAATTAGGAAGGAATCAAAACGGTGCACTAGAAAAACATCTCGCATGAAAATGGAGCAGTTGTGGGTAACCAAGGGACACACAGCATAGAGAAAGGAAGGGAGAGATGGCAGGAGACCTGCACTCTCAGTAACATTTCACATGTACGTGGATGTAAGTCACTGAGTGAAAGAGAAGGGCAGAACGGGTGAAGCATTACCTAAGGACATGCAGTTTCAAGAGACTCATTCAGACCTAGAGATAGCAATAGACAGTGAAGTCACTCAGTCGTGTCCGACTCTTTGCAACCCCGTGGACAGTAGCCAACCAGGCTTCTCTGTCCATGGGATTTTCCAGACAAGAATACTGGAGTGGGTTGCCATTTCCTTCTCTAGGGGATCTTCCCGACGCTAGGATCGAACCCGGGTCCCCCGCATTGTAGGCAGACGCTTTACCGTCTGAGCCACCAGGGAAGTCCAGGGAAGACAGCAATAGAATGATGATAAACACATGGGGAAAAAAAGATACGCCATGCAAATAGAAATCAAAAGAATTGGTTGGAGTGACTACACTAATAACAAATAAGAGAAATTTCTAAGTTAAAATTTGTTGTACAAAACAAGTGCATTATTTTTTGATAAAAGGGTCAGTTTATCATAAAATATGACAATTCTCAATTTACAAAACACCAAAATAAAAAAAAAAAACCTTCTTAAGTGAACAATGCTAAGAAATAGAGGGAAATAACAGAATGAGAAGACTAGAGATCTCTTTAAGAAAATTAGAGATACCAAGATTATTTCATGCAAAGATAAGCACAATAAAGATAAAGAACAGAAATGGCATGGACCTAATAGAAGCAGAAGATATTAAGAAGAGGTGGCAAGAATATACAGAAGAATTGTACAAAAGAAGGTCTTAATGACCCAGATAACCACGACGGTGTAATCACTCACCTACAGCCAGACATCCTGGAGTGTGAACTCAAGTGGGCCTTAGGAAGCATTACTAAGAACAAAGCCTGTGGAGGTGATGGAATTCCAGCTGAGCTATTTCAAGTCATAGAAGATGATGCTGTGAAAGTATTGCACTCAATATGCCAGCAAATTTGGAAAACTCAGTAGTGACCACAGGATTGGAAAAGGTCAGTTTTCATTCCAATCCCAAAGAATGCCGATACCAAGGAATGTTCAGACTACCATATAATTGCACTCATTTCACATGTTAGCAAGGGAATGCTCAAAATCCTTCAAACTAGACTTCAACAGTACATGAGCTGAGGAATTCCAGATGTTCAAGCCAGGTTTATAAAAGGCAGAGGAACCAGAGATCAAATTGCCAACATCCATTATATCATAGAAAAAGCAAGAGGATTCCTGAAACACATCCACTTCTGCTTCACTGACTACACTAAAGCCTTTAACTGTGTGAATCACCCAAACTATGGAAAATTCTTCAAGAGATGGGAATACCAGGCCACCTTACTTGCCACTGAGGAACGTGTATGCAGGTCAAGAAGCAACAGTTAGAGCAAGACATGGAACAACAGACTGGTTGCAAATTGGGAAAGGAGTACATCAAGGTTGTATATTGTCATCCTATTTATTTAACTTATATGCTGAGTACATCATGTGAAATGCCAGAATGGACGAAGCACAAGCTGGAATCAAGATTGCTGGGAGAAATAGCAATAACTTCAGATACACAGATGACATCACCCTTATGGAAGAAAGTGAAGAGGAACTAAAGAGCCTCTTGATGAAAGTGAAAGAGGAGAGTTAAAAAGCTGGCTTAAAACTCAACATTCAAAAAAAAAACAAAAAACAATCATGGCATCTGGTCCCATCACTTCACACAAACAGATGGGGAAACAATGGAAACAGTGCCAGACTTTATTTTTTAGGGGCTCCAAAATCACTGCAGATGGTGACTGCATCCATGAAATTAAAAAACACTTACTCATTGGAAGAAAAGCTATGACCAACCTAAACAGTATATTAAAAAGCAGAGAGATTACTTTGCCGACAAAGGTCCATTTAGTCAAAGCTATGGTTTTTCCATTAGTCGTGTACGGATGTTAGAGTTGGACCATAAAGAAAGCTGAGTGCTGAAGAATTGATGTTTTTGAATTATGGTGTTGGAAAAGACTCCTGAGAGTCTCTTGGACTGCAAGGAGATTCAACCAGTCCATCCTAAAGGAGATCAGTTCTTAATATTCACTGGAAGGACTGATGCTAAAGCTGAAGCTCCAATAATGTGGCCACCTGATGCAAAGAACTGACTCACTGGAAAAGACCCTGATGCTTGGAAAGACTGAATGCTGGAGGAAAAGGGGACGGCAGAGGAGGAGATGGTTGGATGGCATCACTGACACAATGGACATGAGTTTGAGAAAACTCTGGGAGTTAGTGATGGACAGGGAAGCCTGGCATGCTGCAGTTCATGGGATCGCAAAGAGTCAAATATGACTGAGACTGAACTGAATAATATAGTTTTCTAATCAGTAGTTTTCTTCCTAGATTAAAAGAAATTCTGTAAGTACAGATGAAAATACAGATTATTTGCATAAATAATTTATATATTATGTATAACATGTATAAGCATATATGTTATAATGTTCCATGGAAATATTATAGATATATAATCATTACATGTGAGCATCTATATCCAAAATATCTTTATAAGAAAACACTTGTGCAGAGAAGAGGCCATAAATGCAGAGAGAAACAGGAATATGGGCAGAGTTCCAGGGTTCCATGGGAAGAAGATGAGTTGGTTCTTTATGGAGGTTTACAGCTTCAGGCATCTGCTGAGATAAGTAACCTGAGTTGCTAAATTCCATTTGAGACACATAAAAAAGGAAATAAAGTTGACTCTTATCTGACATGCTATTTTCTCTACTTGTATAATAGCCTGTCTGCCAACATCAGCCAAATCAATAAAAGATCAGGGGTCTGAACTAAGAGTTTTGACATTACATACACAACAGTCACACCACTTATATTATTCCAGTCTGTTCAATACAAATATCTTATCAATGAATGCTGTTCAGTCTCCTTTCCTCCTGATACTGGTATAGTGCCCCCAGGAGAGATAAGGGGATGGGGGCTGTGAGTAGGGACATCAAAACGGCTTCAGTTCAGTTGCTCAGTCGTGTCCGACTCTTTGCGACCCCATGAACTGCAGCACACCAGGCTTCCCTGTCCATCATCAACTCCCAGAGTCCACCCAAACCCATGTCCATTAAGTCGGTGATGCCATCCAACCATCTTATCCTCTGTCGTCCCCTTCTCCTCCTGCCCTCAATCTTTCCCAGCATCAGGGTCTTTTCAAATGAGTCAGCTCTTCGCATAAGGTGGCCAAAGTATTGGAGTTTCAGCTTCAACATCACTCCTTCCAGTGAATATTCAGAATCGATCTTCTTTTGGATTGACTGGTTTGATCTCCTTGGTCATAGCTTTTCTTCCAATGAGTAAGTGTTTTTTAATTTCATGGATGCATCTGGAGATGTTTCATGTTCACAGTGGGGACAAATGTACCTTTTCCCACCTGAGAAACATTTTTTTTGGTCATTCCTTTCATTCCATATGTATTTACACATACCAGGCAGTGAGGCGGGAGACAGATAGGCAAAGATGTATCATGGTTTCAGGGCTGGGAATCTAAGGATGTGGACCACAGGGATCCTGCATGTTCATGCTCCCTTTTCTTTCTTTTTGCTTTCTTAACACCCTGGACAAAAACAGTGGAAGGCAACACTGTTCCTGAAAGGATGTCAGTCTACAAAAATTGAAAGTGGCATGTCAATACTACAACGCAACCTGTGTCAGAAAATGGAACAAGCGTGGTTTGTGCCTATGCAGTCTGCTCATAGTATCTAAGTCCTTGCTGCTGCTGCTGCTAAATCGCTTCAGTCGTGTCCAACTCTGCGACCCCATAGACGGCAGCCCACCAGGCTCCCCCGTCCCTGGGATTCTCCAGGCAAGAACACTGGAGTGGGGTGCCATTGCCTTCTCCGATCTAAGTCCTTAGTCACCAGGGAAAAGGCAACACCGTGGGAGCTCTGCAAGCAAGTTAACCAGCATTCTGTCCCTTGGATGAGCAACCGCCATCACTATACGGGAGGAAAGAAACAGAGCAAGGCAGACCACACTACAGCCCTTGAGCATTATATCGGCAGTAAAACAACCCCTAATTATTTAAATATTAAGGGTAACAAGTTTGCTTTCACATTTTACATGTGATAACACAAACAAATTCCCTGACTTCCTCTGTGTTAGGCTACACAGTCTCTGAAGTCAGTGTTTTTATTTATCTTTATTTTTCCCCCTAAATCTTTTGCTCATTATTTTGAACACTGTAGGTTTAATCATTTTTTAATAAATGAAAGAATGAGCACATTAATGAATGGCAAAGGTGCCATGTCAGGGGTTTTCATGCAGTTAAGCCAATTAAATGTATTTGGAGAATTTGGAGTATTTATTTAGCAATATATTCCATAATGCATTCATGTCATGTACCCCATGGTTCTCAATTAGCTTTAAAATATCTCACAAGTCCCACTGATCAGCTGAGGACAAATATATCTTAAATTGTGCACTGGGGATATTTTGGAGTCTAGATTTTAAAATGTAGAGTCTTTTCTACTTCAGAATATAAAATCCACAATAGTTTATTTTTAACACATTAAAGTATGCCAAGTAAACAAAAATAATAATGAGATTTAAATTTATTAAAATGTATGGTGAATGGTTTCACTTAAAAAATTAAAACTGTATGTGTGTGTACCTTAACATATATTTGTTTCTATGTATAATTTTGATGTGACAATAAAGGTAATATACACATAACAATAGTTTATTGTATATATTGCAATCTAAGTCAGACTAAACCTTAATGGTTTGAAGTCAATACTGCATAAAACTTGTTTTTAAACAAAATTAAATAGAATCTTAAAATTTTAAAATAGTTTTAAAATTGAAGGTTTCTGTGTTAATTTATTCCTTGAATAATTTCTAACTCATCCTAGCTTTCATTTTCTCCCTCTTAAAAGAGGTTGGTTGAATTTTAAAGGAATTTAGTCAAACAGAATGACTTGAGCATTACTAGAATACACAAAGAACCTCCATGCTTTGCATAAATTATGGTCATTAATGGCACTGCATGAGGTTGCCTGCTTGAATAACTTTTTTGTCAACAGCAAAAAGAACTTGCTTTCAGAAAAGAAGTTGTGCCAAAAATTCCCAGAAGAGGGTGACAACTCATTTTCATCTTAACAAACAAACATGAAAGTAATTTTTTTTTAGACTGTGTAAATCAGAGTAATTTCCTGAATTATACTTTTTGCTAACATTCCCTCTGAAGTTTAAAGCTCATATACTAACACTCCTCAAGCAAACTGGTGACAGGAAAAATCCTGTAGTCGCTACACAATGGGTCTTCCCAGGACTTGGGTGATGATTTGTACAAGTTAACTCACATGCATCAGCTTTAATTCTAACATGCTTTCCAGAGTGGGTCCCCTGTTCTGAGTCAAGCCTCATGAGCTAGCAGAAAGAGGAACAAACATTTTGCCCCAGGTGTTCCAGCCTGGAAACAAAGAAATGGACACCACCAGACATGGGTGCACCAGAGAGTCCTCCAGGTTCACTTCCTTACCCATTTAAACGCCAGATGCAATCCACGAGTTAGTTGCAAAAAAATACTATTTACATTTATCTATTATATTTAAGATTTCCCTCTATGTTTATCCTAAAACTGACCATAATTATTAAATCCAGGACATTTTTAGAAATCTGTTTCAATGTGCTTTCAAAATATCCTGAATTTTCCACAAAAAAACTAATGTATTCAAATATTATTTTGTTGAGACTCCCTCAAGGTCATAAATTGAATCATATGTGATTCTTTACTAGTAGGATTAGACATCATCTATTCTTTGAATCAGTTAAGTAAAATCATATTTTACATATAGTCCTCCCTCCTCGCTTTGTATGTTCCCTACGTGTATTCATGGGAAGTCACTGCAGACAATCTATGTCCTCGGTTTTTTTATTTATCAAATTGAGATGCTGATACCTACTTACACACTGTGTGATTCCAACTACGTAATGTTCTGGAAAAGGCAGATCTCTGGGGGCAGTAAAAAGATCAGTGGCCGTAGGGGTTGGGGAGGGGAGGGATGAATGGAAGAAACAGAGGCTCTTAAGGGCAGTACAACTACTCTGTATTATTCTATAGTGGATGTGTGCCATTATATGTTCATCCAAACCCACAGAACGTTCAGCACCAAGAGTGAACCGTAGTGTCAACTATGAACCCCTTCCAGGTGACAGTGATGTGTGATGTAGGTTCACTGATTATAACAAATGTACCCCTATGATGAGGCTTCCCTGGTGGCTTAGATGGTAAAGCATCTGTCTACAATGCGGGAGACCCGGGTTTGATCCCTGGGTCAGGAAGATCCCCTGGAGAAGGAAATGGCAACCCACTCCAGTACTATTGCCTGGAAAATCCCATGGAGGGAGGAGCCTAGTAGGCTACAGTCCATGGGTCGCAAATTGTCGGACACGACTGAGCGACTTCACTTCACTTCTTCACATCACTTCACCCCTATGATGAGGGATATTGACAGTGGGGAGGTTGCATGTACCGGGGTAGGCGATGTACGAGGAAAACTGCATCTTCCTCTCAATTCTGATGTGAGCCTAAAACTGCTCTAAAAATCATTTTGTTTTGTTGTGGTTGTTGTTTTTTTTAATTTCACTCTGGCTGAATCATAGAACCTGAAGGAATAAGTCAGGGAGCACAGAGGTTTCAATTTCAGGCTTTACAATTAACTGTCATTTTTATAAGAAATAAATAAGTGCTCTTACGATCTTTTAAGAAGGCATAATTTAGGGAAGATGAAGTGCATGAAGAATGGATCCAGTTTTGACAGGAGCAGGAGATACTAATCACAAAATTATTCTAGAATAAACACAATGACAGTCTAAGTGAGTAAAAAGAAGAGACTAGGAATGTGTTATTTCTTGAAGAAGCTCTTAGGCACCTTGTATGGGTGCTCTCAGCTAAAAGAACTGCAACGGAGAAAAGGCCAGACACAACAGTGTGCCAAGCTGCCTACCCCTCAGCTAGGTGGTTTCCCTTCCATATTTAACCAGTATCATACGCATAGACAAACACAGAAAAGCTTAAGTGGTGAATGAAGAAGAGAGAACACAAGAAAATCAATCTCCGTCATTTACTCTATCAAATCTATAAACATCCAGGTATTGGAACATTCATGCAACTTTGATTTTCTTTCATTTCTGCTACTGGTACACCAGGAGGAACAGAAGACCTAGTTCTAGGGGATAAATCATGGGTTTGGTTATTTTCAGGCTAATTTTATTGCTGGTTTCTCTTCTGTAAACACCGGCTTGCAGTACTTGGCATGCACTATGCATATTCATTATCTTTTCAATTAGGCTACAAGGTCCTTGAAGGCAAAGACCATGTGTTGTGTTTCTTGCTATCTACTACCCCAGCTTGTGCAGGGCCTGGAAGGCTGCACACACACACATACACACACAGACACACATGCACAATCTGACTGGTAGGTCTGTGACTGGATCTCAAAATATTTCTTGTCTTCCACTGGAATCACATGTCTACAGATGCTAACGTAAGCTGCAGCATGCTTCATACAACGTACTGAATGTATTAACTATTTTCAACTTGAGTTCAATGCTAGTGAATTGAATTAAGAGGTCGATGGTTCAGTAGAAAATGATCCAGAGATAATTCAGGGTCTCTGTCCAATACTAAAGCACTGAGGGTCCATCTCACACTATAGTCACCTACTGCACTGATAGCATGTTCTCAAGGGCAGTTTGGGACTGGCTAATCCAGCTATCAAAGCAGACATGAGAAAGTCAGTACACAAAAGAACAAAGGCTATGATTTTCATAAAGAAGAGAAAAAGTTGCATCTATTTTCATTTCCCTATTCTTTAAAATGTTTAAGTTTTCAACTTCTACCTTGAGTGTCTGAACTGCTCTGGGCTTTTCCAACTCCAGATATGTTTCCCTTCTGATCTAATGTTTTCTGCCTTTCCTCCTTTCATGCATCTTCTTCTCTTTGCCCGTTTTCTTACATATGAGTGCAGATGGCTGTACACTTTTTCCTTCTGTCCCTGAACTTGAAGACATGGCCTTACAACTTCATAGGCCCCAAGGTGGGCTCCTATTCAACCTGCCATCACCTGACTGTTTGAGTTCTTCATCCCAGCTCTTGCTGACGTGGCTGGAGACTTAATGAAACAAATGAAGCATGTGTGAACTCAGCAAATTATGAGAAGTTGACCAGAAGGTGAATCTAGCAAAGATCAGGAAGAAAGAATGGTATTTAATGCTATGTGTGAATTAATTACCTTTTTACATGAATCTAATCTGTTTGGCGTATATCTTTAGAGGGAAGGAAAGGGACACATTAGTGAAAGCATTCCTTTTTCTCGACTAAGAATTTACTGGAATGTGCTTTCATAGTTTATTCTGTTCCCAGGTGTAGGTACACAGGTATTGCCTGAACAGAGGGCTAAAATTCCCCTAATACTGGAAGAAGACACTTACTGTGGAACCCAAAAGAGGCTGATATTTTCCTTCCTTCATCAGCAGGTGACATGCCTGTTAGCCAACCAAATACTTTTTTTCCCCTAAAAGGATCATTTTAGTCAAATACATCTTACAGATAAAATATTCCTAGTTAACCAACATACTGCCTAAGGCCATTGTTCACATCCTAAGGGAGTTTAACAATCATACTGAGAAAAGTGAAAGTGAAAGATGCTCAGTCTTGTCTAACTCTTTGCAACCCCATGGACTATAAAGTCCGTGGAATTCTCCAGGCCAGAATACTGGAGTGGGTAGCCATTCCCTTCTCCTGGGGATCTTCCCAACCCAGGGATTGAACCCAGGTCTCCCTTATCACAGGTGGATTCTTTACCAACTGAGCCACAAGGGAAGCCCAAGAATACTGGAGTGGGTAGCCTATCCCTTCTCCAGGGTGTCATCTGAGCCACGAATTGAACCATGGTCTCCTGCATTGCAGGTGGATTCTTTACCAACTGAGCTATCAGGGAGGTCTAATAGTAAGAAGAGATAATTTGCTACAGAAGATGGCATTCCCTACACAGGACACGGAATGCAGTTATATGATCCTAACCACTTTCTCTATGAACACACTCAGAGAAATAAATACCTAGTTACTGTTAGCCATTCTGCTTACTCTTCTCTTACTATACCATCTGTTACATAGTATTTCTACAGCCTCAATGATTAAAAAAAAGCTGAAGGGTGGGAGGATTTAGAATTATAAGAAAAAAGAAATAGAAATCATTGTGCATATTGAGCCATTAATTATATTTGATCACAGAGTGTCTTTTCTTTCCAAGTAAGAATCGTATAATTCAGATATTAACAATTTTCATTGTAAAATCTTTACATTGCATGATGCTTTATTTCAAAAATTTCAAGACCTGACACCCTCTTCTTTACTCAAAATGTATACAACTCAAAGCTGAGAATAAAACAAAACAGCCCAAGGAAAAGCGGGCAAAGGGCATGGGTTTTTCCTAAATAAGATATTCAAATGGCCAACAGGTACATTAAAAAGAGCTCAACATCACTAATCATCAGTTTAGTTCAGTTCAGTTCAGTCGCTCAGTCGTGTCCGACTCTCTGCGACCCCATGAATCGCAGCACGCCAGGCCTCCCTGTCCATCACCAGCTCCCACTAATCATCAGGGAATGTAAATCAATATCACAATGAGATATTACCTCACACCTGTTAGAATGTCTATTTAAAAAGCAGGAAATGATAAACACTGGCAAAAATGTAGAAAAAACAAACCCTTCTACACTCTTGGCGGGAATATAAACTAATACAGCCATCATGGGATACAGTATAAAGGTTACTCAGGAAATTAAAAAGACAACTACCATACGATCCCACAATTCTGCTTCTGGGTATATATTCTAAAAGAAGAAACATCATTACCTTGAAGAGACACCTGCACTCTGATGTTCACTGAAGCATTATTCATGGTAGGCAAGATACAGAGACAACCTGGGTGTCCATTAGTGTGCTAACGGATAAACAAGACATGAGGTCTCCCTCTGTCTCTCTCTTTCACGCACACACACACACACACACACAGAAATATTATTCAGCTGCAAAAATAAGAAAATCTCTCCAACTGCGACAACATGGATGAACCTGAAGGTCATTATGCTAAGGAAAATAGCCAGACAGAGGAAGACTTACTGAATGGTATCATTTATACATGAAATCAAAACAGAACATTAAGTAAAACTTCTAGAAACATAGAATGGTGGTTGCCAGGGGTTTGAGGGGTGGAGGAAATAAGAAGACCCTGGAAAATAGGTACAAACTTTCAGGTACAAAATGAAGATTAATAAGGAATGAGGACTGACTGTGTCACGTGGTGACTGAAGTTGGAAATACTGTATTGTATAATTGGAATTTACTAGGATAGTAGAAATTACGTATTCTCTTAAAAATAAAAGCAAAACAACAGCAATAAAAACATGTGAAATGATGAATGTGTTGACTAACACTAGAATGGGTCCTTGCATGACATATATGTATATCAGACTCACAGTTTAAACCATTTTGCCATTTTGTTTGCCAATTATACCTCTATAGGGCTGAAAAAACAACAGTAAAAGTAAACCTAGAGCAGGTGAGGCCAAACCGGGGGATAGAAGAGAACTAACTGTCCTGGTTGGCTCCATGCTCCCTCTCCTGGCCTCCCATCATGACCACACAGACCGCAGGGAACGCAAAGACCACTCACCTAAGTGGTGGCTCACACCTTCACTTCCGCCAGCACTGTGACCAGAGGTGTGTGAGACCCTCGTCTGCAAGCTTGTTTTTGAGTTTTACACCCTTGCCAAAGGGGATTAACCAGGGGACACCTCTATACACCAGGGATGGCAACAGTCCCTGCTTCACTGTTGTGCTGTTGAGCTTAAATAAGATGAGGCATCAAAGGCATGCGTTGTCAGAGAAAGAAAATGGGAAAAATAGAGAAAATAGAGGATTTACATGTGGTCACTACTGGTACTGACTCCTAGTTCACGGGGGAATTATACACAATTTCCTATGTACTGGGAACATACATATATATACACACACATACACATGCATATATAAGATATGCATACATATGTGAAAATATAATTATATATAACTTAATGGGACTATATATTAATACATATGTATGTAAGTGCATAAATTCATATATAATGATATAATATGATTATACATATAACTTATTTGGGAATACATATATGAATATATATATATATATACATATGGGGACAACAGAGGATGAGATGGTCGGATGGTATCACCAACTCAATGGACATGAGTTTGAGTAAACTCTGGGAGTTGGTGATGAACAGGGAGGCCTGACATGCTGCAGTCCATGGGGTCTTAAATCAGACACAACTGAGTGACTGAACTGAATATATATATAGGCAATTATATAGTTATAATTATATATAGTTTATTGGGAATATATGCTAATTATATATAAAAGTATATATATCTGTATATAGCTATATATGTGTAATTTTATACATATATTTTTACAAATATATAAAATTATGTGTGTGTTTATGTGTGTGTATGTATATATATATATACATACATATATATATATATACATACACGCACATATATTTCTTTATTTATTTGTTTTGCAATAAACTACTTTAATGTGCAATAAAATGGTAGCAGTTTTTCACACGAAAATTCCCAGGAACTTGAAACTCCGTCTTCTGCCAAAGAACATGTAATGCAGAGTGTATTGAACATGTTTACTAGGAAGCAACCTTGCACATGTAGGAGGTAATAATATGAAAGAGGACAGCTGCTTTCTTGCTTCCTAGTCATGACATGGCAACCACCTCCCTTAGGGGAACATCTCAAGACACTGAATTCAGCAGCACAGAGTGTGGCCGTAACCTCCTTCTTCATGGGGCCCAGAAGCCTGGGAAACATAAACAACCATAAACCTCTCTAACTTAGATTTGTGCAGAGAGGTCACCACAGTCAGCAGAGTGATGACCCAGGCGACGGCAAACTAAATCCTCGGTTCTGTAAAGTCACCTTTCCCCATCCAGCAGAAAGAGGTTAAAACTGGCTTCCAAACAGCCACAGCCGTTTCACATTTCACAGCCCAGGACCCGTGACACAGAGGACAGAAGCTCATTTTTATGATGATGAAGTTTGAAATTCAGCAAGAAATGGTGACCTACTACAGTATTCTGGCCTGTGGGAAATCCCACAGACAAAGGAGCCTGGCAAGCTCCATGGGGTTGCAAAAAGTCAGACACAACTTAGCGACTGAACCAGCACCACCACCAATGGTGAACAGAACCATCTTGGCAGTAGAAGCATACACTGGGAGGGGAGGAGCCTGTGGGATGAGCAGGAGCCACCAGGGACACGCATGTGTGAGTCCTGCTGGTGACCCCCAGCCTTGGCTGGGACCCTGCAGGGCTCCTGGGTATCACTATCTCAAGGGAAACTAGAAGTACATACCCTACCAGCACTCTGCATGCGAGGCCAATGGAGAGTAAGGGAAGTGCTGCTGCTGAGCAATCCCGCAAAACTCTAATTCCAAACCAATTCCAGATTAATTCTGAGTCACTGGGTTGCGTCACCTCCAGGGAGAAACCACAAGTGAAATGAGGAGCTAGAGGGCTACCAAGAAACTCTGTCCCTATTTTTTCCCCTCCAAGATGCTTTCCTTTAAAGCTCTGGAGCTTCTGTTTCAGAGATAAACACTTGTAGCAACATTCTATCCTCCTTGACAGGTCCTCTTTTAATAAAGCAGAAACGCCCCCAGGAAAAGAATGGCTAACCACAGGAGGTAAACTTTCTTAGAAGCTTTCCCTGAGCTGAATGAGCATCTCTGGGAAGCCAGTGACTCTTCCCCAGGTAGAGGAAGGAAGGGAGAAGCCCTGAGAGGAGGACATGGGGGAGACCACCTGGGGTCAAAGGGCACCAGTCAGATACTGAATTAAGCGGTTGTTATGGACTGAATCTGACTGCAGTCCTTTCTCGGTTTAACTGACTATGTACTCTGTCAGCACATGAAGCGGTTTTGCAGCCCTGAGCTGGTCTAAGGGTGTCCTGACACCTGTCTCAGGGGCTGGGGCAGAAGTCACCCTCCCCAGATACACAAAGGCTGACATGGCCCCTCCTAGGTCACCAGGACCGGAGGATGACAAGTGGCCACACACACGGCTTTGCACTCAGCCTGGGCGGAGGGGAGCAACTCCCAACTGGTTCATTAACTGTTGTTCCTTAAAGGCTGACTTACATACTTTCAATGACACCCTTTACATCTCTCCTGATTTTAAAATGTGACGCCTCATGAGGTTTCCTCATCCTAAATCTCCCTGAAGTTTCTTAAAGGCAAGGAATCGGTCTTACATTAACTTTGCCTGTGAATAACAGCCACTGCAAAAATAACGCATGCTCAGTGTCCAGACCGAGTCTAGAACTTGAGGCAAGTGAAGCTTATATTTCTGAAGCACAGCCATCCACACGCCTTGATTCTGCCTGGCCATCCGAAACGTTCCTAACCTCAGGATACTCTTTTCCTTGAAGACACAAGGTGGGTGACAATACCTGGGGTCTTCCTCCAATGTGAAATCACGCCTCAGATATGAGGACACGTGTCAGGACCAGGCGGTCAGGGCAGGGCCCTAGAGCATCCTCTGACTACTGCCAGAGCTGGAGGGTCCGTGCCCTTGCTCAACACCCACAGCGGGTGTGCGGTAATCAGATGCTTGAGGAGCATGAGGACACATCAGCCTTGTGTCCACGTCTGATGATGGGTGGTGGAAGGACTGAAACTTCATTCCAGCCAAACTTGGCCTAAAATTAAATCACGATGCAAGTGACTGCTACATTTTAAAAGTCTGAATGCTTTTGTACGACGACAGGAATAAGTATTATTGATATGCCGAATTAGGATTTTGACAACAACTATCTGGACTTGCTGTGGAAGCATTATATATGCTGTCATTTTAATATATGAAGAAGAAATCTGACACCCTTCTTGTGTGAGAAAGGGAATGCTTAAGCTATCAATGATGACAGAATTCCTGGAAAGTTGTCAGACTAGCATGCAGAGATCTAGGTAATTTTAAGAGAGCAACTCATTTTAAACAATCTCACCTAGGATTTTTGTCACTTAGGAAGAGCTGTTAGTCAACATATGATTGAGTTATATGACAAAAATGTCATTTCCCATTTACTGTGCGATTCATGTTGAGTTACTCAACTACTAAGTAGCCTGTGTTAAACTCAGCTCCGAAATTAAAGACGCATTTACATGGGAGATATTGAAAAGTTCAAATGTACTAGAAAACAATGGCTTGTTGGTGACAGGTAATGGTAGACTAGGAAGCTGTCACATTGCACTGGTTTTCTCTTACAAGATGAACACCTGCCCAGAACACTGGCTGAAAGTGAAAGTCCACTAGTCGTGTCTGACTATTTATGACCCCATGAACTATGCAGTCCATGGAATTCTCCAGGCCAGAATACTGGTGTGGGTAGCCTTTCCCTTCTCCAGGGGATTTTCTCAACCCAGGGATCGAACCCAGGTCTCCTGCATTGCAGACAGATTCTTTACCAGCTGAGTCAGGAGGGAAGCCCAAGAATACTGAAGTGGGTAGCCTATACCTTCTCCAGTGGATCTTCCTGACCCAGGAATAGAACAGGGGTCTCCTGCACTGCAGGCGGATTCTTTACCAACTGAGCTATTAGGAAAGCCTGAGCACTGGCTAGGCTAGTTTAATCTAGTATGGAGCCCAGCAGAGTAAAGTGGGTCCTGACCCTGAATGTGCTTTGTAAGCATAGATGCACCACAGTGAACCCAGAAGCTCCAGCCCAGGAGAAGGTGGCAAGTCTCTTGTTTGTTACTGAGCAGGAGATGGAACCCTGGGTGATGAGGCAGCTTCCAGGTCTGCCTGCCGCAAGGACATGGCCATGTAAACCCTTGGGTCCCTGCTTACTCAAGAAGCAACTGCAAGAAGATTCACCGTCCTGGACATTAAGGACTCCAGAAATACGAAGGACTTTGAAGCCAGGTTTTCATGTTTTGCAATTGAAATATGGCTGTGAGCCCACCCAAACTACCAGCAAGGGAGAAAGGAAAACCTCCAGGGTAACTGTCAGGAGAATGCTGGCCCAGCAGCAACAAGCAGACCTCTGCTAGATTCAGCTTCTCAATCAGCAGGGGGACTGTCCGATACAGCAGGTATCCAAGTGTCCCTGTGGTCTGGGCACAGCTGTGGGAGCTGTCTTTTGGTGGCAGTGTGTGTCATCACAGTGTCTCTGAAATCACCAGGTGGTGAATTCCGTGTATGCTGCCTTCTGGCCCCGAGGACAGAAAGAACACGGAACTTCCTGTCCGTGTTGAGAGGGCTGCCGTGTCTAGTGCTCAGAACCCTGCCTGGGCTTTTCTGTCTCTTCAAGTTGTGCGTTCTATTCCCCTCAGCTTGCCAGGCTCTTGTAGTTTCCATGGGCTGCAGCTGCTGTTCAGATGCGTTCTGAACGCAACATTCTGAAAATACAAATGATGACTGTGCCCATTAATTCTGCATAAGATCTCTCTCAAGAATTTTTTCCCCTCTTTATATGCTTTGGGATTTGATGATTCAAGTCACACATTTAGCATATTAGATAACCTATTTAGCAAACCAGAACTCCCAAAATTCTTAGGCTGAATTTTAAATATGAGCCAATCTAATGGAATGGAAAATTTTTAAAGAAATAAAACCACGATTTGTGTGATGTTTCTGATTTTTAGGGTAATTTTACTGCTTTTTTTTTTTTCCAGGTAAACATCTAGACAATCTTATTCTATTTTTAAAAATGAAAGACACACCCAGAGAAGTGAAAAGAGATTAATGCCATGCTCTCACTTGGAAGGTCAGCTTTCACGACCAAATAAATATTTTCAAGATGCTACCAAAACAAAGGCATTTTCTTAGAGTCATTAAGTGAAAGCAGCAAAGAAGAGACCAGAATTAAATGTCAAATTATTATCTGTGAACTTTTAGCTTGCCTGTATATTCACTGCTTAAATTCCCACAGACCATTTTTCTTTTTTACCATTTCCTTGAACAAAAAGCATTCACTTCAGTTGTATTGACCTTTTTCTTCTTTATTTGTTTACAGGCACTGGTTACACAAGTTTCTAACACAACCCGACTTAAGAATTCCAATTTTTGAATACTGTCACCGTTGTTTTGTTTTGATTTTTTTTCTAAAATTTCACTTACTATTTGCTAAAGTAAAAAGTCTGTGGAAATTTAATTTCATCACATCCATTCTGTGATGAAGCAATTCTTAATATAACTTTAGGTTTTTGTAACCAGTGTGTCTGTGTCTGGATCCTCCTGTCTTTCCTCCCTGGAATGGGTTTTGTCTCTGCCATTCCTTAGGAAGGAACGTGCTTCCCTAAGAAAGTATGACCACACACCCAGGCAAGAGTACCTGAGTGGATTGCCATTGGCTACCAGCTAGATGACCAAAATAAAGAACTAGTGGCAAAAAAATAGATAAAAAATACTCTTATTCATAGTGGTTAAGTGGGAAAAGCCAGTTAACAATGTTACTGACTACATGATTAACTGTTCACGTTTCTCTTCTAACAGCATATTCTAATGAGACCACTGATATGAGTTATCCGATGAATGTCTTCTGTTTGTTTCACAGCAGTTATTCTTGTGAGCTATATTAGCAGGTGAAATGTATGGGAATCAAAGTCTAATAAACCCCTGCATCTGAAAACATACAAGTTACTACTGTTAAGGTTTCTGCACCAGCCATGTCCTTTGCAGAGCTGCCATGGAGGTGGAAGGAGGCCTGAGTGTGTGTCCTGCACTTCCCTAGAAAGCTCTTTCTGGCACTAGGATTCACATGTCCATCCAAAGGCAACACTACACTTGGTGTTAGAGAGACTGTTTTCCAAAGAATACTTCACTTTTGCATATTTAGCTCTTTTGTGACCTCTTGCACTCTACTAATGTAGCACATGCATAATAGTAATATCATCTGAAAGTATGTGACAAGAGTCCTGCAGTTGTTGATTTTTTTAAAGACAGCATGCATCCCAAATAATCCTTGTATAAGTAAAAAAACTACTGAAAACTATAAAACTCTCTGGTCATTCTGTAATTTAAAAGGGATGGTACAGGGAGGGAGGTGGGAGAGGGGTTCAGGATGGGGAACACGTGTATACCCGTGGCAGATTCATGTTGATGTATGGCAAAACCAATACAATATTGTAAAATAATTAGCCCCCAATTAAAATAAATACATTTATAATAAAAAGAAAATATTTAATTTCTTAAATATATCACAATACCATTGCCATTGGAAGTAAAAATGTGATGGAAAGCATTTTATCTTTTATCCAGGGCTAGTGACTATTCTATTGAAAAACTCATATAAATCAATGAATTTGCCATAATCTGAGATTTTGCAGCTGGTTGTCAGAAATCAGCAGTGATTTTACACACACACACACACACACACACAATTCTTTGTATGTGTGTCTGTGTATACACAACCTTGGACACACGCTCATATCTATTAGCTCAAAGTCCAAAGTCAGAAAATTTGTTTCTTTAATAAACTCTCCCCAAAATTTACAATACCTTGGATAATTATTTTCCCTGGGTTTCAATTTACAAGCCAATCATGCTTTGGGTTTTTCATTTCTCATCCGCTTCAAGTATTACTTTTCTGATGAATTGAAAGAAATTGAATCAAATATGTAGATTTCTTAAGTGGCGGAAATTACATCCATATTTTACCTTTATTTGGACCAAATATTCAAAATAACATAGCAAATAATGGCATGCTGCTAAGTTACTTCAGTCGTGTCCGACTGTGTGCGACCCCATAGATGGCAGCCCACCAAGGCTCCCCCATCCCTGGGATTCTCCAGGCAAGAGAGCTCCGCCCATGGCAAAGGTCATGAGGAAGGAGGCTCGGCATATGCAAAGGCGGGATGGAGCCTCAGAAGTCCCCCTGGAAATTCTCGAGCATCTACCCCCAAAACCAGAGTCTGCCTACTTTCTGCTTTGTGCTCTCACCTACACCTCTGACTTTACGGGGGGCTGTCCCCCACTACCTCTCTCTGAAAAAAAAGGAGTTAACTTACAGCTCCAGTTAATAAAGTTCCTGGATGTGATAGTGTTTCAACCTACAAACTCCTTTGGAAGTCCTCTAGCCTGCCTGAAGAGGTTTTTCCAGCCACATGTGATTGCTCAGAGCCTCCCAACTGTGAGAGACATGAGATGTTCTAAACTGCCTAAATACAGATTCCTTTGAGCAGTTAAAAGATTGATTAGAAATTGTATTGGTGAAGGGTTTTTCACTTGTTGGGCCAATGTTTGCTGCTAAGTTTCCATATCCCTTACCTGCTGTGTCCCTGGCAGTGTATTGATTAATACAATTGGTGTAAGTAGTAGCTTTAATGTTTGTAACCTTGGACCCTTGAGTTAATTATTTTTCTTGTTATAGCCCACCACACCTTTGCCCTGTAGGAATGCAACTTTATCTAATGCTTTTGGAGGGTGGCACCTGACTAGTCACCTTTAGAGAAAAATAAGTTTTCTGAAGAAAGGGTCTTAAAATGTTAACAGGCCTCCGGGCCAGAAGATGATGCAAATCACCTAAACTTTAGCATATAAGTTTGCAGAAAGAAAGCCTGGCTTACTGCATGACTCTACCCCTTCCCCCATTATCCTCTATGCATAATTTAAGGTATAAAAACTACTTTGGAAAATAAAGTGCGGGCCTTGTTCACCGAAACTTGGTCTCCCCATGTCGTTCTTTCTCTCACCTTCTGGCTGAATTATTCAGCCTCTTTTCTCCACTGAATTTCCTCACTGAGCTATCCTTATTTAACCACTCTTTATATCCTTAATTAACATTTTTTTTTGTTTGTTTTGTTTTTAATTTTATTTTATTTTTAAACTTTACATAATTGTATTAGTTTTGCCAAATATCAAAATGAATCCATCACAGGTATACATGTGCTCCCCATCCTGAACCCTCCAACCTCCTCCCTCCCCATACCATCCCCCTGGGTCGTCCCAGTGCACTAGCCCCAGTTAAGCAATCGTTTCCTGATCCTCGATGATGCCCTCCCCGCTTCGAATTCCCTGGATCCACCGGGGCTGGACCCCGGCAGAGTGGGTTGCCATTTCTTTCTCCAATGCATGAAAGTGAAAAGTGAAAAGTTGCTCAGTCATGTCCGACTCTTAGCAACCCCATGGACTGCAGCCTACCAGGCTCATCCATCCATGGTATTTTCCAGGCAAGAGTACTGGAGTAGGGTGCCATTGCCTTCTCCAAAACAATGGCATATAATCACCTAATAAAATGTGTCTTTTTTTTTTTTTTACAGTTTGGATAATAAAAAGGAAAACATTGTGCACCCATGGCTGATTCATGTTGATGTATGGAGAAAACCACCACATATTATACAGTAATTCAGTTCAGTCACTCAGTTGTGTCCAACTCTTTGCAACCCCATGGACTGCAGCAAGCCAGGCCTCCCTGTCCATCACCAACTCCGGGAGTTTTAAACTCTTGCCCATTGAGTTGGTGATGCCATCCAACCATCTTATCCTCTGTCATCTCCTTCTCCTCCCACCTTCAATCTTTCCCAGCATCAAGATCTTTTCAAATGAGCCAGCTCTTCACATTAGGTGGCCAAAGTATTGTAGTTTCAGCTTCAACATCAGTCCTTCCAATGAACACCCAGGACTGATCTCCTTTAGGATGGACTAGTTGAATCTCCTTGCAGTCCAAGGGACTCTCAAGAGTCTTCTCCAGCACCACAGTTCAAAAGCATCCATTCCACAGTGCTCAGCTTTCTTTATATTCCAACTCTCACATCCATACATGACTAATGGAAAAACCATAGCCTTGACTAGATGGACCTTTGTTGACAAAGTAATACCTCTGCTTTTTAATATGCTGTCTAGGTTGGTCATAACTTCCCTTCCAAGGAGTAAGCATCTTTTAATTTCGTGGCTGCAGTCACCATCTGCAGTAATTTTGGGGTCCCCCAAAAAACAAAGTCTGCCACTGTTTCCACTGTTTGCCAATCTATTTGCCATGAGTAATGGGACCAGATGTCATGATCTTAGTTTTCTGAATGTTGAGCTTTAAGCTAACTTTTTCACTCTCCTCTTTCCCTTTCATCAAGAGGCTCTTTAGTTCTTCTTCACTTTCTGCCATAAAGGTGGTGTCATCTGCATATCTGAGGTTATTGATATTTCTCCCAGCAATCTTGATTCCAGCTTGTGCTTCATCTAGCTCAGCATTTCTCATGATGTACTCTGCATATAAGTTAAATAAGCAGGGTGACAATATACAGCCTTGATGTACTCCTTTCCTCATTTGGAACCAGTCTGTTGTTCCATGTCCAGTTCTAACTGTTGCTTCCTGACCTGCATACAGATTTCTCAATAGGCAGGTCAGGTGGTCCTGTATTCCCGTCTCTTTCAGAATTTTCCATAGTTTATTGTGATCCACACAGTCAAAGGCTTTGGCACAATCAATAAAGCAGAAATAGATGTTTTTCTGGAACTCTCTTACTTTTTTGATGATCCAGGGGATGTTGGCAATTTGATCTCTGGTTAATTATCACCCAATTAAAATAAAGTAATTAATTAAATAAATATAAAGGAAAACATTTTATAGTATTTATAAATGTAGTTCTCTCAAAATATTTATTTTGATAACTTTATATTTATTTTAATAATAATAAACTTTGTTCATGATAAACTTTCAGTAACGGGTGAAAAAGCAGTTCAAACTGCTTATAAAACAGTGTGTCTTTAAAAGTGCTGGTGATTTAGTCAGTCATAAGCACCTATTTCGGAGAAGGCAATGGCACCCCACTCCAGTACTCTTGCCTGGAAAATCCCATGGACGGAGGAGCCTGGAAGGCTTCAGTCCATGGGGTCACTTAGGGCTGGACATGACTGAGTGACTTCACTTTCACTTTGATGCATTGGAGAAGGAAATGGCAACCCACTCCAGTGTTCTTGCCTGGAGAATCCCAGGGACAGGGGAGCCTGGTGGGCTGCCGTCTATGGGGTCGCACAGAGTCGGACACGACTGAAGTGACTTAGCAGCAAGCACCTATTTATAGAGTATATAATAGGATGATTCACGTATGTTTCCAGATTTAAAGTAAAATCGGCCTGATACCATATAACTTTATTCAAAATAATACATCAATTGATCAGGTATTATAATAAAATTATCTTGATTGGATGGAGCAAATCCCAACCATCCTTCGCTAAGAACCCAGAACCCACGTTAATGAAAACATTTGTGCTGGATGAAGTTGTTAATGTTTAAAATGATCTGTGTATTTTTAACTATTTTAAATCTCATCTGTCAAAAACACAGCTTCCAACTGACATTTTTTTCATAACCTTAAAAAAAACCCTACTTCTAATGATTTGAAAATTATGATGCATGTCTATATGCAAAATATGTGATCGGGCTACTGCCAAATTATGTCATGGTTAAAATTGTAAGCCTATAAAATAGTTTTACCCAACTGCTTGGAGCAACTTACTAATGAATGTAAACAAATTTGGTTAACAGGAGATAACCAAACCAGAATAACAAAAAGCCAAGAAATAATTAGTTACAGAATATTCTTCCAAATTCTGATGAGGGGTACAAATACTTCAGATTTGCTCACAAGAGTTCCATGGCACACCGCCAAGAATCCTGGGCTAGAAGGGTGATGATCTACACACTGGACAATCTAGCTTTATATTTAACACCTTTAGCCAAGATTTTAATTTGTAGAATAATGACTGTCTCATAGTTTTCAAGAAGATTCTCAATCATGTTTTACATGCTCATTATAATAGGCCTAGAATGTGCTTTATAAAATGATGATGATAAATACTGGGGTTTCTGGTGTGGTGGGCAGAAGGCAGGTGAAATTAATCAATTGGCAGACTGATTATTGATGACAGTTTTTCTGAGAAATCACTCTTAGAGTCTCCACATTCAAATCATGTCCAGCAGTTTGCCTTCCTTCCTTAATAACACTGTCTTCCAGGTGGTGGCCAGGCACACGTACCCTGCAGCAGCCCTTGCCTCCAGCAAAGTCCCTCTCCTGGACTCTGATTTGTATGCTCATCACTCGGCCTCTGGGATCGAGTCTGTGTTGTTGCTGCTGTTCAGTTGCTAAGTCATGTCCAACTCTGCAACCCCATGGACTGCAGCATGCCAGGCTTCCCTGTATTTCACTGTCCCCGGCAGTTTGCTCAAACTTACGTCCATTAAGCTGGTGATGTCATCTAACCCTCATCCTCTGCAGCCCTCTCCTCTAAGACTAAACCCTTTCTCTATGCCATCCATTCCTTTTCTATTAATATTCTTACATAGAAACAGCCAGGTGACAGAAAGGGTTGTCGCAAATGTACCTGTTTTTCCCCTTCAAGATATGATGATTTTGGAACAACTGGAAAATATCTGTAGACACTGAGGCTCTGAGCCTTTTAGTGCTAAACTGGACATTTCCTTTTCTAATTATTGGGTGGAACCCATTCACTGCCCCTATACAAATCCAATTAAACAAACACACTAATAAGTCACAGTGGAATGACTCTTGGGTGGGAGGGAGGAGGGAGTCTCTTTGTCCACTGGATGCTGCTTCGGTGGCTTCTTCCCATGCTGGGAGGCTGCCCCGAGGTTTCTCTGAGAGATGATGCATACCTCATGTGACTTATGAAACACATCCCTGGGAATGAAACTTCTATGGCTTCAGAGCACTGCTTAGTAGGACTGACTTAAGAATGTCCATGAGATGAGTGATTCAAAGACCATGGTTGGCACACACTTCATTAGATACAAGCTAAAGAAAGAGAGGAAATCATCACCATGTAGTTCAAAGTATTCCCTGATAACTCACTCTTGAAAATTGGTTGTCAGTTTTTAATTTAACTTCAAATCATACTGTTCATATATAATTTCTAATTATTGTTGCCTTTGACCTATTCAATACAGTCAGATTAAACTTTCAGAGTTGGAGTCCAATCACTGCAAACTCTCAAGTGCAGGGATAATTCAGATCCTGAAAAAAGAGCAGAGGCTGGGCTTCTACGGCAGTAACATCCTCCACAGGTGAGCACCTTGTGTGGGTGGGAGATATTTAGTTCTGATATGACAGTTCACCAGAACAGATATCCTAGAGGAGTTATTTGAAAGTGAGTATTTCTGATCTGAAGATTTAACAGTTTATCTTCTTTCCCCAGCTTAGAGGGGGATGTACAGGTAGCATTTTTTTTTTTTAATCAACTGCCTTCCTTTTTTTCTGAACTTCATGGGATTATAACTGACTTTCCCAGTGAGTGTATACTTTCACATGTTTTCCTTTTATGCACAGCATCCTTTCATTTTTTCTTGAAGACCTCCCTTAACATTTCTGGAAGGGCCGGTCTAGTGGTGATGAATGTCTTCAACTTTTGCTTTGGACCAATTACTGGAAAATTTGGACCAGTTGCTTTCAAGCACTGATGCAACTCATTTAAATGGGATCTCCTTTTGCGGTTTCCTGTTTAATTTCTGTCTCTCCAAATCTCCTGCTTTCCCTACCACTTGGAACACCGTTTTATCAAAGTGTCTTTCTTTTGATCTCATTTCATTCATGGCTTTTCCCATAAATTGTAGGTATTTTCTTTTTTTTTTAAAATATGTTTATAGATCACAAACTCTATGAAGACAAGGGCATTGCACAGAGCCTAGAAAACATACATAAAAAACTCAAATGGAAACAATGAATTAGTGATCATGGTCTAGGCAGATGGTCTCTCCAGACAGATAAGAAAACTGAATTAATCTGAGCTACATTAGCTACTCATCTAAGTGGTCAAACAAGGGTTTGTCTGAGTCCACAGCTCTTGCTCTTTGAGCTATGATATGAAAAATTTTCTCTTTTTACTCTACTGTTTAAAAATATTTTTACATTTAGAGTCTGGATTTATGTTAAAACCAAACATATTAGAAAAGAAAAATTGAATATCACTCAGCCATACAAAGGAATGAATTCGAGTCAGTTGAATTGAAGTAGATGAACCTAGAGCCTATTATACAGAGTAAAGTAAGTCAGAAAAACAAATGTTGTATATTAACATATATATATATATGGAATCTAGAAAAAAAATGGTACTGATGAATCTATTTGCAGGGCAAGAGTGGAGATGCAGACGTTGAGAATGGACATGGGTAGGGGTGGGAGGAGGAGAGGCTGAGATGAATAGAGAGAGTAGCGTTGCCATACAGACATTACTGTGTGTAAGATCCATAGCACAGCTGGGGGGAATCTGCTGTACAGCGCAGGGAGCTCAGCCTGGTGCTCCATGACAGCCGAGAGGGGTGCGGCAGTGGAGAGGGAGGCTCACGAGGAAGGGACTATGTATATATGTGCACACACACACACACACACACTCACACACATACTTGTGGCTGATTCACTTTGTTGTATGGCAAGAACCCACACAACATTTAAAGCAATTATCCACAAATTTAAAACAATAAATAAATAAACGAACAACCGACAGGAAAAAAAAGAACAATTGGCAAGTGCATGGATTTTGTTTCCAGTTATGTTTACACAACAAATACAAAAGTATTATTAATTGATGGGGCTTAATTACCCGCTTTATATACTCTCTACTGATTACATACCAAAAAAAATACAGCTTATTGAAAAATGGAGTGTGTCCCACAAGAGATCAGGGTGAATAATTAAACTTGCACCCTCTAGGGAAACCGATACATAAGAGCCCATTTAGTTTCCAAATTGTTGACATAGATCTCTTAATGGAGAGAAGTGTTTCTCAGAGAAGGACAGCAGTTGATAGAGGCTATTGACAGAGTGATTGGATCTACTATGAACGCTATTGACAGAGTGATTGGATCTACTATGAACAGTTTCTGAAGATGCATATGAGCATTTCCTGCCACACCTGGGTTTAAACAGAGCTCTTAAATACAGATTCACATTCTGCAATATTGGAATGAAAATGTTACATTCCCTGCTATTTTAGTTAACAGCAAGATAATTATATTAGTTGGCCAGTATTTTACATATGACCTAGACATGACAGGCCAGTGAATGAATCAGGAAATGTGTATTTGAGGGTATGAGGCTGTGTGTTGGTAAGTCTATGCAAGTAACAAGTGGAAATGTTAGTCAGTCGTGTCCGACTCTTTGTGACCCTGTGGATTGTAGCCCGCCAAGCTCCTCTGCCCATGGAATGCTCCAGGCAAGAATACTGGAGTGGGTACCCATTCCCTTCTCCAAGGGATCTTTCTAATCCAGGGATCAGACTGAGGTCTCCTGCTAGGTCTATGGGGATTGGCTTATTGGGAACTGTGATCACCTTTGCTTCCATTTTTCCCCCACTTGGATGTATGTTTTGCTCTTTTCATTCTAATGTCAACATTACAAAATCCTAGGATGAAACTTCCCCTATTAAATTTATTCTGAGCTCTCAAACAGAAATGATATATTAATTCCTGAGATTATAATCAGCTAATATTCATTATCTTTCTTACGATTACTTACCACAGTTTACCCACTACAGTAATTCCTACAAGATGATCCAACTAGATCATGGATTCCCTGAAGACAAATTAGGTCTCATTCCTTTCTGGACAGCCTGCCTGCCCCAGGTACCCAGCATAGCAGCCTAAAATAGAAGATGAAAATAATTCTTGCTGAAGCAAGAAAGGTGTAAGTGTTGGTTTGTGTGTGTGTGTGTTTCTTTTCTGAACTGCTTTGGATATCATGGACTTGACTTTAAAAAAATTACCCTGAGGGACACTCACAGGTAATCCACTGTTCTCCTATTCAGAAGAATACATATTTTTATTCTTCTGGGACCCAGGTAAAAAGTCTCAGGTTAAATTTTACTTTCAAATGTCATGTTAAAACACCAAGAGAAATGTGGCAACTTCGCTTTGCTGCTAATAAGCGTGTGGTAAATTGCCAAGGTCCCCTTTTTGCCACAGATGGCTGGAAATTAAAAATTAAATATTAATTTTGGTCTCTGCCATTCTATTCATCTCCGTTTATAGTTAATTAATTCATTCCTCCTGGCTTTCATTTTCTATTTCATTATATTATTCTGTATGTGTTTTGTTCAAACAAGGCAATGGGCGTAATTTGTAAGCACAGGTTAGGGATAAATTCATAAACAAAAGAACGGTAATAGAGCTCTGGATCCATTTCACTCATAATGGCACCAAAAGCTCGCATGGATGTCTGACTGTTATGTTCATCTTATACTGGAGCTCCCCCAGAAAAGACACAGTGCTTGAACAAGTGCTGAATGAAGTGGTTGTAAATTTGAATTTTTACACAAGACAATTCCGTCATCAAACCATCGTGTACTGAGAACTTCCTGTGGGACTAACAAAATGAAGGGCAAGGTCTGCCTTGAAGAAAAGCCTCCTATCTAGTGAAGAAACAGCTCATTTCCAGCAAACTTGTGACCCTAGGTCCCCCATGGGGGCTGTACCCTGGGACTTCGTGGGCTGGGTCAGTGGGTAATCAATCACTTGAAGCTTCAGTAACCCCATAGCCTGCCATCCCTCAGGACACCAACTGCTTCATACTCCTCTCTTTACTTCGGTCTTCTTAAACACACCTAATTTTGCCTCTCATTTATACAATATTTTATAATCACAGATTTATTCAACTCATATTCTATTTGTACTCCTGGATTCTACCTATCAATAAAGATGTTATTCCAAGAAACTCAAGGATGTGTCCATAATTGTAAATGCTTCGGTACGCCTTGCAGTGCAGCAATACAACACCCACAGGTGGGTTTGGAAAGGATAGATTCTCTTAGGGGCTAATGAATAGACTCAGGCATGTTTGTGGGGAAGTGATTCGAATGAAGAGTGTCATCCGCCTTGTTCGCCCTCTTCACAGTGGTACTGAGATGGCTCTTCCCAGCTGGGCTCTAATTATCACTAATTGAACATGCTGATATTGGTGTAAAAGATGTGTCCCCAAAATATTACATGAGCGTATTACAATCATGATGCTTTGAAGGGAAGGTGGCTTCCCATCTCTGAGACATCCTCTGTTTACTGAGGTCTGGCCTGCCATTGATCACCTTCCCAGTGCTCCCATTAGCTTTAATGAAAGGAACACAATATGGGAACAGTGAGTGGATGGGGAGCTCATGTCATAATATGCAGTTGATTGCAAACCACAGGTTCCATCGCTTTTAAACTGCCTCCTAGAAGCGTGGGCTTTACAGCAATTAGAAGGTGACAAGAAGAAAAATAATAATATCATGCAACACCTGGGCCATAAGATGTCTCTTCCAGATGCACACAGCACTACGTGGGCAGCACAGAGCAACACTAGAAGGCTCTGCTTTACGCATTTAACCATGGCGCCTCTGTCCCTTGCCGGGTTTATAACTGTGGTCAGAGTGGAGCACGCACACACAGGTGAAATCTCCATAACACTGTTTTAGGTCAGGAAATGCAGGACATCTTCTCTAGCAGCAGACTGCAATATGTTCTCATGTATTCTGAATACTGTATCAGAGGTGCCAGGCAAGTATTATTTTATTTTGATTGCTACTAAAGACATGAGAGAAATGTTGATGAAAAGTTAAGGAGGTGTCAGCACGCCTGCAGAGACGAAAGGCAGAGAGAAAGAAAGCAGGAAACTTGGCTGTTAATCTGCTTTTAACTCACAGGATGTGGTGCGTGTTGTGGATGGACGTCTGCATCCCCCCAGAATCTATACATAAAGCCTGATTCCCAATGGGGTGATAAGAGGAAGTGGGGTTTTGGGGGTGCAATAAGGTTCAGATGAGGTGATAAGGGTGGGCCCCTGTGATGGGATTAGTGTCTTTGTGAGAACAGGGAAGAGACTAGAACTTTCCCCCAACCCACCCTGGTGCCCAAGTGAGGACACATGGAAAAGATAGTCATCCACACCCCAGGAGAGGACTCTCACCAGGATCTGAGTAGGCTGGCACCTTGATCATGGACTTCCCAGGCTCAGAACTGTAAGCAGTAAATTTCTGTTGCTTGTAAACCAGTAAGTTTATGGTACTTTAACTTGGGAGACTAGGCTGACTAAGGTGGTGTGGAAAAGAACCTCAATTTTAGAGGCTGTTTGAATTGCAGGCAGTCATGGATAAACCTAGTACACAGAGAGGGATACTCCAAAAAGATCACTTGCTCTAATAGTGTGGCTGTATCCTCAGCCAGCACAGCTGGGGTGGAAACACGAGAACTAGGAAGGGGACTTCATGGGGTTCTTATACTGTTGACGGCACAGACGTGCCTACGTTCTTTCAGCCCCCAACCTCACCAAGGTCGCATCTTCTATTCCCAGTGAGTTACTTTTATGTTTCCCCCTTTCTACATTTTTAAAATATAAAATCAACTGCATCATTGTTCAGTGCTTTACATACTACAAAGCATTTTCCAATATATCACTTAATCATTGTTTTTCAGTTGTTAAGTCATGTCCAACCCCCTGAACTGCAGCTGTGTTGGTCGCAGTTAGCGTTTCTATAAACCCTTTCCTGTGTTCAGCGGAAGGCAGTCTTTTCAGGCTGAATCCCTATATCCCTGAAATTCCCACTGGGTTTCCCACTAAAGAGCACATCCTCCCCTCACCTGGGTCCACACCACTACCCACACTCAGGGGCTCCATAAACTACCATGTGCAAACTATGGCTTCCCCTCAGTCAAAAACGCCCCTCCTGCCAGTTTACTCCAACACTGGCTTACTTGTGTGCTGTTGCTGCTGCTGCTAAGTCGCTTCAGTCGTGTCTAACTCTGTGTGACCCCATAGACGGCAGCCCACCAGGCTCCCCCGTCCCTGAGATTTTCCAGGCAAGAACACTGGAGTGGGTTGCCATTTCCTTCGCCAATGCATGAAAGTGAAGTTGCTCAGTTGTGTCCGAGTCTTAGCGATCCCACGGACTGCAGCCTTCTAGGCTCCTCCATCCATGGGATTTTCCAGGCAAGAGTACTGGAGTCAGGTGCCATTGCCTTCTCCGGCTTACTAGTGTAACACATGCCAGAATGCCAGGAGACCACCAGTAGAAAATCGGGGTGGAAGTTATGCTGGATGCGCCACATACCTCCCGTATGGAATCCACAGTACTTTTCCCAGTAGAGAAAATATAACCTTGCTTACTTAAGTCTTTTCAAACTCTCTTCACAACACATGGCTCACATTTTACATTTTAAATTTGATAAATGAGACCAGTGATGTCCCCCTCTGATTGTGTTTTAATGATCTGCCATGTCATCATTTCTCTCTTTGATTCTAAGCGTCCCCTGAAGAAAGACTATTAGGTAGTTCATTCATACACTCGATAAACATGCAACGGGGAACTTTGATCCTACACCCCACACACTTGGCAAAGACAGTAAGAGGAGTAGTTAGAACCTCCTTCCTAAATGGGTCATCAGCACACCTACCAGGAATATTGGAGTTTGTCTGATAGGCTTCCTGTAGTATAAAGCTACACAGAGTGAACCACGAGCTGGGCCAAACTTCAGGCTGTCAGGTTTATGTCCTGGACCTGCATTCATGAGCTGTAGGATGCTGTGTGATTTATGATGTCTTTTGTTTCCTCATCTGCAAATGGGGATCATAATTGCACATACAGCAAGGGTAGCTGGTAGAATTAAGCGTTTACAACCAGGTTGGTGCACAGAATCCATATCTAGGTCTTCAGTACTGTTGCTATCATTACTATGATTAAACACCCTATGAGCAGAAGAGTACTGATTCACCATGAATGATATGCATTATCTAGATCTGGAATATCCATGAGGTCACCCGTCATTAAGAAGCACTACTTTTAAGAAATATCCTACTGAAGTAAGTGGGCAAGATGTTGCCTGGAAAGGCCAGACACCAGCAGACAAGGCAGGGCCTCCGAGAACAGAAACCAGGGGGATTGGGCACATGCAAAGGACGCTTCTCCGCTCTCGTGTGGGAGGTGCTGCTGGTAGAAAACCGAAGAAAGAGATGAAGGAAGGAGCAGCCAAGGGACCACTGTGACAGCAGCAAGGACAGTAACCACCACGGTCACAGCACCGCCCCCCAACCCTGGGTCAAGGGCAGGGCTCAGCCATGAGCATCCTCCCTGCCACAGCCCCACAACAACCTGGAAACTTCCACTTTGCAGGAAAAAAAAAAAATGGGCCTCATCAACCCAGGAAGACAGAGCCTGATAAACAGTGTTGCTGGGATTCCAACCCAGGCTGCAAACTTCTTCCTCTTGGAATGTCCAGCAATTCAGACGGTCTCCAGTATCTCCTACTTCCTCCCACACTTAAAATAACCCCGACTGTCAGCAAAACTTCACTCATATATTAAGCCATTCATGAAAACAGGCTTATGGAGCTACCTGCCCAAACCTTGGACCAGAAAACTGCCCACAAGTCCCACAATAGCCCTTGTTAATGGTGAGGCCGTTTTTATTTCTGACTTTGCTTTTCTTCCATGGATTCCTTTTATCACAGTGTTCTCAGACAGCGGTCCTCCTCAGGTCATGGTACTGACTCTGAGAGATGTGTTTTCATCACAAGTTCATGATGATGGGCCATTGCTACCACAGATTCTTCCCTTAGGGAACCTTTGAGTCATCTCTTGGGACACTCGATTGTAGCGGGAGTGCAGAGCAGTCACGGAAAATTCTGGCCCAAAGACTATCGAGCTGCACTTGTAAAACATGATCTATACAGTGAAACGATACTCAAAATCAGTGGCAAACTTCACATCAAATGTCAGATTGATGTTCTTACTAAAATTTCACACTTGTTCCCAATGTACTGAGCTAAATTCCAATCCACTGCCAAAGGCTACAGATGAGTAGCTGTTTTCCAATTTACAATGTTTAATTTCAACGGTTAGTGCCTTTGGTTTTAAGATGATAAAGCTAGATAGAGATGCACGGATATATGTTTCTAGAATGGAATACAACATTAAATAATGACTGGGGTTTTTTTTTTTGAATCCTTCCACTCTTAAATATAATATTATGATTTTTCAACTAGGTACATCAAGGAAAAAATACTATAGTCAAGTATAGTATTTTGACTTTTTTTTTTTAGTTAAAGAAAGAAAAAAAAAATATAACTAGAGCTTGATTTGAACAGACTGCCAATTTTCTTTTCCAAAAAATCAATGTGTTTTCTTGGTTCTGAGCTCAGCGTCTGTATCACGCACACTCACATACGCAAATGTTTGTGCATGTGTGTCGGAGCACACAAACCAGGAGGAAGGGAGGAAATGAGAGAGAAAGCTTGAACTGATGTTTGTAAAATCAATACCTGATTTCAGGCTTTGATCCAATTCATGGTAACTCTACGAAGCTATACAAACTACGAACAAGAATCTGGTGGTAATGGGAGAGAAGTGGATGATCCAGATACAGAAATGATTTTTCCTGCTGACATATCTGTTTCCAGTCATTAGGATTACATTACACACATTTCTTTAAACAGAAATTAAATATAGGGCTTCCCTAGTGGCTCAGACAGTAAAGAATCCACCTGCAAGATCTGGGCTTGATCCCTGGGTTGGGAAGATTCCCTGGAGAAGGGAATAGCTACCCACTCCAGTATTCTGGCCTAAAGAATTCCATGGACTGCGTAGTCCAGGGGTCGCAAAGAGTTGGACACAACTGAGCAACTTTCGCTTTCTTTCTTTCAAATATAGGCATACCTTCTGGCCTGGTCTAACATGTACACACACACACACACACACACACACACACACACTTTTGAATGGGATCAAATGCTTAAAAGTTGCCCAACATAAAGCTACAGAAAATGGACACATAATTTATTCGCTTGCTCTTCTTCTGAATACTGGCAGTCTGCCTGTATGGAGTGGTGGCCTCCTCCTAGTACATGAAACCTTCACAAAACTGATCTGTGGACACAGGAAAGCTCTGCGGGGGATGTTAGAAATCTCACCCCAGCCTCTGGCAACTACTTCTTCCATGCTGAGGTTCACCCCTATGCCTGTCTCATGCTGAGGTTCACCCCTGCATCTCCTCCATGGTGAGGTACACCCCTTCATTTGTCTCCATGCTGAGGTTCACCCCTGCATCTGTCTCAACACTGAGGTTCACCACTGTGTCTACCTCCAACTTGAGGTTCACTCCCTTGCATTTGTCTCTGGCCCCCAAATTAGTTTTTCTTGTCCAATTCATTGTGCTTTCTTCCTTTGGACATCTCAAACCCAGTCTGAATGAGCTGCATGCTTTTCACTTCTTTCACCAACCCTAGCCTCAAGTTTCCCTCCTTATATTTCTATGCTCTTTCTTGAATGTCTGACTCCTTTTCTAGTCCTCCTACAGGAGCTGCTTTACTATCTAGGGTCACACAGCTGGAAGCTACAGTTGAAATGAGCAGGTCCCTCAGCTAATGCTGGAATAACTGCCTTAGAAGATCTTTGGAAAGAGTTTCCACGTTAAAGCACGCTGGTGTTTTGTGACGGCAACAGGAAAGGGCAAGTAGGGAAGGCCCCCAAAATTGCCCCTGGTCTAGCCAAGAGCATCAGAGTTTCTTCATAAGGCATCCCCCTGTTTCTAGAAGTTGCATTCCCTGAAACTCTTCTAGAGTACCGATCAAAATGGAGATCCTTGAACACAGCCAGAAACCCCCAAACTTTCCAACCATGAGTCCTGGACATTTGAAATGTCGCGTTCCTTCATTGTGCTGTGTGAGTTTCTGCTGTACAGCCAAGTGTATACACACATACACACACACAAAGTTGCTTCAGTCATTTCTGACTCTTTGCCACTTTATGGACCATAGCCCTTCAGGCTCCAGGGTCCTCTGTCCATGGGATTCTCCAGGCAAGTGCTGGAATGGGTTGTCGTGTCCTCTTTCAGGGAATCTTCTCAACCCAGGGATCAAACCTGTGTCTCTAATATCTCCTGCATTGGCAGATGGGTTCTTTACCACTAATGCCACCTGGGAAGCTGATACATACATTCTGGGAAATTCTGAAAGCAAGAGGAGAAGGGGACAACAGAGGATGAGACGGTTGGATGGCATCACCAACTCAATGGACATGAGTTTGAGTAAACTCCAGAAAATGGTAAAGTACAGGGAAGTCTGGCATGTTGCAGTCCATGGGGTCACAAAGAGTGGGACACAACTTAGTGACTGAACAACAGCAACTATATATATATATATATATATACATATATATATATATAATCTATTCATTTATATATATAAATGCATATATTTTAAACATTTTGCACATCCCATGTTCAAAATGTCCCCACACATTTTCTGTCCACATACATTCTGCTCTCAGGGTCTTTGAAACACTCTTTGATGGCCTCGCAAGGTAACTGTTTCTCTTTCCTCAAACTCAGACTGCTCTCTTCACCTCTACAGCTGATTCCTCATGTTTCATACACAGCCTGGCAATCATGATGGATATGGCTTATTCAGTATCTCTGTACCATGGACAGCGACAGAGTTATGACCTATATTTTAATCTTTGCTCCGCAAGCTAAGTATCATTAACCTCATTTTATAGTTGGGAAATGAAAACTCTTGGAGTTTGAATAGCTAATCCAAATCACCCAGCTACACAGAAGAAAAAAAGACATTTTAAACCATCATCACTCTCACTCCAAGGCCAACTCTCTCTCTCATCATCTGAGCTGATGACCAAGGACTTTGCTGACACAGCAGAACAGGAGGCTTTGCAGACAGAGAAAAGGGATTGAGGGCAAGACTAGAGGAAACTGCAAGTGAGGATCAAGTCACTTTCAGTCTAAGTTGCAAAATGGAATGCAAACCTTGCCTGGAATCAGATCAGGCCAGTCTCTGTGATGTGTCAGAAAGCAGAGCTTTTTCCTAACCCACGGCCCTAGGTGTTAATCTACATCCCACCAAAGACATGTGATTCACGGTCAAATACGCTTGGTGAATTGCTACATCCTCTAGCTGATGTTAAGTAAGATATTAAAAGACTGAGAATCTTTGGCAAATGAAACTAACTCTTTAGCCCAAAGTGAAATAAGTCAGAGAAAGACAAATACTCCACACCACTTACAAGTAGAATCTAAATTAAAAAACAAAATAATAGAACTCATGTACTTCAACGCTAGAATGGTAGTTACCGGGGGCTGGATGGTGGGGGAAATGGGGAGATTTGGTCAAAGGGTCCAAATTTCCACTTCTAAGATGGGCAAGTTCTGAGGATTCAATGTTTCATACTGTGACTATGGTTAATAACACTGTACTGTAATCTTGAAATTTAATCTGAAGTTACCGCAGTTATTCATTGGCCACTGTCTGTCCCCCCACCCAGATGCTTTGGAGCCTCACTTCTGGGTCTGGTCCACAGAACAGGGGTGCCCGCATCACCAGGGGACTTGCTGGAAATGGAGAATCTCAGTGCCTTTCTCAGATCTCTCGAGATGTAATCCTAAAGGAAAAAAGATCCTGGCTGATTCCTATACACAATGCACTTGAGAAGCACTGGACTAGCATCTGTCACAATTGTGGGTACACGTTATGTGCTTTAGAGTTTGCCAAATAGATGCATATACACTTTGGTACAAATTCTATGGTTCTTGCATTATATTTTTCCTAAGTTGTCTACTTTTAATAGTAAAATGACCTGGGCATATATAGCATTTGGATTTTCAAAAAAAAAAAAAAGAATGGTGTATCAAAGACAAGACACAGGTTTGAAAGGTTCAGCACAGAAGAAACAAAGCATTTATAATTAAAAGAAAAGGAAGGTTATTTTCTAAAAATAGCCCTTTAAAATTAAATACAGTTTAAAAACAAAAGTGCAGGGTTTTCAGAACATTTTAACTTGAAAATATGAGAACTCTGGAGTCTCTATGGCACTGTTTCTTAGAGCAATAAACACTCCACCAGTTATAGAAATCACTGTATGTTGCAGGCCATGGGCCAAGGGCTTTGCAAACCACCCCTCCTTTGCTCCATTTCACAAGCCTCTGCTGTCTTGTCAGGGCCATTTCCATCTCACAGACACCAGCCTGGGACTTACAGCAGCCCGCTCTGCATCCTCAGGCTTGCAAGTTGCAAAGCTGAGGCCATATCCCTAGACTGAGTAAGGAGGCTTCTCTTAGCTACTATCCCAAGCTGCCTGCTATGGCAAGAGGATAGAGAAACTAGAGGAAACAGGCCCTGCTGCCCCACCCAGATGAGAACGGCTCCACAGGCAGTGGGCTCTGCTCTGAGGACACACAGAGACCGACCTTCTCTCCTAGGAAAGGACCCCGCAATGCGGGGCAAGGCACCAATCCTTGCAGGATGCAGATTCCTTATCCAACCACAAAGGAATCGCTTTAGGAGGTTCCCCAAGTTCCAGATATTCTAAAGCTCATAAGTCACAAAAATAAAAACCTCCTGGTTTTTTAAATAAAAGATGGATTCTAATTGCCATGAAATTAAAAGACGCTTGCTCCTTGGAATAAAAGTTATGACCAACCTAGACAGTATATTAAAAATCAGAGACATTACTTTGCCAACAAAGGTCCATCTAGTCAAGGCTATGGTTTTTCCTGTGGTCATGTATGGATGTGAAAGTTCGACTATAAAGAAAGTTGAGTGCTGAAGAATGGATGCTTTTGAACTGTGGTGTTGGAGCAGCCTCTTGAGAGTCCCCTGGACTGCAAGGAGATCCAACCAGTCCATCCTAAAGGAAATCAGTCCTGAATATTCATTGGGAGGACTGGTGCTGAAGCTGAAACTCCAATACTTTGGCCACCTGATGCGAAGAACTGACTCATTGGAAAAGACCCTGATGCTGGGAAAGATTGAGGGCAGGAGGAGAAGGGGATGGCTGGATGGCATCAGCAACTCACCGAACATGAGTTTGAGTAAACTCTGGGAGCTGGTGATGGACAGGGAGGCCTGGTGTGCTGCAGTCCATGGGGCTGCAAAGAGTCAGACGTAACTGAGCGACTGAACAGAACTGAACTGAGTTGTGTAAAGGGTTTCAAATCAGAATTACTTCAGTGCTTGGCCTTATTAAAGTCCACTGATGGGAAACGTTCATTGTTCCAGCCACTGCTCACAGACAGGACTCTCCGAGCATGCATGCCATGTGCCCGCAGGATGGAACCTGAGCAATAAAGTGGCACATTCTTCAGAGATGCCTTAGATTGCACAAAATTACCTTATTCTCCTAACCAGTGCTCCATGAAAATTAGATGTTCAGAGTTTGAGAGAAACTTTAAATGAAGACATCAAAATGTACAATTGGAAAACCATGACAGACAAATTTGGCTGATTTTAGGAATAAAAGAAAGCTTACAACTATTATCTGAGAATGGATAAAATAGGATTTGCACAACAGACTCTTAAAAGGAAGTATGTTTTTAAAAAGGAAATTTATTTAAAAGTGTTAATTTAATTGTAATTTTGCTTCCTGGACAAAAGACCACATACAAAGAGAGAGGTGAACTGCCAAAAAAAAAAAAAAAAACCCTGACAACAACCAACTAAACAAATAAAAACCACCAACAAAAAACAGGCAATTTGTATTTTGTGAAATGAATTTATATTCCTAAGGGGAAAGTTTTCCCATTGCCTGTAACACCAATAATTTATTCATACCAAGTAAGATTTATCACCTTATCTTACACATGATAGACTGGAAAAAGAAGACTTTAAAAGGAGGATTCTTGTGTCACCACCGGAGATAATAGGGCCAGATCTGGCTTTGGAGTGCCTTAGGCTCCCTGTGGTGTCCAGTGAGGTCAGACAAAACGGCAGTCACTCTGGGACAATTCTGGAGTATAACATGCTTTTATATTTAATAATAAAAAAAATAAAATTATTCCTATTTACTTTTATTATCTTGACTTAAAGACCATATAGGAATATCATCTTGACATATTTAAATAAGTGAAGAATTATGGTCTGGGACTGTCTGTGTTTCAACTGCTGCTCTGCCACCTGGAATCTGTGAGGCTGTGAGGCAAGGCATTTAACCTTCTCTGAGTCCACTGTCTCACCTATGAAATGGGGAAAAGAGTATCTCTAAGCCGTGGTGACTGCTTACACTTGCCTGGTACTTAGCAATACCTGGTGAATATTATTATTCAGTGTAAGTTGTTTTTAGAATAACGTGTTATTCTAAGAAATTTTTAGAGAAAGATATTTTGAGTACAAGAGGGACTTAGGAAAAAGGTTATAATAACAACATGTTATTTATGGCCTCAGGCCTTTGGAGAGCATGCAGAGGTTTCAGAAAAGTAGAAGTTCATAGACTGATTCATATATACACACACATATAAGATATCTGTTTATGTTTTGCTTGTTCCATAGAAAATGCTTAAATACAACATTACAATAGGTCTGTGTAATGTAATTATTATACTTAAATTAAAAATGGAAAACATAAAAAAAAAAAGCAATTATATCAGTTGGTGGTCATGGAACAATGCTCTATGGTCTCTTTCTCCTTCTACCTGAAAAATGCCACCTTTTCCCCCAAAACAACGTGACCAGACTGAACCATGACATGAGGGAGGTCAAGGTTATGGAAACAGAAAGACTAGAAACAGTCACAACTTGGAGACCATGAAAGACACAGAATTCAATGCCACACAGACCCCTAGACTGAGTTCTGGGGCAGAAAAAGGTGCATCCGTGAGTTAGTGTCAGTGTTAACTTCTTGGTTTCCATGACAACGCTACAGGGGTATAAGATGTGACTGTTAGGGGAACCTGGGCTGGGTGGTAAACCAACGGTCTAAGCTGGTTTTGCAGATTCTCCACGAAATGACATTAAAATGAACAGTTAAAAAACAAGATGAGGAGGGAGAGGCCAGGGCTTCCTTTCTGTACAGGCAGCAGGTCAGCCGAGGGACTGATTTTGGGTGTTGATGGCTCTGTGTATGCCTCTATAATCCATCCTCATTAGAAATTAAATAGACACCAAGTCAATTATCAATTAAGTGACAAGCTGGATAAACACTGCAGGTGTTAATTGACCCTTCAAGGGTTCTTCAAAGCTCACTCAGCTTTGCCAGTTCCTTTGAAGTTCTGTTTTGGCTTCAGCAAATCGCTGATTAGATTGATTTAATGGTGAAGTTTTGCCTGG
Source organism: Bos taurus (assembly GCF_002263795.3). Lineage (NCBI taxonomy): Eukaryota > Metazoa > Chordata > Mammalia > Artiodactyla > Bovidae > Bos > Bos taurus. Next base: position 3,185,634 of record NC_037354.1, read on the forward strand.
TTAATGGGAACAGAATGAAGTGTAGTTACAAGACTACTTTTTGTCCTCTAACATGTAATCTCACACAGTCCAGACAGGCAAAGGGGTAGGGCCATGTTGCTTAGTGAATAACTAAACTTAAGCTTTAAAAAAAAATCATATGTAACAGATTTTCTATTGATATAAGAAATCAGGGTTAATTTGAGGGAGCTAGGAAGCACTCTTGAGTTTATGATCAGTGTGGTTTTCCAGGGAGGACAGTGGTGTAAAACTCTACGCCCTCCTGGTGGTACTCCTCCCCATGTTCTACCACCTACATGTCCCTTACGTCTTTTAATGTCTGTTCAGCTCAGCAGCCTGGGTGTTCCACGTGGAGGCTGGCTCCTGAACATACACACAAGAGACACAAACATCCGCTAAGGTGAAGACCAAGGTGCATTTAATGGGGCAAAGTGACGGTGTTTGCCGGGGATGGAAAAGGCCAGGCTGGTGGGCAGGGTGGACCATGCTCTGAAAAGTCTTGAATGATCTGTTAAGGCTTCAGCTGGGTTTTATTCCAATCATCGTAGCTCAGTCACTGAAGGTTTTTTAAGAAACTAATGCGTTTAAGTAAGCCTGAGGGCACATCTTAAACACATTCATGAGTTCTTGTTTTTCTTCTTTCTCTACCCCTAGACACACTCACCCCGTCTTGAAACAGGGTAGATAATTATGCCCAGATATGAGTGCATATTTTAAAGATATCAAACACTCTCTTGCTGGTCTTTTGTCAAGACTTTGTGATGTTCCAAATTCTTTTAACCACCATGTCTTAATTTAGAAACCTTAGTAGCTTAAAGCTGAAATAAAATCAATCTTTTGCTTTCCTCTTGATATTTCCAGAATTAGGAGTTAGATTGGATCACTTTAGAAAGTAAGAAGGAATGGTTAGCCTCACTGCTAACCAGGTTTCTGACTTCAGGAAAAATCGTAATTACTGGACCACACTGCAAAGACAACTAGGACGGACGGCTGTCCCTTTAAAGAAGGTATTGAAGGTATAAGAGGCTGACCTGTCTAAACTTAGAATCTAACCAGTTCAAAATGAATCAAGCCTCATCTGATGGAAGCAGAGTGGCTTAGGCTAAAGCGAATGCCGCCCCCCCTCTCTGCCCTCCCCCCTCCCCCCCAACACACCAAGATTAACATATGGACAATTTTGGAACTTTACATCATCCACCACTTTTAGACTGCCTCTGCTGTAGCCATGGCAACCCTTACATAAAACATAGCTGAGTTGGTAACTTCACTCCAAATGAATTGAAAATAAGGCTAATCCTATTATTCTTCTCAACAATTTTCCAAGTAGCTTCTTCTCAGAGTGCCCTTGCTTGTATAGTCTGTCTTTTAAAAATAGATTATTGGAAAATTATATGTGTATGTGCACTCTTTCTACACCCATAGCCATTAGCATGGTCCTGCTGTCATTGACGTGTAACCTTGCACCCGAGATGAAGTACACCCACCTACATGGCTACTTAGTATTTTTCTTGCAGTTAGGGGATGGGTAAATCTTTTAAATATACCAATTTAGAGTCTGACACATGGCAGAGGCTGTCACTCGAAAATTACAGTTAAATAATAGTCTTTTGAAGATAAGTTCTATTATGCGTTTGTATAAATCTGGAAAGGTAACCCAGTGGCTCTGCTTTGTATTGTAAATGTGCCCACGTATGTTTCCGTAGCGATTTCGGAAAACCATGTTTTCCTTTCCTGCCTCCACTGAAGACCATTCTCTTGTAAAGTGGTCCTATGGTCATGTCAAGATATTCCTCTTTGTAATTGTGATAAACACTCAATGTCACCCCAAGAAGCTCTGCTGCCCCTGACTCTACTGACGCACTTGTGTGCTCAGAGGCTTCTCCAGTAGCCCATCTCCCTTAAGGTGGTAGTCTGCTCAAGGCTTTAGGATCCAAACCCCAGTGTCAGTCCTGAAACAGAGGAAAGGGAACTTCCCCAACAGGCCATTAGGCTCAAACCTGGACTGTTCCACTTGGGGGACAGTCTTAGAGTGAAAAGAAGATGTGGTTTGGGTTCAGAGGCCTTCAGACACAGCCTCGCCCCTCACCTGCTCCCTCAGCTTTGCCATCTCCCATCCTTTGTGCCTCTCGGACTCTTCATCAGAAACGGGCAAGGATGTCAACAATGAGTGCACAGGGCTTTGTGCATGCCTACAGGACGGTGCAAGTCATCTCGAGAAGGTAACTGTCAACACAGCCCCATACATGTCTGATGAGGACTATCAGAAGAGAGGAACCACAGTGAACCAACAGGAAACCCCGTTTATTAGACCGGAAGGCACACAGGGCACAAGTCCCACCCAGGGTTTTTCAACAACTGCTCGGGTCCTACCCACTGCTGCTAGATTGCTGTTGAATATGGTGTCCTGGCAAACGCCAAGAGAAAGAGTTCAGAGAGCTGGAAACCATTTCAGTCTGAAGCCAAGCACCAGGAAGACATGGGGCGATTCCTCCAACATTCCCTACATGATAAGGACTGTACCCTGTTGTTTTCAGGCACCCGCATGGCCGCAGCCCCACCTGGCATTTCCGACAGATCACAATGTTAGCACATTCAAGAGCCCATCCACACACACTTTTCTGAGTCTGATATTGAAGGAAGAGGGGACCCGAGTCGGGGAAAGGACTGGTGGAGATAAAACAGAGAGGAGGAAAGGATGCGAGAGAAACCAGCAGGGATGAGAAAAGAAGAAACGGACAAAACCACATCAAGTGAGATCAGTCAGTCCTGCGGTCTGCCTACTGCAGACAAAAGAGACCGAGGGGTCTGCCTGCTCAGGGTGCTCACACTGTGTGGAGGGCCATGAGGACTTCTGCAGGACTCTGCACCACTGTGCTCCGTGTCTCTGCTCAGCATCCCTGTTTCTCTTTCAGACTTGGACATGGACACTCACACTGTAGAGCTTCCTTTCTTGCATAAACAAAGTTTGTTTGGCAAAAGCCAACCTTGACCACGGATGCCATTAATACAACCGTCATCCAATATGCCTCACTTTTGCCTCTCCCCGCTCCCAACCTGACATCACATGCAGGAAATGCCTGAGATCTCTGGAATCTCTCACAAATAAGGCCTTAACGAGGAATGGCTGAATTTCTAAGAATGTGTCACCATATATTTTTGCATTGCAATGGTTTTCTGAATAAAACAAGGTGATTTTAGATCCAGGAGAGTGTTGCATCACTGAACCTCTTACACTGATGGACAGAGAAAGGCACTCAGTAGATGTTGAATGAATTAATTTAAAACAGTACAGCTCATTTAGTACAGCTTCTTTTTATATAAGCAGTTAAATGATTTGTTCAAGGTCACAGTGATGATTTGTGACAGAACTTGGAGCAGAATCCAGGACACCCAACTTTCAGTTTGGTATCAGGTTCCATGAGCTCTGACGGTACAAGAAGCTACACAGATAATAACATAATCAATCTTTGAGTCTTAAAACTTAAATTGTATAACATCAAATAAGCGAAAGGGTAACCCTGCTCAATCTAAAAGTATTGCTCAGATGAATGAAGCGGAAAACAAATATCACAGAGGCAGTGGTTATTTTTCTCTTAATTGAAGTAACATTTAACATAAGGACAATAAAATTAATGAAAGGAAATAACCGTCTATAAATACAAATTCTCTGCGTTGAATGTTGAGTCTTGGAAAATAAAGTAAAATTCAGTGTTGATAATTGGTGTAAAAACAGGTGGTCTAACTTATGACATTTGTCAGGTTTGATATTTTTATCCTTCAGTCTTTGTACTGAAATGCAAACTTAAACCCATAGAGATGTTCAAAATCACTCATTTCATCCCCTCCACCAATGCATCAAGAGCCAATATTTCCTCCATTCCAACTTATTTTGAACTTACAGTGGAGTTTCCTTGTTGAAGACCTGAAATAGGTAGCAGTTGCAGTTCTTAAAATGCTAAGAAATTAAAACATTAAACAAGACCAAAAAAATCCAGTTCAACTCATATCAATTGACTTAATTTTATGTATATTTTACATCTTTAAACATCTATTCTTCAGTTGTATTATGAACACAGCAAAGTCTGCTCATGCAAGAAACACCATAAACCAGAGGCTATTATAGTGGATTTGATTGGGTTTTCTCCTGTCACCACCAGCACTCACGCCAGGGAACTGATCAGATAACCAGCATTATGTATGCATCAGATGAGCATTTATGGTTCTCTTGTGACCTGCACAGGTTAGTCACATGGTCTCCACAGAGGAAAAGATGTACATAATCACATATTTACAGCACAGGCGACAAATGACTGGTATCACGACATTTTAAAATCACCACCATCTAAAAATATCTGTTGACACTGAATCAACTCCAGACCAAATCCAAAACTAGCTCAGCTCACTTAGCTGCCTCTCCTGTGTAGCTTCATAGGAGCCCAAACTGAGGCAAATTCCAGTGTCCAGGACCAGACAACTTCTCTAGCTCCAAAACCAGCAAGAAACATCCCAGAAGCTCTGACAAATCATTCACCCTATAGGTTACATTGTAGCAGCCAGAAGAGCAGGGCAAGAAAGATGTCTCTCGTCCAGCACTCACCATATGGACGGTGCTTCTGTCCCGCTGATCTCTAAGAAGTCGTATCCTTCTTCGAGCTGGAAATCAGTGAAGACCAGTGCGATGGTGTCCCCGGGCTCTGCGAGGATGGTCCACGTGCAGTCGGCATTGTTCTCATACTCAGAAGGGAAGTGGGGGCTGGAGATGCTGCTGCTCGTTCCCCGCAAGGTTCCTCCGCAGGCCCCCTCGGCTGCAAGGGGCAGAAGAGAGAAAGCACATTTAAAAGTGGCTTCAGACACAAGTACCTCCATCAAGCACCACTTTTCATGGGTGGCAAATATTTTCTGAATCCAAAATCGTGACACACAATCGGAAAGAGGGTTTCTTTCTTCTGATTTGTTAGTTTAGTTCTATGGAAAGATGTAACAGTATACCAATTATATTGCCTTGTGAACTGAACTACCACTAAAAAAAGAAGTGAAATTATGTCTTTTCTAAGATCTGTGATGTGCAGTTATTATACACCTGACGTTCACAGGTGGCTCAACCTTATTCTCAAAGGAAGACAGAAACAAGTTGGCAACATTTTGAGTCTTAAAAGTACCTAGCCATCTTTGCTTCATTTTCTGTGAGCTGGCTGTGAAAACACAGTGATCTTAAAAGAAGTATCCACCCTAATCTTTACATCAGATAGAGTTTGGAATGTGCACTTGGCTTTGAATTTCAGAGAAGTCCTTGAATAAGATGAAAACAGAGAGGCGCCAATATCATAAAATGATTCTGAGTAGGAAACAGCTACATGAAAACTTAAAATGGATAATCAAGGAAAAGTGACAAGGAAAGGATCAGTAAGGTAAAATATAAAACACTGAGGATACAAATTAGCATTGGAATAAATACTCTTCTGAAGAGAAATGGATCTTGTAAATTTTTCCACATAGTAAAAAAATAGAAGTTATTCAATTTATATAATCATCTAATACAAAATGTTATGTATATAGTAAACTGTATATATAGGGCAGCCAAATATTTGTAAGACAACATTTTTTTGAAGACACTGTAACTACTGTTCCTTCCACTCTTTCTTCCCATTTTTTTCTCTCATTTCTCCCTTCCACTCTCCCTCCCTTCTTTCCTATCACATAATCCTAGCAAAGAGTATACCCTAGGCTGTCTGTGTCTGCAGACTCTATATCCATTTTGTTGTTGTTCAGTCACTCAGTTATGTCTGACTTTTTGTGACCCCATGGACTGTAGCATGCAAGGCTTCCCTGTCCTTCACCATCTCCCGGAGTTTGCTCAGACTCATGTCTATTGAGTTGATGATGCCATCCAACCATTTCATCCTCTGTAGCCCCCTTCTCCTCCTGCCCTCAAACTTTCTCAGCATCCTGCTCATTCCTAATGAGTTTGCTCTTGCATCCATAAATTCTACCAACAGCAGATGGAAAACATACAAAAAATATTCCTAGAAAGTTCCAAACAGTAAAACTTAAGTTTGTTGCATGCTGACAACTATTTACATAGCATTTTCATTGTATTAGGTATTACAAATATTCTACAAATAATTTAAATTATATGAGAAGATGTGTGTGGAGTTTACATACATATATTACTATGCCATTTTTTATAAGGGGCTTGAGTAACCAAGAAAAGTTCCAGACTTCCAGAAAAGGATCTTCTTCTGCTTTATGGACTATGCCAAAGCCTTTGACTGTGTGGCTCACAATAAACTGTGGAAAAAGAGACAGGAATATCAGACCACCTGACCTGCCTCTTGAGAAACCTATAGGCAGGTCAGGAAGCAACAGTTAGAACTGGACATGGAACAACAGACTGGTTCCAAATAGGAAAAGGAGTATGTCAAGGCTGTATATTGTCACCCTGCTTATTTAACTTATATGCAGAGTACCTCATGAGAAACTTTGGGCTGGAAGAAGCACAAGCTGGAATCAAGGCTGCCAGGAGAAATATCAATAACCTCAGATATGCAGATGACATCACCCTTATGGCAGAAAGTGAAGAAGAATTAAAGAGCCTCTTGATGAAAGTGAAAGAGGAGAATGAAAAAGTTGGCTTAAAGCTCAACATTCAGAAAACTAAGATCATGGCATCCGGTCCCATCACTTCATGGCAAATAGGTGGGGAAACAGTGGAAACAGTGGCTGACTTTGTTTTTGGGGGGCTCCAAAATCACTGCAGATGGTGATTGCAGCCATGAAATTAAAAGACGCTTACTCCTTGGAAGGAAAGTTATGACCAACCTAGATAGCATATTAAAAAGCAGAGACATTACTTTGCCAACAAAAGTCCATCTAGTCAAAGATATGGTTTTTCCAGTAGTCATGTATGGATGTGAGAGTTGGACTATAAAGAAAGCTGAGCACCAAGGAATTGATGCTTTTTAACTTTGGCATTGGAGAAGACTCTTGAGAGTCCCTTGGACTGCAAGGAGATCCAACCAGTCCATTCTAAAGGAAATCAGTCCTGAATATTCATTGGAAGGACTGATGTTGAAGCTGAAACTCCAATACTTTGGCCACCTGATGCGAAGAGCTGACTCATTTGAAAAGACCCTGATGCTGGGAAAGATTGAAGATGTGAGGAGAAGGGAACAACAGAGGATGAGATGGCTGGATGGCATCACCGACTCAATGGACATGAGTTTGAGTGAACTACATGCGTTGGTGATGGACGGGGAGGCCTGGTGTGCTACAGTCCATGGGATCCCAGAGCTGGATGCAACTGAGCAACTGAACTGAACTGAGTATCCAAAGATTTTGTGGCCTGCTGGGGACCCTGGAGTCCATATGTGACAATTGTGTTGTCCCAGCCCCAGGGACTCGGCACTAATCGTCCTGTCCGATACCCCACATCCAGGGCCTCCATGTCTGTCCCTTGGCCCCTTCCTGGGTTCAACATCCTGCCCTCTCTCATCCACCTTGTCTTGCTCCCTGTCTCCTCAGCCTGCTGTGCCCCATTTCTTAGCCCTTTGCTCAGGACAAAGCATTGGGCGACAAGTTTTATGAGCCTGGCTGTGCTCAGGGATTCGCCTGGGCCTCATAGGTGGTCTGGAACTCAGCAAAGTCCCCTCTCTTCCTTCCTCATGCACAGGAATCAACATTTCCTGTACTTGAATCAGTTACACGGACCCTCCACTCAGCCATCTTCAGTAGGAGGAATGGGCCTATAATAATATACCTATGGGCTTAGGATAACATCCAACTTTATCATTTCAAAGAGTAAAAGCAGGAAAGTAAGCTAATTTAGTTATAGTACTATGAGGTATTTTCAAATATAAAGTTCTAAAAAATATAATATTTTATTAAAAACTGCAGCAAGCTTGTAAGAAGAAAGTTTCATTGTGGTAGCAACACAGAAGGGGTTCAGTTGAGTGTTTGTTTAGCTCTGTTTGTTTTCAGCAAATAGCTGAGCCACAAGTCCAGAAATGTTCTTTTTATCAGCAGAGCAGCAGGGAAATTTCAAGAAGAAATAAAGTCAAGGCAGGCAGACAAAGCATAATAATCAAAGTAAAACATTAAGAAATGGGGATTATGGACAAGCTTCTTGGAAACTGAAGAGTTATTTCAAGCTCCATAAACATTTAATGTAAACTTAGAAATCACATACACCTGGGGCAGATTCATGTTGATATATGGCAAAACCAATACAATATTGTAAAATAATTAGCCTCTAGTTAAAATAAATAAATTTAAATTAAAAAAGTAAACTATTAAAAAATAACTATTAAAATAAACTAGATAATTCTGGCCAATATTTGTATATTATAGTTTTATATCAATATAATGTAAGTTTCTTTTTTTTATCCCTGGATTTTAATAGTAGAACAAATGTACCAAAAAATTTACCTTAATATTAATTCTGCTAAATACAGAGAAATTTTTTTTTTTTTTTGTCTAGAAGCTGAAAAATTGGGGGAGGGTATCTACTTAAGTAAGTGTTATTTACAATTACATCATATCCCCACACACACTTTTTTTTTTTTTAATACTTTATGCAGAAAGAAAATGAAGTTAGGTTTGAAACTGCCAGGTAAATACTTGACTATAAAAATTAGCACCCAAAATGTTTCCTAATAAGATGCTGAATATCAATATTGAGTCCCTTCACTCCATATAGTAAAACCTATGCTCCTGGGACAGCCACATGAAGGGGTCAGAGGGCACAAGTGGAAAAATGGAGTCAAGGAGTCTAATCCTGCAGCAACTATCAGAGCAATTATTTCTTTAAATCCGTTTCCTATATTGAGTTTTCACAAAATCTTGCATTTGGAAAAAAAAAAAAATCCACAGCTTAAAAGAGTTTGAATGCCATCAAGTTAATCCAAGAAGAAGATAAGGTTTTTAATAAAAGATGTGTTTGAATGTACTGATTTCTGTAAGTGGGGAAGATAATTCTAACTGTAAGCAGAAATCAGAGTGCACTATGTCCCCTAAGGAATTTCACAACTTTTAAAAAGTTTCAACCCAAACTGTAAAAGTATTATAAGCTTTGCTTGGGTATCAGTGTTGTTAGGAATTTAACTTTATGGCATGATTCAAAATACAGAATAAAACATTATTTAGAGACATACTTTGCCATATTTATCATAAAGAAAAATAGAAACCAACTAAATGTTTAACAACAGATAAATCGTTAAATAAATTACAATGCAACCAAACCATGTGGTGGTTACCAAGCATCTGTCACACTGCTTCAGCAAACCCCTGACTCACAATATTAAATTTATAAAATGCAGAGTATACCCTGCATAATTGTTGGGAGCCGGCGTGAGGACCTCCACCCATGGCAAAGGTCATGAGGAAGGAGGCTCGACATACGCAAAGGCGGGATCGAGCCTCAGGAGTCCCCCTGGAAATCCTCGAGCATCTACCCCCATAACCAGAGCCTGCCTACTTTACTATTTTGTGCTTTCACCTACATCTCTGACCTTATGGGGGGCTGTCCCCCACCACCTTTTTTGGAGAAGGAGTTAACTTAGAGCTCCAGTTAATAAAAACTCCTGGGCGTGACAAGAGTGTTTTAACCTACAAACTCCTCTGATGGTTCTCTAGCCTGCCTGACAGGCTTGTCCGGCCACATGTGATTGCTTACAGCCTCCCAACCATGAGAGGCACGAGATGCTCTAAACCTTCTAAAAACAGGTTCCTTAGAAAAGTTAGAAAACCATTAGTATAAGTATAGTGGGCTGATTAGAAATTGTATTGGTGAAGGGTTTTTCATTTGTTGAGCCAATGTTTGTTGCTAAGTCTCCACATTCCCTGCCCTTACACACATTAATGGATATATAGAAGAAATAAGTATTAACCTTTGATATTAATCACGTTAGACCTTAGGCTAAGTAAATTCTTTCCTTAATTAAAACCCACTACACCCTCACCCTATAGGAATGTAACTTTATCTGGTACCTTCGGAAGGTGGAGTCTTTTTTAAGAATAATCACCCCTGGAGAAATAAGTGTCCTGGTTGACTGACTGCTGTCACAAGGAGAGGGTCATAAATTGTCAGCAGGCCCCCTGGCCAGAAGATGATGTAACACCCCTAAGACCTCTGTATACATTTGTATGAAGCACCTGACTTTGATAAAAGTCAGGACTGCTGACCCCGTGTGACTTTTGCATAACATCTCAGTGTATAAAAGTAGACCATGGAAAATAAAGAATTGGGATCAGTTTCTCGAAATACTGGTCTCCCCATGTCGCTCTCTCTCTCAAACTCTGGCTGAGTCTCCATCTGGAGTGTGGAACCCACCAAGCTTACTAATTTTGCCTGGGCTTCTAAGATCCGACCGGGGAGGCCTCAGTGTCTCCTCTCCTTCGGGAGAACGGAAGGACGCCTGCGGCCTACGTAAGTGGTACAAACTTCTTGTCTTGAAGTTTTATGGGTCTCCCACGTAAACCAAGCTACTCAGCCTCTTTTCTCCACTGAATTTTCCTACTGAGCTATCCTCATTCTATTACTCTTTACATCTCTAATTAATATCTAATTGAAGCTATTGTATCCTGATCCTCGCAGACGCCGTCCTCACTTCGAACGCCCTGGATCAGCCAGGGCTGGACCTCGGCACATAATTTCTTCTCAATTTTAAAAATTGTATAGAAAAATATTCAGCAAAGAAGAAAGATGTGCACACACATTTAAAACGTTCATTTGCTAATACTAGGCAATGTTTTCTAACATGCCTTCCTTAAGGCTGTATAGGATACTGGTACCAGTGCAAGCTTTCAAGTTGGCTGCCTGGATTGGAATCTGAGTTTTTGCCCCCTTATATAACAAGTTCTCTTCTCTGGGCCTCAGTGTGGCTATTTATAAATAAAGATAGTAAGGATGTCACACAATCAAAGGCATGTTTCTTCCAGTAGTATGGATGTGAGAGTTGGGCCATAAAGAAGGTTGATTGCTGAATAACTGATACTTTTGAACTGTGGTGTTGGAGAAGATTCTTGAGAGTCCCTTGGACTGCAAGGAGATCAGAGAAGTAAATCCTAAAGGAGATCAGTCCTGAATATTCATTGGAAGGACCAATGCTGAAGCTGAAGCTCCAATACTTTGGCCACCTGATGCAAAGAGTCAATTCACTAGAAAGAGTCTGATGCTGGGAAACATTGAGGGCAGAAGGGAAAAGAAGCAACAGAGGATGAGGTGGTTGGATGGCAAAATTGACTCAGTGGACAAGAGTTTGAAAAAACTATAGGAGACAGTGAAGGACAGGGAAGCCTGGTGTGCTGCAGTCCATGGGGTTGCAAAGAGTTGGACATGACTTCATGACTGAACAACAACAACAATTTGTAGAGTGGTTGTGAAGGTTAAATAGATCAATAACTGTAAAGTGCTCAAAATATTGCAGGCAAATACTAATGATCCATAAAAATGGCTATTTGTATTTTCTCCAACTTAGCATGCAGTCATTGCTTAAAAAAAAAAAAAAAATTCTCAGTCATGTCCAATTCTTTGTGACCTCATGGACTGTAGCCCACCAGGCTCCTCCATCTGTGGAATTTTCTAGGCAAGAGTACTGGAGTGGGTTGCCATTTCCTTTTCCAGGGGATCTTCCCGACCCGGGGAAGTCATCACTTAATGACAGGTTATTTACTTCTTTTGATCATTTTTACCACTGCTTTGAGTAAGACTGTTCTCCAAGATCTACACACCACTTTCACCAGGAGTTTAGCAGCTGCCACAAGGGGACAAGAGGGTCACAGAGTCCGGTGGTCGGAAGGCAGCCCCCTTCCCGAGGATTCCACTCCTCTGGAGGGCTGGAATGAATGGGTCCCAGATCTAATGCTACTGTTTCTGCAGCCTCATCACCTGTGTTATACGTGAGACCATTGATGGACCGTTCCCTTCCATCCTTCATCCTTGGGTACTGAAGACACTGTGAGAAGTACTGGTTTGAGGTCACCCCACCTCCCCTCAAAGATTAACACAGCTCATGTGAATGGTTCCTTCCTCTCGCCCAAGCTCCTATCAGCAAAATTTCCCACATCTCAACCACTTCTGGGGTACAACCCCCACTTCTTTACACTCATGGAAACCAGATGTCTTTTCAGGATGCTGCATCATGAAATCCTCCCTAAGGTCTGAGTTTTGTAACCACGTCCTGAATGCCACTGTCCTGGACTACATGCTCACAGACATGCACTTCATTGCGGACCACTTTTGTTCTTTCCTCCCTGAAGTGCTCCAGTTGGGAGTCTCTCATCCTCAGAATCTAGCACCTTCTTCCTTGGAGTCATCGACACAATCCCTGGGGCAGCTTCACCAGTCCTTGCAGATTTTTACTTCTGGTTCACTTTCAGTGTCTCCAACGCTACATCTGACTTGCTTCTCACTGAGTTCAGTATCAAGCTAGACTATCTTCTGAACACTGGCCTCTTGGTTCCCTTGTCCCTCTTCCAGCAACCCAGTTCCAAGGCAGGCCTTCATCCCCACCTTCATCTTCCACCTCCTCAAAAGCAATACATGATCATTTTCCAGCAGCAAAGGGGGCTGCCCCAATTTCAGACCTCCACTCTCTACATTTCCAGGTCACGTCCTCAAATACCTTCACTCCAATCACTCTTGGACCCCGATGAGCCAACACTCCCCGATCTTTCCACTTTCTCACTTCCTTCCCTCATGCCCTCTTGTCTCCATGTCTCCCCCTGCCATCCTCAGGTTTTTCGGCCTTCATTTCAATCACTCCCTTGTGTTTGCCATCATGCTGCTGTCCGCACCTTAGATTCAAATTGGACCAAATCCATATGGACTCCCAAGGTAAATGTGGCTGCAGAAAAAACCCAAATAGACATGCAGTGATGGGCCAACCACATCCGACCCGGCTTTTAATGATGACATCCCTGCTCTGTTCCCCACATCCATTCTCCACTGGGAGGAACAGTCTTCTGTTGGGAGGAAGGGCCATTTTGTACCCTCTTCCTCCTCCTGCCAGCATCTCCTGCTGCATCCTTAACGTGATTTTGTTTCCTATTTCCCTAAGAAAATAGAAGCGATTGAAAGAGAAATTTTATGACCTATTGACACCATGTATGATCACCTATTTGCATTTCTGCCCACAAAATGTCCTCCCTGGAGGACAGGTAAATGCTCAGCCTACAGTTTACACCTATACCTGTGCTGTTGCTCTGATCTAAGCCAAATCCCTCAACAAATGATCATTTACTCTTTTGATTGGAGAGCTGCTCTCAGCATACATAGCTTAGTCACTAAGCCATGTCCAACTCTTTGCAGCCCCATGGACTGTAGCCTGCCAGGTTCCTCTGTACATGGGATTCACCAGGGAAGAATGCTGTAGAGGGTTGCCATTTCCTTCTCCAGGGGATTTTCCTGACTGAGGGATCAGACCCATATCTCCTGTTCTCCTGCACTGCAGGTGGATTCTTTACCACTAGCACCACCTGGGAAGCCCCATAAAAACATGTTATAATACATCCCATTCAAAAAAAGTTATCATTTTTTTTTAGGTAACTCTTTTGTTTAAGTAACTCTTTTAAAAGATACATACTCCTTGGAAGGAAAGTTATGACTAACCTAAAGAGCATATTAAAAAGCAGAGACATTACTTTGCCAACAAAGGTCCATCTAGCCAAGGCTATGGTTTTTCCAGTGGTCATGTATGGATGTGAGAGTTGTACTAGAAAGAAAGCTGAGCCCTGAAGAATTGATGGTTTTGAACTGTGGTGTTGGAGAAGACTCTTGAGAGTCCCTTGGACTGCAAGGAGGTCCAACCAGTCCATCCTAAAGGAGATCAGTCCCGGGTGTTCATTGGAAGGACTGGTATTGAAGCTCAAACTCCAATACTTTGGCCACCTGATGCGAAGAGCTGACTCATTAGAAAAGACCCTGATGCTGGGAAAGATTGAGGGCAGGAGGAGAAGGGGATGACAGAGGATGAGATGGCTGAATGGGATCAGCAACTTGATGGACATGAGTTTGGATAAACTCTGGGAGTTGGTGGTGGACAGGGAGGCCTGGCGTGCTATGGTCCGTGAGGTTGCAAAGAGTCGGACACGACTGAGTGACTGAACTGAACTTTTGTTTCCACATCTATTTCCAGACTCCATATCTACCTTTAGCTTTATTTATAAAAATCCCTTTCCAGAAACACACCTTAAAAATGTCTATAATTGCAATCTTTAGTTTTTTCCCATCCTCAACTGAATCCACCTGAGTCAGGATTCTGTCCTCATTGGTCCACAAGAACCGCTCGTCTCACGTCAGCCACAGCAACAAATCCAAGGGTCAGTTCTCAGTTCTCATCTCATAAAAACTCTCAACAACATCCCACAGTTATCCACGTCATCTTCCGTGAAGTACTTTTTTGTCAATAGACTTGTAAAATTCTTATATCTTGAAATAATTGCAAATTCACAAGAAGTTGCAACCATAGTACAGACTAATCCTGTGTACCCCCCCTCCACTTTCCACCAATGATTACATCTTACATAGGTACAGATAGCATCAAAAAATGATAAAATGTGTACATATGATTTTGCTCACTAGTTCCTTATATACCACAGCCATGGCTGCCTCTAACCTTAAGGGCATGCTTTCTCGGTCCCCTCATTATTTTGATTTCATCTTTCAGTCCTTGGAGAAGGCAATGGCACTCCACTCCAGTACTCTTGCCTGGAAAATCCCATGGATGGAGGAGCCTGGAAGGCTGCAGTCCATGGGGTCGCTGAGAGTCGGACACGACTGAGCGACTTCACTTTCACTTTTCACTCTCATGCATTGGAGAAGGAAATGGCAACCCACTCCAGTGTTCTTGCCTGGAGAATCCCAGGGACAGGGCATCCTGGTGGGCTGCCGTCTATGGGGTCGCACAGAGTCGGACACGACTGAAGTGACTCAGCAGCAGTCTCATCTAGGCTCAGTTCTACAGATTTAAATAGTGTACATATGTTGACAGTTCTCTAGCTTGAAGGTTGATTTCAGATCTTTCTTGAATTTCACTTTTATGTATCCAACTGCCAACTTGGCATATCCAAATGGATGTCTAAATAGCAGTCCAGATACTAGTTCCCAGATAATATTCTTTTTTTTAATTTAATTTTATTTTTTAACTTTACAATATTGTATTGGTTTTGCTCAGATAATATTCTTAAACTTTATTTTTCCAAGTCAAATTCCACAGCCTTCTCTATTTCAATAAGTGGGAAGCCCATTCTTCCAGTGGCTTAGAAAAAACTGGCATCGTGCATGACTCTCCTGTTTCTCTCATGTTCTGCAACCACTGTGTCATAAAATTCTACTGGCAACTTCTTTAAGCTATATTCTTTTGCTTGATTTTTTGCTTCTTCTAACAGCTTTATTCATAATTGATGAAAACTGAAAGCAACCAAAACATCCTTCAATAGCTTGAAAGTCAAAGTGTGAGTTGCTCAGTCATGTCTGACTCTTTGGGGCCCCATGGACTTTGCCTACCAGGTTCCTCTTTCCATGGGATTCTCCAGACAAGAATACTGAAATGGGTTGCCATTTCTGTTGCATATATAATGGGATATTATTCAGAAATAGACTGAAGAAGGAAATGGTAACCCACGCCAGTATTCTTGCCTGTACAAATCTCATGGACAGAAGAGCCTGGTGGGCTGAACTAAGATGGAGTCGCAAAGAGTTGGACATGACTC
Source organism: Bos taurus (assembly GCF_002263795.3). Taxonomy (NCBI): domain Eukaryota; kingdom Metazoa; phylum Chordata; class Mammalia; order Artiodactyla; family Bovidae; genus Bos; species Bos taurus. Next base: position 3,201,342 of record NC_037354.1, read on the forward strand.
AGTGACTAAATAACAAACATCATTCAGAAATATAAGGAAATGAACTGCCAAGTTATGAAGAGACACAATAGCCTTAATGCATACTGTGAAGAGAGAGGCACCTACATGTTGTATAGCTTCAACTATATGACATTCTGAAAAGGTACAACTATAGACAGTAAAAAGATCAGGGTTCATCTAGGGGTTAGGATGGAGAGAGAAATGAACAGCTGGAGCACAAGAGATTGTAAAGGCAGTGGGCCCATTCTACACAACACTGCAGTGGTGGGTAAATGGCATTACACATTTGTCAAAATACATTGCTATTATTTCATCAGTTGTAATCAAAGTACCATACTATTGTAAGATATTAATAATAGGAAAGACTTTGCAGGGGGACAGAAGAACTCATATACAGGAATGCTATTTCCTGCTCGAGTTTTCTATAATCTTAAAACTGGTCTAAAAAATGATGTCTATAAGCTTCTTTTTTTTTTAATGTAATGCTAAATAATCAGAATGAGAGGATAAAAAATGCCCTGAGCCAGAGGCAGGAGGGAATCTGGTAACCATGAAGTCCTCAGAGAAGTCTCCTTGGAAAGCTGACCTTTCTAATCTGTATTCTGAATCCAAATGCATCTTGCAACCTCCACTGCTGCTTGTGTTGTGAAAGTGATGAGTCAGTCAGTCAAGTCTGACTCTTTGCAACCCCATGGACTGTAGCCCTCCAGGCTCTTCTGTCCATGGAATTCTCCAGGCAAGAATACTGGAGTGGGTAGCCATTCCGTTCTCCAGGGGATCTTCCTGACCCAAAGATCAAACCCACATCTCCTGCATTGGCAGGTGGATTCTCTACCATCTGAGCCACGAGGGAAGCCCCACTGCTCCTACTACCTCTCAAAATTGCATCATCTCTCTCCTTGAAGACTGGAGTGGTTTCCAAACAGGTTTCCCCATTCCACCCTTCCCACCACACATTCTTGGCTCAAAAGAGTAGCAGAGTGAGTCTCTTAAATTCAAAATGCAATGACACTGCTTCTCTCACCAAAACCATCTGATGTCTTCCCATACGGCTCTGTATAATGGCCCACAGGGCCCCAGAATCCCTCAGCATCCATCCCCTCTGATCTTTTCTCCCACAACCATGCCACTGTCCACTACACTCCAGCCATACTGGCTTCTGCATTGCTCTTCACTCACCCTGTGGTTGCTCAGGATCAAAGTCCTGGCTGTTTCCTTGATCTCGACCATGCTCTCAACATTCTCATGTCGTTTAATCTCTCACCCCTACAAGGGGTCCAAATATTGCTGTGTTGGCCAAAGATAGTGGTTTCCCAGGACAGGGGACCTCCAGTGCTAACACCAGGACTATCTTAGGCAAACCAAGCAGTAGTCACCGCTCAATCAGAGGGCACTGTCTCAGTGAATGCGTCTGTCAACACTTAAGTAAACAATTATTACAATTGGGTATATGACATATTGATTTGTTTTTACTCATTTTTGTTTTGATTTATGTGGTCGACCTCTACCCATGAGGGCTTCCCTTGTGGCTCAGCTGTTAAAGATCTACCTGAAATGCAGGAGACCTGGGCTCAATCCCTGGGTTGGGAAGATCCCCTGGAGAAGGGAAAGGCTACCCACTCCAGTATTCTGGCCTGGAGAATTCTAGTCCATGGGGTCACAAAGATTTGGACACGACTGAGTGACTTTCACTTCTCCCCACGAAGATATGGCAGTTGGGGCTTTTCTTGTTTTGTTCACTTTGTAGCCCCAGCGAAGAATTTATGTAAGCAGACTACAGCTTATGGGCCGCATGCAGCCTGGTATCTATTATTGTAAATAGACCCCAGGATGCATGTAGAAACACTCATGCCTGTTTGTTTAGGTAGTCACTGGAGACTTCTGCTCTAAAATTACTGACTACAGTAGCTGAAACACAGACCATATGGCTTGAAATACATGAAACATTTACTTTATTGCCCTTGACAGAAAGAGTCTACTGACCTGACTGTTAAATATATCTGACATCTTGTCTGTCCTGCATAAATGTTTCTTAAATGAACAAACACAAATAGACAGCAGGCATAGTCTACTGGAAATAAAAAAAAAAAAAAACTAACTTTGGGGCATCATTTTCATGCTATTAAATCCTCAGCAAATTAAAAGGAAATGCGAACATCAAATCCAAGAGTAATTGTAGTAAAAATATGTGTGGCATGGAAATTTGCTCAGCAAGTTTGCAAAGCATAAATAACATCCCAAGAATTCTTTCCTTAGGAAATAATTAAACAGAAGAAACAAAGGCAATGCTATATATACAGAGACACTAATTATAGCATTATGTGTAGAAGCAAATACTGGAAACACTCATTATGCTCAATTATGGGGAAAAAGAGAACTATTAATTTGTATAATATTGAGGATATTGAGAAGAAAATGCTGTCAATTAAAACTGAAATGTTTATCACTTAATACCAATCTTAAAAATAAAACCAAAATGTACTATGTTCTACGATTTTAGCCTCTGAGAGTTTCAGAGGATGAACTGCTTTCCTTTGGTTTCCACCTTTGTTCCATTCTAGCTTGTCAGCAATAATGATTTCAATAATAATGGCCATTATTGATACTGAGTACTTCCAGCATCTCATTTACTCTTTACCAGTCCCATGAGATTTAAAGCATTAATTGTATTAATCTAGATACACACGTACACACACATATATGCACATATTCCACACTGAATCACTTTGTTGTACACCTGAAACTAACACAACATTGTGAATCAATGCTATTAAACTTAAAAAAAAAAAAAAAGGAGCATGAATCCAATTCAACAGATTCACAGGCAGAGGCTTTGCACACAGCTTGTCCAGGATGTCTTAGCTAGTAAGAAAACAGGGTCCTTGCTAGCAAACACTTCCATCACTGCCCATCACAAGGAATGGCATTTCCTTGGGAAGTATTAATTTGGTCACTAGACAGCTTCAGTCCTACAACCTAAGATGGTATTTACATGAGAAAAAGTCTTGGAAAAATACTGCAACTTGGGCCTCAAAATAACTGGTATACAGGCACTTACGATTATGCTTTAAAATGTTAGATTGCATTCAGAGAGATAATATTACAAAAAAGTGCTTATCAGAAAGCCCTGTAGCCTTGTGAAATGCAAAGCATGCACACCAGATTTACTATAATACCACTGACATATATTTTCAACATTTAAAAACAATTGGTGAGACTTAGGGTTGTTTATTACCTGGTATATATAGATAAGTGCTGAAAACTAAACTCCCCAAAGCTGTCCACACTTAATACAGAGCTGTGTTTCTTAAATGAAGACTATCCCATTCAACCTTATTTTGCAATGCTTGGTCCTGACATGATTAATCATTTAAGATTCATTTTTACAATATTACCTCTGTAACATAACTGATAAAAACACAGCTGTGTTTTAAATATCACAGAGTTTGACACCCACGAAAAAGCATGACTCCTCTCCCTCCCTGCCTCCCTCCGGCTGTATCTTCTCCCAGAGTTTCTCTTCCCCATCAGTGGCACGATGTCTGCAATTAAAAACCTTGAGTGACATTTCATAAGGCACTGGCAAGTGACATGTTGTCGTTTCCAGTCACATTATGTAAGGCTTACCAATTAAAGAAATTTGCAGCTTTAGGCAACTTTACATGAAACATGGCATCCATTATTTAGCATGTTTTATTAAGGGTATTGCTAAGACTTCTCCTGGCACTTTATTTCATGGCATCTCTGCTTGCTATCATTAATTGTTCCAAGGAAATACAACTGTCCTGAAACGGATAAAATCCGTCAACTCTCTAAAACAAGCAAAACAGCTGCCACATCCTGTACTCTTTCAAACTATCACGCAACAGTGACAATGGGTTTTGACACTTTTCAGTGAATATTTATCTTAAATGCATGTGTTGAGACAGAGAGACAAGGTGACAGCCTCAGTGAGTAAATAGCTATAGACTCTGCTAATAATTCGTTTACAGCTATTTTTCAGTGGTTTGCAGGTCATGCTTCTCAACAGAGTGAAATAGAAAAAGCAAACACACCTGTCCTTAACTGCCCCAAGCAGGAGGCGCTGTGTGAGACCTGCCTTTGCACCCACCGTCTCTGCAGCTCTGGACAGCATGCCTCACATCACACAGGCTTAGGTTCCTTACCTGCAAGTTCTGAGGATTAATATTAAACTTGAACACTTCCGGACAGGATAAGATCAACTAATGCACGCCAAGTTCCTAACACAAACCTGCCACAGAGGTGTGTGATCTAAATAAAATGCTGAGCCATGCCTACACTTCCCTGTGGCTTTTCTTGAAATAATTCTTAGTGGGCGAAAAAAGACTCTGCTGGCTGAAAATGGAAAATAAGGAGGGAAGGATGATCAACCAGCCAAGGGTCAGGTGGTTCATTTCCTGCCTCAAGTGTCTAAGTCCACTTCACCTGGAGCCAGAGAACCCCTGGCTGCAGGTACTGGGATCCCCGTGCCCAGCAGCATCCTCTAGGCCTCACCTTTCTGCCCCTAAACAAGGGTTCCTGGGAGGACAAGTTGGGGGTAGGGGGGATTTAGGGCTGCAGTGGAGAGAGGGGAGAGAGGATCAACCGAATGCAAAGAGAGCCTTTTCCAAAAGGAGGACTATCTGGCTGGGAGCAGACCCCTGCCCACCCACCTCCTTTTCTCCAAGACTGACCAACTCTATAAAGAAACAGCTGTAGCCAATCACATCTAGCCTTCAGAGTAAAATATGAGAAAGGTCCTCCAGCCAAGCATCCCTCTGTGGGCGTGAGGCTCCCGTGAGCTGCGCTGATACATCGAGTTCATCTGAGAGCCCCAAGGCTGTGGCTGGTGTCACCCCACAGAGCTCACAGAAAGCCGCCACAGCCGCAGCGTCCACCACAACACGGGGACGGGCGGTCACGTCTCCCTGCTGCTGTTGGCCTGCCTTTGTGCTTCTCCTCTGAGGCTCGTAATCCCCGAGGGGGGCCTGCAGTCCGGCCAGACACCTCCACCCGCACCGCACAAGGAGCAGGCGGAGAAGCGGGAGGGTGCGGGGCCGAGCAACGTCCCTCCCCTGAGGAGAAAACCGGGTGGCACACGGCTTTCCCCGGAGCAGGGACCACGTTCTCCTCTCCCCTTCCCAGGCTCCTCGGGGATCGGGGAATAATTTGTCAGGAGGAAAATATCTGTTTGCTCAATCCCATTTCAAAAATTTGTGCTCCAATGAAAGCATAGGTCTCTTCTTTAAAGAAACCTATTTTTATTCTTTCTTTTAAATTGAAAGGGAACAGGCCGAGCATTGTAGGGACTGATAGAATAAGATCCCAGGTCACAGTTCAGCCTCTCCCACTTACCACTATGTGACCTCATGCCTCTGTGCCCGAAACTCTTTGCATGAAAAACAAGACCAAGGAGGACACCTAACTTGCAGGGATATGAAAGAAAGTGAAAATGTTAGTAGCTCAGTCATGTCTGACTGTTTGTGATCCCATGGACTGTACCCTCCAGGCTTCTCTGTCCGTGGGATTCTCCAGGCAAGAATACTGGAGAGGGTTGCCATTCCCTTCTCCAGGGGATCATCCTGACCCAGGGATTGAACCCAGTTCTCCTGCATTGCTGACAGATTCTTTACCATATGAGAAACCAGGGAAGCCGGGGTCCTGGTGAACATTAAATACAAGATATTTGTAAAGCATTTGAATGATACCTGATGTTCGATTACTGATATAGGTTTAATTGTTATCACATCTTTTTCTTAAAAATCTACATTTTGAATGACCAAGCAGAAATGTCTTATCATTTGATAATTGATACTAACCTATGTATTCCTCTGGGGCTTCCCAGGTGGCACTAGTGGTAAATAGCCCACCTGTCAATGCAGGAGATGGAGGAGACATGGGTTCCATCCCTGGGTTGAGAAGATCCCTTGGAGGAGAGCATGGCAACCACTCAAGTATTCTTGCTTGGAGAATCCCATGGATATAGAAGCCTAGTGGCTTACAGTCCATGGGGTCACAGAAAGTCAGACATGACTGAAGCGACTTGTCTTCTTTTTTTTTAATTAATTTTTTATTGAAGGATAATTGCTTTATAGAACTTTGCTGTTTTATGTCAAACCTTATTAAAAATACTTTGAACCTGATTTATTAGACCCTTAAGAAAAATGAATCTAGATATAATCTCCATCTGACTATTACTACACCTATATTTTCGATACCATCATGCTATTTATATACTCGTATATATCTCCATACATGCTGGATATGTGATTTTTGTCTCATTATTGCAATCCACATAGTTACATGTGAACACAATGGCCTGTTCTGACATAGACTCACCCTTCAGTAGGTGCTCACTCCTTTTCTGAATCTCTATTCATTTTTTCTTCTTAAATGAGCCTGGTAGTCTCTCTTTTTTATTCTAAAGAACTCCAATAAAGCATAAAAAACATTTGCTTAGGAGCCAGTAGCATTAAGACAATTTGGAGAAGGCAATGGCACCCCACTCCAGTACTCTTGCCTGGAAAATCCCATGGATGGAGGAGCCTGGTAGGCTGCAGTCCATGGGGTCGCTAAGAGTCAGGCACGACTAAGCGACTTCACTTTCACTTTTCACTTTCATGCATTGGAGAAGGAAATGGCAACCCACTCCAGTATTCTTGCCTGGAGAATCCCGGGGACAGAGGAGCCTAGTGGGCTGCCGTCTATGGGGTCGCACAGAGTTGGACATGACTGAAGCGACTTAGCAGCAGCAGCAGCATCATATAATTTATATGAATTTACTTTCAATTTTTTTTTCTTGTGATTTGTCTCCAATCACTGAAATCTGAAATCTGAATTTGCTTTCAAGATTGGAAGGGGGAGAAGATCGAGATGGTAATTGCAACAGCTAATACATATAGAATTTCACTGTGTTGATGTCTCTTTAAGGATTTTATATGGAGTATTTCATTTCACCTTTCCAACAGACCTAGGAAATAGAAACTATTATACAGGGAGGAAAACTGAGGACAGAGAGAAAATAACACCACACAGCCCATAAACTTCATGCTATATCACCTATGTTCCATTTACCTTCTTTACAGTTTAAAGACTTTGCAGGCTGTTTTGCATACGCCATTTCATCTTCATACTAATGCTGAGAATATCATTCCAAAATCTTTGCTTGTCTATTGACATTACTGTGTAGAGACTGGGTATGTGGTCTCTGGAGCTAGGCTGTTGTGTGAATATCTTACTGAAGTATATGTAGTAGTTTACAGATGGGAAAGACACGTGGTACAGGAATCCAATGTACTTACAGTAACATAGATTGTAACAACTATCTTTCAGAACTGAACCTATTAATAGTTTGTTTTCTCCCTAGAGTTCTCTTAATTGTATTCTTTATATATCTTGAGCCACACATGCATGAAACTGTTTTCAATTCTCTGCTTACTCCACTAGCTAATCAGTCTCTCCTTCAAAGTTTTCCATAATCTTCGTTCATTAGATCCCAGTGCCATTTCTTCCCAAAATAAGACAGCGTCTGAAACGAGGTTCTTTTTGAGAAATCTGTTTGGATTAATGCAGAACTAGGCTCACCCTTATCTTCTGCCTTAAAAGTAATTGTGAAAATAGACTTCTCCTGTCTGCTGCTATTCAGCTCAAGTCTGTCTCAGTAACTGCGAAGAAGCTAAAAGGAAGAATTCCAATCAGACAATGGCGTGCTGCTGCTGCTGCTGCTAAGTCACTTCAGTCGTGTACGACTCTGTGCGACCCCATAGACAGCAGCCCACCAGGCTCCCCTGTTCATGGGATTCTCCAGGCAAGAACACTGGAGTGGGTTGCCATTTCCTCCTCCAATGCATGAAAGTGAAAAGTCAAAGTGAAGTTGCTCAGTCGTGTCTGACTCTTAGCGACCCCATGGACTGCAGCCTACCAGGCTCCTCCACCCATGGGATTAGACAATGGCGTAGATTCGTATATTTCAGACCCATTTTCTTGTGAGTCCTTGTCATGAAACTTACCGCTGTCTACTGAAACCTACATCATGAGTAAAATGTAGGCAAAGCACCAGGACTCTGCATACATTAGCAACTGCTGTGGAAGGAAAAAAAGAAAACTAAAATTCCTCTGCTTGCTGTGTCCAAGCCCTCTGAAACAGGAGATACTAGCATACATAGCTAACGAGAACCTGAAATGTGGTTCTATCAACCTTGAGAAATGTCGTAACTGAATTACATGCCAGGTTTTGAAGACTAGTATGGAAAAAATGTGCAAACTACTTCATTAATATTTTATATTGATTACATATTGAAATGATCATAATTGGGCTATGTTGGGTTAAAAAAGTACATTTTTAAAATTAAACACAGCAGATTTTTTTTTTTTTTTTTTTTTACTTTATCAATGTAGTTATTAGGAAATTTTGATTACATAGTTGGCTCTCACTTTTGGATCACGTTATATTTCTAGCAAACCACGCTGACCTAAATACTAAAGAAAGAAAGTGTTAGTCACTTAGTTGTGTCTGACTCTTTGTGATTCCATGGACCAGGCCCATCTGTTTGTGGAATTCTCCAGGCAAGAATACTGGAGTGGATTGGTATTTCCTTCTCCAGAGGATCTTCCCAACCCATGGATTGAACCTGGGTCTCCCACATTTCAGGCAGATTCTTTACCATCTGAGCCACCAGTGGAGCCTCTAAATGCTGAGGACCTGGAGTTTTTCTTGGGTAGGCATGTCAAGTTGAACAGTCGCGAGCCCCTGCCTGAGATGAGAATATGCATTATTGAATGTATGTAGTTTTTCTTTTTTTTTTTTCTTTTCAAACCCTTTTGTTTCTCGTCTAAATATACATAACTGCACAAACAGAAAAAGGACATCTTTGTAAAGACTAGAAGAGACAATTGGGACAACAACCAATAATGAGGGGAGATTAGAAAAGATTAGGTTAGATTAGATTTAGTTTAAGATTAGATTAGATTTAGGTGCAAACTCAAGGATAAATGAAGAAGATGGAGAAGGAGAAGGTCCAAGTCCTCATCCTTGAAAGAAGTCAGCTTGATGCTGCTCTCCTGTTGAAGGGGATAGGCTTTAAGTAGATCTGGCTGGCCTCCCACTTCATCATGCATTCACTTTACTAAATACATGGTTATATCCTTTTTCTCCAAAGAGCACTATGTGACTCTAGAAAAGGTACACACATTTAAGTGCCATTGTTCAGGTAAATGCTGCCACTTGGAGCTATAATGTAAATTTTTCAACACTAGCAAATGCTCACTGCAGAGATTCGGTGGTACTGTTGTAGCACTATTAAGAAGACTCCTCAAGCAATTTCTGGAACAAAATAACCAGAATGTTGGGGAAGCAGAAATTACATTAATTTTATTTTTGAAAATTATCTAAGTCCACATTGCTGAAATTAATCTCTTCCAGATATGCCACATCTAAACATTTATAAGAATCAGATCATTGATTTTTTTTTTAAGATACAGTTATCCAACATCAATGACAAACTGTGTTGTATCTTTCAGATTTGTTTCATAAAATAATTATGTCAAACTTAATTCCCATTGAAATGTTATGACCCCAAGCATCTAGAAAAGCAAAATTTAAGCATTAATTTAATAATCTATGATACAGAAGAGATTGATCATTTAAAAAGCACTGTGATAGAGTTGGGATTTAATAAATTGATGACAAGATAGGAAAAGATTATGAGCTGAAAGTTATATCAACTTTAACTTTCTGAGGTTTACAAGTTGTGAAATTAGTAAAGACCCTCCAATTAAGAAGGAAATGCTTGGGAGATGTTAGGAAAATGGAAACTGGCATAATTGCTGTTACATTTACTATTTCATTTTCTTGTTTATAATAACTCCTCATCAGATGCCTAGCACATTTCTATTTATCAACTAGATGTTGGGATGGGGGGTTAAATACAGCATTAAGGGCAAGTGGCTATGGATAAGGGTAACTTTTAAGGCACAGAGAAAGCCAAGATACAGTCACAGTTTTTATGACTATAAATGATCTCCTGACAGGTTAAAAACTCATTGAGGAAATACTCTCAAGATATAGATTAAAATATAAAATACCAATGAAACAAATGCTAAAGACAAAGGACTTGTGTTTTCTTACAGCAATTAAAAAATGGGTTGTAATGTTTCAGTATTTTTTTTTTTTTTAAAAACTGACTAAAATTTGGACTCAAGTGTGAACTTGACAACTAAGTAAGGTTTATGGCTCTAAGGGAGATGAAAGGGAAAACTTTGTAACAGGAAAAAGTGAATGTTTGGATTTCTAGTGGTGAACTGGTAAGGGACTCTTTGGGAAGAAACCTTGCTCGGTAGCATTTGCTGGTTTCCTGTGTCACCCTGGGGGGATGGCAAGCGGGGTGAGAGGAACACAGGTCTTGGGAGATGCACACAACTGGCCTTGGGGGAGTCAACCCAAGCAAAGCATCGTGTGATGAAGAAAAAAGCATAACATCCATGTCTCTGACACTAAAAAGCAAATTCCAGGAGACAGTGAAGGACAGGGAAGTCTGGCGTGCTGCAGTCCAAGGGGTTGCAAAGAATCAGACATGACTGAATGACTGAACAAATGGAATTCTAAGAGATGAAAGTGGACAAGTCAGTTAAGACAAGGGAAGGTGGCATCGGGGCAGCTCTTTGAAGAGGTTGAACTAAGTGCAACCTCTTACTGAATCACTGAGGTGGTCTGACTGAAAGAGGAATGGGTGATGATGAAGTGTGTGTGTGTGTGTGTGTGTGTGTGTGTGTGTGTGTGTGTGTTGGGGGTGGGAAGTGGAATTAAGGAGGAGAATGTAGGGTGGAGGTAGACATTCTAGACATGGAGTCATTTAACCAACGTGAAGGAGGTCTGGGTGAGAAGGAAAGACAATGCCTGGAAAGGGAAAGTTGGAGAGGGAATGGTGATGCATGAAAGTTTAATGGAGGAAGAGTGGTGAGCAGGGGAGAACAGTGATTCTAATGTTTCACAGAGTTAATGGGAATTTCAGAGGCACAAGGGGAGACAGAAGGAAGAAAGTGTACATTTAGGAGACCCACATGGCAGTGTCCTCAAATGGGGTCACCGAGTCGAGGGAAATCAATGAAAAGACGAGGGTGGAGATTCTGGATTTTAAGGGCATCATCCTTTTGACAACAAAGGATAGAAAATAATAGCAGTATGGGAAAAAAGACGTGAGAGATAACAGACCCGAGGAACATGCAAAGAAATGAGCATTTCAGGAAGAACGATGGATGAGGTATAAGATGCCCATGATAGGAATTTCTCTAGGGCACAGTGGTGGTTTGAACATGGTGTATCTGAATCCCAACCACTCTGAGATGGAATATCTTGAACAAGTTATTTTCCCATCTAACGCTTAGGTGCCTTATTTGTAAGATGATTCTTTAATAAAATACCTACCATGAAGCTTAAACAGGAAAGAGGAATGCCTCGCTCATAATAAGTAAGCACCATGCACCAGTTAAGCAGCTGTAGTTACTGTGACAGCAGTAGTAATAATACCAGTATCATTAGCAGTAATAGCAGCAGCAGTAGTAGCTTGACACTTGTTTAGTTGCTCGGTTCTATCCAACTCTTTGTGACCTTATGGACTGTAGCCCTCCAGGCTCCTCTGTCCATGGGATTATCCAGGCAAGAACACTGGAATGGGTTATTTCCTTCTCCAGGGGATCTTCCCCACTCAGGGGTCAAACCCCCATCTCCTGCATTTGCAGGCAGACTCTTTACTGTAGAGCCACCAGGGAAGCCCCAATATGCTATTCCTAGGACAATTAACATCAGAAACATCTCATGAGCTTGCCACACCTTACCCATATAATGAAAAAAATAGAAAAGTATTCATTATGGAATATCACTCAGCTATAAAAAAGAATGCATTTGAGTCAGTTATAGAGCAGAAGATGAAACTGGAGCCTATTATACAGAGTGAAGTAAGTCAGAAAGAGAAACACTAATACATATTATATTAATATGTATTAGTATTAATATTAATACTAATATTAATATTAAAATTAATACTACATTAATACATATTAATATGTGTATTAATATACATATATTAATATGTATTAGTATTAATATGTATTAATACATATATATTAATGCATATATATATGGAATTTAGAAGGATGGTAACAATGATCCTATATGTAAGGCAGCAAAAGAGACACAGATACAAAGAACAGACTTTTGGATTATGTGGGAGATGGCAAGGGTGGGATGATTTGAGAGAATAACATAGAAACATGTATATTACCATATGTAAAATAGTTGACCAGTCCAAGTTCAATGCATGAAGCAGAGCACTCAATGTTGGTGCTCTGGGACAACCCAGAAGGATGGGGTGGGGAGGGGGGTTCAGGATTGGGGGACACGTGTGCACCCATGGGTGATTTGTGTCAATGTATGGCAAAGACCACCACAATATTGTAAAGAAATTATCCTCCAATTAAAATAAATAAGTTAATTAAAACAGACAAAAGTATTCATTATATAGCATACACTAAAACACAAACATACTGATGGAAACGATACACTTTGATATGATGACTTAAGGCTGTGAATCTGCCTGCTTACATATATGGATTAAAAAGTCAGATCAAAACCACTATGAGGGAACATTTCACACCAGTCAGAATGGCTGCGATCCAAAAGTCTACAAGCAATAAATGCTGGAGAGGGTGTGGAGAGCAGGGAGCCCTCTTACACTGTTGGTGGGAATGCAAACTAGTACAGCCACTATGGAGAACAGTGTGGAGATTCCTTAAAAAACTGGAAATAGAACTGCCTTATGACCCAGCAATCCCACTGCTGGGCATATACACTGAGGAAACCAGAATTGAAAGAGACACATGTACCCCAGTGTTCATTGCAGCACTGTTTATAATAGCCAGGACATGGAAGCAACCTAGATGTCCATCAGCAGATAAATGGATAAGAAAGCTGTGGTACATATGCACAATGGAATATTACTCAGCCATTAAAAAGAATACATTTGAATCAGTTCTAATGAGGTGGATGAAACTGGAGCCTATTATACAGAGTGAAGTAAGCCAGAAAGAAAAACACCAATACAGTATACTAATGCATATATATGGAATTTAGAAAGATGGTAACAATAATCCTGTATATGAGAGAGCAAAAGAGACACTGATGCATAGAACAGTCTTTTGGACTCCGTGGGAGAGGGAGAGGGTGGGATGATTTGGGAGAAGGGCATTGAAACATGTATAATATCATATATAAAACGAGTTGCCATCCAGTTTCGATGCACAATACTGGATGCTTGGGGCTGGTGCACTGGGACAACCCAGAGGGATGTTATGGGGAGGGAGGAGGGAGGAGGGTTCAGGATGGGGAACACATGTATACCTGTGGTGGATTCATGTCGATATACGGCAAAACCAATACAATATTGTAAAGTTAAAAAATAAAATTAAAAAAAAAAAGTCAGACATGGTTCTTGTAATAAACTATAATGGAAAAAGAATAAAAATGTATAATATATACAAATAGATATAACTGAATCCCTTTGCTGTACACTGGAAACTAACATAATATTTTATATCAAACACACTTCAATTTTGAAAAGGCAGTCATGAATTTGAGTTTTAACTCATCATGTACTATCTTTGGAAACTTTGGAAAATTAAAATCGTGCTTCTTCATCTGTGAAATGAGCATGAACATTCATTATTTCACTGAGGTCTTATGAGAATTTAGTGATATGATTCAGGTAAAACACTCCAAAAACTTTCTGAATTACATTAAGAAATCAATAAATGTTAAGTTAGGTGGGCTGCTGTCCATGGGGTTGCAAAGAGTCACACAACTGAGCACACACACAAATGTAAGCTACACTATTATTTTTGACATCATAAGGTGAGTTTTTCTTAGAAAAGTCAAAACCTAAGAGTGAAAGTATGTTCTTTCCTGAAGTTACTGGATCACGAAAATAACATCACAGAAAAGGCTGAAAAAGGTTTCTAAAAAGAAACTGAGTCCAACCTTGTACCAAACCATGAAGAGGAACACTTGGACTAGAGCATTCCTCTATGGTCTGTCTCCAAATAAGAGTTTTGAAAGAGCCTTTCTGTGATATAATTTAATTATCAAGGAACATCTGCCATTCTTAATGAGAAAAAAGATTAAAAAAAAAAAAGAAAGAAACTTCAAAGAAGACCAAAAAAAAAAAATGTATACTAAATCTTAGACTGCTATGAGAAGTAATTAAAATGTGCAGAATTCCACAGAATTTCGGAAATAGGATGAAGAAAACTTGGTATTTAAAGAATGCATCTGTATTTGTTACTGACTTTATAGGGTCCAGTCATCATGTTTTCTTGATGAGGGCAAAAAAGGAGAGTAAAAAGTCTGGCCTAAAACTCAACATTCAAAACACTAAATGGCATCATGGCATCTGATACCATCACTTCATGGAATCAGTGACAAATTTTATTTTGGGGGGATTCAAAATCACTCCAGACAGTGACTGCAGCCATGAAATTAAAAGACACTTGCTCCTTAGAAGGAAAGCTATGACAAACCTAGACAGCTTATTAAAAAGCAAAGATCTCACTTTGCTGACAAAGATCCGTATAGTCAAAGTTATGACTTTTCCAATAGTCATGTACAGGTGTGAGAGCTGGACCATAAAGAAGGCTGAGCGCCAGAGAATTGATGCTTTTGAACTGTGGTGTTGGAGAAGACTCCTGAGAGTCCCTTGGACAGCAAGTTAGATCCAACCAGTCAATCCTAAAGAAAATCAACCCTAAATATTCAATGGAAGGACTGGTGCTGCAGCTCCAATACTTGGTCACCTGATGCAAAGAACCAACTCACTGGAATAGATGGTGATGCTGGGAAAGATTGAGGGCAGGAAGAGAAGGAGGTGACAGAGGTGAGACATTTGGATGATATCACCGACCCAATGGACATAAGTTTGAGCAAACTCTAGGAGACAGTGTAGGACAGGGAAGCCTGACATGCTGCAGTCCACGTGGTCGCAGAGAGTCGAACCTGGCTTAGCGAATGAACAACAATGTGGTTTCTTAGGTAACTTATAATATCGCTATTGGGAACAGAACAAACTGACATGGAAAGACCCAGCATGCCGTATCTTGCTTTTGCTAAGTGGAAATTTTCCCAACATCATTTCCAAAGTCACTTGTTCAATCCAGGTGGGAGCACATCACGCCCTCCCCACCCAGGCACTTACCTCTGCAGAATGGGGCTGGGAAGTCCCAGGAGGCCCCGTTCCCAGGGCTGACGATGCAGGTCAGGATGGCGTGGCCCTCCAAGACGTAGCCAGAGAGACAGCTATATCGGATCTTGTCTCCTATGTTGAATCGTGTCCCGTGGAGGACTCCCTTCAGGATTTCCCCAGGATTTCCACATGTGTGGCTGGGTAAAACTATTGGGAAGAAAAACAAAAGAGAAAGAAACATAAGTTAAAGGAAGATTTTCTACTGACATCAGTCTATATCACAAAACATAGACCTCATTTGAATTACTTAAGTTATCAAATCTAGCTATCTTAATTTTGCCTAAAATGCAAGTAGCGAAATGGATTCATGTTGTATAAAATCTACAATTTTGTTCTCCTGTAAAAATATATGTGTATGCATGCACACTCAGTTGTATCTAATTCTGTGCAACCCGATGGACTATAGTCCATCAGATGCCTCTGTCCATGGGATTCTCCAGGCAAGAATACTGGAGTGGGTTGTCATTTCCTTCTCTCTCCATATATATATAGATAGATAGATATAGATATATACACACACACATACACACACACACATATATATGATATATAATTAAATGGATTTTGTTAAGAGGAAAAAATACAGTTCTGCTTAGATTCAATTTTCTATATGATGCCTAGATTATTTTCCTAATAATGAGATTCTACAATCCTATAGAATTAGCAATTAGATAATATAGCAGAATATAGATAGCTGAAAAAATCGTTAACAGAAGCACATGAATGGATATGCATGCTATATTTTTCCTTATTCCCCGAGACCAGCACTGCCTGACACACACCAGTAATAAATGTTCAATCAGTGTTTGATGGATAAATAACTGAATTAAAGAATAAATTAAAAATCTCATTTGCTAATCTATCAGACTTTCATAAACATTGTACTGCTATTATATTCCCGGCCATCTGTAAGGCTCTATGCATTTAGAGCAACTGACTGACAACAAAGTTTCAGGTGTAGGCTCTGACAAAGCAGGCACTGTCTTCATCTGTGTTTCAACAAGGCAGCCCTGGTTCCGGTCTTGCCTGGCCTTCTCACTGTTCCCACTGACAGCACTCTCTGTTTAGTTCAGCTGCTTTCCAACCACATGGACATGATGCTGTTTCATACTCATAGAACGAAATTTTGAACTTGACTGAATAGACAAAGTGGAGAATTGTTGGCTATTGTTGCCATATTTCTGGTTATATTTAGCATATCATCTGTAAATTAGCTGCTATGATGTAGAATTCAAATAAGCAAAGGATCCTACTATTTAAAAAAGAAATGATTTACAAATAAAAAAATACTTCCAAATGAACAAAACTGTTCTACTTCTGTATCCTTTTTTTTTTTTTTGCATTAGTATAGGAGCATACTTTGCAATATATATATATATATATATATATATATATAAAATACAGAGAAGTTTTTCTTTTTTCTTTGTTTGTAGGCTGAGAGATAAACAGATCTTTCCCAGTAAATGGGGACGAAATTTCATTTATTTCAAAGATTAAGTTTATTTTTATATAATTTAAATACATATGAACTAAGCTATTTAGAAACACTTACAAAACAAATGCCATAGTTTAAATGTTTAATGTTATTAACATGCTTGTGAAATTATTACTTATGTAGTCAAAGTTTGCACACCTCTAGTTTTTAGAAAATAATTTCTGAAAATAGCCTTCAAAAAACTGTTTGATAACGTAATAGAAAATAATTCAGTATAATCTATAACCATCTTTGTTGTCTTTTATAAAAAAGAAATTCTGTTTTTAAGCCTGCATTCACTATCCCAAAGGCAATAAGTCTATTTTTAAAATGTTGTTTAAAAACAATTTTAACTTTTTGGAATTTGTCTATGACTTTCAAAGGCAGAAAATTTCCAATTCTATCTTGGAGAATCACTTTATTTTATGCCCTGGGATATCTGTCAGCCAGCCTAACTTAGGGTTGTTACAATCAGAGACAGTCGTGAGACCTGGGCTGGCTGAAACTGTATCACAAATGGAGAGAGAAAAGGAAAGGGGGTTTGGGGAGATATACTAATATGAATGCTTTTGGCATTTGTTCAGAATGAGAATTTTTATTTCAATCGATCTTATTTTAGGAAAAAAGTATTAACATTTTAATGTGAATAGTGTCAATGAGTGAATAGAAATTATTAAGGATGATTTAAAACATTTACTTCTAGTTGCAAACAAACACAGAAATGAAAACATGCCCATAATGTTACAAAAGCATCAGTCGTTTCATTAAAACATTACAAAAATATCTTAAATTGTGAAAAATGGACACAAATTATAATAGGTCTACACCAAGATATACAACTCAGGCATGCAGACAATGCCAAGATGTGAAAATCCAGTGGCTGGGAAAAACTAATTTAAAATAAATAAATTCAACTCTGTTGTCATTTCTGCCAATTTCATTTGAACTAATTTTTGAGCCAGTTTCCCTGAAGATACCAAATGTCTCTGGTGTCTCCCGGAGCAATGAGGACACATTAAGTATTTAGTAAATGTTACTGAGCTGACTTGGACTCTCCATTTAGTTTGCTTTAATCATTCCTTGAAGTCATGTGCACCCTCTTGCAGATGCTTCAAGAATGGCATTCCTACTAGGGAGGTGGGAAGGGGCACCTGGTGCAGACACTTGTCAACGTGAAAGAACGCTGAAAGGAGCCCTGGGCATGGCTCTTTCCTCTTGTGGCAGGCTTCCATCCATCGGACCCCATGGAGCCAAGTCTGCACACCCGGGGCCTGAAACCTAGGCTGTCATTCCAATTACACTCATGGAAATCCCCTCTACGATACTTCTGCTTTGGCGAGTACAAACGGTCACAAGTCAGTGACTTCGTGAGGCTCTCACATTAAGCCTTAGACCTAAGCATTTCAATCATTAAATGGATGCCATATCAAATCCCATTTCAGAAGACACATGGAAACTTGCAACTAAAAATACAGTATTTATATTCATCACAAAACAGGATAAAAGGCTGGTGAACAGAAGCCTGCAATTCATCAGGCACAGCAGCATTTTTAGCAGGATGTGCACAATTAAGGAAATTTCATTAGGTGTGTTCATGTGGAAACTGGGTCCCCCAGGGTGTATGTCAGACAATTTGTTTACACTCTATCTTTCCTGGAGTCTCACTGGAGCTTAAGGAAATAAAACTCCAAATACCCACCTGACACACAACCCTGAAAATAAAAACCAACAGTATGTGGTGTGTTTGTCCACAGATTGCTTGTCCTGAACTCCCTCCTGCGACCTTCGGGAAGGATTTGAACCACCTGATTATACTCATATTCAGAAACACTTTTAGAAGTCAGATGTTCAAGTCTTGAAACCTGCCATTTACCCTCTGGACTGATTCTCTGAGCCATGGCCATTTGGTGGGACAAGAAGGTGCAGAGAGAGCAGATACGCACCAAGAGCAAGGAGGGGTCCTCAAGTAGCGGGAGCAACCATTTAATGTATCCACTGCCAAGCTCTCCTTGTCCATGTGATGAACCACATGTGGGGGACATGCTGTGAAGATATTATATTATTCCTGAAAATTTACAGGCTCTGGATGAGAAGAACTCAAAGAGGAGTGAATTCTAAGCAGACTTCAAGGTGGAAAGCTGTAAGGTTTGGCCAAATTAATACAGAAAGATTATTTTTAAAGAAAGGATGCAGTTCTGGCAAATGGCTATAGAAAAGGACCCAGCATGGTGGGTTATGGGAATCGGTGTCAGAAAAATGCATGTTTCTACTCCAGAAACACACCTATAAGGTTGGACAAAGTCTCAGTCTCTATGTCTTGATGAGAGGAATGAAAAGCAAAACCTAGTAATGGGTGTGTTAGGACACATATATGATGTAAAGCAGAATCAATAGCTAGCTGGGCACATGGAACAGAGGAAGCACTCAATAGATATATTAGCAATTTCAAATTTACTTTCCCAGTTCTAAAGCACCACGTGGACTTCAGAGAAATCAAACAAATTTAAAAGTATGCAGGGGTTCTGATAAATACCAATTTCAGAAACAATAAAACCAGAAAAAGTCTGCTAGAGTCAATGTTGTCATTAAAGTAAGAACACAGTCATTAAAAGGGGAAGCAAAAGAGAAAGACACTCCACTTTTTAGCCACGTTAATTCTTCCTTATTCTTGCTCTATTTTAGTAATAATCAGTTACACACAGCACATGTGATGCGCTAGACACTGTTTTAAGTGGTTTACATATATTAACAGTATATATGAAGTACCATTATTATCCCCTTTCATAGAGGAAGGTACTGTAGCACAGAAAGGTTAAGCAACCTTCTCACGGCCACACAACTGGCGAGTACTGGTGATAGGGTTTGCACATGATGGATCCAGAATTTCTGCTCTTCAGCACTACAGTAAACTACAAGAAACTGCTGTCATTGCAAAAAGCAAGAAAAATGATAAAATGCCATTAAATCAGCCATGTTCTCGGTAGAGCTTTGTTTGATAATAGTAACAGGAATATAAGGATTAGGGAGCGTTACGATATTTCCCCATGTAAAACTGAAGGCAAAATGATTACATAGCTTTTAAAAAATACATTTCAAGCTGTCAGGTAAATTTGCAGGATGGGACAAAGGGACTAGGCGGGACTGGGTAACAAAGTTAACACAAGCAAAAAGACCAGTTGGCAGATGGATTTGAAATCTAGGGGCTGGATTTTAAAAAGATTTTGAATAGCAGTTTTAAGACATTATAAGCCTGTAAGAAATGAGAATACAAAAATGCTTGTTGCAAAATGATGCTGTGTGAAATAACTGTGGGGAATGCAAGGAAGCATGTACGGTCAGGTGACCCCTGGGATGAGCTCACGGTCTTTAATTTTTCTGGTTGATCTTTCACGGGTATATATCTTTAAAGAAGAAGTTGTCTTCACTTCACTAACCTGTATCTATGAGCAGTTGGACCTTTACCACCCCAAACAGCACAGGCATCAATCTAGATATGCTGCTGCTGCTGCTAAGTCGCTTCAGTCATGTCCAACTCTGTGAGACCCCATAGACGGTAGCCCACCAGGCTCCCCCGTCCCTGGGATTCTCCAGGCAAGAACACTGGAGTGGGTTGCCATTTCCTTCTCCAATCTAGACATAAATGACTGTAAATCTAGGACCAAGGAACTAAGAATGAACTACTGAGGAAGAAACAGCCACAAGAAGAATTTATGATGGTGACCCAGGAAGAGAGGCCATGAAGGCCACGGATGTGGGAGAGTAAGTTTACTTGTGAACGTGAGTGTCTTGTCATTCTCTCTTCAGCAACTCCATGAATGAACCCTGGAGTCAGCAAGAAAAGAGGGAAGGACCAGAAAAATGCTAAGTTTCCTCTCTAATTTAGAGAGTAACAATGGAGGGGATATAAAAGAAAAATAACTGGGGGCCAGACATAAATCTGCTGAAATACCAAAGTTAATGGGAGGAGGGGGTTAATTATTAAACAAAATGGAAAAATAGCCAAAAAGTTAAAATCAAGATCAGAGAGCCTGGGAGTCAAGCTGAGAAGCAATCATGGAAGAATATGCCTGGTAATATCCACAGTTGAAAATTAAGCATAAGTGATTGACATACAAAACAAGCATAGCAATAAGTAATAATACCAGGGGAACTTTCCATTATCACTGAATTACTGAACAGAAACTTGCATGTACATGACTTTTTTCAGGTAAATTTACATATACTCCCACCACATGGTGGATCCCAGATTCTCCCAAAAAAGACACAAGCAGATATACAATTTTTATGATCATCTTTATTCTTCTCAAAAGTAAACTTTACACTCAGCAAATGGATGTTCAGCCACTTGCAAGTGTCTCAGTATTTCTATAAGGTAAAGAAAAAGATACTGAAACAAACATTACTACAAGCCCTCGCAGATTATCATGTTGACGAGAGCAAAGATGCCAGCAACCACTCAAGAACTGACTGAAATGACCTCTGTCTTATGCCAAATGCTGCTCCTATTTACTCTCTAACACATGATAACCATGTAACAAGGATAATACAATCTGTTCCAAAAGTTAAATATTATATTAAACACAATGAGGGGTGGTTAACAAAACTAAATTAAAGTGACCCTAGAAAACAATTCTAAACTCTTTCTTAGTCACTGTTCATTTCATTAATTTAAATTAAAAAAAATAATCTCACTACAATATTTCTTTGGCTAAGTTGGAGTAACAATGTTTAATGAAATTTGAAAAAAAAAGTCAAAATTTGTTATTGCTTTAAATTACTTTTAAAGCCTCGGGCATCAGTCATTGTCGGATCATGATTCTGAGGGATAGGAATCAAGTGAGAGTCCTTAAATCCTCCCCAGCAGATTCCCTGGAGAGGGCAGGGATCCCAGGTATAGGAGTGGAAACCCAGGGAGAGACTGATGGTCTTCCTGAGTTGAGGAGGCAGAGATGAGAACCCAAATGTCAGGGAGGCTGAAGTTTACAAGGGAGCCAGGGCTCCAGAGACCTGCAGAGCCCCTCCTGAACATGGTGGAGTGCTTACTAGTGCATGTATGTAAGAAAATGACCAAGGCTAATGGAAGAATTACTAAGGGATTGGAGGCAAAAGTGCCCAGACACTCTCATGGCTGAGCAGAATACCTGCTCCCAACAGTGAAAACAGACACCTTCATGGCTCAGTGGACAGAATTCAGAGCATCAGATCCACAAACCTGCAAATAAATGAGCTACTTAAAAGCTCAACTGAGGTTCCAACTTGACTTGCTCTTCATGAAGTCTTAGAAAGTAGTATTTGTAAGGATCAAACTGTCCCAAGAAGTTTAACAACATACAAAAAATATTTGGGGGAATACAAAAGTATCTAGCATCCTCTAAATTAAGATTCACAATGTTTGGGGTCCAATTAAGCATGATAACTGGCAAGAAAATAAAATTCATAATGAGGAGTAAGAAGAATAATAAAAAAAAATAGCCAGAAATGACATAGATGGTTGAATTAGTAGACAGCAGTATTAAAACAGTTACTCTAATTGTATTCTTTGTCTTGATGAAAGTGAAGATCAAGCACCTTAACTAGACATGGGGAAAAAAGGCAGAAACTGTTAGACTGGAATAAAATAAGCCAATGATACACTAATGCCAAAAAAACACACTTTAAAGGTGCAAAGAGACAAAAGAAAATGAAAAATACTAATAAAAATTCTTACATTAATCAAAAGAACACTTAAGTTCCTATGCTAATATCACACACAGTTTTAATGCACAGAGGGATGTCATCTAATGTTAAAAAGGTGGACACTCCTAGACATTTATGTGCCTAATAACAAAGCTTCTAAATATATGGGCAAACACTGACAGAATTACAAGGAGAATTTAATAAAACTAATTATAGTTGGGATTACCAAACTACTCTCTTAATTGACAGAAAATCACTAAGGTTATAGAAGCCTTGAACAAAACTCTCAACCAACATCTAATTAATTAATGGTTAAAGAGGAAGTCATACAAGATATTAGGAAATGTCTGAACTACATGAATTTGGCAATAAGGGGTTCATGATCCGAGCCACAGTCAGCTCCCAGTCTTGTTTTTGCTGACTGTATAGAGCTTCTCCATCTTTGGCTTCAAAGAATATAATCAATCTGATTTCAATGTCAACCATTTAGTGATGCCCATGATAGACCATTCAGTTATGACCTAAATCAAATCCCTTATGACTATACAGGGGAAGTGAGAAATAGATTTAAGGGACTAGATCTGATAGACAGAGTGCCTGATGAACTATGGATGGAGGTTCGTGACATTGTAAAAGAGACAGGAATCAAGATCATCCCCAAGAAAAATAAATGCAAAAAAGCAAAATGGCTGCCTGGGGAGGCCTTACAAATAGTTGTGAAAAGAAGGGAAGCCAGAAGCAAAGGAGAAAGGGAAAGATATACACATTTGAATGCAGAGTTCCAAAGATTAGCAAGGAGAGATAAGAAAGCCTTCCTCAGCAATCAATGCAAAGAAATAGAGGAAAACAACAGAATGGAAAGATTAGTGATCTCTTCAAGAAAATTAGAGATTCCAAGGGAATATTTCATGAAAAGATGGGCACAAGAAAGGACATAAATGGTAGGGACCTAACAGAAGCAGATGATATTAAGAAGAGGTGGCAAGAATACACAGAAAAACTGTACAAAAAAGGTCTTCATGACCCAGATAATCATGATGGTGTGATCACTCACCTAGAGCCAGACATCATGAGATGTGAAGTCAAGTGGGCCTTAGGAAGCATCACTACAAACAAAGCTAGTGGAGGTGATGGAATACCAGTTGAGCTATTTCAAATCCTGAAAGATGATGCTGTGAAAGTGCTGCACTCAATATGCCAGCAAATTTGGAAAACTCAGCAGTGGCCACAGGACTGGAAAAGGTCAGTTTTCATTTCAATCCCAAAGAAAGGCAATGCCAAACAATGCTCAAAGTACCCCACAATTGCACTCATCTCACATGCCAGTAAAGTAATGCTTAAAATTCTGCAAGCGAGGCTTCAGCAATATGTGAACCATGAAATTCCAGATGTTCAAGCTGGTTTTAAAAAAGCAGAGGAACCAGAGATCAAATTGATAATGTTTTTTTGGATCATCAAAAAAGCAAGAGAGTTCCAGAAAAACATCTATTTCTGCTTTATTGACTATGCCAAAGCCTTTGACTGTGTGGATCACAATAAACTGTGGAAAATTCTGAAAGGGATGGGAATACCAGACCACCTGACCAGCCTCTTGAGAAACCTGCATGCAGGTCAGGAAGCAACAGTTAGAACGGGACATGGAACAACAGACTGGTTACAAACAGGAAAAGGAGTATGTCAAGGCTGTATACTGTCACCCTGCTTATTTAACTTATATGCAGAATACATCATGAGAAATGCTGGGCTGGAAGAAGCACAAACTGGAATCAAGATTGCTGGGAGAAATATCAATAACCTCAGATATGCAGATGATACCACCCTTATGGCAGAAAGTGAAGAATAACTAAAGAGCCTCTTGATGAAAGTGAAAGAGGAGAGTGAAAAAGTTGGCTTAAAGCTCAACGTTCAGAAAACTAAGATCATGGCATCTGGTCCCACCGCTTCATGGGAAATAGATGGGGAAACAGTGGGAACAGTGGCTGACTTTATTTTTCTGGGCTCTGAAATCACTGCAGATGGTGACTGCAGCCATGAAATTAAAAGACGCTTACTCCTTGGAAGGAAAGTTATGACCAGTCTAGACAGAATATTAAAAAGCAGAGACATTACTTTGTCAACAAAGGTCCGTCTAGTCAAGGCTATGGTTTTTCCAGTGGTCGTGTATGGATGTGAGAGTTGGACTATAAAGAAAGCTGAGCACCGAAGAATTGATGCTTTTGAACGGTGGTGTTGGAGAAGACTCTTGAGAGTCCCTTGGACTGCAAGGAGATCCAACCAGTCCATCCTAAAGGAGATAAGTCCTGGGTATTTATTGGAAGGAATGATGTTGAAGCTGAAACTCCAGTACTTTGGCCACCTGATGTGAAGAGCTGACTCATTTGAAAAGACCTGATGCTGGGGAAGATTGAGGGCAGGAGGAGAAGGGGAATGACAGAGGATGAGATGGTTGGATGGCATCACTGACTCAATGGACATGGGTTTGGATGGACTCTGGGAGCTGGTATTGGACAGGGAGGCCTGGCCTGCTGTGGTTCATGGGGTCACAAAGAGTCGGACATGACTCAGTGACGGAACTGAACTGAACTGAATTACATGAAACTGTTTAAACAACAAGTCAAATTGTAGGATGTATTGAAAGTTATGCTTTTAGGGAGATTCACAGCACAGAGAGTTTATATTATGAAAAGAAGAGAGATCTCAAACAAATTACTAAAAAATGGAACATGAGCAACTGAAGAAGAAACTGAAATAAAGGAGTATCAAAGACAAAAGTAGACATCACTCCTCAATAAAGCTGTTTAAAATAATGCCAGTATATCATATCTCATGCTTCCTTTCCCCAACAAATACATTCCAAGTTGTTATTAGTGATCAGACAAAGATGAAGATGCCAAGATTCTGCCCTGGAGATAATTCAAAGTCCAGGAGCCAGCAGGGAAAAGAACAATCACCACATGGCTTCTTAAGAGCCCGAGCAGAGACTGCGTGCATCCTACAGGAATGAGGAGGAGCTGTGGATGACCGGGCAGCGGGAGAGACCTGCGGGAAGGAAAGAGCACTCCCTCTGTCTCCGGCTCCCTCTCCTCTTCAAGTAGACTGCTGGAAGGAAAGGGTCTCCAACAGGGACAACATGGAGCATGTAGACATGAAAAGCTTTGGGAGGAGGAAATCTGGAGGAAACATGGGGGAGGCAGCCTCTGGAGGCTGCTGGGTGTCCATCGTGAAGAGGTGAAAAGACTGCAGAATTGTCAAACTGAAGTTATAAAAACAAGTGTGTTTTGTAATCTTACCAGAGGAGGGTTATGTAGGTGACGGTAGTACACATTTACTTCTGTGCTTCAAGTTACAGTTTTAATTACCTTAAATAACAATATTTATATCATGCTGCACATCTGGGTCAAACACTCAGACACTTAACCTATGCTACTGCTAATTCCCCACAAAGGGATTGTTTTCCAAATTTGTCTGTAAATAAGATGAGAAACTTGGTGGAGGTAACGCAGATGAACCCACACCTGGGGCATGTCTACCACCATACTGCTTGTGGTGATATAATTGATTTGCTTTTAAATAGGAATGTGATAGAAATAATTTGGGGGTAGTTTAATAGGAGAAAAAAAAAAAAAAAAAAGCTTAACAATAACCCTGTATACGAGACAGCAAAAGAGACACTGATGTATAGAACAGTCTTTTGGACTCTGTGGGAGAGGGAGAGGGTGGGATGATTTGGGAGAATGGCATTGAAACATGTATAATATCATATATGAAACGAGTTGCCAGCTCAGGTTAGATGCACGATACTGGATGCTTGGGGCTGGTGCACTGGGACGACCCAGAGGGAGGGTACGGGGAGGGAGGAGGGAGGAGGGTTCAGGATGGGGAACACGTGTATACCTGTGGCAGATTCATGTTGATATATGGCAAAGCCAATGCAATATTGTAAAGTAAAAAAATAAAATTAAATAAATTAAATAACCTAAAAAAAAAAAGCTGAAGAACTAGGAACAAGGATCTTGTCCATTCTTCCCCATTAGCTGTCTGCCTCTGTGATATCATATTTTATTTTCTGTTTTAACAGTGAGAAGCAGGGAGAGAGAGGGATAAACTCATCAATTACATTAAGGTTAGGATTTTGCACAACTGCTGTTTTAGAACGTATGACTTTTGATGCCTTTCTCAACACCTCTTCCTGTAAAGTGAAAAATGCAAATGCCAAAGGAAATTTGGAGAAGTAACACAACATTTAAAGATTAAATAAAACATAAGCATCATTTATTATTTCCTTCCCAGGGCATGGTCTTGAGATACAGAAAATCCCATCCAGTTTTTTTTTTTTTTTTCTTTTCTAAACTCTAATAAGATTCTTCTTTCCTCCCTCTCTCCCTTCCTTCCTTCCTATTTTTCCTCCTCATTTTATTGAGATATAATTGACATTCATCTCTCTCTCTCTCTCTCTCTCTCTCTCTATATATATATATATTCATCTCTATATATAAGTTGAAGGTGTACAACATACTGATTTGACTTACACTCATTACGTAGTCATGTGACGATGACCACAATAACTTTAGTGAACATCCATCATCTCATATAGATTAAAAAAAAAAAAAAAAAGAATTTCTTGTGATGAGAATTCTTAGGATTTTTAACTTTAAGAATCCTAACTCCAGACTCCAAGGTTCTTAGCTATATTGGGGCTCAGCTAGATTTAAGGGCAGAGACCCATCTCTGAGGGCAGGGACCCCTCCACAGGGAGGAACCTGGCAATTTCATTCTCCAGGTGATTGTACCCAATTGGCCGAGTCAGGAGGCCTCCCTTCATCTCAGCCTCAACCTTTCCTCCAGGGAAGTAAGCAGAGTCACAGCCTGGCTTCCTGGGATGCTGGGCCTGGACACGGGGGCTGGGCGTGGGTGCTCTACCTGGTGGGGCTGGCACAGTCACAGTTGGAGGGGAGGTGGCAGAGGTGGGCAGAGAAAGGCGCTGAGCTGCAGGGAAGTTGTGGTGAAGCCTCAGCCTGTCCTCCGGGGAGCTCTGGGCTGGGATTGGTTTGGGGACTGTCCCAACTCAGAGTGAGAGACCAGAGCCCTTCCAGCAGCACCGCCCAGTATGAGATGTGGATGCCTCCCCGCTCTTCCCAGACAAGTGCCCCTTAGATGTCCAGCTATGAGATGTGCTCCCTGGACAGGTGTCACCCATCAGCTCCCTCCAACCAGAAGCAATTCCTGCAGACCTCAGCAATGAAAGGTCTAACTCTTTGTGTTTGTACTTTTTATTTCACTGTGGGGTGTGAAACTAGTCATATTTACCATGGAGTTCACTGAGGTGTTTTTTAGTTCAGAGAATACACCTAAATCTTCAACTGTACAAGAGAAGCTATTACCAGACAACTTGTGGGTTCAGAGTATCCTGTGGTGATAAGAGAAGTTCATGGTCAAGAAACGATGAGGTCTTCTTAGTGATGCCAGCCTGGCCTTGGAGGGGGTCGGGGCCAGAGGGTCTGGGACCAGGGTAGACAGTGGATGAAACGTGTTAAAATTAAAGAAAATAATTTTTAATCTCTGTAAAACCTAAGCTGTGTATTTAAATAAAATTATAGGACATTATTTTAAATTATGTCTACTTTCGTGTCCAGGGATCTAATATACTTGATCTGAATAAAGGATCTCAGAAACAAGAAGCAGGATGAGGTCTTTGATTTTTTCCCAACTTTTCTAAAGGAAGAGCATCCTTTCAGGGGTAAGCAGATAAAAAGCCTATCATCTGTGCATGATAGGAGCAGGTTCAACATTTCAAGGACACTGTAATTTAAGAGTGTTGCATTAGTGCTCATCAGCAGAAAGTGCCAGCAGTGGGTGGAAGCCACTAGCTTGCAGCCATAGGACAGGCTCCTGACCCTGGACATCTAGCTGAGTGCAAGTAAGAGAGGCGAGCCTAGAAGAGCCAGGGCCCTAGGAAGCAGCCACCATCATGGCTCCAGTATGAAAAAAACTCAAGAAGATTCATGCTACCAATGCTGCCTTAGAAAAAGAGAAAAATAACTTCAGGAAGAGGACCATAGCAGAACTAATTTTAAGGAGACAACCTAGAACTCAAAAAATAACAATAATTTCCAAAGACCAAAACTAAACATGAGAACACAAGTGACCTATAAAATACAAAGACTGAATTACACACACAGAGGTGATTTTAAATATCACAAGAGAGATTTTCCCATATCTTGATCACACACTTTTGTTCCAGACTCTGTGAACTATTTTACTGTTTTTTTTAATTTAATATTAGGGTATTTATAGCTATAATCATGTACACACACATGTGTATGTCTTAAGTCATTAGAAAAATATACGTCTGAGAAATTAAAATCTAGTACATTAGATTTCTGAACACAGAAGTAGATATAATTTAAAATAATGATCCATAATTTTACTTAAACGTATAGCTTAGGTTTTAAAGAGGTTAAAAATCTCTTCCTCTAATTTTATTATATATTTGTATAGAAAATAATAAAAGGAGTTTCAGTTCAGTTCAGTACCTCAGTCATGTCCGACTCTTTGCAACCTCATAGATTGCAGCTCGCCAGGATTCCCTGTCCATCCCCAACTCCCGGAGCTTACTCAAACTCATGTCCATCAAGTCAGTGATGCCATCCAAGCACCTCATCCCCTGTCATCCCCTTCTCCTTCTGCCTTCAATCTTTCCCAGCATCAGGGTCTTTTCCAATGAGTCAGTTCTTTGCATCAGGTGGCCAAAGTATTGGAGTTTCAGCTTCAACATCATTCCTTTCAATGAACACCCAGGACTGATCTCCTTTAGGATGGACTGGTTGGATCTCCTTGCAGTTCAAGGGACTCTCAAGAGTCTTCTCCAACACCACAGTTCAAAAGCATCAATTCTTCAACGCTCAGCTTTCTTTATAGTCCAACTCTCACATCCATACATGACTACTGGGAAAACCACAGCCTTGACTAGATGGACCTTTGTTGGCAAAATAATGTCTCTGCTTTTAATATGCTATCTATATTGGTCATAACTTTTCTTCTATGGAGCAAGCATCTTTTAATTTCATGGCTGCAGTCACCATCTGAAGTGATTGTGGAACACAAAAAAATAAAGTCTGTCACTATTTCCACTGTTTCCCCATCTATTTGACATGAAGTGATGGGACCAGATAACGTGATCTTGGTTTTCTGAATGTTGAGTTTTAATCCAATGTTTTCACTCTCCTCTTTCACTTTCATCAAGAGGCTCTTTAGTTCTTCTTCACTTTCTGCCATAAGGGTGGTGTCATCTGCATATCTGAGGTTATAGATATTTCTCCCAGCAATCTTGATTCCAGCTTGTGCTTCATCCAGCCCAGCATTTCGCATGATGCACTCTGCATATAAGTTAAATAAGCAGGGTGACAATATACAGCCTTGATGCATTCCTTTCCCTATTTGGAACCAGTCTGTTGTTCCATGTCTAGTTCTAACTGTTGCTTCTTGACCTGCATATGGATTTCTCAGGAGGCAGGTCAGGTGGTCTGGTATTCCTATCTCTGGAAGAATTTTCCACAGTTTGTTGTGATCCACACAATCAAAGGCTTTGGAGTAGTCAATAAGGCAGACGTAGATGTTTTTCTGGTATTATCTTGCTTTTTCAATGATCCAGTAGATGTTGGCAATTTGATCTCTCGTTCCTCTGCCTTTTCTAAAACCAGCTTGAACATCTGGAAGTTCATAGTCTAGGTACTTTTGAAGCCTGGCTTGAGGAATTTTGAGCATTACTTTGCTAGTGTGTAAGATGAGTGCAATTGTGCAGTAGTTTGAACATTCTTTGGTATTGCCCTTCTCTGGGATGAGAATGAAAACTGACCTTTTCCAATCGTGTGGCCACTGCTGAGTTTTCCAAATTTGCTGGCATATTGAGTGCAGCACTTTCACAGCATCATATTTTAAGATTTGAAATAGCTCAACTGGAATTCCATCACCTCCACTAGCTTTGTTCATAGTGATACTTTCTAAGACCCACTTGACTTCACATTCCAGGATATCTGGCACTAGGTGAGTGATCATGCCATCGTGGTTATCTGGGTCATGAAGATCTTTTTTTGTACAGTTCTTCTGTGTTTTCTTGCCACCTTGTCTTAATATCTTCTGCTTCTGTTAGGTCCATACCATTTCTGTTCTTTATCGTGCCCATCTTTGCATGAAATATTCCCTTGGTATCTCTAATTTTCTTGAAGAGATCTCTAGTCTTTCCCATGCAATTGTTTTACTCTGTTTCTTTGCATTGATCACTGAGGAAAGCTTTATCTCTTCTTGCTGTTCTTTGGAATTCTGCATTCAAATGGATATATATTTTCTTTTCTCAGCTATTTGTAAGGCCTCTTCAGACAACCTTTTTGCATTTCTCTTTCTTGGGAATGATCTTGATCACTGCCTCCTGTACAATGTCATGAACCTCCATCCATAGTTCGTCAGGCTGTCTATCAGATCTAATCCATTGAATCTATTTGTCATTTCCCCTGTATAATTGTAAGTGATTTGATTTAGGTCATACCTGAATGGTCTAGTGGTTTTTCCCTACTTTTTCAATTTCAGTCTGAATTTGGCAATAAGGAGTCCATGATCTGAGCCATAGTCAGCTCCTAGACTTGTTTTTGCTGAGTGTATAGAGCTTCTCCATCTTTGGCTGCAAAGGATATAATCAATCTGATTTTGGTTTTGAAAACTGGTGACGTTCATGTGTAGAGCTATTTCTTGTGTTGTTGGAAGAGGGTATTTGCTATGACCAGCTCATTCTATTGGCAAAACACTGTTAGCCTTTGCCCTGCTTAATTCTGTACTTCAAGGCCTAATTTGCCTGTTACTCCAGGTATTTCTTGACTTCCTACTTTTGTGTTCCAGTCTGCTGTAATGAAAAAGAATATCTTTTTTTGGTGTTAGTTCTAGACAGTCCTGTAGATCTTCACAGAACCATTCAACTTCAGCTTCTTCAGCATTACTGGTTGGGACCTGGACTTGGATTACTCTGATATTGAATGGTTTGTCTTTGAAATGAACAGAGATCATTGTGTCATTTTGTGATTGCACCCAAGAACTGAATTTTGGACTCTTTTGTTGACTGTGAAGGCTACTCCATTTTCTAAGGGATTGTTGCCCGTAGTAGTAGATATAATGGTCATCTGAGATAAATTCACCCATTCCAGTCCAATTTAGTTCGCTGATTCCTAAAATGCCAATGTTCACTCTTGCCATCTCCTGTTTGACCACTTCCAATGTCCCTTGATTCATAGACCTAACATCGCAGGTACCTATGCAATATTGCTCTTTACAGCATAAGTCTGTATCTATCACCAGTTACATCCACAACTTGGCGTTGTTTTTGCTTTGGCTCTGTCTCTTCATTCTTTCTGGAGTTATTTCTCCACTCTTGTCCAAGTGACAGCCAAGAATTTATTAATTAGAAATAAAAGATAATGCATATGAAGGAGTTTAACAATTTCTAAAAGTCATATGGCATTATCTTTTATTTCTAATTAATAAATTCTTGGCTGTCACTCGGTCTAACATGATTGGAGTTTTCTTCTGTGTGAACCTGCACTTACCTTCTAAAACAGTCTGAAATTAAAGCTATAGACATAAGCAGTTTCAATTTACTGGGCACTGATATATTACTAATTTATGATATTCATATTCATTTGAACTCAAACACTTTCCCCATATTGAATTCATATAAACAGTTCAAGGCATATTAAAAAGAGAGTTTTTTGGAAAAGGTTAAAGCCTATTTCTTTGTACTGGACTATCATATATATTAATCAGATCAGATCAGATCAGTCACTCAGTCGTGTCCGACTCTTTGCGACCCCATGAATCGCAGCACGCCCGGCCTCCCTGTCCATCACCAACTCCCGGAGTTCACTCAGACTCACGTCCATCGAGTCAGTGATGCCATCCAGCCATCTCATCCTCTGTCATCATCTTCTCCTCCTGCCCTCAATCCCTCCCAGCATCAGAGTCTTTTCCAATGACTCAACTCTTCGCATGAGGTGGCCAAAGTACTGGAGTTTCAGCTTTAGCATCATTCCTTTCAAAGAAATCCCAGGGCTGATCTCTTTCAGAATGGCCTGGTTGGATCTCCTTTCAGTCCAAGGGACTCTAAAGCGTCTTCTCCAACACCACAGTTCAAAAGCATCAATTCTTCAGCACTAAACTTTCTTCACAGTTCAACTCTCACATCCATACATGACCACTGGAAAAACCATAGCCTTGACTAGATGGACCTTTGTTGGCAAAGCAATGTCTCTGCTTTTGAATATGCTATCTAGGTTGGTCATAACTTTTCTTCCAAGGAGTAAGCGTCTTTTAATTTCATGGCTGCAGTCACCATCTGCAGTGATTTATTAATACACAGACACATATATTCATATATATGTGTATACACACACACACACACACACACACACACACACACATAGAACTTGTGGACTTCAAGTTTCTCTGATTTCTGAAGACCTACTGTTGATTCTAAATGATTCAGTCATAAAACAGGACCAGTGTATGGACAAAATTAGTATGCAATGTGAAGATTATTTTTGTTTAAAATGCACCCCCCTTTCTATACACAGACACATTTTCTTTAACTTAATTCTTAGGTTGGGCAGAAGATGAATTAATTAACTGTTATCAAACTCTATTTTTGGAGCCTTTAAACACACAGGACCCTGTAGAGCTGGACAGGAAAGGAATAAAGAGGGGGAAGGGCCAAGAGAAAACCTGCTTCTGTCTGCACCCTCATTTCCCTCAGATCCCGGGCTCTCTTCTCACACACAAACCTTCCTTTCTGTGTTCCTCGGCTCTGTGGCGTGGCCAGCAGAGAGTGCCGCTAGGAGCCAAGATGTTGTTGTTCAGTTGCCTAGTCAGTTGTGTCCAACTTTTTGCACCCCATGGGCTGAAGCATGCCAGGCCTCTCTGTCCGTCACCATCACCCAAGGTTTGCCCAAATGCACATCCATTCCGTCAGTGATGCCATCCAGCCATCTCATCCTCTGACACCCTCTTTTCCTTCTGCCCTCAATGTTTCTCAGGATCAGGGATTTTTCCAATGAGTTGGCTCTTCATATCAGATGACCAAAACACTGGTGCTTCAGCTTCAGCATTAGCATCAGTCCTTCCAATGAATATTCAGGGTTGATACTGACTGGTTTCACCTCCTTGCTGTCCAAGGAGCTTTCAGGACTCTTCTCCAGCACCCCAGTTCGAAGTCATCGATTCTTTGGTGCTCCGCCTTCTTTATGGCCCAGCTCTCACAACCATACTTGACCACTGGGAAGACCATAGCCCTGACCATATGGCCCATTGTGGACAGTGTAATGTATCTGCTTCTCAACACACTGTCTAGGTTTGTCATAGCTTTCCTGCCAAGAAGCTATGGAGCCAAGTTAAATGGCCTTTTATTTGGAAATAAGTGCATCCTGAGTGGATTCCGGGCCCCTGGGTGACACCAGGGGTCTCTGGAGACAGCAAGTCTGCCTGGTCATACCAGTGTGATGGCCTCTCGTGCACACCTGAGTCCCATGCTGTCCAGTGCCCTGCCCTGTAAGGAATGCATTTACACCCCAGCCTGCCTGTCACATTCACTGCAGGTAGCCCCTGTACTGGGAGCGGATGTGGGGAGGGAAAGGAGAGAGAAAGAGAGAAAGACTGGTCAGTTCTACACACAACACGGTCCTCCACTCAAAGCCCTTGAGGATGGTCCTATCTGTGGATTCAGAATAATCTTAGAAGTTCAGGAAATGGTCTGGAGAAATATATTAATACATTATTGTCAACTAAAGCCTGATTTAATTTTCTTAGGGTTTACCACGTGTCCTCTTTCTGTTTCAGAATTCCATTTGGGACCCCACGTTATGATTATCTGGAATGTCTCTTTAGGCATCTCATGGCTGTGCCAGTTTCTTAGATATTTTTTGTTTTTAAGAACTTGATGGGCATGAGGAACTCCAGTCAGATATTTTGTAGGCTGTTCTTCAACTGGAATTGGTTGATTTTTGTGTGTGTGTGTGTGTGTGTGTGCAAGATTGAGGTGATGGTTATTGGGGTGGACACAGAAATAAAGCGTCTTTCTCAGCAGGTCACAGTATCGAGGGGACACATCATAGGAAGGACAGGGCACTGCTGATATTAACCTTGACCCCCTGGCTGAGGCTGTGTTTGTCAGGTTTCTCCACCAGAGAGTCACTTTTCCCCTCTCTCCAACGTATACTTTTTAGAAGGAAGGAACTATGGGGAGCCCACACTTGGGGAGAAGATTCAGTCTCCACTTCCTTGACAGTGAGCATCTACCTAAAGTATTCAGAACTCTTCTGCACAGGAAATGTGTATATTCTCTCTTACTTGTATCAGTGTCTATGAATGGATGACAATCTGGGTTACAATCCAGTAAGACTTCATTTCTCAAACTGTCCTGCCTATAGCCACTGGAAGTTCTTTCCCTTCTG
Organism: Bos taurus; assembly: GCF_002263795.3. NCBI lineage: Eukaryota > Metazoa > Chordata > Mammalia > Artiodactyla > Bovidae > Bos > Bos taurus. The sequence goes on from NC_037354.1 coordinate 3,236,264, forward strand.
TGTTCCTCTCACACACCTTCATTAGTCTATCATCCTGCTCCTCTTTTTCTTTTTTTGAACATTTTTTTTTTCCTGGCTACAAAGTGCTCCTGGCCCATCTAATAGATTTTTTTTTCTGCCCCATCTTCAAGTCTGACTCAATGGACATGAGTTTGAGCAAACTCCAGGAGATAATGAAGGACAGGGAAGCCTGGTGTGCTGCTGACTGGAGTCACAAAGAGTCAGGCATGACTGAGCAACTGAACAACAGCAACATCTTCAAGTCAGCCATTTCTCCAAGGAGCCCCGCATCCTCTTACTGGAGAACAAGACTAGAAATTGGGAACTGGGATGCAGGTTCGTGTGTGCTCATTGCTAATGGATGGCTGTTGCCTCCTGTGGCTCCCAAGTGACTGAGCAGGAAAGAACTGTGTGCATATGAACCTGTGCACACACACATCTATGCATACATCTGTAGGTGCATCTGTGTATGAAACTAAACACGTGTTCACATTGGCATTTGAGTTGTAATCCATCGCCACATGGGTCACCCTCGTCTCCTGCCATTTTTGGCACAACAGGAAGGGGACTGTTCACACACAGGTCAGGTCAGGCCCACTCCTACTGAAAGCAGCCCACTGAAGGGCTTCCTACTGTGGTCAGAAGAAAGCCCAGACTCCTCACAACGTGCCCCAGTGCCCACATGGTCCACTTGGCCCCTCACTATGCCTCTGAGTGAGATATAAACTGCTCACTGCAATTCAGCCTCACGGGCCTCCTTGATGAGGTCCTCCAGGATGGTAGGAGGTCCCCTCCCTCCTCAGAGCCTGCACAGACTTTATCACCTTTGCTCAGATCACACCCCTCCACCCCTCCCGAGACCTTCACATGATCTTTCTTGCTGTTCGTGTCTTAGCTTGATGGCCATCATTTGTCAAAGGTGTCTCCTCTTCAGTTGACCTAAAATAACTCTGCTGTTGCCTCCTAGTATTTTCTATCACATCATGGCGAGGTTTCTTCCTGGCACTACAACAATTTTAAATGATTTCAGTTGCTTGCTTATGGCTCTCTGTTCCACCAAGTCCCGAGCTGAAGGACAGGAGAAGCCTTAGTTCTCTGATTCACCTCTGTATCCACAGCGCCTCCAACAGCTCTTTACAGGGGAGACTTCACACACTGTACTGAAAAATTGAGTTATTCCCTGAAGCAGTAAATGGATACACATGCTGGCCTTGAGTGGGAGATTCTGGATTCCCAAGGAGTGGGATTTGGAGTCTGTTCCTAAAGATGACAATTCATAACATTTTAGAAAAGATCTAAAATGTTAGACAAGATCGTGCCTCAAAAAGTATTTCTAACACTCTAAGAATAAACACAAGCCGACCTTTAGGCAAAGCCTGAATTCATCTCCATTCACATCAGCGATGAGGACTCGCTTGCTCTGGAGAGGAAAAGAGGGCCATGGATATTACAGGAGTCACATGACCTAAACCGACAGAGACTTAAAAATTCACTCTTGTAAGATGCTGGAAGCCTGTTCTTTCGTTGTTTTGAAGTGCACTGCCCTGAGTTACAGTAGGATCATTGAAAGTGATAACCAGACCAAAAAAAAAAAAAAAACTACAAGGAGAAGAAAGAAGAAAGGGCCAAAGGAGCCCGCTGTGAACCCGCTGTGAGCAGCCAGGCCTCCTGTGGACAGAATCTTGTGGGAACAACCCAAACTTGGCGGATTTCTTCAAGTGTGCACAAAAACTCGTCTAACTTCTGAAGAGTTCAGAAAATATACAACAAGGTCTAGTCAGACGCAGCAGTTTCTTTACATCTTGTCCTGACACTGGAGGGCTGAGCAAGTCCCACAGCATCAGTTAGTTTAATGAAGCCGTGAGGTTGAAGATCCCAGGGCAGAATTAAAAGCAGCCTGTGGATGTACAGAGGGTGGCACGTGCTGGTTGCTATTCTCTGTCTCTGTGACCCAGCACAAAAGCCCATTTTGAAGGAGCAGAGAAAAGAGATTCAGACATCAGGCTGGTGCTACAAGCAAGTGCTCTAAATGTTCTCAGGTGTTTGCTAAATAACTGCTGGGTATGCACGTGGGTCCAGGGAGGTCTGTTAAAGTGGGGAAAAGCATAATTCTACAGCAGCAATGGCCAGTTTATTAGAAGCAATCAACAGAGAAAGAAAGCCATGTTCAAATAAAAGCAAAGAGACGCAAATCCAGGTTATGATGCGGATAGAAGTGCCGCAGGTGTGGTGGAGACCATATAAGGATGAAGGGCACCTAGGGACGTGGGAACAGTCTGGATATAGCGCATCCTGCCATGCTGAAAAAGACCTGAGAGTGGATCCGACACCCACTGAGCACTGAGAGTATGCATCAGCCTTTGCCAATTACGTTCATATGTGTGTTGCTTTTATATGATCTAATTTTCAAAGATATTTCTTGGAAGTGCTGTATCAGAGATCCCAAATAGATTATAATCAGGAGTGGCTCTGCTCACTGCAAGACACTGATAATCTTTAACCAGGATGGAGGGCATCTTGGGAAGTAAACTGCCGGTTAACCTACTTCTCCAAATTGAGAGAGCAGGCTGGAAAACAGGAAACCTAGCCTGTCTCTACATCTATTAAACATTTCAATCAGTGAGAGATATTGAGGGGTTCTCCACAGGAATGTAATTCTGATAGTCACCAACACAGTCTCAGGAGGATCTCTGTCATCGATATGATCAATAGTTTGCTCACTACATTACAAAAGAGTGAGTTACATTCAGACAACTTGTCATATACAGAATAAAGGATGTACTGGGGCTTCAAGGTTTCCATTTGGACCTGATAATGTTGGTGGTGGATGGGGGCTTATATTAGACTATGAACTATTAGAGGTTGTAAGCCTCTAATTTTTATTAGAATGGTAAATAATTTATACTAAAGATTGGGTGAATTATTGATGAAATTTGAAATCAGTTACTATAATTATGGCAGAGGATAATTTCAGTTCAGTTCAGTCACTCAGTCATGTCCGACTCTTTGCAACCCCATGACAGCAACAAGCCAGGCCTCCCTATCCATCACCAACTCTCGGAGTCTACCCAAACTCATCTCCACTGACTTGGCGCAGAACATAAAACATATTTATTCAACATACTGGTCTCCATAACATCTTATGGAAAACCCAAACAAACTTTCAGGCCAACCCATTTGCTAACTTTATATTAATATTATTTACATTAAAAATGCATAAGAATCTCACAAAGAGGCTTGAGAGATGACTTTTCCCGAGAGTGGCTGAAGCTCTCTATTTGGGAGAAGTGGTCCCCATACCTCATGTGGAATTTTCCATGAAGATCACGGGAGAGCTGAAATTTAGTCCTATATCTGCTTGGGAGCATTTCACTATGGCAGACTGTTACTGGTCTCTCAACAGCCAATCCCTACTTCTTTTTTTAGAATAGACCTCTCCCTACCACCACCAAGTTTCAACTGATCTTACAGACTGAGTGTTTTTTTTTCTCCCAAAACTCAGATGCTGGAATACTAACTCCATGGTGATGACATTAGGAGGTGGAGCCTTTGTAAGCTGATGAGTAATGAGGGTGGAGCCCTCAGAAATATGGTTCGTGTCCTGATAAAAGGGACCCCAGAGAGCTGCCTCACCTGCCCCCAGGAATGGACAGTTAAAAGTCAGCTGTCTGGAAGAGAACCTCACCAGAGCTGGACCGCACTGGCTCCTGATCTCAAACTTCCAGCCTCCAGAATTGGGAGAAATCAATTCACATTGTTGACAAGCCACCCAGTCCATGACACTCTGATACACCAGCCTGGAATGACAAAGACAGCTGAGCATACGGCCACAAGGAGAGGGTCATCTGACTTCATCTCTCTTAAAAATAGGCAAGGACCGATGATGAAGCTGAGAGCAGGCAGATGTGATGGGGAGGGAAGGGGGATCAGGTGGAGTCCTCATGAGGGAGCACCCACCCTCTGCCCTATTCTCTCTGCAGATCAGGACAGGGATGGGAGGAAGGGCCACCTGAGTAAATAACGTGGGACAGAGCCATCTGCCCAAGCTGGACTTCCTCCCCACCCTAAACTGTTGCTTAAGGGAGATAAGGAATCTTCTTCCCAGCCTGAGACACTGTATTTTGGAGTCTTTTTGTTACAAGAGTTTAGTCTGTGCCCTATCAAATACAATAATCTGACAATTGTAATCCCTGTGAAATGTATTGTTTTTCCTAGTGTGCCATAATTCTGTATATATATGAAACTGATTTTCCTACCAGACTATAAAACACAGATCAGGAAACTTCTGACTGATTATGTCATGAACAGATCTGAGAACAGTGCCTTACTCAGCTCTGCTTAGTAAATGCTAATCCTCATATTCACAAAGTAAATAAGTGTTTGGGAGTTTTGTAGCATATCATTTCCTGATGATTTATGATGACAACCATCTTTATCTGGACATAGAATAATGGAAATAGAAGGTCCTTCAACATTTGTTTATCAGCAGCAAAAACTATTTGGAAAGGATGCATTTAAGTGCACTGCAATGTATAGAATGTATATGCATCTGTTCCTTTTACTCTGCGATTTCTCCTTTAAATACACAGAAGTATTAAGAGACATCAACAATTTCTATTCAGAACTATGCTTGGTATATTATTAGATGATGATGAAACATGGCCATCTACTTAAAATTGGCTTGAAGAAAGAATAATTCATATACATTCAACTAGTTAAAACTTCAGTTTTCTTGTCCAGTGGCTGAATAAAATTAGTTTGGAAAATAAGATTATTTAACTAAAATGAATAGAAGCTAAACAATTTCCATAATACCACTGTTGTTATCAATGTTTTCTTCTCTAATAATTTGTCCTAAGCTAAAAATAGGTCCCTCTTTATAACTACAAACTGTACAATCCTATTAATTGATCTAATATAGCTTGTAAACACATTATTCCAAAATCATATCAGATCAGCTTTGTGAAGAGAAAATGTTCTGAATATAATATATACAATACCTACATGAATTACTCCCTATAACTAAAGGTCAAAATGAGCTAATATTTAAAAATAACCTCAAGAATTGTAATGGATATAAAGTGTTAGTAGAAAAATATGAAAACAGAAAGAATTCAATATAATTTCAGATGCCACCAAAATAATGATAGCAGAATTTTCATGTATTAGTAAAAATCACCATGCATTAGTTGGAGATAAAAATGTGTTGTGATATACAACTAATCGCCTTGGCTATTTAATGTATAAATAAATAAAAAGCTTTAGAAAAAATGATCAATAAAAGTTATTTGTATCTGAAATGACTAACACTGAATAAATGTAGGACTGATTTAAAAAGCATAATGATTTTTACTATGCTAGTTTATATAAACTTTAACAAAAATAGTAAATTTAGTAAAGTAGTAAAAATATAAACATAGCAAAATAGTAAAATATAGGTTTCATAAATATAGTAGACCTAAGGGATAAAGAATTGATATTTAAGCTTTTAAATAAAAAATGCAAACATGTGTACTTATTCTGCCTGTGTTTCTCTCCTCCACCTCCGCCACCCCTAAAAGCCTTGCTTTCAGACCATACAGATTTTCTCTTGTGAAATGTGAACTGAGCCGTGTGATCTCTGTTTTGATATTGGAGAGCTGCTAATTACTTCTGTTATTAGTTGGAAAGGAAGCAGCTGAGGCTTGGGAAGAGAACCAAAGAGGAGGATGAATCCGAAGGAGAGAGGCCTTTTGTCCTGCCAGAGAGCAAGGAGAAAACTAGACGAACGTCAGTCTGGTCACAGGAACTGCCCAGGACTTATCAGGGGTGCATCGTGGGTGGGGGTGAGCATCCCTGAGGACACAAAAGCTGTGTTACAGGGGAGGGGACCGAGGACAGGCGAATTGCTTCCCATGGAAACGAAATGAAACGTCCTCATCCTCACACCATCCTCATGTTCTCTTTACTGGGCACCACCCAGGGATCCGAGACACGGAGCATCACGCTTTGCGTGATTGGTACGAATGCTAGAAGGGCAGTGATTACTCATTTATTTAGGCAACTGGACAGAAAGGGAAAGTAGAAGCCACTCTTTTCTGGTATGTTAGCATGCACCATAACAAAATAATATGTTAGCTTCTCACTGAATGTGGAGGAAAACGATAAGACTAGCCTCTACTAAGTAAAGGAATCAAAAATGAAAATTAATCCCAACATACTCAATATGATCAATTTATGATGTGCAAAATGCTGCTGCTGCTGCTAAGTCACTTCAGTCATGTCCGACTCTTTGCGACCCCATGGACTGCAGCCTACCAGGCTCCTCAGTCCATGGGATTTTTCAGGCAAGAGTACTGGAGTGGGGTGCCATTGCCTTCTCCGGTGCAAAATGCTAGCTGCCTATCATTTGTTTATTGTGTTATCTTTGCTATCTTTGGGCTTCCTTTGTGGCTCAGCTGGTAGAGAATCCACCTGCAATGAGGGAGACCTGGGTTCAATCCCTGGGTTGGGAAGATCCCCTGGAGAAGGAAAAGGCTGCCCACTCCAGTATTCTGGCCTGGAGAATTCCATGGACAGTCTGTGGGATCTCAAAGAGTTGGACATGACTGAGAGACTTTCACTCACTTGTTGCTTTATTATTGTGAATATAAATACACAAGACGGCTTCCGCAGGATCACGGGCTCACTCCAGGGCTTTTCCCCATAAGGCAGGAGCTCCCTCAGTCCCAGTCCTCCCACATGAGCACTGGTGGGAGCCTTGCTCTGTGGATGGAAACAGAGACATCTTAAGTGATGAAGATGACTATGGAATTCTCCATCCACAGGCAGGGATTCTTCAACTTGGAAATAATGAAAAGTAGAAGTGATAAAAACTAGAAGAAATGAGCAATAATAATAAAGCACAGAAATGACTGTCAGTCTTAAAAGAACCCTTTCTGTCTATAAAGTTTACACAGCCCAGTACAAAAATGTATATGATTCCCAATGCTCTTAGATTCAGATTTTTGATGATTTTAACCTTGGTTCTTTACCAAATAGATTGTTCTCATGACCAACTTAGCTCTCAAGGTGCTCAGTATCTGAAAAGGAGTTGATCTGCTTTGCAGATGGTTATCTTCACCAATCAAATTTACTTTTGATGACACTTCAGTTTAGAAGAAATGTACCTTGTACATTAGGAGGTTATTATTTTTTTTTTTTTGGTAGCTCGACAACTTCTGAGTGCACTGGCAAAGTTAACAAATTAATGAATCATCCATTAATTACTAAGAGATTCTTGATCACCCTTAATTACTTTAATCAGGATGCAGACCTGCCAGGGCTGGGTGAGGAGTGACCTCAGGCTACAGGAACAGTCTACACGGCCCCAATTCCTCCAGCAGAGTAAACACAGCAACACAGCTGATGTCCACAAGATGAAGGCATCTCACGTGGACACCTCTAGATGGCACATCCCAGGGTGGAGAGCAAGAAACATTGTCATTTGACCTTTTTTCTTTTTTTTTCTTAATAAGTCAGTGGGAAGTGAGGTGACCTAGCTGTACTTAAACAGTCATAAGCTATACTTAATAAATACTTAAACAGCTGTACCTAAACAGATTAACAAGATTCAGAAAGAAGTCAGAGATCCATGAAAACAAACAGGCTACAAATACATGTACAGCAGCAGGTCATTCAAAACAGGGTAATTATTTTAGATCACCTGTTGCATTGATATAAATATTACTTACAGTGTCTAACTTTTGAAACATATTCCCTTGGCATTTTATGGTATACACCCAGGACCTGACATTCAAGCTCTAGAAGGAGCACTTTTTAGATTTAGATGTTGTGATCAGTGCATGGAAGTGTAGCTTTCTCAAACTGATCGAAGATGTCATCATCACAAAATAACGTGATGTCTGATCAACATCTTAAAGAGACAGGAATACCAGACCACCTGACCTATCTCTTGAGAAACCTGTATGCAGGTCAAGAAGCAGCAGTTAGGACAGAACATGGAACAACAGACTGGTTCCAAACAGGGAAAAGAGTACATCAAGGCTGTATATTGTTACCCTGCTTATTTAAATTATATTCAGAGTCATCATGAGAAATGCTGGGCTGGAAGAAGCACAAGCTGGAATCAAGATTGCCAGGAGAAATATCAATAACCTCAGATATACAGATGACACCACCCTTACGGCAGAAACTGAAGAATAACTAAGGAACCTCTTGATGAAAGTGAAAGAGGGAGAGTGAAAAAGTTGTCTTAAAGCTCAACAACCAGAAAACTAAGATCATGACATCTGGGCCCATCACTTCAATGGCAAATAGATGGGAAAACAGTGGAAACAGTGGCTGACTTTATTTTTCTGGGCTCCAAAATCACTGCAGATGGTGACTGCAACCATGAAATTAAAAATGCTTGCTCATTGGGAGAAAAGTTATGACCAACCTAGAAAGCATATTAAAAAGCAGAGATATTACTTTGCCAACAAAGGTCTGTCTAGTCAAAGCTATGGTTTTTCCAGTAGTCATGTATGGATGTGAGAGTTGGACTAAAAAAAAGCTGAGCACCAAAGAACTGATGCTTTTGAACTGTGGTGTTGGAGAAGACTCTTGAGAGTGAGTCCCTTGGACTGCAAGGAGATCTAACCAGTCCATCCTAAAGGAGATCAGTCCTGGGTCTTCATTGGAAGGACTGACGTTGAAGCTGAAACTCCAATACTTTGGCCACCTGATACGAAGAGCTAACTCATTGGAAAAGACCCTGATGCTGGGAAAGATTGAGGGCAGGAGGAGAAGGGGATGACAGAGGGTGAGATGGCTGGATGGCATCACTGACTCAATGGACATAAGTTTGAGTAAACTCCAGGAGGTGGTGATGGACAGGGAGGCCTGGCGTGCTGCAGTCCATGGGGTCGTGAAGAGTCGGACACGACTGAGGAACTGAACTGAACTGATCAATGTGGTCGCATCCAGCAAACAAGGCTCCCTTTGGATGTTCTGTGACATCTGTATTCACTGCCAAATTACAGATGCTGTCTCCTCATGTGCTTTATGTGTTGAAGTCCTCTACATGAGATGACAACTCACATATAGATACACAGTTATTCATATGGAATGCTGAAGAACATACTGCTAAAATATTTATCATTACTAAAACTGATTGTCTTATGTAAAAGCTATTAACAACATTCAAGTATGCAAAGAAGTAAAGTGACAGATAATTTATATAAATATTAAGTGGATTCCCTGGTGGCTTAGTGGTAAAGAATCTGCCTGGCAGTGCAGGAGATGCAGGAGACATGTGTTTGAACCCTGGAGTGGGAAGATCCCCTGGAGGAGGAAATAGCAACTCACTTCAGTATTCTTCCCTGGATTATTCCATCAACAGAGGAGCCTGGCAGGCTACAGTCCGTGGGGTTGCAAAGAGTTGGACACAACTGAGCGACTGAGCATGCACACATGCACACACATATGTTAAGATATATTGTATTAGCCAGACAACTTAAAAGTTATATATGAGCCCATGTATGTACATGCTAAGTTGCTCCTGACATGTCCAACTCTTTGTGATGCTATGGACTATAGCCCAGCAGGCTCCTCTGTCCATGGGATTCTCCAGGCAAGAATACTTGAGTGGGTTGCTGTGCCCTACTCCAGGGCATCTTCCTGACACAGGAATTGAACCCGAGTCTCTTAGGTCTCCTTCATTGGCAGGTGGGTTCTTAACCGCTAATGCTGCCTGGGAAGCCCTTATGAGTCGATACATGGTGACTAAAAATTCAAATAATACCAACATAAAGAACCATATAGATGATGAGTGAGTGAGTGAGTGAGGGAAGTCCGATCTTCCCAACCCAGGGATCGAACCCAGGTCTCCTGCATTGCAGGCAGACGCTTTAACCTCTGAGCCACCTGGGAAGCCCAGATGATATAGATGATAGTGAATCTATAATATATGACTGGCATGCAGTATGCACTCTGTAAGTATTCATGAAACAAAAACAAAGTAAGGTGGTTGCATGCGCACATTCTTAGTCTCAAACAAAATGCTTTGTAAGAGCTAGCCGTTAATCTGACAAGTGTCTGTCAGCACTTGCAGTGTGCTGCAGTTAAGAATCTTTCTTAGATCCCTGTGACATGCCCATGAACATAACAGAGGCTGCCCGTCTGCGTTTACATTTTCCCAGGGAGGGCCAGACCCAGAATAACACAGTCCCAGTAAGTAAATTCTACGACTCCGAGTGTTAGAAATGTTCAGTGCTGCCACTTTTAAACCGCATTACTTATTTCAATAAGTCATCTTTATTCAAGTTGAATTAGACATAATACAACTCTCAAGAAATAATTTCTCTGAGAGTACTTTGTATCTTGTAAGAATGAATCAGAAGTCAAAGAGAATCCTGCCATGTCAGCATTTCACAAGTAGGGGACACCCCACATCATTACCCCTGATATCGGTGACAAGTCATCTTTGAGTCAGACTTAATAAAACCATGAAGCACTACACACAGAGAGAATATGTGTTAGAAAAATGGTAGTCCTTAAAAAATTATCCAGCATGTGTGCTCCTCACCGACAGCACACTCTGCTGGTTCCCACGAATGTGCAACATGAAATTCAGAAGCTCTCGGGTAGCTCAGGGTGCTGGAAAAGTGTTGCTTCTGCACTGATTGTGCAGTTCAAACTTACTCTGGGTGCCAGAGGTTCACGCCCTGGTGGCCACGCTTGTCCCCAGGTCTCTTGGTCAGACCTCCACGACCCTCCCCTACCCCTATCCCTGATTCCCAGAAGATGCTTATTAACCCACAGGCCTTCTTCACAAATTATATCAGAGCTTAGGAGTTTCCTGGGTTGTCTTCTAAGTATTAAGGAGGCGGAAAACAAACATCTGTGTGTGGTTTTTCTGTCTCATAGAACAGCCCACATGCTCAGGGGCGAGAGGGGACATGCTATGCTCTGAGCTCATTTGTGGAAGGACATAAAAATGGAGCACTCCCTTCAGGAGTTTCACCCCAAGCTATGAAACCCAGCAGCTTAACCTGCGGCTGGCTGGAGGTCAACATGCCTGTAACTGAGCCACCACACGGCTGCTCAGAGCCCGCCCTCTGCCCTTGCTCGTGGAGCACCAGCATGTGAGCCCCCCAAGGAAACACACATTCAGGCTAAAGGAAGCATCACTAGCTCTGAAAGAGGCAGCTCCTACGGCAAAACCAATACAATATTGTAAAGTAAAAAAAAAAAAAAAAGAAGATCTCATATGATCACCGGTTCACACTCAGCTCCTCTCTACATATTTGAGGTATTTAGCTAAAGGGAACTTGTCCCTAATAACATTAAAAGACAGTGAAGGAAAGCAAAGATGCTTTCCTGGGAGCAGTGTTTTATTGATTCTCTTCATTTAAATTAGAAAGTCACATAAGGAATCAAATTTTCTAAGGAAGCTGCATTGTGTGATGGGAGATCAATACTATAAGGCCTTTTCTAAGAAAAAATACATATGATATAAAATACATATTTTTGAAATAAAAAAACAAATCCTAAATCTGTTAAATAGTATATCAAATCATATGAAACTGAAAGTCACTCAGTCATGTCCAATTCTTTGAGACCCTATGGAGTATACAGTCCCTGGAATTCTCCAGCCCAGAATACTGGAGTGGGTAGCCTTTCCTGTCTCCAGGGGATCTTCCTGACCCAGGGATTGAACCCAGGTCTCCCGAATTTCAAGTGGATTCTTTACTAGCTGAGCCATAAGGGAAGCCCATCAAATCATGTGTGTCCTCATTGTGTGTTAGCATGAAGTCGGGTTCTGCACGCGTGTATGCTTAGTTGTTTAGCTGTGTCCGACTCTCTGCAACCACATGAACTGTAGCCCACCAGGCTCCTCTGTTCATGGGATTTTCCAGGCAAAAACCTGGAGTGAGTTGTCATTTCTTCCTCCAGGGGATCTTCCCAACTGAGGGATGGAACACAAGCCGCCTCTGTCACTAGCATTAGCAGGCAGATTCTTTACCACTTAGCCACCTGGGAAGCCCCTAAATCATGTTGGGGTTAATTTTAATTAGTTACAACTAGCAAAGATGAAAAAATCTCTTTGCTTCTGTGATCTGTATATAGCCAGACTTCAGCAAGAAAAATATTTTTAATATGAACATTTTTGTCCAAAACATTTTTTTAATGAGTGGGCAAAATTGATGCTTGCAAAAAAAATTTTAAAATACATATATGCATATATATATATATATATATATATATATATATATATATATACACACATATATCCATTGCATCAATGATGCCACCCTGCCATCTCATCCTTGATGCCCTCTTCTTCTGGAGATGCATCCTTGCATAGGAGCTTCAATGTACATGAACTTGGGCAAACTTAGAGAGATGGTAGATGGTGAGGGACAGGGATGCCTGGTATGCTGCAGTCCATGAGGTCGCAAAGAGTCAGACATGACTGGGTGACTGAACAACAATATATATAAGCTTATATATGTATGTGTATATATATATATATATATATATATATATATATATATATATATAAACAAGCTCTTACGCCACCTTCATTCCAGTCAAGACAAAATTACAGGCCTTCTTGGAACTGGCTCTTACTTTACCCCAGATTGGGGGTCTGTGTGTGAATTCCCCTGAAGCTGATAATCCCACTGTGAGTGGGACTACATTCTTTTTCCCTGTTTCTGGTTTCCATACTTAAGGCATTGTACTCACATCCTTTTGCTTACATGTGTGCATGCTGAGTCACTTCAGTCATGTCCAACTCTGTGCGACCCCATGGACTGCAAATTGCCAGGCTCCTCTGTCCATGGGATTCTCCAGGCAAGAAAACTGGAGTGGGTTGCCATGCCCTCCTCCAGGGCATCTTCCTGACCCAGGAATTGAACCTGTGTCTTTTACATATACCTGCACTGGCAGGCAGGTTCTTTACCACTAGTACCACCTGGGAAGCCCCATTATTTTGCTTAGTTTGCATCAAATCCACATATGTGGTTCAGTTAAAAAAATTCTGACATGATTAGTAAAATATAGTAGAAAAATGATAAAGATCGTAATGCAGTTATGAATGAAAAATACTCACTGCCATGTCCATAGACAAAGGATGCTGCGGCCATCAGTCACTACAGCAGCCCTGATAGTGCACAAGAGGAGACTCAGAACAGAACTAGAACTCCTGCCATCACCATCAGACACCGCAGCCACCCACCCACCGTGACCCTGGAAGACTCAGGATGAGAAAGCACAGGACGCTGGTCCCAGAGCGCTGAGATGTGCATCAGAGGAGTGTTTCAGTGAGCCCAGACCCCTACATCTTCCCCAGCATGAGAAAGTGCTACATTCCTCGCACAGTGATCTTTTGATTTGAATATCTGATTCATTGGGGAAAGATGCTGATGTTGGGAAAGATTGAGGGCAGGAGAAGGGGGTGACTGAGGATGAGATGGTTGGATGGCATCACCGGTTCAAGGGACATAAGTATGACCAAACTCCAGGAGACAGTGGACAGGGAAGTCTGGCATGCTGCAGCTCATGCAGTTGCAAAGAGTTGGACACGACTTAGTGACAGAACAATAACAATCTTCTGATGTTCTGACTACCTGCCCTTTGTTGCAAAATCTCCTATATATCCTGACTCCCCACCACCACCCCTCCCCGCTCAGACCAGTCTCTGAATTATCTGAGATGCTACGTTCTGGGCTCCAGACCTCAGTTTTATCCACTTGATAAAACGTAATTCTCAGCTATTTTGTGCATCTTTTTCAGCTGACAGTTATTCCAAAATAGAAAAACACTGAAGATTTTAAAATGCTATTCCCTAGTATAAGTTTCTATGTTTTTTTCTTTTTAAATCACATTTTACTGACACTACTTACATAAAACACTCCAGTGATACTAACCATTCAAAACATCGTATGAAAGGCAACAGCCCAAAACACATAAACAACTAGAGAGCAGTTAACATTTCAAGAATTGTTGACTCTGTTTGGAAATATGTCTCCATGGTCCTTAATAGACGATTGAACTTTTGAATATGAGCCAGAATATGGCTAGTGTTCATCAAAGTCATGGATAGTTAGCAAGAGTTTATGGCCCTAAACTCTTAAAAATTTTTTGTTTGGCGAACTGCTAGAGAATAATTGAATCTATGTAATAAAGAGCTTTGCTTTTGCTTTAATGAGTGTGCATTATCTATACAAAGGTTGTAACACTGATTCAAGATGCAGTTTTAACAACTTTATGTTATCTGACAATAATTCATTTTTTTTTTCCATCACTAGAAGATGTACCCCTACTCAAGTGCTGACCGACATGGGACCCATGGAAGAAGTGTAGAAATTATACCAGGCAACTCCTTTAGGCCATGACTCTACAAATGGCAGCATTTCCATATGAACAGGTATGGGGGTACCTCAGTTCTGTGACAGAATATGTAAATTAAAACAGAGGTGGTCAACCATCTATTCCAACATCTTCACAGAAGAAACCAAGCGTGAGCTCATGGCCTCTGCACTCTAGTTTCAGAAGTTACCTGTTAATCTGTGCTTATGCTGAGTTACAACTTAAAACTCAGAAGGATTTAATGAGCTACAATTGGAAGAAAAACATCCCAGGAATGAAGCCCTATCATAATCCGATTTAGAGACTGCAGAATCTGACCTCCACTAACTCCTTGGAAATAAAAAATATTCCCAATTAAAAAGAGATATATTCTGTCACCAGACACACATGCTACATATTTGGGGACATAAAACAAATAGTGTTCTTACAAAATAGCTGGATGGATGAGCATTTAGTTTCTCTGGAATATATCTTTAGATCTAGAAACCTCTTCCTAGACTCTCTTCTTTGAGAAGAGTTGTTGTTTAGTGGCTAAGTCGTACTCAGTCATGTCCAACTCTTTTGCAACCCCATGGACTGTAGCTCACCAAGTCTCTTCCATTGGATTTCCCAGGCGAAAATACTGGAGTGGGCTTTCATTTCCTTCTCCAGTGGATTGTCCCAACCCAGGGATCAAATCCACATCTTCTACATTACAGGCACAATCTTAACTGCTGAGCCACCAGAAAAGTGCTTAAGAAAAGTACTCAGGCGTGGGGGTGGGGAGGGAAGAATGGTGCATGGGGGAAGGAGAACTGGATGGTTCTGGAAATTCATTGGCCTCCTCCAACTCAGGTAAAGAATAAAAGAGGGAAAAGGGCATTCCCTTCTCTCCGATTCTGATGGTTCACCTGGGAGACATAGTCTTCCTCTGCCCCAGGAGCTCTCCCCATGCATCCTTGTGTCAAGTCAGAAAGGACTCCACAAGAAAATGAGGGAACAAGCAGAGAAACAGCTGGGTCATTCGCAAACATGATAGTAAAGTTGCTCTGTGTGTGCATCCTCAAAGCCTGAGCACACGAGTGTCCCCAGTCTGGGATGCTAGCTTTACAATCTCTGCGTGCCCACCTTTCACCTCTCCTGAGAAGCTGGTTCAATCGTCAATCTTAGCATATCTTCTTTCTTCCTCTGTCTATGGTTCCCACCGCTCCTGAGAGGCCTCCCCTTGTTATCCACATAGCCTTAGCTTATCTGTGGCTCATATCTGCTTTCTGTTTCCTGCCTCTAGCTTGCAGACTTCCCTGGTGGCTCAGTGGTAATAGATCTGCCTGCCAGTGCAGAAGATGCGGGTCCAATCCCTGGGTCGGGACAATCCCCTGGAGAAGGAAATGGCAACCTATTCCAGTACTCTAGTCTGGGAAGAAAACAGTCCTCTCCCATGGACACATGAGCCTGGCAAGTAACAGTCTATGGAGTCACAAAGAGTTGGACACAACTTAGCAACCAAACAACAAAAACCGCCAGTTTTCATCATATATGCATAATTCTAAATCTCATAGAGCATAGGCAGTGGATGGTATGTCCCTGCAATTTCACAGGGCATGGCAGAGAACCCTGTACATGAGCTACCAATAATATGTGTCAAGTAAATGGTGTGAACATTAATTAATCTATTGACTTGACAGCCAACATATTGGATGTACTCCTAAATGTACCTGCCTGAAATTTGACCATTAAAGATTCATTACATGAGGTGCTGATTGTCTTTTTTAATGTAATTACGCCCAGAAGGGAAATGTACTATATTAGTAACCATTAACAACTCTCTGTGAATTAGTCTGTTGCTTATCAGATCAAGGGCATTTCTACTCTTTCCAATCTGAAAACAGATGATAGTATATTTCAACCTTTTGGGGGTGAGTGGGGGAGGAAGAAGACATACTTTATATAAATTCTAGCAAATTCAGAAGGAGATAAAGAGGAAATTAAAGCTCCATCTATTTTCCAAGAAAAACTATAATAGAAACACACAAGTAGGACAATTCTTGATCACTATTAGTTGAATGCAGGACCACATGGAATAAAAAGGTTATAATAGCACCGTATTTTGAAACAAATGACAAATATTATTTATATTTCATGAATACCCTCAGGTATGAGATATAATTAATATAACTTAATGTTACCCCACATCTGAGATAGAAGTGAAACTGCAAGAGTTGTTAATTTTGCATTTGATGAAATTCAGGTATTATGAGGTATTATGATCTTTAAAGGCTAGACATGATGACCCAGAGGGATGGTACGGGGAGGGAGGAGGGAGGAGGGTTCAGGATGGAAAACACGTGTATACCTGTGGCAGATTCATGTTGATATATGGCAAAACCAACACAATATTGTAAAGTTAAAAAATAAAAAAAAAAACAATGAATGAAAAAAAAAAAAAAGAAAAAATAGATGAAGGCTACCCAAGGCCCCTTTCCTGGCATATGTTATATGAGGCTGAAGAGAAAGCCTGAGTTCTGGGTGAGACACTACCCTTAAATTTTGAATTCACAGAACTAATATTTTTCTACGAGACATACAATGTTCAGGATATTTGGCAAAACTAATACAATTATGTAAAGTTTAAAAATAAAATTTAAAAAAAAAGGAGAGATAATTACAAAAAGTAGAATTCCAGCCAAGAAAGACTTTTTCCAACTCACTGCATACTAAATCTTTGTTAAAATGATTTCAAGTTAAATGTAATTCAGAGAATTTGAAAGTGAGTATTGAATTGAAGTAGATTTTGGTAGAAAATCATTATTTCTTAAACTAATAAATATTTTTCAGAGAACTTAATATTGTTGTACATTTTACATTAGTCTTTCTTCACATAAAATAAATGAGTTGCTTTATTTTTGAATTTCAATTTGAAATGATTAAATTTATTGAAAATATTTTATACTACTTTTGCTGGGGATCTTTATATGTAACTAAAACCATGAATAATTTCAATAATATTATCATTTATTAATTTACTCACTCAAACCCACTAAATGAATAAAACTCAAACCCTCTATTTTGTCACATGAAGTATTAAAATCTCCAGCTGGGATAACATGTATTTTTGGTCATATTTACACATGTTATAGTTTGGGTAACTCATATTGTGCATGTTTTTTTCCTGTAAAAAATACTTCTTAAAAATGGATGTAAGTGTGATCCATTATTTCTGAAGAAGCAGAGAAGGGTTTATATAAAGTTATACAAGATTCTCTTAGGAAAAGTGTAGCAAGAGGGCAGAACAATTCTTGCAAGTAGAGTAAAAAGGCAGAAGATGAAGCCTTTGCAAAGCTCGCTCTGTTAGGAAAGGGGTATGTGTCCCTTGAGGAGAGTCCTGAGGCCATTGTGAGGACAGAGGTCAAATCACAAAGGACATTCTTTGTCACTCCACGGAGGGTGAATTTTATTTTGTGTTTGGAATTTAAGACAGAGAAGGAATAAAAATTAGGATGTATGGAAAGCTAACTCTATATTTATTTAGAAAGAAATATTTATACAATATAATTTATAGCATAAGACAAAGCATCTCTAAAGACACAATACTGGTAGATTTTTTAAAAAGAAAAAATATAAAAACTTAAATGCTTTTTTCCTAGAGCTATTGGACTTTTCCAATGAGCTGTATACAAAGATTCTATTAAGCATATCCAGTTCATATGAGCTTACTCAGAGTATTTATGTTTGTAAAGATAAATAAAAGGACAGAAAAGATAGGGACTCTTACATGGTTGGTATAAATATACTTTACTAAAAGTTACACACTGAACTGTACATGTAATAAAATAGGTATAATAAACCAACAATTGTTACAGTTTTGTTGAGAACTGGTTTTGAAAGATTTACAACATACCTTTTCCCCTTTGTTTGTGTACTGAATGACTTGGAAAGGTAACAAAGTCGATTTACACTAAGTCTACTTTTTATTCTTTCCTTCTTATGGACAGCTTACTTTTTCCTAAAAATAATCTTACAGGAATTTTTAGTTTACTCTCTTTTTATTTACTGAAGGAAAATAGCACAACCTTCCCAAGAAGAAGTGTGCAAGATACACTATGAGCATAAACCCTCCCACTGGGGAGGAAACATAAATTCTGTTGCAGAAGAAAGTCATTTTTGTAGAGTAAGACTATTTGGCTTCTTTAAAAAATAAAGTTTTACACACGCAGACCCTAACGTCCATCAGAAGGCTATTATTTCTCATCACCTGTAAACACCGAGGGATGTGAACACAGCTTCAGTGCTAGGGTGGTAGGTAGCACAGGGTGGTAGGGCCACAGGGTTTTCACTTCATACTTTTTTCTGTTTTCTGAGTTTTCTGTAATTACCACGTGCAATAGTTACAGAGGGAATAAAGTTTTGTATTTCACAGAAACTTGTTTCTAAACAAGTGAATCTTTCGGCAGGATGGCACCATCTAATAACAATTTCTAAGTAGCCTGATAGTCGCTAACAATTGATAACATATTTTTATTGCCCATCCCTTCCCATGCAATCAGCTTTGCTGCACCCTAGATCTACCCTGATTACTATTCTATGACCGGCTGGTCCTTCACACTCACTGACATCATCTTGCACTGTGGCTACTATTAATATTAGACTTGTCCTATCGCATTGTAATATTACACCCACCTTTGTTTCTCCCAACTAAACTCTATGATCTTTGAGGTCAACTACTGCTACTGCTACTGCTGAGTCGCTTCAGTCGTGTCCCACTCTGTGCAACTCCATAGACGGCAGCCCACCAGGCTTCCCCGTCCCTGGGATTCTCCAGGCAAGAACACTGGAGTGGGTTGCCATTTCCTTCTCCAATGCATGAAAGTGAAAAGTGAAAGTGAAGTCGTTCAGTTGTGTCCAACTCTTCGCGACCCCATGGACTGCAGCATACCAGGCTTCTCCATCCATGGGATTTTACAGGCAAGAGTACCGGAGTGGGGTGCCATTGCCTTCTCCGACCACCTTCTATAGATGTGCATTATTCTCTTCCTTCTTGTCCCCTCAGTTTTAGTTTCTGTTTTCCTTTTCCTGCCTTCTTTTGGAATGCTTGAATATTTCTTTAAGGGTCTCATTTTAATTAATGTAGTCATATATTTTCTTGCGTTATTCCGTGTTTGCCGTAGGAATTACAATGACCATCCTTGATTTTCAGTCTTCTTGGAGTCACTACTGTCCCACTCTATTTCAACTTTATAGCAAATGCAATTGCATGCGCACTGCATTTACCCCCCACTTTCCTTTCTGTGTGTGTCTTGCAATGGTTATCTTACACTTTACAACTACATGCATTTCGAATCCCCAAAAAACAAATGCAGAAATATTTGCTTCAAAATGTCTTACATACTTAAAGAAATTAATAAAATATGTTTTTCTTTCAACCAAGATATTTACCATTTATATTGGTTTTTTTTTTCCCTCTACTGAAGATTTGAGTTTCTTTTCTATTGAAGATTTGAGTTTCTGTCTCATATTATTTTTCTTAAGCTTACAAAACTTGTTTTCGTATTTCTTATACTGCAGGTCTGCTGGTGACAAATTCTCTTAGTTTTCTCTCATTTTCTCTATACTGTGCCCTCATTCTTAAGGGATATGTTCACAGAGCTTGGTTGACAGTTATTTTATGTTTTGCCTTGCTTTCAGCACTTTAAAGGTTGTGTTTCACATGGATGGTCTTCATTGGTTTTGATGTAAAATCAGCAGTAATTCAAATTGCTGTGCTGTGCACATAATGCCATTTTTCAATAGCAGCTTTCAAGACTTTCTCTCTGGTCTTCAACAGTTTGAAGATGCTAGGTCCAGTATGGTTTGCTTGTAGTTAGCTTCCTTCATTGGATCTCCAGTTTTGCCAAATTTGAAAAATTTCAACCATTATTATTTCAAAAATCACCTCTCACAGTCTCTCTCTCCTCTACTTCTGTTATTCCAATTATAATTGTGTTAGATATTCTTACAATGTTTAACAGCACTCTGGTGCTCTGTTTTCTTAGTTTGGTTCTTTGAGGTTTGTTTTATTTATAACCAGTTATTTTTTTCTTTTTTCCACATTAGGTAATTTCTGTTGTCTACCTTCAGATTAACAGATGTATATGCCATTTTCATCCTGCTAATTCCTTCAGTAAACATATTTTTCCATTTCAGATATTTTCTTTTCCAGTGCTTGAATTTTCCCTTGGTTCTTATTTTATATTTCTATTTCTCTGCAGAGGTTCCCAGCATTTTCCATCAAGAGTAATGATTCCTTTCCTTCTTTTGGCCTAGTTATAACAGTTGCTTTAAGTTATTACATGTTTATTCTATTATCTGGATTCTACTAAGCGTAGTCAGTGGTGGTTTACCTTATTTTTTTCCCTTAAAATTGACTTTAAAACTGGATTTCTTTTTTCTTTAAAACTTAGTATTTTGGGTAACTTTTCACGGTTTCTGGAATTATGAAGGTTATTTTTTTTTTGAAACTGTGGAGTCTGCTATATTCTTACAAAAAGTGTTGATGCACTTTTTGTTTTCTTTTATTTTTGTGTGTTTCTTCAAGGAGTGGGTCTTTATACTTTGTTGTTGTTGTTTATTTATTTATTTTTAAGCCAGTGATCAACTTGGTTGGACTCAAACTGAAAACTCTGCTCTTAAAGGGAAGTGGGGGTGGGGTGGGGTGGGGTGGGAGGGCGCAGGTTCAATCCCAGGAGAGCTCTTACACTTTCAACTGTTCTTTTTGAAACTGTAGCTCTCTGTCTGGTTCCAGAATCATTTGGGTGTTGGCAGAATTAGAACTACAGGTTGGGGCTCCCCTTTCTGGATCTCCCTTCTCTGGGTTCCTCCTTCACTTTCCAGTGACGGCTGGTAACCCTGACCCTGTTCTCTGGGTCTTCAGTTCAGAAGGGATGTGACATTCGTGTCAGAGTTCTCCATGCCTCTCAGGGCGCTGCCTTCAGCACGTCCTGGACTAACACCACAGGACAGCCCGCCCTCTGCATTCACTCTCCAGCCCAATTCCTCCAGAATCTGCCCGCTTGTCTTTCACTCTGTGCTGCTATCTGTTTTACCTTCTACTTTATTTTTATATTTCATCCCTAGTTGCAATCACTGGAAGATTGAGTCAGACAGAAGTTCATTTGAAATATCCTGAAATGCATTTTTAAGAATTTATTTTTGCTTGGCCCTCATGAAGTATTTGCTTATAGCTGACACAAATATTAGTCTTCAAGGAGAATCACTTTATTTATTTTTGCAGTCTGTGTGCCAATCATGTTATATAATCATATCATTTTAATTCTTATTACTTTGGGAAATTGAGTTTGTTATTTCACATTTGTAGGGCACAAAATTGAACTAGGATCCATGTCACTTTGGCAAGCTGTAAGCAGAACTCCAGTTGTGAGATTTCAAGTCCCGTGTTTATTTTCTTTTGTTTTTTTTTCTTCTTCTTTTTCTTCTTTTTTTATTTTATTTTATTTTTTAACTTTACAATATTGTATTGGTTTTGCCTTAAGTATAGGGAACTGAGTATGTATGCATTTGTGTACCTGCATTTTCTGTGTTTGTTTTGATAAGTAAACATCCATGTGATTGAGAAGAGCTTCCTTCTATCTTGTGGATTTCCCGGAATGATCCCAACACCTCTGAACTGGGGATTCAGAGATGGATTCAGTGTTTGGAACATTTTCCTCGTTGTCTACAATTCCTTGTGAGGGACTGCATATCCCTTCCTATATTCCCTTCTCTGGACACAGAGCCCTGCAGTGATGTGAGTTCTCAGAGTATGAAATGCACAGGGTTGCAACCAGCCTGAAAACCCTACTTTCCAGTACAACAATGCATTAGCTTCACAAGACACAATGCTTTAGGAGTGGAACTAAGTCAAATCAACACTATTTTCACTAACCTGTCACTTGGTATTAATATATCCCTCGAAGAGTCCTGTTAACATTATTTGTGACATTGGACAACACTCTGAGTTACACAGTGTTCTCTACGTGTAAATACCAAACAAGCTATGTTTTGTAAATGTGGTGCAGACACAATAGCGTAGCAACTCATGCTCTGTCTCTACTCTCAACTACGTCGTATTTCTGTATTATAAATTATCCTGAAAACAGGTACCACATGGACATTTCAGTCCTTTCAGTTTTAGACAAAGTTGAGATTGAACACTTCAAAGAAAGCCCATAACAGTAACAGTTTTTAAATAAATTAATAGGTACATTAAATGATGAAAATGGGGAGGGGGAAGCAGGCCAAAATTAGACTTGAAAGAGAAGCAGGAACATTGGCTAAACCAGTACAAAATGGAATGTTGTGAAAATTGACAGTTCTTAGTCGCAGAAGAGCAAGGTCATACTTAATGAAGCTAAAAAAAGTAAATTTGGAAAAAGCTGGGAGAAATTTTGGGAACGATACATTATTCTGTGAGACTGCCTTCCTCGGGTTCTATTTTCTCCCCATTTTCTGTCCTCTTCTGATATTCTTCCAGAGACCCTGCTACGTGTCTTCAGCCCAGATGACATAAAAATAACCACATGATTAATCCTACAGTGAGAGAAATACATGCAGTCACTGCTCAGAAATCAAATAAATAAAGGGAAATGAACTGAATTTTAATGAATTTATTCTGGGAAATAATTCTCTGAAGTATTGTTAGATTTAGATTATTCCTAAGTAAGTTGCCAATGTACAAATATTGATTTGTATTTACAACTGTCCTATTTTCTGTTATAGCAATTTATAAACTTGAAAATCATCCCAAATAAAAATTTTCATTAAGAATTATTTATCTCAGTATTAATTGGTTTGAAAACTAACATTACCATGTTAGTATTTGGTAGTTAAAAATTATTTGAATTCAGTAAAATAGTCAACATGAAATCCAGATCTGTGCATATATTTGAAGCAGTCTTAACCTATAAGAAATAGTTTTGATGACTACCTTATAGATAATACAGTAAAATGTTTGTTTTTGGCTTTGGAAAGATTCCCGGTCATCAAAGGAAGATATATTTATAGTTTCTACTGTTGAATATTTAGTTTTGTTATAATACAGCAGGTATTAAAATAGTTCTATGGTAGAGTTTATTACATCAATTTGAATCAATTTTAACCTTATCATGACTGCCACTTGAGTATATAAATATGATTTATACCTTATACGATTCTGCCACTTTTTGACCCACTAAAAGCAAAACTGAATGATTTTGTAAAGAACCGTGACAATGAGCCCCCCAAACTATCAAAGAAAATCAAACATGCAGATTAACAAAATTCAGCATCTGAAAAGAAATAAATAATTTAGCCAGTGAACCACAGCAAAACTTTCTAGGCTAACCCATCAAGATTGAATGCACTTTGTACATAATCATTTCCTTTTCTTTTTTTTTTTAAGACTTTTTGATGTGGACCATTTTTAAAGTCTTTATTGAATTTGTTGCAGTATTGCTTCTGTTTTATATTTTGGTTTGCATGTGGGATCTTACGTCTCCAACCAGGGATCAAACCTTCACCTCCTACACTGGAAAGCATAGTGTTAATCACTCGAGCACCAGGGAATCCCACCATATACCTTTTTAAAATGCACTTGTCCAAAACACTGTTTATGTTCCATGACACAAATCTTAAACTTGGTGCTTTATAAAATGTGATGCTTGAGGACATGACACAGCATAAATATTCCCTTGGGAAGCTAAGACATCTGCTGTAGACTCTCCACCTATAAATCATTTCACACTACTGTTCTACATATGACAAGAACTCAACTCAGTATCAACCTCTTCCAGGTTAAAATTCTTTTTTTCTTTTTTCTTAATTCTGTAGAGAATAAGACATTAAGATCCAAGGCCACTTAATTCCATTGATTTTTTTTTTTTAATTGGAGGCTAATTACTTTACAATACTGTAGTGGTTTTGCCATACATTGACATGAATCAGCCATGGGTGTACATGTGTTCCCCATCCTGAACAGCCCTCCCACCTCCCTCCCCATCCCATCCCCCAGGGTCATCCCAGTGCACCAGCCCCGAGCACCCTGTCTCATGCATTGAACCTGGACTGGTGATCTGTTTCACATATGATAATATACATGTTTCAATGCTATTCTCTCAAATCATCCCACCCTTGCCTTCTCCCACAGAGTCCAAAAGATTGTTCTATACTTCTGTGTCTCTTTTGCTGTCTCGCATATAGGGTCATCTTACCATCTTTCTAAAGTCTATGTATATGCGTTAGTATACTATACTGGTGTTTTTCTTTCTGGCATACTGCTTGCTCTGAGTGATCACTGTGGTTGAGGACCGTCTGCCTGACTCTGTTCTCTAAGTAACTGTTCTGAGCTTTCATCTCTCCCGTAAGGCTGCAAATTCCTCTTCAACCCCTTCTTGGCAGTAGTCTCTTTATAGGACTAATCACACTTACTAATTATGCATGTTTTGTGTGTGACAATTTGCATCTTTCTTCCCTAATAGACTGTAAACTCTACCAGAGGGAACAATGCTTGCTTCTGCTCATTATAATAAACCGGGTACAAATGTTGAGTGAATAATGACATTACAGTGAGTGGAAGATGTTTTCAGAATCATTAGACACAAAACTCTATTTGTAAACTCGAAGCACAGAAGAGCTAAGAGAAAACAGGCTGGGGTGATGATATTTTGCTAAGCTGAAAATTCTTCACTGCAGCACCTTAAATAAATATAAATGGTATTTAATTCTAACTGAGGTGGATGAAACTGGAGCCTATTATACAGAGTGAAGTAAGCCAGAAGGAAAAACATAAATACAGTATACTAACGCATATATATGGAATTTAGAAAGATGGTAACAATAACCCGGTGTACGAGACAGCAAAAGAGACACTGATGTATAGAACAGTCTTATGGACTCTGTGGGAGAGGGAGAGGGTGGGAAGATTTGGGAGAATGGCATTGAAACATGTAAAATATCATGTAGGAAACGAGTTGCCAGTCCAGGTTCGATGCACGATGCTGGATGCTTGGGGCTGGTGCACTGGGACGACCCAGAGGGATGGTATGGGGAGGGAGGAGGGAGGAGGGTTCGGGATGGGGAACACATGTATACCTGTGGCGGATTCATTTTGATATTTGGCAAAACAAATACAATTATGTAAAGTTTAAAAATAAAATAAAATTAGAAAAAAAAAAACAACAACAAAAAAATAATAGCTAAAGAATTTATAAGAATCTAAAAAAATATACAGTGATACAAAACACAAAATAAAGATAAATCACACACACATATATATATATATATGAATATGTATGTGTGAATTCATAGATATGAAAGTTCTTAAGAAGTGAAGTGCTGGAATGTCTTTTTTTTTGCTGAAGAACAGATTGAAGCCAACATATCTATTACTTCTAATATCAAAATAAGTTTTATAGCTACTGACATTTACTAACGTAAATGATTTGTGCAAAAATCTGTTACAGGTAAAATAAAGTGACTCTGGAATTTCATAGGAATTGCTAACTTAAAATGTCACATATACCCTTGGAGGATATATGCAATTGGTAAAATATTAAACAGTGATTCATTTAGTCCTCATTCTGCATAATAAAGTTAATATATTATTATAGCATAACTCACACTGTACTAGGAAAATTACCTCAATTTGTGAGACATTTCAAATCACTAGGTTCATATTATAGACACAAAATCCTCAATGTAGAAATGGTGTCCATAAGCCCCATTTTTTTTATCCCTTTCTTAGTGTTTCTAGCATGTCTAGTTTTCCGAGGAAGTTGTGACAATGGGACCTTTGTTCCCAGGGTGAATTGGCAAGGTGGCTATTCCTAGATAATCGAAAGTGAGTTATCCAGTTTGTTACTTGTTCTCGCTTATACATTTAAACTTGCAGACAGATGCCATTTGATGTCACTCACAAGTGGAATCTACAGTATGACACACATGAAGCTGCCTATGAAACAGAATCAGGCATGAGGAGAATCGACTGGTGGCTACCAAGGAGGAGGGTGGTGGGGGAACAGGAATAGCAGGTGCAAACCACGACATACAGGACAGATAAACAGCAAGGGCCTCCTGCACAGGGAGCTATATTCAATACCCTTTGATAAGACATAATGCAAAAGTATATGAACAAGAATGTATATATGTGTATATATGTGAATCACTCTGCCATAAGCAGAAATTAACACAACATTGTTAAGTCAACTATACTTCAATTGGAAAACAAAAGGAAAGAAAAAATTTTCATTATTTATTTGCTAATGTTAGGCACGAATTCTCTCACTCTAAAATAGATAACTGCTTCTTCCCTGTAGGTGCAGAGGCTAGGTCAAATCTGACAATATTATGGAAAGATAGACTTAGATCTTCTCTGGTTTACTGAAGACTGTTATGGACTAAACGTTTGTGTCCTTCCAAAATTCACATGTTGAAACCCTATGCCCTGATGAGATGGTATTAGAAGGTGGGACCTTTGGAAGGTCACCAGGATTAAGGTCATGAAGGTTAAGATCCCACAAATGAAGATAGGTTGTAAAGCATCTCTGAGGGTATTTGCTTCCTGCCCTGTGTCCACCACACAAGGACACGAGGAAAGTCCGCAGTCAGTCACCTGCAAGAGGGTCTTCCCCAGACCCCAACTGTGCTGGCAAACTGATCTTGAACTTCCAGCCTCCAGAGCTGTGAGAAATAAATATGTGTTTATAAGCCCCAGTCTCTGGTCCTCTGCTATAGGAGCCCAAACTAAAACAAGGTCATATGAATGAAATGAGTCAAACAGAAAGCCCCAAACTCATAACAAATACTAAAAAATACAAATGAAGACATGACTCATCCCCTCACTGTCTATGAACCTCCACGCCTCCCTGTTGCTTGATTTACAGAGACTATATTTCCTAACAAGGCTCTATTCAGCCTGCTCCAAACACAATATTTACCTCTCATCTAGTGCAACAGCTCCCACCTTGCTCTCTGAGCCCCACCCAACAAGGGAGGTACTTACATCACCCTCGCTGAGCACTGGCCACGTCAGAGGGGACATGGCTGTACTGTGAGGGACACCCTGGCTTTAGTTCCTAACCCAAGATGTGCGGGTGAGTCTCATTTCCTCTGCCACTCTCTCATTAAATTCTGAAAATCTACTGAAACGTCCTCTATGCTATTTTGAATCAACAGATGTGTAAAAACCACCAAAGAGTTTACCTTGTCTTTAGCTACATTCAATGGAAAGATCTCACATATGGATAACAAATCCCCTTGAATTACAATGTCATAGCCTGGCAGTCGATAGCATTGCAAAGAGTCAGACACAACTGAGCAACTGACCAACAACATTAGGAAATAAATCCTGGCTGACTTGAAGACAACTGCAGCTCAAGCAAAGTCTTTACATATGTACACAATGGGATATTACTCACCCATAAAAAGTATAAAATAATGCCCTTTGCAGCAAATGGTAAATGGGTGGACCTAGAGATTATCATACTAAGTGAAGTAAGTCAGACAGAGAAAGATAAATATCATATGATATCACATTTAGAATTCTTTTTTAAATGATAAAATGAACTTTTTTACAAAATAGAAACAGACTTGTAGACTTAAAAAAAAAAAAAAAAAACTATGATAACCAAAGGGAAAATATAGGGAAGGAATAAATTAGGAGGTTGGCAGTAACACATACACACTGCTATAGATAAACCAGATAATCAGCAAGGACCTATTATATACCACAGGGAACTCTACTTGATACTCTATAATAACATATATTGGAAAATAATCTGAAAAAGAGTGGATGTATGTAAAAGTGGATCACTTCACTATACTCCTAAAATTAACACAATATTGCTATTGCTATTGCTATTGCTATTGCTAAGTCACTTCAGTCGTGTCCGACTCTGTGTGACCCCATAGACGGCAGCCCACCAGGCTTCCCCGTCCCTGGGATTCTCCAGGCAAGAACACTGGAGTGGGTTGCCATTTCCTTCTCCAATGCATGAGAGTGAAAAGTGAAAGTGAAGTCGCTCAGTCGAGTCCGACCCTCAGCGACCCCATGGACTGCAGCCTTCCAGGCTCCTCCATCCATGGGATTTTCCACAATATACTTCAATGTAAAATTAAATTAAATAAAAAAAACAAAAAGCCTTAACTATGTAGCCAGTAGCCCTTAAGCTCAATATAAATTGGTCAAAAGATCATAGGCATGTATAGCCAGCACTTCAGTTTAACAATGAGTCCAGCAGGTGTTGATAAAGAGAAACTGTGTGCCTGTTAGCCTACATTGGTGCCAGAATTGGTCCTTGGATAAAAGTCTCTGACCCCAGCCTTCAGCTCTGCGAGTTTTTCAACAATTCACTTCAGGGATCGAGCAGTGTTTTTTTGTGTAAAACCCCAATTAGCAGCTCTCACATACAGCTACTGTCACTTCTAGTATTATCATCAGAGATGCCTTTTAATGGTTATTGGTTCTTAATAACAAAAGGAATATACAACTTATTTTACTCTTGTAATCTGATGCTTCCTCATTTCAGTTCATTCAGCCACTCAGTCATGTCTGACTCTTTGCGACCTCATGGACTGCAGCACGCCAGGTCTCCCAGTCCATCGCCAGCTCCTGGACTTTACTCAAACTCATGTCCATTGGGTTGGTGATGCCATCCAACCATCTCATCCTCTGTCATCCCCTTCTCCTCCCACCTTCAATCTTTCCCATATCACGGTCATTTCAAATGAGTCAGTTCTTCACATCAGGTGGCCAAAGTATTGGAGTTTCAGTTTCAACATCAGTCCTTCCAATGAAGACCCAGGACTGATCTCCTTTAGGATGGAATGGTTGGATCTCCTTGCAGTCCAAGGGACTCTCAAGAGTATTCTCCAACAGCACAGTTCAAAAGCATCCATTTTTCGGCACTCAGCTTTCTTTATAGTCTAACTCTCACATCCACACATGAATACTGGAAAACCACAGATTTGACTAAACGGACCTTTGTTGGTGAAGTAATATCTCTGCTTTTTAATATGCTATCTGTATTGGTCATAACTTTTCTTCCAAGGAGCAAGCTTCTTTTAATTTAATGGCTTCAGTCACCGTGTGCAATGATTTTTAGATCCCCCCAAAATAAAGTCTGCTACTGTTTCCACTGTTTCCCCATTTATTTGCCATGAAGTGATGGGACCAGATGACATGATCTTAGTTTTCTGAATGTTGAGTTTTAAGCCAACATTTTCACTCTCCTCTTTCACTTTCATCAAGATGCTCTTTAGTTCTTCTTCACTTTCTGCCATAAGGGTGGTGTCATCTGCGTATCTGAGGTTATTGATATTTCTTTTGGCAATCTTGATTCCAGCTTGTGCTTCATCCAGCCCAGGATTTCTTATGATATACAATGCATATAAGTTAAATAAGCAGGGTGACGATATACAGCTTTGAATGCTCTTTCCCAATTTGGAACCAGTCTGTTATTCCATGTACAGTTCTAACCATTGCTTCCTGACCTGCACAGATTTCTCAAGAGGCAGGTCAGGTGGTCTGGTATTCCCATCTCTTGAAGAATTTTCCAGAGTTTGTTGTGGTCTGCACAGTCAAAGGCTTTGGTATAGTCAATAAAGCAGAAATAGATGTTTTTCTGGAATTCTCTTGATTTTTTGATGATCCAGTGGATGTTGGCAATTTGATCTCTGGTTCCTCTGCCTTTCCAAATCCACCTTGAACATATGGAAGTTCACAGTTCATGTACCGTTCAAGTCTGGCTAGGAGAATTGCTAGTAATGCTGTTGAGCATTACTTTACTAGCATGTGAGATGAGTGCAGTTGTGTGGGAGTTTGAACATTCTTTGGCATTGCTTTTCTTTGGGATTGGAATGAAAACTGACCTTTTCTAATCCAGTGCCCACTGCTGAGTTTTCCAAATTTGCTGGCATATTGAGTGCAGCACTTTCACAGCATCATCTTTCAGGATTTGAAATAGCTCAACTGGAATTCCATCACCTCTACTAGCTTTGTTCATAGTGATACTTCCTAAGACCCACTTGACTTCATATTCCAGGATGTCTGACTCTAGGTTGGTGATCACACCATCATGATTATCTGGGTCATGAAGATATTTTTTGTATAGTTCTTCTTTGTATTCTTGCCACCTCTTCTTAATATCTTCTGCTTTTGTTAGGTCCAAACCATTTCTGTCCTTTATTTGTCCTTCATGCCCATCTTTGCATGAAGTGTTCCCTTTGTATCTCTAATTTTCTTGAAGAGATCTCTAGACTTTCCCATTCTATTGTTTTCCTCTGTAGCTTATTGACTGGTGAGGAAGGCTTTCTTATCTCTCCTTGCTATTCTTTGGAACTGTGCATTCAAATGGGCATATCTTTCCTTTTCTCCTTTGACTTTCACTTCTCTTCTATTCACAGCTATTTGTAAGGCCTCTTCAGGCAACCATTTTGCATTTTTGCATTTCTTTTCCTTGGGGATGGTCTTGATCCCTGCCTCCTGTACAATGTCAGGAACTTTTGCCCATGGTTCTTCAGGTACTCTGTCTTCTCAGATCTAATCCCTTGAATCTATTTGTCACTTCCACCATATAATGCTAAGGGATTTGATTTAGGTCATACCTGAATGGTCTAGTGGTTTCCCTTCCTTTCTTCAATTTAATTCTGAATCTGGCAATAAGGAGTTCATGATCTAAGCCACAGTCAACTTACGGTCTTGTTTTTGCTGACTGTATAGAACTTCTCCATCCTTGGCTGCAAAGAATATAATCAATCTGATTTCGGTGTTGACCATCTAGTGATGTCCATGTGTAGAGTCTTCTCTTGTGTTGTTGGAAAAAGGTGCTTGCACTCTCTTGGCACAACTCTGTTAGCCTTTGCCCTGCTTCATTCTATACTCCAAGGCCAAATTTGCCTGTTACTCCAGGTGTTTTTTGACTCCCTATTTTTATTCCAGTCCCCTGTAATGAAAAGGACATCTTTTTTGGGTGTTAATTCTAAAAGGTCTTGTAGGTCTTCATAGAACCGTTCAACTTCAGCTTCTTCAGCATTACTGGTCGGGGCTTAGACTTGGATTACCGTGATATTGAATGGTTTGTCTTGGAAACGAACAGAGATCATTTTGTCGTTTTTGAGACTGCATCGAAGTACTGCATTTCAGACTCTTGTTGACCATGAGGGCTACTCCATTTCTGATGCTTCCTATCAGTCATCAATTTGGGTGTGGAGCTGGGCCCTCCCGCCTGCACTTCACTCCTACAGGTTCCCTTTCCCACCATCACCTCAGAGAACATGGTCAGAAGAAAACACAGGCCCCCAGGAGAGCAGTGCCATGCCTGTCATATGCCTTCTCTCTCAGCTGGGTTGCCCTGAACACCAGCGACACAGGTGACAAGATGGAGCATAGCTGATCTTTTCATGTCTTCATTTTCTGAGTCACAAAAGTTAATTCTTGCTTTTCACAGTCTCAAATGTGTTCCTTATTCTTTGCTCCCAATGCTGCTACATCCTCTTCAGCTTGTTCCAAAATTCATCCCTACTTGCTTCCATGGGAGTTTTCAGAGACATAAACGAAAGTGAGCCAAAACACATCTTTTGCCCACTTCCGATTGGAAATTGGCTCCTAATATAGCAATGTCCTTCCGGAAGACCTTGCCATAGTCGTGAAATCTTTCTCATAGCCATTGTTATCCTGAATATGTGTCCCCAGGCTCTCGGATTCCTCTTTCATCTCTAAGTTGGAAAAACTAGTGCTATTTCAAGAAATGCTATCCACCAGTAGGGAGGAGGAAAAAAATAAGTTTGTAAGAAATGCTCATATGCCAAAGAGAAAGATCCTCAAATAATTGACATGGGAAAGACTATAACAATTTTAATATCAGCTTGTACATTTCCAATATCAAGTCAGTTTAATATTTTTAACCCTCAGCTACATTTCTTTTCCTTCTTACACATTTAATTTATTACATAATTCAACCATGAATTAATTGTCCAAGTCTAATTCTGTCATAATGAGTGTTTGAGGTTATTTTTTAACATAAAACTTTAGATGTGAAATATAGTATATTTAAATTTTCCTATAGTCCACATGTATTTCTAACTTTACATACTTTAAAGAAATAAGTTGTGACCCTTGCTTAGAGATGATGCTTTAAAATTATTTATATTCACTGGGCTGCTTTGAAGCAACACAAATGCTTACATTTTGGAATGCTGAGAATCGCACAAGCTTGGCCTGAGTTCTCCCAAAATGCAACAGCATCAGTATCATATCACTGATCTCTTTCTGGTCACACATCTCATTTCTACTAATTAAATCATCTAAAACCAGGCCCAACACTTTCCATTTCCAGGGTTAGTTCAAACAATGTGGAGTTTGAGGCAATCGAATTAGCTATTCAATCTTAGAGAGAAGGGCAAAG
Organism: Bos taurus; assembly: GCF_002263795.3. NCBI lineage: Eukaryota > Metazoa > Chordata > Mammalia > Artiodactyla > Bovidae > Bos > Bos taurus. The sequence continues at coordinate 3,268,990 of NC_037354.1, forward strand.
TGTTAATATAATCTGGTCTTTCAGGGTGTATGGAACATGTGCATTTATTGATGGAAAGCAAATGAATGGATATAGCCTATCAGGGTGAAGTATAGGAGTTGATTAAGTACTAGACCATGAGTAGATAAACAATGTGAATAAGCAATGCCTGCATCCCATGGATTTAAATATATTTTATATAATGTATGTAGTCAAGCATTCTATTCAGCTTTGTGATGACTATTTTAACTGTGGCTCAAAAACAGAATACCATGAGGCAGTTTCCTTCTTCAGAGGTCAGTCATCACAGTGACCATCACCTTACCATTGTAGCCATCTCAACAACAGAACCAGCAGAAAGTCTGATGCCACAACACTGATGGTGTTTACTGATGTCTTTTACTTTAAATTAAATACACTTTATTAAGGGAACATTACAGACTTTACCGTTGGCAATCAGCTGAATTAATACACTGAGGCACTTGCTCCTGCTTTCTCTCTTGTGGCTTTTGCTTAGTTCATTTCTATAATGACTTGACTTGTTTTCCCCAGTGCTAAGAGACTCATGTATTTATTTTAAATGATGAAAAGCAGGGACTGAGGTCTTTTATCAGTTCAGTGCAGGAAGTGACATTATGAGAAAAGATGGTGACCAGGAGCCATGCCGGTTTTAACCAGCATCACCCAGTCTGGTGTCTAATGACCAAAGTCCCCCTGCTGTCCCTCTGCTGGGTGTCTCCTGATAGAGGTTCAGAGATACATCATAAAAAAGTGTAATAATATTACAGATCACTGGCATTATTAAGCTAAAATTTATAACATTGTTTCAAGTGTATCTCTTGTATTAAAAGAGTGGGGTAAGTGTTTTGCCCAGCTGTTTGTCCATATGGAGAGATGCAAGAGGAAAATCATGGTGATCATCTTCTCTTTCCCTGAACCTGACCTCCTTAAGTGATGAGTTGTTGACCAATGCTTACAAGACTAGGGCACAGCAGAGTCTGAGTTCTCAAGTGATGCCTGGAGCCTTGTCTACTTTCCCTGCTAAATTATGAGATCTGCATCACTCTGACTCCTATTGAAAGTGGTTGAGTGTTTAGAAACTATGTTCACTTGAGAGGTAGATTTCGAATAACACAATGAGGGAGGCAACTGTGGCATGTTATGTTTCACATAACAAGCCTGGCCCGCTGCGGTCCATGGGGTCGCAAAGACTCAAACACAATTTGTGACTGAACAACAACATGGCCCAGAAAAAGAATCTGATTATGAAATTTTAAAGTATGTCTTGGCCACAAACACTTGCTTTCCCTAAAACAAACAGTCGTGTTAAAACTCAGAAATTCTCATGGATTCTCAAAGATATCACAGGATTATATACATTTAGTCCCTTGACCATTCTTGCATTTGACAGCAGTCTGCTTGGGCATAATTTTTAAAAATGAATGCAAGGTCTTCATGAGCTAATAAAAAAAAGTGCAAAAAAAGAAAAAAGAAAGAAAACCAGGACTGTAAATACAATGGTATTCAAAGGACTAGAAGTTCTGAAGGAGTAGTGAGGCAAGTCCTGTGGAAGACAGAAGCACAGGACAAATAAAACTGCAGAGATGTACACAGCGTAAAAGCTCACTAAATCTCAGGGAATACGTCTGTGCCCCACAAGGGGCCATGGAAGTGGCATTTGCAAGTTGACTAAATATTCTGTGCATTGCTTTGTTATTCAGTCACTAAGTCATGTCTAACTCTTCAAGATCCCAATGATTCTGTGCATTGTTGCATATTTTATTCAAAATAGCACGTGTACTAATGGTTATTCATGAAGCACTGGAAAAGCGAGGGTCCTTGCTCCTGTAGGTCCTGCTGTCAGGGAGAGGCAGTGGTTCCCCAGCTGTGGATTCACTAAACACGGTCCAGCTGATTCAGAAGTCTGGGATCATGGTCACCACCCTACCCTGCTTCCCACTCCCAGCACTGAATCCAGAGTGGTTTTAATGAATCCATATTTTATGAACTCTGAAGTTTTTGGAAAAACCATAGCCTTGACTAGACGGACTTAGACATCTAGTCAAGGCTATGGTTTTTCCAGTAGTCATGTATGGATGTGAGAGTTGGACTATAAAGAAAGCTGAGCACCGAAAAATTGATACTTTTGAACTGTGGTGTTGGAGAAGACTCTTCAGAGTCCCTGGGACTGCAAGGAGATTCAACCAGTCCATCCTAAAGGAAATCAGTCCTGAATATTCATTGGAAGGACTGATGTTGAAGCTGAAACTCCAATACTTTGGCTACCCGATGTGAAGAACTGACTTGTTGGAAAAGACCCTGATACTGGGAAAGATGGAAGGCAGGAGGAGAAGGGGATGGCAGAAGATGAGATGATTGGATGGCATCACCAACTCGATGGACATGAGTTTGAGTAAACTCCAGGAGTTGGTGATGGATGGGGAGGCCTGGCGTGATGCAGTCCATGGGGTTGCAAAGAGTTGGACACGACTGAGCAACTGAACTAAACTGAAGTTTTTGGATAAAAGAGGCTAACATTTGGTTTCTGGACTTAACAGTTGAGCTAGGTGTAGGTCTAATACGCAAACGGCCAGATAAGCTAAAAGCAGGAAAGACATGCTGATTTCATAACCTCAACACACAACACAGCCTGTATACATGATAGTTTCTCTGGCTTATTCTTAATCTTTCTAACAACTGTTTCATAGAATAAACCCGGCCTCTCCTCCCAGAAACACAGTCTCCCTTCTAGGTCACAAACAGCCTGAACCATTGAACACACTCTCTTTCTAAAGTGGTTGTTGGCACATGTGTCTGAAAAAGCTAACCTGTTAAAAAGTCCCAAGATGAATCAGACAGGGGCAATCCTCAATCTGCACAGAGTTGTGTGGCAGGCATGGGAAGGTTTTAAGTCCCTGGGAATCAAAGCAGGTGTTTACTGCAATGGTTGGGTTCTTATTTACAAAAGAGCTTCGAAGTGAAGAGGCACATCTCTGGGGAGAGGCAAGCTCTGAGAATTCATGACCCACCAAGTATTCCACAGCCTCAAGGGTGGGTGGGTGGTGGAAGAGAGCAGCAGAGGAGGCCCCAGGTTGGCCTATGGTGGTCGAGCAGGGACACACTTCTCACACGCATGTTTGCTGCTGCCCCTTCTCCTGGAGAAGGCTTCTGTGTCCTGTTTCAGGGTGAAGTTTCACATATCAAAAACAGGATTCTTAGTACACGGGTCTACAGTTCCCAGATGAAACATGTGACCAGCCCTGAAATAACTCGTTCTCGCTCTCCTGGATTAAGAATTTTGGAACCCTGCTGACCTTTAGTTTATTTGTTCGACAACATAAAAAAGTCTAACCACCAGCACCATCCAGAAGGAAATCACTCATGATGTAAGTGTTTTTCTCTGCAAAAACAGCTTTGAATTTCTGAACACGGAAACCCAGGGAAAGGCCAGAGACATTTCATCTGACAATTAAATATAATTTATAACTTTTACAGATAGCGGCTGTGTTTATCCTGTCCCAGGTGCTCAATTATATTCATTCTTACCTAAAAAGATGTCAACAAAGGGAGAAGATGAACACAGCAGCTGTTTTATAGAGATCACACACCACGATCCCCCAAATGACAAATATTCCCAATGGTCCAGGAAACCTTTAAATACACTGCCTTCCACTGATGCTCCGTTTCCCATCCCTCTTGCTGTGTACCTGGCTGTGTGGCATGAGGGATGGGTGGGTGGATGTGTGAGGCTTGAGCCTTGAACTCTAGCATGGCTACTTATTAACTTCATGACTTCTGGTGGCTGACATTCTTTGGCCTTCAAGTATCTGACCTGTAAAAGGAGAGAAGGATAAAAATTGGTGTGTTCTGATACACAGGCTTCTCAGGAAGATAAACTTTCATTTGAAAGCCATGGAATATTATATTTACATATGGTACCATAATTAATTATATTCCTTCCTGGAGTTCACAAGCTACTGTGTATCAGTTTTACTGGGTCTCTTTTTGAGCACATACAATATGTGACGTGACAGAATCTGTAAACACGGACTTTTTCCCTGTGAAGGACTGCTGTTGCGTTTCTGCCACAGGAGATAAAAGGTGATTCATTTTAATACAGACTGTGTGACACTGAGTGATGATGTGGCACATTTTACAAAGTTTACCAAGTCTATTATCAGACAAAAATGACTACTTATAGGCTAAATAACAAGGTCCTACTGTATAGCGTAGGGAACTCTGTTCAATATCCTATAATAAAGCATAATGGAAAAGAATATGAAAAAGAATAATACATGTACATATAACTGAGTCACTTTCCTGTACAGCAGAAATTAGCACAACATTGCAAATCAATCAGACTTCAATAAAAGCAATTTCACAAATGAATGCAGTCTATAAGATATTCTTAATGAGTTTTATCTCCCATTAGGACCTCTGTGGCCCCTCCCACAAGGAGGAGGTCTGAACTTGCTCAACCATGAAGTGTTGTAACAATGGAGGATTGACTTTCCAATACAGACCAGACACCTGGCCAGACTCCTCACCTCTGCACTCAGTCACTCCCCATGGGAAAGAGCCCTTAGGTCAACCTGTGAGCAGATCCACATGGCACAAAGGAACTGAAATCTCTTGGTAATATCAAGCAAGGATCCTTCTTGTCAGTCCCACAGGGGTGACCTCTGAGGACTGATGTTTCAGCCCCGAGATAACGGAAGCTCTACTCAGTGACTCAGTCTAAAAGACTCTGAACCACAACCACACAAGGCAGCCCAGCCTGAGCTCAAAACTCAGAGAAACTGTGTGAGTGACTAATATTTACTGTTGTTCTCAGCTGCTGCATTGTTATCTGGCAATAGACGACTAAGAATGGCGTTACAGTTCTGAGCAAGGCTACAGTCACATCATATTGACCTAATTGACTTAGACAGCAGATTAAACAGCAGACACATCACTTTGCCCACAAAGGTCAATATAGTCCAAACTATGGTTCGTCCAGCAGTCATACACGGATGTGAGAGTTGGACCATAAAGAAGGCTGAGCACCAAAGAATTGATATTTTTGAACTGTGGTGCTGGAGAAGACTCTTGAGAGTCCCTTGGACTGCAAGGAGATCAAACCAGTCAATCCCAAAGGAAATTAACCCTGAGTATTCAATGGAAGGACTGATGCTAGAGCTGAAGCTCCAATACTTTGGCCATCTGATGCAAAGAGATGACTCACTGGAAAGTTGATTTATTGGAAAAGACCTTGATGCTGGGAAAGGCTGAGGGCAGGAGGAGAAGGGACGATAGAGCATGAGATGGTTGGATGGCATCATCAAGTCAACGGACATGATTTTGAGTAAGCTCTGAGAGATGGTGAAGGATAAGGAAGACTGGAGTGCTACAGTCCATGGAGGTGCAGAGAGTGAGACCCAACTGAGCAACTGAAAAGCAGCAACAACGGAGAGTTACAGAACACTACCTCCAACCATAGCCGGACATGTATTTCCTTTTCAAGGACAAATGGAGATGTTCACTTAGACAGTGTGCTAGGCAGGATAGTGCTTACAGCTAACAAAACTATTTTGCATTGGAAAATGTTGTTAGGAGAGTAGATCTCATGTTAATTGTTCTTACCACAAAACAAAACACAGGGGCACAGGGAAATGTTTGGAGGCAATGGATTGGAGTGATCACCTTGAGTACGGTGATGGTTTTAATTAATTTTATTTTATTTTTAAACTTTACATAATTGTATTAGTTTTGCCAAATATCAAAATGAATCCACCACGGGTATACATGTGTTCCCCATCCTGAACCCCCCTCCCACCTCCCTCCCCACACCATCCCTCTGGGTCGTCCCAGTGCACCAGCCCCAAGCATTTTGTAGTACACACATATGTCCAAACTTCTCAGGCTATGTAAGTTAAATAGGTGCAGTGCTTTTTTGTTATTTCATAAAATATAAATTAATAAATTATGAAAAGTAAGTTATCTGACCACAATTAGGAATGAATAACAATAATATATTTACAAAGATCCCCAAATACTTGAAAATGAAAGAGACCTCTCCTAAATGTACTATGGATCAAAAATTACAAGGAAAAAAAAAGAATAAAATTATGAAATTAAGATATATCAAAATTTCTGGAATTCAGTTACATATAGCAATATTTAGTGAGAAATATGTATCCTTAAATGCCTTCCTATAAAAGACAAAAACATAAAATCAATCACTGAGGATTATGCCTTAGGACATTAAAAGGAAAAAATAAAATTAAACATAAAATAAGGAGAAGGAAAAAATTAATATGAGTTTATAAATATAACACATTTTTTAAAAGGTAAGTGACAGAGAAAATTAACAAAGCCAAAAGGTGCTTCTTTGGGAAGATAATAAAATTGGTAATATCTTAGCCAGACTGATGATGAAAAAAGAAACAGATACAACTGAACAACATTAGGAATAAAAGAGGGACCTCTCTACTGAATCTAAGGACATTAAAAGGAGTATAGGAAATATTGTATCTTTTTGTCAAAGATTTTGACAAGTTACATGAAATGAATGAAATCCTACAAAAGTATAACCTAGTAAAACTCACAAAAGATGAAACAGAATATCATATTTGAGTTGATCTATATGTGTGGGAGAAATTTAATTTTGTTATTAAAAATCTTTCTACAAAGAAAATTTCAGGCCCATGGGGTTTTACTGATAAATTCTGTCAAACAGGTAAGAATAAAATAACACCAATTTTCCAAAATATTTTAGAAAATAGAGCAGGGGGAAATACTTCCCAAGTAGCATTATGAGATTAACAATCATAATAATAAAACCTGCCAAAGACATCATCAACATTAAAGGGAACCAAGAAGGAAAAAAAAATGAGACAGAATTATAGACCATTATGCTTCATGAACACAGAATAAAAAAAAAAAAAAAAAAACTCTAAAAATTAGCAAATAAAATGCATTATTATATCAAAAATGGTTAGGGGTATTTGTCTTTGAAAGGACAGAACTATAAGTGTGCTATAGGTTTTTTATTTTACTTACATCTACACCATTTATAATAAGAGCAAAAGAGAAGAGTAATTCAAAGAGAAACTATTTGAAATTTTTGTTAAAGTGTTTTTACCTTCTCCAACTCTTCAGTTTTACACTGAAGAGCAGCAATCCACAACTACCAGAGTAAATGAAGATTAAAAAAAGCCAGAAATTAGAAAACCTTCAACTTGCACAGTAAAAAATGGACAAAAATTACCAAAATCTGTAAAAAAACAGAAACACTCTGTATGATCAAAACTGCCAAAGATAAAACCAATATAAAATTTTAAATTTGTAAGTCCCTAGTTTTAGCAAAATGTTCACCTCGATCTTCTAAATGATTTTGTTTTTCAATATATCCTCTTCAAACAGCTTTCATCAGTTTTACCTCTGTCTTTTTTCATACCCCTTTTGGGGAGGAGAAATTGAAGAGACACTAAGGAACCCAGCTGTTCAATGAACTGTGATGGGACAGGCAGTGCAACAATGAACCTACAACAGTGTTTTTAATCCCCGTTTAACTGACACAGTCCTAGCAGCAGCTAGACCAGCAGTGATGATACTAGCAAAGCAACACAGATCAACTCCGATACCCAAGCAGCCAGTCCGCCATCTTTATTCCCGAGCAAATTTCTTCTTCCACTTTCACTGAACAAGAACTCCAGTCCTCAGGACAGCTGTTACAACTCACAGAAGAACACAGGAAATCATGACCTAAGACAGTAACAATAAGACACGGCTTGGTACTTTAAGAAAAGAAATTGTCTACAGAAAGGATGTAGATACATAAGAATCAGATGACAGGCAACTTTATTTTTAAGGAAGCTATCTAAATAGTATTAAACTTCATAAGCAATACGTTTCAGGTTGGAAGTGTTTACAAACCAGGGAACAGGGTCCAACCACCTGAGTAACATTAGACTCTTGCCTCTACTGAGAACTTCTCCATCACTGATGCCACTGAAATGCATCAGTGGACGGCTGTGGTACCCAACAACCTCAGCTCCCCTTGAAATGAATCGTCTCATCAGCTTATGGAACTCGGCAGAGCTCTTGCCCAAATAACCTGAGTGTGGAGGGATAATAACTGCTACCAGTCAGGGTCCTGAATAAGAAACTCCTAGTCTAGCTAGGAATTTTGGTGACACTTCTGGGAATAAGGCAAACTAAATGGAAACTCTTAAAAAAAAAAAAAAAAAAACAGAAAAAGGCTACATCAAAAAAACTCCAAGGGCCCCTTCTTTTATATTCTGACAATTTAGAAAGTGATTTTGAATTGCTAAAATCATGCATGCTGATATTTTGGAATATCTTGGCTGCTCTAACTTTTATTTGAATGTTAACTTTTAGCCAATGCATTCTTTGTAGCTTTAATCAGCTAAAGAAAGGCCTAGGGGAAAAATGAAATAAACCAAACTATTGATGCATACAACAACTTGAGTGAATCACAAGGGGATTATATTGAATAAGAAAAAGGCCACCTGAAGTTACATCATGAATTAATCCAGTATAACACTCTGACATAAGCCTAAAATGTCAATATGACTTTCTGGAAATGACAGAATGGTAAAAGTGGAGGACAGACTGCTGTTTCCCTGCGGTTAAGGAGTGATGATGGGAGGACTGTGTGTCTGGAGTAGTACAGTGGGAGGGACTCTGACAGTGGCCCCTGGTAGGGACAGATAGCTCTGTGGCTCCATGGTGTCACCTTCTATATCCTAGCTGTATTATCGGACTCAAGTTTTCCGAGATGCTACCATTGGTCAAGAGTGCCTGGGATGTATCTGTATTATTTATTTCAACTGCATATGAATCTTTCATTTCCTCAAAAGAAAAACTTGACTTTAAAAAGGTAAAAAGTTTTCCAATATTCCACAAAAACAGAAGCAAACATGTATAGCAAACATCTGGCAGGAAACATATAAAATGTTTTCCATACCTAATCTCATTTATTCTGAACAATTATCCTATAAGGCAGGTATTATGATTATGTTCATGTTGCAAATGAAGAAATGATTATAAAAAGTTAAGTAATTTAGCCAATGGGCTTCCTTGGTGGCTCAGCAGTAAAGAATGTGCCTGCCAATGCAGGAACCATGGGTTTGATCTCTGGGTTGGGAAGATCCCCTGGAGGAGGAAGTGGCCACCCATCCCAGTATTCTTGCCTGAGAAATCCCATGGACAGAAGCCTGGCAGGCTACAGTTCTTGTAGCCTGAACCTGGTCGTTGCAAAGGAGTGAGACATGACTGAGTAACTAAACAACAACAATAATTTAGCCAGTTAGTCAAATCTCAGAGCTGCAAAATATTTCATTGATCCTCTGTATGTCTCTATAACCTTTATAAGCATGTTATAAGGAAGACCCCCCTGGAGGTTGTGACATGTATGACACATGCATATTCATAAAGGGATGAAAGGGGGATGTCAGCATCCCTCTCAGTAAGCAACATTCCTCTAAGGTAGAGACCAAAAATTTGAACACAGAAGAAAATTTTGATGCAAGCACTTCTACTCCTACTCATTTTCTCAGAACAGTATCATGGTTACACTCTTTCTGAGTGTACTTTGGCAGCAAATTCATACTCATCATCAATCTGACTAGTCATCTTCAAATTTGTCAGGCTCTGAAAATAGGGCTCTTAGTGTTAAATTTGACACCCTATATCAATGCAGGGTAACCCTGAGTAAAGTACGATATAGATGACGCAGGCTTTTCTAATGCACCAGAAGATTCTACTCTTCTTCATTTATCCATTCATCAAATATTTACCAAACATCCAAAAGCATGTAGCATTCTGCAACTCATCAGCCCAGGTAGCTATGGTCTAGCACCCTGTCAAGTTATATAAAGTTTGTGGTCAATTGATTCCTATGATCTGTTTCAAATGAAATGCTAAATTTGTGCTACAGATTTCTTAACCTAAAATCAAAATTTTGTACTCATCCTTGTCAAATTTCATCATGTTTCTCAGAGTATAAGAGAACAAAATGAAAGTGAATGTTGGCAGCAATTACACTTGGGATTGAGGCTTTTTAAAACCACTTACCAGCTGTGTGGTTTGGGTAAATTACCAGACGGCTCTGAGTTTCTGTTTTCCTTATTTTAAAAATGGAACTGAGTCCTCCCCGGGAACTGACCTCAATTGGCTCTGGAGACCTGCATCACCGATGGTTACTCCCTCTCCCTAGAGCAGCCAGCCTTCACTCTTTGGTTGATAAGGGATGGCAAAAGGGCCCCATCTGTGGCATAGTTGAGGGCATCTCAGCATGTCCCTAGGGGCCAACCCAGCTCCAAGCCCCCCGAGGAATCACTGAGCCTTCCCCCACAACAGCATCAGGTGGCTGAGCATCTTCTGTCCTGCCCAGCTTCCTTCTCTTTACTGGAGAAGACTTTCCAAGAGGCACTCACGCTCCCTCCCACCTGCATGTAATCCTCTGCCCCAAGTCTGGATCTGCTTCTCGAAGAACAGAAACTAACATGTGGCTTCTCGACACTCAGCAGATGACCTTGCCCTTTTGTGACAGAGAAAGTAGAAGTCCCCATGTCTATCCCTTTACCTTCCAATCTACCTACCTCAAACTCATCCTGTTCTCATATCCACTGTCCAGCAAACAAAGTGTGTCTTTCTGTGGCCGTCATTTCTGAATCTACACACTGGCCTCCATCCTCATGTCCTCTGTCTCCTTCTCGTCATAATTCTGGTTTCTGAAACGCTCAGACATTCTCCCGTCCTCACTCTCTTGGAACCTTCCTGCCATCAGTCTGCTCCTCCCTTCCCTCTGGTTGAGTCTCTCAGCTGCATCCTGTCTCTGCCATTCTCTTCCTAGATTCTTTGACAGTCTCTATTATGTATTTTAATATTTTCTTCCCATTCTCTCCAGTTCTTCTCTATTTTCATCATCCTTGATTATTCATCTTCTTTATTTCTATTTTCAACCCATGTCTACCAGCTTAGAAGTAAAATTAAATCTTTCAAGAACCTTAAAAACTAGTATTCTCTGACAATCACGGACACCTCTAACGTCCTACACTCTGTACAGAAGAGCGTGACATCTCCGTGTTCACACCTTCAGTGCCTTCATCAGTTCACAGCACTTGACTTGCCAACCACTAACTCCACTGTGGCTGTTCTCACCAAGGTGAGATCACACTGCTGTGCAACAGAGGGTTTCAGCTCTCATCCTCCTGGACACACACATGCACATACACGCCAACACACATGCACACAGCCCACTCACCCCCCCCCACCCTCGGGAATTACCACTCTCCTGGCTTCCACACACAGCCCGTTCTGCTCACAACCTTGTGCCTCCTACTTATCCTTATATTCACTGAACAGTTGTTTTCCCCGGAGGGTCTTTCCTCACTTCCAGGTCAGAGTGCATGTCCCCTCCTGCCATCCCCTTGCATAGGTTATCAAACCCAAATGTGACAGGGACACCTAGGATCAGATGCCATGGGCTTGCCGCCAAAGCCTCCAATTAAACGATATAGGTGGGATTCAGGAAGTGTCTTCTTAAATCCAGGCTCCCAAGTGACGTCAACATTGTTATTATTTTTGATTTTGCTATTCCTTTCTACATCTTCATTTCAATCAAAGCTTAAATAAAGATAGCAAGGCAGAGAAAACTGTGAGTCATTCCAGATATCCAAGACTTAGAGCAATTAGATTTAACACAATCTGAATTCTGACTTTCATAAACTAGTTTTTATACCAACTCCATTAAAGCTTAAATACAAATAGTCAAAACTTACTTTACATATTGTTAGTAGAAATTAATGAGGAAGTGTTTATGAACTGTTTAGTAGAAAGTGTCTATGAAAGGAAATTAGCTCAGTGATTATTCTATCAATATTTATTATTGACACTTTGCCTATTCATCAATTTGGGGGCATCTCTTTTAACAGCAGTGATGCCACCAGCCTACTTTTGCATTTTTGTGAGACTATAATATGCATAACTCTTTAATACATCACTGAATTTAAGTTAGACAAAGTTTATAGTATTAACCTGCTCTATTAGCCTCATTTAGGAATGACATTTGACATGGATCTATCAAATAAAATGGAGATTTTTGAATGAGCAAAACCAAACTTGAATGTGCATATATCTGTTGCTTTTCTGTGTGTTTAACTCCAGAAACTCAATATTGACAGGTTGCATGCATAAAATATTTTATACTGTTTTGACTGGAACCTTCAATTTTGAGTTACAAACAAAGTAATTTTTCAAAGTGACTTCATTGAAAAATATGTTTGGCTTGATATGAAAAGCTATCATTTAAGTTTTGTTGTCAAGCAGTTCATACTTTAATTAGGAAATTAAAATTAAAAAAAAACCTAGGTAATGTTGTTTATAAAGAAAAACATTAAACAAGACCCATCATTTATGCCTTAAAAATAAATCACTAAGTGCCAGCTTTCCCATCCTGTCTGCCCTTTAATTAACACCTGGGTCTCGATCAGATGTGCTTAGCTTCTTTAAGGACAAAAAGGGAAGGCTTTGGAATAGAAAACAAAATCAGAAAGTTAGAAATAATTCATATTGCATCATGGAAAGCACTAGAAACCTCTCTGGTTCTTGGATTATATTTCTAAATTTAGGGATGTAGACCTGGCATCCCAAGTCTAATAAGAGTTTCCAGAACCTTATAGATGCTCCCTAAACCTGATGGCTATTATTAGGAACTGGAGTAAGAACTGAACACAATGTTTTCTTTCCTCAACTCATGTGATAGTTTGAATACAGCTGATGAAGTTGTCTTCATAAACTAAACCAACACACATGAAAGAGTCTGAAGTGGTGGACTGCAACTCAGAGCTCCGTGCTGGCTGTGAAGAGCATACTCCTTAAGTAAGATGATGAAATAGAAATATTTGGGAAAAAGAGATCTTGATGCTACCTATGTTATCACTCAGCATGGGGGCCAATCTTGTAAGGAAACAGTGAGGATGTAAACTATAATAAAAGCAAAAAAAAAAAAAAAGGAATTAGACTTTAACAGAGTTTATAATCCATTTCTGATTTAATAAATGTCTAATTATAGTTGGAATCATTCTATGATTGAATTGCAAAATGTGTTTATGGAGAAAAAGTTCATAAACATAAATTAATTTGTATGCACTTTTGAATTATTTTCACTGAAGGTATTATTTGCACTTTTGCTCCATATTGCAAAATCAAAACAAATAAAAAGATGGATGTTTTAAAAAGCATCTGATCCTTGTCTCCCATAAGATTGTATTGTAGCAGTCTCTATATAGCACAGGGAACTCTACTAAATATTCTGTAATAACCAATAAGGGAAAAGAATCTGAAAAAGAATGGATATATGTGTATGTATAACTGAGTCACTTAGCTATGCACCTGAAACTGGCACATTATAAATCAACTATACTCCAATATAAAATAAAAATTAAATGAAAAAACAGTACTTGATCATTCTGTACTAGTAGAAGATGGTTATAAAACTAGCACTGAGAATTCCAAATGTGGGCAACCGATGTTCCAGTCAATTGGTAACATAATTGCACAACATAATCATCACAGGCAGAGCAGTTAAAAAAATTACAGTAACTGCCCTGTGACCAGTTCTTTAAAATCTGATACTTACTCACTGATGTCTGTAAATATTTATAAAAGCTGATAAATATACATACCTGTGTACTGGTAGGTATAGAAATAATCTATTTTTATTATTTTTATAATTTAAAGGAAGCCCAGGTTGTAATTATAGGTGAGTAAGAATACCAGAAAGTGGCCTTATTCTCAAAATGGAGTACTTTGCAATAGCTAAATGGATGATGGAATTTTATCAAAATTAGTCTCTGCACTATAAAACTGTATTGGTTTTAAATATACCAATGTACCCAGTTCTCCATTTAAAGACATCACCCAGGAAGAAGGATTTAATATAAATTCTACTAGACATTTCATGCATCTAAAAAAAGCTAAGCTACTTTTATATAATAATATTCAGCATATTTCTCAGGGCAGGGGACATTTTCTTTTCATTGCCTGTTGTACTTAGAAGCCTAAGATTGACATAATTCTGATTATCCTGAGAGGAAAAACTTTTTCCTTAGGAAAGCAGTATGTAAATTCTACCAAAGAGGACAATTTCGAATTCTATTACAAATTAGTAGGCATTTCTTGATAACCGTTTAAACTCATTCCAGAGAAAGGTGAAGAAACATGTAAAAAGCCCATTAGTTTGTTCTGGGGACTTGAGCTGGGCATCCAGGGCCCCCTCCCTGGTCCCCTGCTGCCTCTGTTCAGCTGCTGGGAAACCATGGCAGGAAGCCGCCCCTGACCGTGGACCCCTGGTCTCCAGGTTGACCTCCCTGGGATTCCTGTGTGTTCAACAGATTACTGCCTAGAAGAGAATTAAGTCACCTAATTTTCACTGCCTCTAATCTCTGGTAAAATGATAATTAGACATGCAGTTCTTTAAGTTTTAGCGAGTATATTAAATAAGTGAATAGGAGGATTTGGGAAACTCATTTTAAATAAATGTGATTATATTTCTCAACACTGCTAAAAATTAGCATAACATCTTATGTGATGAGAGGAATAAGTTGGATAGAGACTGCATTAAATAACTTTTTCTTTAAATCCAAAAATAATTCATTAGGTGCTTTATTAGGAAATATTTTACCTTCGTCTGGTTTTTAAAAATAATTTTGACAAGCTTTTGAGTTTCCATATTTTCCCTTTGGTCAATTTCCCTTTCCTTTCTTTGTATTATTACTATTTTTTAAATACACACCATTCTTTTAAATGTGTTTTAATCAAAGCAGTTTTGGAGACTGTCATTGTAAGTGGACTTTACATAATTACTTCAGACTTTTCAAGTCACAGATTTTCTCAGTACATATTTTTCTTTGCTTCTTCTCTCTCACTCTCTCCCTCTCATTTCTTTTTCTATGTGGAGAGTCATTCATAAAGAGGGTAGGTTTTATTCACAGAAAAGGCCCCTTACAAATGCTGTGAACAAATCTACATTTATGTAAATTTCAAGATGTGCCATAGTTTGAACAAGTTTTGTTTTAAATATTTAAACCATGTTATTAACTCAAATGTCCTTGTGTCTAAAACCCTGAGCCCTAAGTTATACAAGCCAGATTGACTATTTTCAGGTTTATATTAACAAGAAAACAGAAAAAAATAAATTTTGCATTATGCAAATAATTAAAGTATACTTTACATATATTTACATATCATTTTGCTAATTACACTAAAATCACCTTTACATTAAAAAAAGTCTCTCCTAAACAATTTAAATTAACCAGCTTTTAATTTATATGTGATAAATACAAATATAATAGATAAGTTATACTTTATATTTGATATGATGAACACTAAAGATATGAAATGTTAAATTTTATATATAATGTTAAATATATAATATAAATTAATTAAATATAATATATAATGTTATAATATGTGATATTAAATTTTAATATAAATATTAAATTAAAGATAAATTAGTTATTTAACAACAACAGGTGCAATCCACTTGAATTTGACTTGAAAAATTAAATAGAAGCTACACAGATTTATATGTTGGCTCATGATGTAAAGGAGTCTATTGTAAAATTTTTCACGTTCTAATAATGTTCTCTACATCATATGTGTGTGTGCTTGTGTGCTCAGTCATGTCAACACTTTGTGACTACATGGAGTATGGCTCTCTAGGCTCCTCTGTCCATGCGATTTCCCAGGCAAGAATAATGGAGTGGTTTGCCATTTCTGTCTCCAAGGGATCTTCCCGACCCAGGGATTGAACCTGAGTTTCCTACATCTCCAGCACTGGCAGGTGGATTCTTTATTGCTGTGCCACTGGGAAGTCCCTTCTATATCACATAAGAAGGCCAAATTGAAATATATATATATATAAAATGATAGGATGAATGCTCATCTTTTCTATTCAAAAACTGAATATCAGTGGGTTATGACTGAGAGAGGAGAGACAGTTCATAAGAACAGTAACAACAAGTGTGAGTCCTGTGTGCAGGTGGCTGAAGGGATCCTGTGGGGATGGCGGGGTGGGGGTGGTGGTGGTGTGTGTGTGTGTGTGTGTGTGTGTGTGTGTGTGTGTGTGTGTCCCTGGGGATTTAGATGTGAGGCACTCCATGCAGGGGCGATGTCATTGTCGTCTGGAAATGATCCTGACTTGGGTCTGTGCTGTACACCGAGGGTGACGTCCCTATGTGTGACCCAGGGTGAGCCAGGGGACGGGGCAGTGATGAAATAGAGAGGAGTCAAGTGCCACCTGCAGGACCCAGGCAGACTCAGCTGGGACTCGGCCTCAGAGGGTGGCAGGGCGTGGGTGGTCCTAGGAGGGTCAGAGGTGCACACAGGCTGGTGGCTTTACCGTGAGGAGGGGGGAATCAGGACCACGTGTGGACTGGGGATGGAGCAGCAGTGCAGGGGGGCATCCGCATGTCAGTTGTGGGTGTCTCATCTTGATACGCTCACGGGGGATGTCAAGCCAGTGGGGTGACTGCAGAGAAAGTTAGAAGACGGGTCTTTGCTGGGATGGACTCAGTGGAAGCTGCCATGATACAGATGCATTGCAAAGCCAGGCGGGTGCTAGCTCCCAGGAGGAGAGTTTAGGGTTAAGATTCCAGCAAGAATAATGGTATAACTGAGATGTTGATCTAAAAAATGCATGATGAGCCCTAGATAAACAAGGCTGATATACACAGAAGTTTTATGTAGGAAAGAATGCTCAGAAATTATTTAAGGGAAGCCTGGTGTGCTGCAGTCCACGGGGTCACAAAGAGTCAGGCAAGACAGAGCAACTGAACAACAAGTATGTATAATTGTTTGGTTTTGCATTGGAACCTATTTAGAAGTAAAATGTTGCAAGCTAATCATGAGCAAGAATAAAAGACATCCTAAACTCTCAAAGCACATTCTGTCTCAGTATTTTATTTTTGTGATTATACAAAAAATAAATAAAATGCCATGCATTAAGGAAGAAGAACAAAATATTTCTTAACTAAAAATTGGAGGCTGTCAGAGATAAGACGATACTGAAATAATTGCATGGTTCCTTCAGCATGTCCAGAGCATTGGTTTCCTATAATAAGTGAAGATGGGCTCCGAGACCAATTTCCTCTCTTCAGAATGGAACTACTGAGTTGAAACTCACTGAAAGTCATCCCAGACTTTCCCTAATAGCTCTTCAGGCAGCGGGAAGGACAGAAAACAGGCCCTTGGAGATCATGTTGTATCTGAGTCACTGCATTTGGGTCAGCCCAAGAATAGGACAGGCCTGAATTTCCCCATGGAACTTCCAGAGTGGTCCCCACAGAAGCTTGAAGCTCTAGACCAAACACAAAGTCACACAGGGAAGGAAATTGTACCAGAGGAGCTCAATCTAAAAAATGTAAGAATCTCTGAATTAATAGGGATGGGCTCTAAATTTAAGAAAGCCAATAAAAATTTAAAAAGTAACAAATCTAGACTTTAAAATCTGATAGTAAGGGCTGATAAACTACCCCATGAAAAGGTACCTTTTGTCTGTGCTGTGACAAAATCAAACTACAGATTTCAAAAAAAAAAAAAAACTACTAAGACATTTGTTGAGGAAAGACATAACTCAAACCAACCAAGGACTGGAAAACCAGTCACTCATTCCTCCACATGTAATCTTCTAAGGAAATTACGAGAACATCATATGGGGCTGTTATTTCTCACCCAAAAGCAAGCATTGAATTTGTCCCACAGTACCTTGTAACCTATCACCTTTGACCTACTTAATGATGGCGTGGGTCTCAGGTAAAGAATTCATCAGGGGCACCCCTAAGTTCCAGAAGTTTTCATTTATTCCAATTTTATCATCATTGCAGAGGAGAAGCTTTATTGCTGAAAGTAATTTAGATGTTTAAGCCAATGTATCAATCCAAAGAGGTGGGTAGCGGTGAAATATCTGGCAATTATTTTTCCATCCCCCACCTTTTTTCTAATTAATTGAGCAAATTAATCATGAATTCATCATTCATGAATCTGTATTCCCTGATTACCACAAAAAGAAGTGTGGTCGTCAGCAATCCTGTTCCCTGGTGTTCACACAAGGCAGTTGAAAACTATGTCTGCACAATAGCCTGGCATGGAACTTCAGAGCAGCCACATTCACAGTAACTGCTGAAACTGGAGTCAACCAAGATGTCTTTCAGTAAGTGACTGAATCAACAAACTGTGGTCCAGACAGACAGTGGAGTATTGCTCAGCTAAAAAGAAATGAGCCGTCAAATCCTGAAGAGACATGGAGGAAACTTAGATGTGGATGACTAAGCGAAAGAAGTCAATCCAAAAAGGGTACATGCTACATGATTCCAACACTATGATGGTCTGGAAAAGGTGAAACTATGGAGAAGATAAAAAAGAGCTGCAGTTTGCCAGAGGTCACAGGGAAGGAGGGAAGAAGAGGCACAGAGAATTTTTAGGGCAGTGAAAACTACTCTGATTTATACTATTAATAGAACTAAACTATTATGTCTGCATCACTATATTGCTGTTGTTTAGTTGCCCAGTTGTGTCTGACTCTGCAACCCCATGGACTGTAGCCCTATCAGTCTCCTCTGTCCAAGGAATTCTCCAGACAAGAACACCGGAATGGGTAGCCCTGCCCTTCTCCAGGGGATCTTCCCGACCCAGGGACCAAACCTGCATCTCCTGCACTGGCAGGCAGGTTCTTTACACTGAGCCTCCAGGGAACCCACTGAATGCACGACACCAGGAGGGACCCTAAAGTAAACGGTGGACTGTGGGTGACGATGACGTATCAATGGAGGTTTATCAGCTGTAACACATGGACCGAATGACGAGGATGCTTGTGATGGGGCAGGCTGTGCATGAGTGGAGGCGGGGTGGATGGGAATCTTTGTACCTCCCTTTCAATTTTCCTGTCAACCTATGGCTCTAACAAAATCTATTAAACATATTTAAAAAAATAGAAATGGGGCTATACTTTCCCTCATTGAGCCCATTATGTTTTATGGGCCATTCACTCATTTCCTTCTACTTTGTTTATCATTGTAGCTCAGCACATAGAATATGTTCACTAAATAAAGACTGACTAAATTAATCAGTTATCATACAGGATGGTTAGAATCAGAAACTGTTTTCTTATTTGTAATGGATAAAACTTAGAACCAGAGAACTGGAATACAGTCCCAGATCTTTGTAAAAAAATTGGATAATGATGGACCCCTTATTTATAAGTGCCTCAGTTAAGTCTTTATATCATGAGACAAAGATTCATGCTTACTTCACAGTGTGGCTCCAAGAATTAAACATAGCACATATGAAAAAAGATGTGAATAACAACTGAATGCTAGATATAGTTCTTATTAAAAGTAGTTGTAGTAATACATGGCACATAAGAAAAATTTAACTTCCTTCTGTAATAATTATTGCTCTTAGTGGACTCCAATTCAAACTCATAGACAGAGTGAATTAGAAGATTATTCATTGTAATATGATTTTGGTAACACCTGGATTAGTGAAATGACTTAAGGGGGAGTTAATCTGGAACGTAAAGATTAAGTATTGAAAACATTTTAATGTTTTCTGTGTTTAATATAGGGATGTGGGCCCTTAGAAGGAAGCAAGCACATTCAACACAAGATTAAAATTTGAAAAATAAAAATTCAAAGTAGTTGTCAGATGGTAGGTAAATAAAAACGTTAGCTTCAGCATGGTGGAAAGTCTCACGGCCCAGTGACTTCCAGTGGCCGAAGCCTGCAAGGCCTTGGAGCAGGGGTTGGCTCCCAGCCACAGACGGGGCTGGGTCTCATCAGTAAGAGCACCAGATCCCAGCCGCTTAACCAGAGGTCAGTGACAAGGGCCCCGGACCCTCTGCTCCGCAGAAAAGAACCCCCGCAGAGACAGAAAGTGAAGCAAGTAAAGCATTTATTAAGGGAAATAGTACAGTACATGTGGTCAGGTATATAAGCAGACTCAGAGAGAGGGTCCCCGAGTCGTGCCCTCATAGTGGTTTGAACTACTCTTTTTTTTAAAATTAATTCATTTATTCTAATTGGAGGCTAATTACTTTACAGTGTTGTGGTGGTTTTTGCCATACATGGACGTGAATCAGCCACGGGTTTGAACTACTTTTATGGAGCGTGTTTTCCAGGTTCCCTTTGGCCAATCATTTTGATTTACCTGGTTCACAGACCGTATTTAGTACATCTCAGGATCCTCCCGTGTGTGCACACACATCTCTTACTCGATATGCATTTTATCAAAAAGGCTTCTGGGTTGAACATTCCTTGACACGACTCTGATTTGACCTCCAAGGAGCCTTTCTGTACACGTGTGTTCGGAGAGGCCTCCTTACTTCAAGAACGAGAGATATGTGGTCTGCGCAGGGCCTAGCCTCCTCCTCTAATTGTTCTGCTTTCTCGTCTTGGAGTTTTGGTCTATAGGGAATGAACCTCCAACTGCTTGACCCTGGGGGGGGGGCGGTCCCATCTGCCTCCTGCCTCTGGAGTGCCTCTGTCATGTCCATTGTTTTATACAAAGTGCTAGTGTAATGGTGTGTGGCATTGCCCCTTTCCATGAGAGTTCATCTATTGAAAATGTGAGAGAAAGAGCAGAATCTGAACGTAAAATTTAATGGCACTTCAAACACAGGAATTATTATTATTGTTGTTTTTTTTTTTGAGAACTTGTAAGTCAGATGGAACTGCAATCCATAAAACAGTGACTCCTATATGGCCATCTAGTTTTTGACCAGGGACACAGAATGGCTAGGAAAGTTCTAAAAGAAAAGATCTCAACAACAAAGGCAGAACTGAGATTCCCTCTCTCTAATCAGATTTCATATGAAACCCTCACAAATTAGAATAATATGTCTTACAGCTTCAGAATGAAGCTAATTTCAACACTATTCCATACACATACTCTGAATAGAATCTAATTATATTAAAATGAATACAATGTGTTTCAGATGTAATAGCATTTCAGAATAAAATGCAAGAAATTCAGAACTAACAAAGCTGTTCATCAAGAATCATACCAAGAAACACAGCATCTTACTCTTAATCTTTTTCCTACGAAATACAATGTTTCATAAGCTGGGTCATCATTTACTCAAGGTTATATGCCATAAAACATGGACAATCATGACATATTGATATGCTTTGATTGTCATCTAGTTTTATGCTTGATTTTTAGGACAGTTGCTCAGCTGTGAAGTTACCACCAAGATCTGAGAAAGTGGACTCAGGAATCAACTGATTGCAACTTAAAATTTGGGAACTTAATATCCTCTAAAAGAAAGAAAGGTTCAAAGAAGTGGAACCTGGTTCTCTGTGGCCAGTTATCAATTTTCCTTCCTGCAGTCATTCCCCTAAATTCTGTTCATTCAGTAACACTGATTCCCAATCATCCCCATTTCAGACTGATTTCAGTTGTAGTCATCACAAATAGGAAGAGACTGTCATGAAAAGTGGCCTCCTCTCATTTGTAAGGCCATATTATCAACCCCATTCATCTATCCACATACTCACATGCAAGAATTCACTGAGAATCAGGTAAGAGACAGAACCCGTATTAGGGATGAAGGCCTCATTTAGAAGAAAGTTAAAAACCACTTCACAGCTATGCAAGAGACAAGAATACAAACAAATTATATCAAACTCATGAAACAGTTGATGAGTCCATGATCCATGCCAAAAGCCAAGAGACAGGGATGTCAAGATACATAAAACTGGACCCAGGCATCAAAGAGCAGGGCTTCCTGAGGAGGGAATGGGGCACTAATATGCACGATACTGGATGCTTGGGGCTGGTGCACTGAGACGACCCAGAGGGATGGTACAGGGAGGGAGGAGGGAGGGGGGTTAACACTGATTTAGGGACTTTTGGAAGGTTTCTTATGAGTGACCCCAAACCTGTTTATTAGTGGTGAGTGAAGATTCCTGAGATCCAAGAAACCTTTGTAAAAGAGTCAGTGGGAGCAGAGATGGACGCAGGTAACAGCTCTCCTGTCAGCTGGACATATCCCATTGCATGTGTTTCTTCAGCCCTGAGACCACAGGCTCTGCCTTCCGATCTGCACGAGCCTTATTTATCTACATGCACACCCCCTCAAAAGCCTTCCCTCTCTCTGCTGCCCACCGTGTTCTGCTCCGTTCACCTCTTTCTTTAGACCTCGACCCTATTTCCTGAAGGAGCAGACCCGGTGCAGATCCCCTCCTTAAAGTCGCAGCCAGGCTTCCACTCCAGGGACCCCCGTGAGCCCCACCAGCCACTTTGGTGTCAGAAGCCCTAGCCTGACTCCTACAGTGTCTGGCACAGTGTGAGCATCTTCGTTAACAGATCTAGGTACAATTTGGAAAGAGGCGTGGCATATGCTCATCAATCAATCAAGCCATTAATTCTCCCGCAAAATTTTTAGATACTAACTTCCTTAGCTTCTGTATGAAGGATGCCGTCTGATCAGTAAAACACAAGTGATAACGACAACGAGGCTCTGTCTCTTCCTCTCCGACCTGGACCTCACGTGACCTCTTTTCCCCTAAAACGAGCAGCGCTCCCAGAGCTCCCTGTCACAGCAGCGCCCTGAGGATCATTCTGGGCGCTCTCCGCTCCCCCCGGTCCTCTTGGCCCCTCCTTCTCCATCTATTCGAGCCCCAGTTGGATTTCCACCACCTTCAGGGATGATCCTGCGCACCAAGTCCTCTCTGACCCTACTCACGCATGAGGATACCTCTTCCTTCAGATTCCTAAAACATTTGCCAAACAATGCCATTCATTCTTTTTGACTCCTGCATTTGTTACTTTATAAGATAGTACGTGGACACTCGATACGAGATCCCCCCTCTACACATACTCTGAAGTGCACAACGCACCAGTGTCAATGGCAGTACGGGGTTGCACACAAGGTCTCCAGGGATGATCCATCCTGCTTAACAGAAACTTTATGCCTCTCGGCTGGAAATCCTCCTCTTTCTTCTCCCCTGGCAACTGCCATACCTCTCTTTGAGTCTATGAATTAGGCTATTTTCGGTTATTCATGTAGGTAAAATTGTGCAATATTTGTGGGTCTGTCACTGGCTTCAACGTTCACCCAACTCTGTCAAGTACTGCTGCTAAGTCGCTTCAGTCATGTCCAACTCTGCGCAACCCCATAGACGGCAGCCCACCAGGTTCCCCCGTCCCTGGGATTCTCAAGGCAAGAACACCGGAGTGGGTTGCCATTTCCTTCTCCAATGCATGAAAGTGAAAAGTCAAAGTGAAGTTGCTCAGTCGTGTCCGACTCTTAGCGACCCCATGGACTGCAGCCTACCAGGCTCCTCCATCCATGGGATTTTCCAGGCAAGAGTACTGGAGTGGGGTGGTAGGCCTAAAAATACGTAAATCAACAGGTCTCATGTTAAGTATTTGTGCCAAAATATACATGAATAATAAAGCAGAGGCTGAAACTGGGTAATTATAGAGAAACTTGGTTCTGGCCTTTGACCAAAATTGTCAATAAACACTTTTTTTCTTTTTTAAAAACTAAATTAAAAGGGAGGGGGAAGATAGCATGTAATAGAGTGAGCATATGCTTTAGAACCAAAGAGCTTTCTGATGCTGGGAAAATTACACCCTCTTTCTGATCCTTGGTTTGCATGTATGTAAAAACAGGCAACTGCCGTCACCTAGGTGAGTGTGGGGACCAAGTGAGATGATGTTTAGTGCGCACATACTGATGGAAATTGGCAGGCATGCAACAAATTGCAGTTCCTGCATCTTCTTTGTGTTTTCTTAGTATTTTTTTATCAAAGGAAACATTTAGTAAAGGAAAGCTGATGGCATCTACATCTTGCAGTCCTTCTTTCACCCTATCGCCTACCTTCCCATCCTCTCCCTCAGCCACCTGCTCTGTGGTGCTTACAGGGAATAAGCAAGTTCACTAGCCACTTGACCTTCAGAACATTAGGTAGCCTGGCTAAGCCGCATTCTCATCACCCACAAAATGAGTGAAGATGGTCATCTTGGAGAACTGTTGATTGATCAACTGAGAAAACATATAAAGCAATTAGCATAGTCTGGCAGATAGCAGAAGCTCAAGATACACTGTTTCAGTGCTGATTATGATGATAAGAATGATCATGACTTTGATGATGAAAAAATGGTGCTTCAAATTGTCATTCAGGCTAGAGGATTGTTTCTTACTAACAGATAAACTCCCTTATTGTTGCCCTGGGGGAAAGTGCCAACAAAGATAAAGTAAAAACAAATATAAACTGTAACAGCACAGGCCTCAGAGATTTGAGAAAGCTTTTTTTTTTTTTTTTTAACCAGAATGTCTTCTGCACACTGGGAACAAAGAACAGAGTCAGTGCATTTGAAGATGAAAACCATGAGAGCGCGGACCAGTCTCTGAAACCACCCTCTCAGCACACAGGGAAAGCCGAGCAACTCAAAGTGCCTGGAAAGACGTCTGACCTCCGCAACAGCTGATCATCTCAGAATATACAGAGCGAGACAAAACAAGACAGGGGCAAGGATAGAAACATCCCCCCGACTATTTGGGGCTTATTTCATGCACAATCCGCAATCTGCAATCGCCCCTGAGCAGCTTGGGGGTCAGGGGTTCCAACCCCTCAAGTCACACCTTTCCCACAGCCTTACAGTGACACTTGGTACCCACAGTCCCACAGCCAAAATCAGTCATAGGGTGTGTCGTGCCATATTTATTGAAAAAATATACATATAGGTGGACTCACACAGTTAAAATCTGTCCATCTTGTTTAACACACTCAACCAGATTTTAAAGGACTTGATGATTAATGTAGAACCAACCAGTACTCTTCCAGGAAGTCAGTCTTTCCACATCCGTGGACATACATATGTGTATGCATTCTTGTTTGTTTGTATTTTACTTGACTCATCTCTGTTGTGCTACCCAACGTTCATTGTTAAAGGGCCCTCCTTGTGCAGTAAAAGAAGTACAGGCAGACTGAATCAACCCTGCAGCTTCCCTGTTGCCCTGGCCCACAGCTCTGCTGGCACTGGCTGGGTGGGCGCACACCTCCACTTGGCATACGGTGTCTCTTTACTGCTGTGACGCTGCTAAGACAAAGGCCCCCATCTGCAGTTTTCTCTTCTGCTTCACAAATTATACAGATTAAAAAACAAATACACAGACTCAGGGAACTCAAACCGGGGCCCTGTGACAACCTAGAGGAGTGGGAGGGAAGCTCAAGAAGGTGGGGACATATGTATACCTGTGGCTGAGCCACATTGATGCATGGCAGAAACCCACACAATATTGTAGCTATCCTTCAATTAAAAATAAACAAACAAAAAAACATATGAATGATTTGGTAAGCAGAGAGTTCCTTTGTTTTATGAAAGTCCATTTGAAAACATCCCAGATCAGCAGTTAGCAAGACCTTAATAGTGCATTGGGTAATTAAAAAAAAATCTTTCTTGATATGAATACTTGAAATTGATGAGAGTCTAATGGTGGTGTCATCAAACCACATCCCGCAGGAAGGAGACAGTGCTGAGTGATGGAAGGAAGCTTTTGTTTATGATGACAGCTGCTGGCCCAGAGGTCTATAATGTCACAGTGGATGAAGAACCTCCCACTCTTGGCAGCATTTGACTTGCTGATACCCATCACCTAGTCAACAGCCACTGTCTTCCCTAGTAACACACCACAGGTGCCCAGGGACCCAGCTGTAGTCAGTTTGAATGTGGCTGGGAGACCCTTGAGTCTTGTCATTCCAACCTTTGCCACAAGGCATTCTGACAGAGGCATGGCCATTCCTATTCTCAGGTATGTGGATATGCTGAGTGAGCCTTCTGATCTTACAAACTTTCACCTATATGGTGTTTTATTTCCTAAATAAATGCTCTTAAAACAAAACAAAAGAATCATAATAACTCAGATCTCATAAATGGCTTCTTAGGTTGCTTTTCCTACACAGAATGACTATTTTTTTGAACTTAGGACAAATGCTCCTTGCTTTTCTGTAATTTTTTTAAGATACATTATAATGTATGTATTATCAGGAGGATTAGAAAAGCCACGGCCTTAGCTTCACACACACACACACACACACACACACACACACACACACACGTGTATGTGTGTGTGTATATATATAAATAAATACATCCATTTTTTGTCTTTTTTCCTATAGCACAAAGTTGACATTGGTAATGTCAGGAGGTTGACCCTTCTGGAGAACGTCCTTCCTGATTCTGTCATAATACATTTAAGTAAGTCCTTGGTTAATCTCAGGCAGAGATCAAGCCTGTCAGTTGTGAGGCAGAATTCTTTGAAAACCCAGTGACAGCCGGGAGGCTTATGACCACTGAAATGTCAGCTTATCAGGAGAGGATGACTCTGAGGCCTGAAAGGATTCAATCCAACTCAAAACTCATATCCACTTAAATCCTCCCTTTCTTGGCCTTTCTCTGCCCCAAATTAAAATACTCCAGTAATCAGGACGCTCGCTAAGACTGTTGTTCTAAAATGTGTCTAATAGGTCCCAGCAGGCTTTTTCAATTCTAACTAGTCCATGACAAGCTCAGGAGACAAACTTTCCCTTTCATCATTCACGTACTTCCCTCCTGAATAACCTGCTGATGTCAAGAAGGAATCTAGCTCAAGATCCGGGTCCTTAACTCTATTCAAAAGGTTACAGCACATGCCAACTGTCAGGGTTACAGACATAGTTTAAAAATAAATGGCAAATCCCCTGGCAATTTACACAGGTGTGTAATTAGCAAATAAAATACCTGTATTCTAAACCTTTTCCTTTAGGGCAATGTTAACTGACCCAACCGGTTAGAAATGTTATGTCATGTGGCCATGCCGTTCGAATCTGAGCCCCATAAAGACCTAGTCAATGGCCTCTGTCTTTGAACATCAGATAATAGTTATTTTCTGGAGTGGGCATATACACATGCAAAGAGAGAAAGAAGCACACATCTGTGCAGCCTTGGTTTTAAATTCCAGCTCTCTAATTACTATCAGGGAATCATTCTTTACTTCTTACAAATTTCCTCTCTCCCTCCTGGTGGTTCAGGTGGTAAAGAATCTGCCTGTAATGTAGGAGACCCAGGTTCAATCCCTGGGTCATAAAGATCCTCTGGAGAAGGGAATGGCTACCCACTCCAGTATTCTTGCATGGAGACTCTTATGGACAGAGGAGCCTGATGGGCTACAGTTCGTGGGGCTGCAAAGAGTTGGACACAACTGAACGATTAACACTAACACTGTAAAATGATGTATCCTAATACATTTAGCTTCATGAGTGTATATTTGCTCCCAAACTCCTTCAGCTACATACATTAAATATTTACAGCTTTTTCCCAATCAGCCATATCTAACAAAGCAGTTTAAATTTTTTAAAGGTTAAATACTATAAATGTGAAACAATGCAGTAATAAGTACTTGATATATTATATAAATACATTTACTCTGATCCATTTATTATATATTTTATGTAATCTTAACAACCTTTAATTGTTATTAAAACTCTGTTACTTCAAATTCCTCCAATGTGATCAGAAATTGGAGTGAACGTTCAATGAAAAATCATGCGAGTTCTCTAATCCCAGGAATTATGGTAAGAAAAGTTGATGCTTCCCACATCACACAAGTTATTCTATTTGCTTCCAGAGAGGACTGAAAGGACCAGTCCCGCAGCTGCCTCTCCTGCACAGACCTGACCCCTCACAGGGCTGTCAGGAGAAAGATCTGCTGTGATGAATGCACTTCTCCCTATGTGCCCAGCTCTGTCGCCTCCTCCTAAAACCTTCTGCTCCAGCCCACATGGAACTTGCTGGAACCCTAACGCTCTGGGCATCCACACCAGCCAAGACTCAAGCCCAGGTTTCCTATTCTCCACTCTTCAACCATTACAACACACATGTCCTTCAGAACATGTGAATTAAAGGGCATCTCCTTGGAAAGGCTGACGTGACCTCCACTCCCCCAAGGCAGAAGTCATTGATGATTTGTTTCCCCAAATTAAAAATAAGCCAGCAATCAGGACATTCACTATGGCAGCTTTTCTAACACGTGCCTGGTAAGTCCTTGCCAGTCATCATCCATTTGATATTTAATTCATTCTCTAGTGTCACAGCTTATCATTATCATTGTTATTATTTTAACATGTCCATCTTCCCTTTTGGGTTCTAAGCATGAGAACATGAAGGTTGATGTTTATCAATTTCTGTTTGTTTAGACTAAGCTCCTACTACACTTGAATGCATGTGGTTGTACAAGACACACTCTCTCTATATATAATGGAGCCTGACTCCATTTTTTATGTTTAGCTGACTATATAAGAACTTTGAAGCCTCACAAGTCCCTTTTCATCCTCTGGCCCACGTCTCAACAAGCAGGCAAGAATTCCTGCCTGTTTGCTCCTTTGGTGTCAGCAGAAGGTTCAGATCACAGAGCCCCTGCCTGCACAGGGGAACCTGAGCAGGTCCCCCACCCACTAACCATGACAGATCCCAGACGAAAGGTGGTGTCTGCTGTTCTCTCCTCTGAGACCTCAGGTATGTGATTCATAAACCTTTTCCTGTCCTTTTGGGGAGCATTTCCAGTCTCAACATTCAAATAAAATTTGGGTGGGGGGGTCCCTCCTATATCTCCAGTGTGGTCACAACATGTGCACACATCTGTGCTGATGCATCTGCTCCATTCTACCTGATTATGTTTGCTTTCATAGGGTCAGTCCCCACCATCTTCCTTTAGATCAAAGCCTGTGAGTGCTTAGCCTTAAAATTTACAGCTTTTCTCAGAAGCTACTTTTCTGTTGAGCTATTAATGTGTGAAATCATTTTATGAGAACATTTTAGATTAGAGAGCATGGAATTGGGCTCCCTTGTTTTGTACCGAGAAGAGCTGAGCAAAGGAATAGTAAACAAGAAACATTATAACCAGTCAACCCTAAAGGAAATCAACCCTGAATACTCATTGGAAGGACTGATGCTGAAGTTGAAACTCCAGTACTTTGGCCACCTGCTGTGAACAGCCAACGTACTGGAAAACATCCTGATGCTGGGAAAGATTGAAGGCAGAAGGAGAAGAGGGCGACAGAGGATGAGATGGTTGGATGGCAACACTGATTCAACAGACATGAACTTGGGCAAACTCTGGGACATAGTGAGGGACAGGGAGGCCTTACGTGCTGCAGTCCATGGAATGGCACAGAGTCAAACGTGACTTGGTGACTGAAGAACAGGAACTACATTTCTCGTCAGTTTCACAGAAGAGCCAGCTACCATCCTGCCAATAACCAGGTAAGAACCAGAAGAAATGCACAACCCAGCATCATGATCTGGAGAACTGTTGGCTGTGTGATGACCTTTACAAAGGTCTTTAAATGCTTCCTTTAGATCAAAGCATGTGAGTGCTTAGCTTTAAATTTTTAGTTATTGTTTTTTTTCTTTTGCATCCATTAAGATCAATCCCACAGTAAGTGAGAATTATAGAACAGTAGTTTAAACAAGTTTGCTCATAGCTACTGTGATCCTGCCAATTCTATCATAATAGAACACTTTCGCATGGGGAAAAAAAAGCAATTCAATTAAAAACTACATTATAGAAATGCTAAGGGTCTAATTTCAACTCATGATGGCAAGGAAATTTAACGTTAAGACAGCAAGTGTGTGTTTTAATGTGCTCTCAGCTCCCTAGATGAAATACACAATCACCAATAATGTAAGACTGAAAATCAGATGTCCTTCTCTGTGGTTGAAATATACATCCTGAGTTAAATGCCAAGGGCAAAAAGCTCACATGAATGTCAAAGGGAACCCTCAGATTCCATATAGAGCTGCATTCAACTATAAGGTTGGAATTTTAATTTTCACTTAATTTCATTGCTTTTGTGGCTTTCAGCTCAGTTCAGTTCAGTCACTCAGTTGTGTCTGACTCTTTGCGACCCCATGAATTGCAGCATGCCAGGCCTCCCTGTCCATCACCAACTCCCGGAGTTCACTTAAACTCACGTCCATCGAGTCGGTGATGCCATCCAGCCATCTCATCCTCTGTCGTCCCCTTCTCCTCCTGCCCCCAATCCCTCCCAGCATCGGAGTCATTTCCAATGAGTCAACTCTTCGCATGAGGTGACCAAAGTACTGGAGTTTCAGCTTTAGCATCATTCCTTCCAAAGAACACCCAGGACTGATCTCCTTCAGAATGGACTGGTTGGATCCCCTTGCAGTCCAAGGGACTCTCAAGAGTCTTCTCCAATACCACAGTTCAAAAACATCAATTCTTCGGCGCTCAGCTTTCTTCACAGTCCAACTCTCACATCCACACATGACTACTGGAAAAACCATAGCCTTGACTAGACGGACGTTTGTTGGCAAAGTAATGTCTCTGCTTTTGAATATCCTATCTAGGTTGGTCATAACTTTCCTTCCAAGGAGTAAGCGTCTTTTAATTTCATGGCTGCAATCACCATCTGCAGTGATTTTGGAGCCCCAAAAAATAAAGTCTGACACTGTTTCCACTGTTTCCCCATCTATTTCCCATGAAGTGATCATATAGTACTTCTGAAATGCTTTCTCAGAGCTCAGGTGTACTTTAAGAGCAGAACTATGTATAGGAAAGTGGTCTATAGGAAAGCATTTTGGGGGATGAGTAAATAATAATAAGTTTATTATTATTTACTCAATCAAGAAATACTTACTGAATACCGTTTTGTGCCAGAGAGAGATGCAGCCCTCATGAAGGTCTGTCTTAGGGGGAGGGGAACAGAAATATGGTAACAAACAAAGATGATCAATAATCACCTGACAGGGTATCAGTAGGTGGCACGTGCTCTAGGCTGGCTGGAGCAGAGTGGAGGGGACCAGGTTACAGTCGGGAGGTGGGTTCTGACCTGATGGGCAGGCATTCCCTCCAGGCTAGACAACGCTGGGCTAACCCATGGCAAAATCAATACCTTTCTATGCTTCAGTAAAACAAGAGCTTTCTTCTCATTGAAGCTGTTTCTCCAAACCACAGAAGGTGCATTCATCCTCAGTAACTCAGGCTCCCAGTCTGCAGAGGCTATAACACCTCGTGGCATGACCCTCAAGTACCAAAACAGGTCAAGACGTGGCCCTGAGCTGGCTCCTCTCAGCTTCAGCTCAGAAGAGAAACCATTCCTCTGCCCTCACCCTGTGATCTGGAGCAGGCACAAAGCCTTGATTACTGCAAGGAAGTGTAAGGGAGCAGACAGCATCGGGGTGCAGTGCTACCATTTCTACAGAGACAGGTCAGACGTCTTGGGGTGTCGGGAAGACCCAAGAACAAATGCAGAGTCTTGGATGCAAGGGTGCGCCTGCGAGGGGAGGGAGCTGCTGGCTGCTGTTGATCACACGGATACTTGGTGAGGGCAGACCTCCTGCCTCTGCTCCACGGACACACAGGGGACCCTGGGTCAGCCTTCTGGGTCAGAGGAGTAACCAGGAGCCTGACTTGTCAGACTTGAGCCTGACAATCAAAGTATTATTGCATATGTTCCTACCAGTGGAAAAATACTCTGGAGCTTCCTTAAAATTCTAACATGAAGGGTCCATGATCCATGATACCTAAGCATGTGTGCATACACATACACTCACACACACACACACACACACCCTTACACTATATTGGACTACCACAAAAGTTCTTTGGTAAATATTACTTAAGAGATTTCACTGATGTCTTAAGTTCTATAGAATTTAAGAAGAAAAGAAAAATGGAGTCAGTTTGAGTGTTTTTCTATTTGGTTTAAACAAGCCTTGCTCAATGGAAATATGATGTGAGTCAGTTATGAAATCTACAGCTTTGTACAAGTCACAGGATACTTTGAACAGAATGGGGTGAAATTAATGTTATTTCGTCAATATAATGATGTCTATGTAAGGTATGATTTTAATGGGTATTTGATATAAAAATAACAAGATGAAAATCTGGTGCGTGCTTACTAGTATAGCAGCTGTCAGCTTGGACAATCTGCCTGTCAAGGCAGCCAGAATCCCGGTAGCTTGGGGTGAAGTGCTCAGGGAGCTCAGTTCAAGGCCAACATCCGGTACCCAAGGCCAGAGGGCTCAGAGAAGTCCTCTACTCCTTCAGGTCAAACACACATGGACCCAAAAAGCCATGAGCAAAACAAAAACCAGCTGTGCTCCTCATATTATAAGGACAGCTTTAGTTCAAAGATCCAACAGAGGGGCTTAAATAACACCAACAATAGTAGAGGTTGTGTTAGAGCTGCCCACGCAACCCTGCACATCCTGGAGAGGGACATCTGCTTGGGCTGCAGTGTGAACAGAGTAGTACGGGTAATGACAATAATAAACCATAAGCAAGCATGGTACTGGTATTTCACACACAGTCTCAATCAGCTCTCACAAGCACTAATTCACAGAAAAGAAGTGCACACGGAGAGTAATGAACATGTGCTTGGTAGTCGCTGGGTTCACCCAACCCCAGAAGTGAACCCAGCTCTGGCAGACACTGGTGTTTCAATAGTCTGCACTGCTCCACTTAAAGCTTTCCACAGTCAAGGGATTTTCACACAGGGATGAAGCTTCTCACTGGGACAACCTGTGGAGCATAAAGTCCTCTCATGCAAACCATTCCTCCTGCAAGAGAAAACGCCTTGATGCACATCTTTTTGTTGGGATTTTGTTTAAAGCACTGGATAATGATTACGCACGAAATGGATATTTCAAACCCCTTAAAATTCTCTGTGCACAGAAATGATCGATTTCGGGGCTAATTTTTAAATCACGAAGTAGCACCTGCAGACTTGTCATCATAAACAACTGCTTTATGAAGAGCTAAAGTCTCCGTGACTCGCGCCGCATACACGATGAGACCGCAGTGATGGCCTGGAACTCCCTGGAAGCCAGGATCCTTCATCCCGAAGCACGTGTGGAAGGACCCTGCAGCGCCATCCACGTCAGACAGTCACAGAGGAGGGCGGCGTCGCGTGACCACACAGAGCCCTCCACCACCTGCTCTTGTCATCCGGTGACATATGATAATAGTGCATCAGAAGCAGGACTCCAGGAGCACACGTCGGCACGTGGAGCAAAAGGAGTGACTCGTCTAATCTTCATAAATCCTGAGTCTCGAGAGTAACATTCTCATCAAATTTCTGCAAACCATGGCCTGAGAATTGCAGTACAAGTAGCACTGATGGAAATATCAGCGAACAAGATATGGGAGAGAGGGAGAAAGCAGAAAAGAAGGAAGGGAATGGGAGGGGAGCAGAGAAAAAGGGAAGGAGGAAGCAGAGGAGGGGAGGAGCAGAATTCTTTACTGTTAGCGCCACCTGGGGAGACCCTTTACCGAGGGGTGGACTACACCAAATAGGTTGCAATAGAACTAAACAGAGTAGGGTAAAAAAAAAGTGGGGGCAGAAAAAAAAAAATCTTCATTTTTACCATATTAAAATCCTGTTCCAGGCAATATGCATCACAGAAAGATGGGGGGGTGGGGAACTATCAAGAAAACAATTTTCTATAGAAAAGCCCCAACAAGGACTAAATAAAATTGATCTGTGTTGAGTAGAGTGGTTTAGACAAAATATATCCATGCTATATTGAAACTTCAAGTTACCCAATGGTCAGAAAGAAACAATTTTCCTCCAATACACCAGGGATGATGGAGTTGGAGAAAGTACTTTAGCATAATAAGATCTAAATATGCAAGTATGTGCTTTCTTCTGGATCACTTGGCTAAATAATGAAATTCAGTATCCAGAGAGAATAAGAATAAAACAAAACAGAATAAGATAGATTGGGTAACCAGAAACATTTTAATTGATTTATCCATCATTTCTGCAAAACTTGTGCACTAATTATTCTACCTCTAATTTCAGCCTATAGAAATAACTTTTATTTTGATCTGAGGAAACTCATTTCACCTGCAGTACTATTCAGATTTACATTGCTCTCACTTTCTCTTTAAGCCTGATTTCTCTCGCACATATAGTAGGAAATCTCAGCTTTCAACGATCTGTCATTTCTCTCCAGCTTTTATAACTTAATGCTTTTGATTTATGTCTAAGTTTTCAACATTTTTTTCCTAGTCAGAAAATTCTTTGAATATTACATGAAAGTTTTCTATCATCTCCTACAACATAAATACATGTATAAAATTATACAACATTTTCTTAACAGTTCAGATGGTTCATGCTCACTTCTCCCCACCACTCAATCACCCCATGGCTCATAAATTCAGAGTTGGAAACTTAAAAAAATTTTTTTTTTCAAATTTTTTGCCTCTAAATTAATTTTCCTTTTCAAAGACATCAGAAGTATTTATTAGAGAGTTCTGACATGTTACTTACTTCTTCATGTCAGAAAGATGTCATGCAGGGTGACACTTCCAAAAATACCCAGTTGATGAGGGACTCAGCATTCTTGGCTAGGATGCTATACAGGTTCACTAAGGGACCATCCCAGAGCATCACTGCAAAATGGAACACTCTGTCCTGAACAAACCTTGCACCCTGGAGCAATCCAGTAGGAATCGAGTATACTTCTACCTCCACTTTTACAAATAGGATTATAAGGACATAAAGGACAAAACTCTGTCAAAGTATCTTCTAACACCTTTGCTTTGCTCTGGTTTAGTTTCTACAGGTTAATGACTCTGGAAAGAAAGATTTCACTGGCTGATGTTATTCTTTGCTTTGTTTCTTCATTAGATTGTTTCTAATACAAATTGGTTAAAAAAAAAAGTTAATAGGAGATTCTGGTGACTAAAGAAAGCATTTAATTCTAGGGGAAAAAACGATGTCCCTTGAGCATAGTTTATTGATGCTGACCACATTCAAACAAGAGCAATGAAATTTCGCTTTATGCGAAATGAAAGCAAGTCTGTTGAATCCAAGCTGAGGACAACAGATAGAAACTCTCCCTCCTTCTCCAACTACCATTCATTTAAACCACTGCAGGTGGTTCTGGAAGGCCCCTTCAGTCTCTGGGAGGTCTGTGTCGGGTTTCCTTTCAATTCTGAGACCGGGCAGCACTCACGCCTGCCCAGCTGACAGTGGAGCTCTCCCTGGCGCATGGCTGTCTTCCTAGGACAGCTGGGCTCCCTTCTCATCCTTCAGAGCACCAGGAGCCTGGACAAGGAGCTTGCCAGCTGAACATGTTTGCCACAAAGTAAATGAAAGCAGGGGCAGTGCGCTGTAATTCTAGAGTTATGAGAGTCTTAATAAATGATGCGCCAGATGAGGGATAAATCACTGTCCTCCGACCAACTCTTTTGGCAGCCTATTACAATCCTCACGGATCATGACAGCAACCAGCAGTCGCTGTAAATGATGGTGATGATTAGTTTTCAAAAGGACTTCCATTCAGAGGACAGGGGTGTTGAAACACTGACGCCCTCACGTCTGGGTGCCAAACAGAGTCTGTGTTCGTGACACCGGCTTTGGTCTATTTCAGCTGCTACAAGAAAATGCCACAGATTAGGGGACTTAAGCATGGCTAGAAGATGACTGTCCACACACCAGAGGACCACCTCACCAGGAACCAATGACTCCGGCACCCTGACCTTGGATTCCCCCCCAACCCCAACCTCTGGAAATGTGAGAAAACATGGGTCTGTTGTTTGAGACTCCAGTCTCTGATACTTTCTTATAGCTACTTGAACTGACTAATACAACATCCTATAATGCAGCCTGCAATTAAAAAAAAAAATCCCCACATATTTGGGTATGTTTAGTCGGACACGACTGAAGCAACTTAGCAGCAGCAGCATGTGTAGAAAATGTCTTGGAAGACCCACAGAAACACTGGCATTGTG
This sequence comes from Bos taurus, assembly GCF_002263795.3. Taxonomy (NCBI): domain Eukaryota; kingdom Metazoa; phylum Chordata; class Mammalia; order Artiodactyla; family Bovidae; genus Bos; species Bos taurus. The sequence goes on from NC_037354.1 coordinate 3,304,787, forward strand.
TGGAGAGGTTTAAAATAAAGGGAGAATTTTATTCTATATACTTCTACTATTTCAACTGCCATGATTAGTTTTTTAAACAAGTATTTACATAAGTAATATCAAAGTACGAAATACCATCTATTCAACTAATGCAAAAATGCTGGCCCTGTCTGTCCAGCTGTTGATCTCTTTGCTTTTCCGCTTTAGGTCTCACAACTGCCCTTTGACCCTTCACACCCAGCAGAGGAAGGAAAGGCAACCCAGTTGTCTTCAAACTCTCCTGTTTAGTATCCTCAGGCCGCAGAGGAGGCTGGTGCTGGTGGGCATGAAGTGTGAAATGGCCCGTGGTTTCATGGAGGCCTTCCATATTTGTTTGCCCCAAAATGTGCGCAATAATATCGCTTTTCATGAGCTGTCATGGGCAAAGTACACATGAAATGTGAGAATGTTCTCGCCAGTTTATTTCTTCAAGGCACTAGTTTAATATCCCAGGCACACAGCCGAGGCTCAATTCCTTACAGGAATCTGCGTGTCGATGTGCTTTTAATGACAAGTTTGCACACCCAGCCTGCCGCTCAAGGGTCCAAGGGTTCCTGGGCTATATTTGGTTCTTGTGACTCTGGTAGTTCTCAGTATAGGACAAGTAATTAGAATCTTGACAGATTTGCTAATAGAAATGAAGGAAGCATCCAAAGTGGAATCCATCTTTTATCCTTTTTAAAAATAGAACTAAATCATATGCATAAATATCTAGTTTTGAAAAAAATGGGGGAGGTGGGGGGAGTAGAAGTGGGAATTCTGAAAGAATCAAGCCAAGATTTTCTACTTAAAAAGTAGGAGTGGTTTTGTTTCTGACACATTTCAGTCTAGCATTAAATGACAGCAAGGGTAAGGCAGTATCAAATTGAATAAACATATGATAAAACTATAGTATATAGTCACTTTCTATTTTAAGTTAATTTTTGAATAAAAATGTTAGCTTTGAGAAAAACAAAAACCTTTCAATTTCTCTGAATTTTTACCCTTGTTTCACAAGGAATTTAAACTGCTATGTAGCCTTTTAACTGCAAAATTATGACTCACACTACCCAACTTTATATTAAAGAACTATTGACTTTGAAAGTTCATTTAATAGTGGATATATATATATATATATACATATATATTGCTCTATTAAAATGACTTTTAATTATTAAAGTGAAACAAAGTGAAAGTTGCTCAGTCGTGTCTCTTTGGGATCCCATAGACTGTAGACTGTTAGGCTCCTCTGTCAATAGAATTCTTCAGGCAAGAATACTGGAGTGGGTAGCCTTACCCTTCTCTAGGGGATCTTCCCGACCCAGGAATCGAACAAGGGTCTCTTGCACTGCAGGTGAATTCTTTACCAGCTGAGCTACAGAACACTTAAAATGTGTTGTTTCAATTTTCTGGGGCTGTAAATGTTCCTGTTCAATAATTTTCTAAAAACAGATTAATAAGTTATAGATGTAGACACAATATTTTGCAATATAGGATATCAGGAAAGCCTGTCATAGCATTTTGCTAATTCAGTCATTTTTCTAAAATACAGACTTGATTAAAGTTATGGTGCTTTTTAATACCTTGCCTGATCCTGTTTCAACTACTTGGTGGGAGAACTGTGTTGGTTTGACTTACGTTTTTTGACTTCTTCTGGTTGCCTAAGGATTTACTCGCCATGAGGCAATTTCCATTTCAAGTCCTAGGGCATTTTCTAGCCAAGAGGAGGAAGGAATTGCTGTTTGTTTAATTCATGCTATCTGCCAATCTGTGAACCTTAGTAATCATCGAGGATGCTCATCACCACCCAAAAAAGCAGTGAGAAATGGCTTCAATATAAAAGTGAAGAAACCAAGACACAGAGGAAGTAAACTGTCTAAACCAGGATCAGGAATTACCAGCCGGGCTCCAGTGTCTACTGTCTGTCCTTCTCTATCCAAAGACTCTGATGACACAGCATGTTTGGCAGAATCTAGGATCCTCTGCATCACGCAGGCTAACGAGCCTCGTAGCCCCAGATCTGCTCTGGTGACACATGAACAGGGAGGTCTGGGGGCTGCAGCCAGGCAGGTTCCATGAGGACATCTAGGAACCGTTCCAGAACCAGTTTCCCAGAAACGCAGGACCTTCTGGTTGCTGTGACTGAATACTGCTGTCTGTCATCAGATGGCCACATGGTTTAATTTCTCCCACCTCTGCAATAGGGTGAGGAAGATCCCATGGAGAAAGAAATGGCTACCCACTCCAGCATTTTAGGAGCTTCCCTGGTGATTCAGAAGTAAATAATCTGCCTGCATTGGAGGAGGTCTGGGTTTGATCCCTGGATCTGGAAGGAAATGGCTGCTCACTCCAGTATTCTTGCCTGGAGAATTCCATGGACAAAGGAGCCTGGTGGGCTACAGTCCCTGAGGTCACCAAGAGTCAGACACAATTGAGCAACTAACACTTTCACTTTCTGTAACAGGGTTCACAGAGACAAGAAACATGGTTCAACTAAAGAAAAGCAACTTCTAAAGAAACAAATGATTATAAACCCTACTAAGGATACAGGTATATATTAAATTCTCACATTACACAAACCATACAATGGCTAGACCTCTAGGGTTATAATCAGTGAAGAGTAATAACTGCCGCTGAGTTTTGAGTGCTGAGAAACCCCCAACAGAGATAGACTTTATCTGTGCTTACTTATTCACAGGATTGATACTCTGATGATGCTGAGACTGTAAAGCAGAAACACAATCTATCAGTTCACAAAATAGAAAGATGGAGAAAGGACACTAAGGCAGCCTCCTGACTGAGACATTCCTCTTACTTTGCTACACATATATATCCTAGAGAAAACTCTAACATGAAAAGATACATGCACCCCAGTACTCAGAGCAGCACTATTCACAATAGCCAAGACATGGAAGCACTCTAAGTGTCCACCAACAGATGAATGAATAAAGAAGAAGTAGTACATCTATACAATGGAATGCTGCTGCTGCTAAGTCGCTTCAGTCATGTCTGACTCTGTGCGACCCCATAGACGGCAGCCCACCAGGCTCCCCCGTCCCTGGGATTCTCCAGGCAAGATCACTGGAGTGGGTTGCCATTTCCTTCTCCAATGCATGAAAGTAAAAAGTGAAAGTGAAGTCGCTCAGTCGTGTCTGACTCCTAGCGACCCCATGGACTGCAGCCCACCAGGCCCCTCCGTCCATGGGATTTTCCAGGCAAGAGTACTGGAGTGGGGTGCCATTGCCTTCTCTGACAATGGAATACTACTTGGCCATAAAAAGAATAAAAGGCTGCCATTTGCAGCAACATGGATGCACCTAGAGATTATCATATTAAGTGAAGTAAGTCAGACAGAGAAAGATAAATACCATATGATATCATTTACATGTGGTATCTGAAAACAAGATAGAAATGAACTTATTTACAAATGAAAACTAGACTCACATATAGAAAACATATATGGTCACCAGAGGGGAAAGTAGGGGGAGGGATAAATTAAGAGTTTGGGATTAACAGATACATATTATTATACATAAAACAGACAACCAACAAGGACCTACTCTGTTACACAGGGAACTATGCTCAATATTTTGCAATCACCAATGGGAAAAAAATCTGAAAAACAATATATGTATGTATATATTATATATAATTGAAAAAAAAATGAAACGCATTCTGTACACCTGAAACTAACACAACAGTGTAAATCAACCACATTTCAATTAAAAAAAAGAAAGCTTTCCTTAGAGATGAGTTTCAAGTAAACCACAGACACATAGTGTAAAGCCTGTCACCAGACACAATTTCTAGCTAGTACCTGGAGGAGATGTTTCTACATAACAGCCTCAGAAAGATTCAGATTCAAAGACAAAAATGAACAAAAAAGAAATGATAGGACTTTTACCAAGCTGTGCTACATAGTTCACTAGACTTATATGTCTCTCTGAATATACTTCATCTTGGGATTCAAAAATATCGCTGGGGGTAAATGAGTGCTGTTTGTCTTATGAGGCAGGGTATATATTTTTTTCCTCTCTGATTATTATTGAAATGCAAACATGCAACACTTTTAAAGTTCAAAAATACAACTTTAATTTATATTGTTTTGTTTTATTTGAAAAAGTAATATTATTGCCCATCAGAATTTACCATGTTTATGCTATATTCTGTATGGATGTACTAATGCTAAGAAGAAGAAAAAAAAAAGAAACCTGTTCAAACTGCAGCACAATTGCACTCATCTCACATGCTAGCAAAGTAATGCTCAAAATTCTCCAAGCCAGGCTTCAAAAGTACATGAACCATGAACTTCCAGATGTTCAAGTTGGATTTAGAAAAGGCAGAGGACCAAGAGATCAAATTGCCAACATCTGTTGGATCATTGAAAAAGCAAGACAGTTCCAGAAAAACATTTACTTCTGCTTTACTGACTATGCCAAAGCCTTTGACTATGTGGATCACAAAAAGAAAAAAAAAAACAAAAAAAACCAGAAAATTCTTAAAGAGATGGGAATACCAGACCATCTAACCTGCCTCCTGAGAAATCTGTATGCACGTGAAGAACAACAGCTAGAACTGGACATGAAACAATGGACTGGTTCCAAATTGGGAAAGGAGTACATCAAGGCTGTATATTGTCACCCTGATTATTCAAGTTATATGCAGAGCACATCATGAGAAATGCTGGGCTAGACGAAGCACAAGCTGGAATCAAAATTGCTGGGAGAAATATCAGCAATCTCAGATATACAGATGACACCAACCTTATGGCAGAAAGTGAAGAAGAAATAAAGAGCCTCTTGATGAAAGTGAAAGAGGAGAGTGAAAAAGTTGGCTTAAAACTCAACATCTTAGAAAACTAAGATCATGACATTCAGTCCCATCACTTCATGGCAAATAGACGGGAAAACAGTGGAAACAGGGGCAGACTTTATTTTTGGGGGGTCCAAAATCATGGTGACTGCAGCCATGAAATTAAAAGACACCTGCTCCTTGGAAGAAAAGTTAATGACCAACCTAGACAGCATATTAAAAAGCAGAGCCATTACTTTGCCCACAAAGGTCCATGTAGTCAAAGCTAGGGTTTTTCCAGTGGTCATGTATGGATGTGAGAGTTGGACTATAAAGAAAACTGAGCACTGAAGAACTGATGTTTTTGAACTGTGATGTTGAAGACTCTTGAGAGTCTCTTGGACTGCAAGGAGATCCAACCAGTCCATCCTAAAGGAAATCAGTCCAACCAGTCCAGGCCTAAAGGAAATCAGGCCTGAATATTCATTGGAAGGACTGATGCTGAAGCTGAAACTCCAATACTTTGGACACCCAATGTGAAGAACTGACTTATTTGAAAAGACTCTGATGCTGGGAAAGATTGAAGACAGGAAAAGAAGGGGATGACAGAGGATGAGATGGTTGAACAGCGTCACCGACTCGATGGACATGAGTTTGAATACACTCCAGGAGTTGATGATGGACAGGGAGGCCTGGTACAGTCCATGGGGTCAGAGTCGGACATGCCTAAGTGGCTGAACTGAATTGAACTGAATTTTGAACATGTAAAGGCAAAGAGATGAGATAAAATAGAAAACTAAGTTCAAATGAAAAACTATCTCAGGCATTTTTATTATTTAAAAGTTTATACCTACCTAGAGGACATGTGAATGCTGAAGAAAAGCATTAAAGATAAATTCTTGATTTATTAATAATAATGATGATGATGAAAATATTATTGGCTCTTTGGACAGTTTTATTCTCCATAGTGTCACAGAGTAAAATAGACAACACACACACACTCATTCACATACAGGGACAATTAAAGGAAAAGGAGTGGAAGGCATTTCACGCAAGATGCTGAGTGACAGATGTTGCAGTAAACAGGCCTGCGGGGGAGTCACAGGAAGCCCAGCGGGACTGGCCGAGGCCTCGGAGCCCCCAGCGTGGGCAGCCTGTGCCAAGGGGTCACAGACAGGGCACCTCGTCTGCAAAGTGAAGGTTTCATCAGTTCTAGAAATTATGATTTCACACGCATCTCTCTTCAGCTAGACTCAAAACAAACAAGTCCGTCTTCATACGGAAAAAGAGTGTTTTTCCATACCGGAAGTGGAAAGGGGGATTAATCCTGCACTTCCCTCCCCCGGGCGGGAGGACATGGGACAGTCCAACCTTCGCGGATGGCCACCGAGGTTTCCCTGCGTGAAGAGACTCACGAGGACCCCGACTGTGTCTCAGATACAGAACCGTCAGCCTTCTCCCGCCCTTGGGAAGTGCCCATGTCCAGATCTAGACCCTGGTGCACTCCCCTGGCTGGGTGCCAGCGCTCAAGGCCACGTTCCCGTCACCCAGGACGTGCTGGATCCCCAGCGAAGAGCACGTGGGTTCCTCAGCACACCTGCTGGGCACCCCTCCCCGGGGAACCCTGATCCACCCCCTGGAGGGGCGGCGTGGGTCCCGGTGTGATGGCGGCGCTGGAGGCAGCCTCTCCCAGATGTAGCACAGAGACCCCTGCTTCTGCTCTCGTCCGTCAGTGCAGGTAGTACTGGTCCTCTGAGATGTCTTCTATTTTGCTTTTCTCCTTCTTGTTATTAGACTTTCAGTGTTTGTTAATCATCAGTCATATACCTCCTTTTCCTGGAGGCTGCTCCTTTTCCTATGAGAAAGCAACCTACAAGCAAACAAACGTCCCACCCTTTCATGTAGAAATGTGCAGTACTGCCCTGCCTTTAACATCTGGATTCTGCAAGGTGACCCGACCGGAGATGCCCACCCGAGAAAGTCACAAGTACTTGTTCTCCAAGTGGGAACCCAGGAACTGAAGCTTGACACCACCTGGGATGATGTAGTGGTGGTGGGGTTTTAGTCCCTAAGTCATGTCCAACCCTTGTGACCCCATGGACTATAGCCCGCCTGGCTCCTCTGTCCATTGGACTCTCCAGGCAAGGATACTGGAGTGGGTTGCCATTCCCTTCTTCAGGGGGATCCTGCCAACCCAGGAAATGAACCCTGGTATTCTGCATTGCAGGCAGATGATGCAGGGATGATGTTGTTAGCACTGCCAATTCCTGGACCCCCTGCCCAGACCTCCTAGAAGAAACTTCTGGAGGTGAAGTCGTCAACCAGTGTCTTCACCAGCTGACTTGCATGTGCATGCACATTAGAAACTACAGGAATAAAGAAGGAAAGAAAGTAAAGTCATTCAGTCATGTCTGACTCTTTGCAACCCTGTGGACTGTAGCCCTCCAGGCTCCTCCATCCATGGGATTCTCCAGGCAAGAATACTGGAGTGAGTTTCCACTCCCTTCTCCAGGGGATCTTCCCAACCCAGGGATTGATCCCAGGTCTCCTGCATTGCAGGCAAATGCTTTACCCTCTGAGTCACCAGGGAAGCCCATAGGTATAAAGATCTGTGCATAATCTGGCTTTGGAAATGGGAGTTCAAGAGAGTGACTAAACTTTCAGGCATAACACTTAGTGATGCCTTTTACTGTGAACAGATCCAATTACCTGATCCCCCCGGAAACACAATTTCCTGATTCATCTTTCAGGCTGTCACACAACACTGGAGAATCTTAGAGTTCCTGGTGAGGCTGGGTGGCTGCCCCATCGGGTGGGGTTCCAACACACACCCTCAAGGGAAGTTCCTAGTCCCTTGTCAGCCCCACTGGCCTCGGGACCTTCCTAAAGTTCCTCAGATTTTGTGTTCTAGGCTTCTTTCCATCCCACTAGTTCACACAACTCCCTTCCTCCTTTTTCTTTCAGCTTTAACCACCTGGTGAAAATCTGCAACGTTGATATACAACCAACCACCATTTCTGAAATGACAGTTTTCCAAGCACTGTTGGGGAAAAAGTTATAAACATAACCTCAAGTGCAGCCTTATCTCCCCACTGAAACCCTTCAGTTTTTCTAGTCGACTCTTCCCTGCTCCTCACAGAAGTATTCAAATGTCCACTTTCCCACACCACACTGACTATCATAAATAGTCTGAGTAGCAGAAACGTCTGTAACTTTTACTGACAGTAATTATGTTAAGATATACTAAACATTTGCTGTGCCGGCTACTGTATCTTTATGGGTATCATGCCATTTGACCCTCACTATCATTTTACGAAGAGGGATTATTTTTTTTTTCTTCTTCTCATTTTATAGATGAAGAAAGTGAGGCACTTTTAGGAAGTGGGAGAAACAGGCCTTGAGTGAAGGCAACTGAGCTCCAGAACCTGAACAATTAAATACTGTCCTATCCTACAAAGCAATGTGGGCCCCGAGATGCCACAGCTGTGGGGAAGCATCGGGTCAGAAGGGGGTATTTCCTGAACAAGTGCCCTTTTCAATACTCTTGGGATGGTTTGCGATGCCTCATGACTCGTGGGCACTCCCTGTGGTGATTCCCCAAAGGCAGCTCCAAGCCCTGGTGGATGAGCCCTCTGAGCCCGGCGCTCTGGGGCAGAGCTAGCTGCCTGCAGACATGGCCTTGGATGCTGAAGTCGTTTCTGCTTATGTGGGAATGAGACCCCTGAAAAATACTCTGAGGAGACCCTCCTAAATGGACACTGGATCATTTAAACAGGAGCCTTAGTCTTCGAGGAGGAAAAAAGAGTGCTTCAGGAACAAAAGCCTGTGTAGAAAGATTTCATCTTGATCTGAGTTAGGAATGGTACAGAGTTGAACACTAAATAGCTTTATAGATTTTAATTGAAAAAAAAAAAAAACTCCTTCCACAATCCTCTCTATTTTCCAGCCTCAGAGGCAAGGCACTTCCTTGCTAAGCTGCTTCTTTTAGTGTCTGTCCCCAGATTTTCAAAGACCAGGTAGGTGAGTACTTGGTTTCTCCACTTGAGGTGTCAGCTCCCCACCATGGAAATGCTGTTTTCACTCCTTCAGAACAGCATCACACACAGGCCTGTGCACACACACACTCTCTCCCTCTGCCCGCTGATGCCCCTGGTACACGCTGCACATGGAGAGTTGTGCGAGGGTCAGGGTTCCTGGTATCACTGTGCTCAAGGATCCACGCTGTGCACCATGTGTCATGATGCTTCTTTCTGTGCAGCTCACTGCTTTCTCTAAACTCAGTAACTCTCTTGTTTTGCTGTGGATTCCTTACTCCTCCTTGATTCACCCCTAAAATATTCTTCTGTTTTCTGCAACTCCTGTTCAATGGTTCAATCTCATATTCGTCCATTTTTGAACATACCCAGAGGGATGGTATGGGGAGGGAGGAGGGAGAAGGGTTCAGGATGGGGAACACATGTATACCTGTGGCGGATTCATTTTGATATTTGGCAAAACTAATACAATTATGTAAAGTTTAAAAATAAAATAAAATTTAAAAAAATGCAAAATTTTTAAATTATGTGTGGTGATAAGTAAGACCCTTTGTACTGTGAAAGCTAGTCACTTAGTCGTGTCGGATTCTGTGACCCCCATGCACTGTAGCCCACCAGGCTCCTCTGTCCATGGAATTCTCCAGGCAGGAATACTGGAGTGGGTTGCCATTTCCTTCTCCAGGGGATATTTCCAACCCAGGGATCGAACCCAGGTCTCCCGCATTGTGGTTGGACTTTTTACCAACTGAGCCACCAAGGAAGCCATTTGTGCTACAGCAAATATCATCAAAAGGTTATAATCCATTTCAGCAAAATTGTTGGCATCCATCCCTAAGCTAAATGAATTATTTCATTTTGACAGCTCATGACATTTGATTAGCATTCCACTGAGACTTGGAATGTCCATAGTCGTATCATCATGTTTTAGTCAAAATGTTAGCTGAGGTAAGTATTGATTTCTACCAATGGTTCAGAAAGGCACAGAATAGAGTGCAAAGAAGTAATTTACAGGCAGACACAGATATAAACATCTAGACATATACACGTGGGATATAGCTCATCATGGAATATGATTTATATTTCTACAAGATTATATCCTGTTAACCAAAACTACAGAATGTGGTGAATGCCAATGGTATTATTAAGAAGAGACTAGGACAGAAACTATGACATGAGTTTGAGTGAACTCTGGGAGTTGGTGATGGACAGGGAGGCCTGGCGTGCTGTGATTCGTGGGGTCACAAAGAGTCAGACACGACTGAGCCACTGAACTGAACTGATGTTGCTTCAAAAATTCAGGTAATACTGGAATGAGTATAAATAATAGTAGGCTTATTAGCATTACAAGGAATTCCTATAACAGAAGAAAGTAACACTTTACATATATAATCCTCACCTTTGTGGTATGCTTGTAACATACATTCACATAAATGCTGCAATTAAACCAACTCATTTTTTGTCTCCAATCAGCTGGTATAGAGGACCATCCCAGCTTGCTAGCACTGTTCATTTTTTCTCATCCTCATCATGGGTAAGGAAGACACACATTAGCAGCAATATGTGTAAATGTATTCTCTGTACCAAACACCGTGCCAGAAATGCAAAGAAGAAAACTAAAATCTCCAGCAAAGTACAGAAATAAATATGTAACAGGACTGTGACATCAAAACCTATTAACTGCAATATTCCATATGGTTTAATAGGATGGGCTATTGTTTAGTACTTGGTAGAAGATATTTCTTTTACAATTTGATGAAAATACCTGTCACCCTCATGATCAGTATTATACATAAGGAGAGCTAAACTTTTGTCAGAAATCTTATAAAAGAAGCTATCCAGGGGAATAGAATAAAAATCTCGGCCTTTACATTTTCTGGTGATGTCATCACAGTGAATGAACGAACATTTTAAAGTTTTAGTTTTCTTATACATAAAATAAGGGAAATGATACCCAATCATAATTCCTTCAGATAAGTGATTAATATAAGATAATACTTGCTATATAGTTGGTATATAATAAATACATAAGAGGGAAGAGGGATGGAAGGATATTATTGGGGCAAAGTAAATATATTTTTAAAAAATTCAAACATATAAAAAAGAAAACTTTTTAGAAAAGGCCAGAAAAAAACAGTTAATGATAACTTGGAGATTAAAAATAAATATTAAATGTTTTAAATAAATGTTTTAATGTTTAAATAAATGTTTTAAATAAATTAAATGTTTTAAATAAACTAGTTTTAATTGCTGAAAGAGTGAGAGATAAATTGTTTGTACTGACAATAGTTTGAAAATCTTCTTGGTGATAAGTAAATAAAGACAAATATTTTGCTTGCTAGACTGGGTAATAATATACTTTATTCATAGGTTATCCTGTTAACCAGTAGCTGCTTATACCAGAAAGAGAAACTAGTTAATGATAGTAACTAAAATATAGACAATAACCAATTTTATTAAATATACCTATGATTAGAGATTAGTATATTTTTATCTAATAAGGAAAGTGTTCATGGAAATGAACACTATTGAGCTCTTTTGGGATAAAAACTTTAAAGTACAATTTTCTGCATTGCACTAGTCTTAATGAATGGTTCTAAATCAAATACTGTGGGAGGCAAAGCCATTCTCTATTCAATGTAGACTTTTAAAATTCTTGGTCAAAACCAAATCAGAATTTTAAGTGGTACTTTGTGGAAACATCTAATTGTCACAGCAAACACGTAACAGAAACTTTTCCCCAGATCTCTGAAAATGTGAGGCTCCATCTACTGCTTTCTTAAATTAGTATATGCACCCAAAAAAGCTATGGAAATGCAAAAATTAGTCAAAAAAGTAGAGAGGAACTTTTGAACAGTACTTGTTATACTACAGTTAAAAATAAAAATCAGAGACACATAGGAATGATTTTTATAGCTCAGATCTCATCAGAATCTTGATCTGTTAGTGTTCATGAAATGTCCGTCTTGAGGAGGAAGAAAACTGCCACCCTGCCTGTAAGCTGACTGGACCATCACTTGAGATGAGTAAGGTATAAGCAATTCCCAGCAAACACGCCCTTTAAGCAACGCATTCATGGCATGAGCTATTTTCTAGACAGGTCATCTATATATATTAGCAAACCAAGTAAGTAGGTAACAGCATTCACTAAAGCAACAGTAAAGTGGTGGTGGTTTAACCGCTAAGTTGTGTCCAACTCTTTGCAACCCCATGGACAGTAGCCTGCCAGGCTTCTCTGTCCATGGGATTTTCCAGGCAAGAATACTGGATTGGATTGCCATTTGGTCTTAAATGACTATCAGTAAGATCACTTAGATCACCTTTAATTTACAATGCTTCAAAAGATACAAATTGCAGGGGACTGTGCAAAGACACGGAGAAGGCGATAGCACCCCACTCTAGTACTCTTGCCTGGAAAATCCCATGGATGGAGGAGCCTGGAAGGCTGCAGTCCATGGGGTCGTGAAGAGTCAGACACGACTACGCGACTTCACTTTCACTTTTCACTTTCATGCATTGGAGGAGGAAATGGCAACCCACCCCAGTGTTCTTGCCTGGAGAATCCCAGGGACGGTGGGGCCTGGTGGGCTGCCATCTGTGGGGTCGCACAGAGTCGGACACGACTGAAGCGACTTAGCAGCAGCAGTAGCAGTGCAAAGACAAACATATTTCCATAAAAACCATGAGCCGGGATTTTCCTTTCTCTGCCTTCATTCTCTCACAGTGTACCCTGGAGCTTTCAGAGGTCGTGCACCACCATATGTTCCCATCAATTTGATGACTGTCATAATGTGTGTGTGTGCGCACGTGCACCAGTTCTTCGCGTTTTATCTCTAGCATTCTGCAGTACTCAATATTTTTTAAGATCTTAGATATACTCTTGTATCAAAAGTTTAATAAGTGCTGGCCTTGATTTGTGATCAGTTATTTCATGGAAGAGAAACCTAAAATAGAATGCAGTCATCACCACTCTTTCTCCCCAAGAACTAGATGGGAACATGGATCAAACACCCAGACTACTGCAATAAGCCAAGAATTAATGAGGCTATAACGATAAGCCAGTCAGCAGTGTTATTTTTACCCTGTGCCATGACGGCTTTGAGGAGTCATGCCATCATCCAGACTCTCCACTTATTTTGAAGAAGTTTTGAGAAAATGAAACAAAATAGCCTGTCCGTAACAGATGCCACAATGGGTTACACATTTCCTCCCCGTAACAGCATGACTCTAATCTTGTCTGGACAGATTCTCCTTTAAATAACTCTCGGGGAAGCCTCTTTTCTGGTGAGTCAGGATGAAGTGTAAAAGATGTGTGGTCCAACTCTAAAGAAAATAAAACGTAACAGGCTAACCTTCCCAAGCCACTCAGACTTGGTGAAATGAGAGTGAAGGACCCTTAGCCTAAATAGATCCAAGAAGAATAGAAAAGAGACCAAAAGTTATTTTTTGTGTTTAGTAATAAAATCAAATCTATTGTCAAAACAGGGATTGTAACAAAGGTGGTTATTAGGAAAGATTATATCTACCTTCCTTTAGAATATTTCATGGTAGGGCTTCATTTTCCATTTGTATTTGTTTCTCTTTGATGGATGCAAAATGAGATGACATTGGGATTGCTTGGGTCATAAGGAATAAAAATGAAGAAAGAAGCAAATATTATGAAATCACCTTCTTATCCATTGCCTCAATTTAAGTTCATCCTGATGATAAACTTCTTACAGATCAATAAAATCACTGGTCATACTGATCCTAAGAGTGTATTGCACAATGCTGTATTTTACATAAAGGTATTTACATCTCCCAAGGATCCTGTGAGTGCTCTAATCAACATTTCTTCTTCACACTGTGTCCCAAACTCACTTAATTTGATGATTTTACCTTTGATGCCTCACATTATTTATTGATTTTTGTTTTTCAACCTTGAAAGACGAGCGCATGTTCTACCCCCAACTCTGTCATGAACCAAGTGACAGCAAAGCTGTTTCAGAACCAGGCATTTCAAGCTGATCTTCAAACAAGCCAGCAGAAAGTTAACACTGGAACCTGACTCCTGATACTGGTCTTTCTGTGTCATCACAGCCTAGAATCTAGAATCTGAGTCTTACAGATGTGTTTTATTAATAAAGAAATATAGTCCTTAGGGAATAGATGTCCCCTTGAGTTTCCATCCTACCGAATGAAAATGTATGAAATCTTAAGAGGCATATGTTGCGGACATCAATGGTTATTTTATTTAAAGAAGAATTCCCCTGGAACAGATAGCAGACCCCTCAAAAAGTAAAGAGCAACAAACTTTAAAATTGATAGTTTAAAGAATTCTTTGTTTTTCTAAAACTAAAGTATAATGAACTCTCTGTTTCTTAATCTCCAGGACCAAGTGAATTGAAGGGGAAATAAGAAATCAACAGTCCTCTTTAGTGGGCAGAATCCTGTATAAATATTGTCTCTTATCTAAGTGGATTTTGCTCCCCCTGAGACAAATCCTATATAGAAAAAAAAAGGTCATTATATTGTGAATTAATATTTGGTCAATAGAAATAATCTAATCCAGTTCAACAAATGGATTTCAACAAATATTTTTAAATGCTCACATGTAGTTTTCACTGTGCTATGAGTTAACCAGAGTCCACTGAACAAGAAAAGTCATGAAATAAATGCTTTAGTGTGAGAGTCAGACATTAAGCAATCAAAAACAAAGCAGAAGCGATCTTTACAGATCATAAAACAGCTATAGTTAAAAAGTCTGTGGGGCTGTGAACCCCGGGTTCATCACCTACCAGCTGTGTAGGCGATGTGCCGTCAAGCGTGTTACCCACCTTCTCTGAGCTTCAGCTGGCTCTGAACATCCGCGCTGGGCTGAAGACTCACTTGGAAGGGTCTGGCTCATCAGAAGAGCCATAGGTGCTACCTATTGTCATACTCACTTGTAATTTCAAGTTTAATGAAGATGTGTAGACATGGCAGGAGATGCCACAGTGACTGCTGAACGCCTTTCCACGTGAAAGGTCCGGTGCAAAGAGCTGAAGGCACAGGAACGAACCGAATGTGAGAACGGCCCACGAGGACGTGAGGGTCCGGGGGGAACCGGCGGGAACGGGTAACCCGCGAGCACCGAGGGAGGGAGGAAGGGTCCCTGCACTGGGATTCTGGTAGCTTCCTGAGCAGGTACGAGGCGGCGGCGAACAGGGGAAGGGTGTGCAAGACGGGGGCAGAAGCAGAGGGATGCAAAGCAGTGTGTGTGCAAACTTGGAGATGACAGGTGTGCTAGGAGCCCAGAGTGCAGGGAGGGAAGAGCCCCACAGGACAGGACCGCAGTCATGGAGACATCTGAAGGCCGGCCTCCGCAGGGGGAACGTGGGCAGAACTGTGTTTAAGGCAGGCTTCCCGCAGCCACAGCACAGGGAGGAGAGCTTCTTTCACACCAGAGGGGCATCTCTCCTTCTGAGCAGGGAAGGAAGGCAGTCAGCAGATATAAAAGAAGATGGAGTTGTACGGACAGGGGTCCAGGGAGAGAGTTCTGTTTCAGGGAGAAACAGTTCTCCCTGACCTGGTGTGCCGAGCAGAAAGGATGACATGTTTGATGGTGCAGGTTAAGAGAAAGGGGCTTCTTAAGAGGCTTGAGGACAGACCTCAACACCTGGACTTTTGCTGTTTGGACAGGACAGGAGAGGGAAGAATTCCAGGACATCTGGCTTCCTGGATGTAGACGCAGCAGACCTCGGGACTGACCAAGAAAGAGAGCTTTTCTAGACACATGAGAGGCAATGACAAAGGAAGTCCAGGGAGCTGGGGGGTGGGGGCGAGGACCGGAGGAGCTCAGGACTCAGGGGAGACCGAGGCAGCTGGGAACGGGGACCCTGAGTGGTCAGAAGTGAAAAGCGGACGCTCTGAGGGTGTAAAAGAGAGGGGCATCTCAGAGCAGCACCCAGAGATCAGAGTCCCAGGACTCAGACTTATGCATTTGTTTAGCAATATTTATTCAGTGTTTCATAAGACTTAGAATGAGGCCTCATCAACATATACGATACTGTGGCCAACAACTGTTACCTTTGAATGCTCATAGCTAGTGGACAGGAGCAACCACACCTAGGCAAGAGGTCATGGACTTTAAGTGCCAGAGGTGCACTGGGATTCTAGAATCTCTAATGGTAGAACTTATACCTCTGCACTGTCTGGCCTCAAGAAAGGCTAACTGAGAAAGGTATCTGAGCTGAGATGTGGAGAGAGTTTAGGATGTAACTAACTAAAAGGAAAGAGCAGTGATACTGTTTCCACCAGAACACAGGCGAGGATGCCCCGAGGGCAGGGAGGACGTCATCTGGGGGCACCTCAGCTCCCTGAGAGCTGGGGTCCTTCGTCCAGTAATCATGAAAAGTCACTGGAGGATTTTGAAGAAAGCCAAGACATGGTGATAACTGGGTTCTGAAATCATCAGCTGTCAGCACCGTGGACCCAGGGCGGTAGGAAGACGAGTCTGTATGCTGGGGACTAGTTAGACGAGGCTGGTGCAACTGTCAGGGCAAGAAGTCTGAGTAGGAGGGATGGGGAAGCAGATGCTGAGATAGGATTTTGATAAAGTGAGGAGGACCTGGAGGTGGAAGGCAGGGAGCAAAGGAACCTCAGAGGAAGTCAGTGCGTCTCCAGCTCAGCACCTGTGGGCACAGCCCTACCTTTCCTCGGGTGGAGGCCACTCTCAGAGCACCCAGGCCCTGTGGTGCAAGGCCATGGGGGAGGTTGGAATGGGTGAAAGTTGAGATGCCTTTAATTAGCTGAATTCCAGGTGCCAAGTAGGATTATACATTCAGCAGCTGCACTTATGGCTGTAGAATTCTGGCTGAATGGGAGACTGTAACTGAACAAACATGGATGTGGAGGTTTGAAGAACAGTCCAATAGCAATTGTTTAAAGCTAAAAGAAAAAAAAAAGTATACGATTGACTGGAAATCTGATATCTACTGGGGAAGCAGGAAGTTATCTTGAAATGATGAGATGAGATAGGACAATCAGAGATAAGATGAATTTAGAATAGTTTACCATGTTGAAAAAAAAAAAAATTTGGGTAAAGAAAAAGAGACCAAGATTACCAAATGCTGTTGGTCACTCAAGTTGTATGAAGACTGGGGAATGTCACTAGGGTCTCCAGGACCTTATACTTTGGTCACCAGTCTCTCACCAATCCAAGGACCACCCACCCCCAGCTCTTTTACCATCTCTGACCCTCTCTTTATCCCCCACACATCCCCACTTTGGGGGGTTGGTGTCCCCGTTACACAGGATTGTACTTATCACATAAATGGGCATTCTTTGGAAGTGTGGCTTTTCCCAAAATAAGTATGTTTTCATTGATGTGGGGACCTTTACTTTTTTTTTTTAATCCCCAGGTCATGTTAACATTTAGATCAGGGACTGCATCAACATTTGGCTAATGGAAGGAAAATAGAATAGGATAGAAAGTAAGTGACAGAAAACAGAGTTGTCAAGAGGGAGGAAGAATGAGTTTACTAGAGTAGGGATCGGAGAAGGCAATGGCACCCCACTCCAGTACTTTTGCCTGGAAAATCCCATGGACAGAGGAGCCTGGTAGGCTGCAGTCCATGGGGTCGCTAGAGTCAGACACGACTGAGCGACTTCACTTTGACTTTTCACTTTCATGCATTGGAGAAGGCAATGGCAACCCACTCCAGTGTTCTTGCCTGGAGAATCCCAGGGACAGGGAAGCCTGGTGGGCTGCCATCTATGGGGTCACACAGAGTCGGACACGACTAAAGCGACTTAGCAGCAGCAGCAGAGTAGGGATTTTTACTGTGAAAACAGAGTAGAACCTACACAGAAGAATACATACTAAGGGTGTGCATGTACAACATGATAAGTGTAACCAACACTGCTGTATGTTACATAAGACACTTGTTATAAGGATAAATCCTGGCATTCTCACCACAAGGGGAAAGTGTCATTTCTTTAATTTTGTATCCATATTAGATGATGGATGCTCACTAAACTTACTGTATTAATCATCTCACAATGTATGTAAATCAAATCACTGTGTTTTATACCTTCAACTTACACAGTGCGGCATGTCAATTAATCTCAATAAACCTGGAAGAAAAAATTAAAGAAGCAGAAGGGAAGAATTTCTGTCTGCAGATCCAATGGGGCTTCTCCCCTCCAAGTACCTTGACTTCCTCTCCCATCTTAGCCACTCTCCTTGCAGTGGTTTTGTTTACTCCTGCCGGTAGGGGTCACGGTGTTCCCTCTTCTACTTTAACTGTTAAATCCTACTGAGGAGGCATTTGAGAGATTGCCAGTGGCCTGATACATTCAACAGAGCTAACTGTTAGCAAAGACTTAAAAGATATTAAAAGAAAAAAAAATAGTGATATCTCAGTAAATGGGAAAAAAAAAGATGAACACGTTTAGACAGAAAAAAAGATTTATGCAATATCCCTTACCAAAACATTTATCTTATCTATTTAGTCCTAACAAACTGCCAAAAATCCCCAGTAACTGAGAAATTTCACAGATATCACTTCGATATTTCCTTCCATACAGTTCCAAGGAATAGTGTGACATGCCTCTCACTGTTTTCAAAATTATTTCCAGACTGAAAACCTCGTCCAACAAGCCCAGGATGGTTCATGTTCACTGCAAACACTGATGGATGAGTTGGATCCCCAACTCCGGGCCTCTCCATAGAGTGGGGAAACTACAAATGGAAAGCTGAAAGTTAGGGGGAAATGAAACTGCTGTTCTGCAGAGCAGTCAGCTTATTAAGCTCTCCAAGAATATTGAGAAGCCTAAGAAGGATTTGGCTAAACTAAAGAAGTACAATGATACTCATCATTTACAAAACACTTCCCAGTTTCTAAAGTGCTTTGTGTACAATATGCCATTGGTGCTTCACAATAATCTTGTGAGCTATGGTTTATGTTTCGACAGATACACAAATGAAGCAGTTAAGAGACGTGTACAAACTTTATAGCATGAGCAATTCTCATAAGGAACAGAGCTGAAATTATTCCTCTCCGACATTTTTATCTTATTTCACAAGCTCTTTTAAATCTCTCAGATGTCTAACCTTCTTCAGAAATTGCTTAAAAATAAATCTGGGCAGGTGATTCAGATTTTATGACTCTCCAATTAAAAACACATACAGCAATTCAGCCCATGCTGTTGACAATACAAATGAGTGAAACTTACGATCAACTCTGTTTTACAATGCCTAAACTTAAAATATGATTCAGCATTTATCAGAATTAAAATCATCATTTAGATACAGATGGTGCCGATCAGACGAAGAGGAAGTAAAAAGTAATGATGACTTTTCAGAATGTGATATTTGGTTCACTACCCAAAATAACAGCATGGTGTTACTCTGTTTACAACTTAGGACATTAAAACTTTCTGCACTGACACAGTCCAGAAAACAAAACAAAATAGCTCCAATGGAGCATTCCTTAAGGACAGAACCAACATTTGTTAGCAGATACCCACATAGGAAAGACACATGTAAAAAAGACAGTGACAAATTCCTTATAAGATAATTACCAAATTAAAACAATGATTTTTCCTAATTAATCACGTTACAATGATGCCTGATCACTAATAGAACCAGACTCTTTTTCCTACAATGTTTAATTTTCCCCAGAGAATGTGCTATCTTATGCACCTTGACTCTCAACTCCATAAAGTCCTGATATTCATCTGCAAAGCAACTACCAGAAGCCTCAGAGAGACAACCATTTTCCCCCAGTCAATATTTCCATCTACTACCACAACAGAACTAGTTTCTCTCTGCTCCTGAGATTAATCTGCCTCCTTGTTTGCTGAATTCCTAAGCTAGCACAGACGGAGCTGTCCCTAGGTAGATTCCAAGTTTAGCAACATTTTCAGACAGTAAAATTACCATTTTTATTATAAGGGAGAAAAGGATTTTTTTTCAAATAGCTCTCTTAGTGGCACTTGCTCTGCAGTTAATTCAACAAGAGGAGGAGACGAGTAGCTTTGGCTCTTCTTAGTAAATTAGACCACGGAGCATCCCTGGTGGTCAGACCTGCTGGGTGCAAGATGACACTGAGCCTGCCAGTCACCTGATTAATGCAAAAGAGGCTTAAGCAAAGCCTTCCGTTTATTATAAATAAACGCCTAACATGGGAGGATGAGCTATTTTAAAAACTGCAATGCTGTCTCTAATATGATCATTTCCTAATATGATTACTAGTGAGGGAAGGATAAAAACTAATAAGAGACATGATTTTGAGGTCATAGGTTGAAGTATTTTTATCGCAAACAGAAAAATAATCAGATGCATGAACATTTTTAAAGTGATTGAAAAGAGTTCTCAAATCAGGAAATAATATTAAATTCCACCTCAATTAAAAAGAAAATTAATACACTGCACTAAGGGTAAGTCCTATAACATCTTCATCTATCAACTGGGGAGGCCGTGCAGAAAAGTGAAACCCTGAGATAGAGACAGATGGATTATGGTGAGTTTTCAAACACTGGTTCTGAGACGGGTCCATCTATAGACAACAAAGCTCAGAATCAGTGCTGTGTGGTCAGCCCTTCTCTTTCCACTGGCCTCAGGCACTTCCCTCCCCCTACCCTTTGGGTTACAGCAGTAGCTTCAATTTGCAGGACTGGTCATTATTTCTAGTTCTTCGAATTTAACACATGAACTGATGAAAGTGTTCTCATCTTTATGCTACAAACTAGGTGAGTCTAGTCAAAGCTGTGGTTTTTCCAGTAGTCATGGACACATGTGAGAGTTGGACCATAAAGAAGGCAGAGCACTGAAGAATTAATGCTTTTGAACTGGGTGCTGAAGAAGAGTCTTGAGAGTCCCTTGGACAGCAAAGAGATCAAACCAGTCCATCCTAAAGGAAACCAACCCTGAATATTCATTGGAAGGACAGATGCTGAAGCTCCAAAACTGTGGCCACCTGATATGAAGAGCCAGCTCATTGGAAAAGACCCTGATGCTGGGGAAGATTGAGGTCAGGAGGAGAGTGGGCAACAGAAGATAAGAGGGTTGGATGGGATCGTCAATTCAGTGGACACAGTTTTGAGCAAACTCTAGGAGATAGTGAAGGACAGGGAAGGCTGGTGTGCTGCAGTCCATGGGGTCACAAAAAGTTGGACACGACTGAGTGACTGAATAACAATAGCAAGGTGAGTCAGGTGGAGGCCAGATCTACAATATCCCTGGTAAATTGATTTTATCCCAAGAGAGATTCAATGAGGCTCATAAGTAAAGTTGGTTAAACCGATGGAGACATTGATATGATGTTCACAGTTTACATTTTACAGCTGTAAGTTTGGGTATAATACAGCTCTCCTCAGCCCTGACTGGTTGTGAACACCAGTGGGATTCTGAGGCTGTCTGACCCACTGAGAGACAGGCTTGCATTTTAAATTCTGTCTTCTTCTTCTGTCACTCTTGGGTCATCTTGTGCCTTTTCAACTTAATTTTATGGCCTACAATTATAACCTATTTTTCTTTCTGTTTCACCAATAAAAATCTCAAGATTTGAGTGAGCTTCTTCTCAACTGGTGCATAAGTTTATAGTTTCAAATTTTATTCACCCTTATTCTCTCCCCAAGAGTTGGAGAGTTAGTTTAGTTGAAAGTTAAGTCGTGTCCAACTTTTTGTGACCCCATGGACTGTAGCCCACCAGGCTCCTCCATCCATGGGATTCTCCAGGCAAGAATACTGGAGTGGGTTGCCATTTCCTTCTCCAGATGATCTTCTTGACCCAGGGATCGAACCCAGGTCTCCCACATTAGAGGCAGATGCTTTAACCTCTGAGCCTCCAGGGAAGCCATTAGGTTAGATTCTCTAATTTGTTACCTGCCTTGTTCCAAACAATTCACTGTTAAGCAATAAGAGAGATTTTTTCTTTAAAGTCTTTTGGCACTCTCCGGGCACTTCTGTTATGAAATATTCCAAGCTCCATGGTGCCCTGACTCTTTGGAGGTTTACATGGAAGCAGAGGAACTGAGGATCTTCTTACTGACCTTCAGTAACTGTTCTAGAGGCAAGAGATCTTTGGGATCTCTTATTCACAAGGTCTCACACTAAACTATTAATGCATTATTAAATGGTGACAATGAACACAGACAGTTTTGTGCTGAGTTGGATATCCATGGCTCAAGTGAGTTTACCTGGAACCTACACAGTTAGACAGTTAACGTTCTCTGCTAGCTCATCAGTGACTCTATCATTTTGATGTATCTAACGTCATCAAAATCATCTAACAAATAAAAGACAAACTGCTGCTCACATAAATTAACAATCTGGGTAAGTCAAGGACTGACCACATGAGAATCACACCAAATCTAAATGGACCATCTCCGAAGCCACACACACAAACACAACACAAGAGACTTGGCTGGTCCGTGATTGTGACTGGCTGGTGGAATTAGGACCCTGCATGATTTTTCTTGTAGCCTCATCATCTCTTAGAGACTGTGCTCCAGGACACATGGGGAGAGTGTGCCATGGCAAGGAGCACCTGTGGAAGGGGTGGTGGCTAGCTGTGTGTGTCACCCTGACTGGGTCACAGGAGGTTCAGATTAGATATCATTTCTGGGTGTGTTTGAGGATGTTTCTGGTGAAATGAGCATTCGAATCAATGGACTCAGGAAGGTAGACCACTCTCCCCAGTGCGGGCAGGCATCATCTCAAGTGCTGAGCAAAACAAGAGAGGAAGCAGGAGGCATATTCCCACTCTTCCCCTGTCTCACTGTTGGTACCGGGACTGCTCATCTTGCCCTCTGCCTTCAGTCCTCCTGTGTCCCCAGCCTTTGGACTTGGGACTTGATGACACCACAGCCTTCCTGGGCTCCAGCTTGCAGATGGCAGATGGGGAAATTCTCAGCCTCCATCCATATGCAGCTGATTCCTCACTTTACACATCCACACACACACACACATGCCATACTGGTTCCAGTTCTCTGGGGACCCCTAACTATCCCACATGGTGTGGCAGATCTGTACAGAGAAATCAGGTCCCAAAACCATAGGTTCCATGCTTATGCTCATTACTCCTATCTGTGACCTTTATGGTGAGATGGAGTTGATAGCTTACAGTGAACCATGTTGGATACATGATTTCTGAAGGAGAAGATTTAGCTTTGGGACCAGGGACCAGGCTTGATTACTCAAGATTTTTGCAGAATTTTATTAAAGTATGAAAAGGGAAAGAGAATGCTTCTGAAATACACATCAGATGTGTGCTCCACTCACTAGTCTTAGAAAAGGGAGTTATATACTTTTAAAATGGGTTAGTACAATAAATCAAAAGAATGTCTCAGGGTTGTAAAGATCTTACTAGACCCACTTTCTATGCAAAGAAATAGAGGAAAACAACAAAATGGGAAAGACTAGAGATCTCTTCAAGAAAATTAGAGATACCAACAGAACATTTCATGCAAAGATGGTCTCGATAAAGGACAGAAATGGTATGGACCTAACAGAAGCAGAAGATATTAAGAAGAGATGGCAAGAATACACAGAAGAACTGTACAAAAAAGATCTTCACGACCCAGATAATCACGATGGTGTGATCACTGACCTAGAGCCAGACATCCTGGAATGTGAAGTCAAGTGGGCCTTAGAAAGCATCACTACAAACAAAGCTAGTGGAGGTGATGGAATTCCAGTTGAGCTATTTCAAGTCCTGAAAGATGATGCTGTGAAAGTGCTGAACTCAATATGCGGGCAAATTTGGAAAACTCAGCAGTGGCCACAGGACTAGAAAAGGTCAGTTTTCATTCCAATCCCAAAGAAAGGCAATGCCAAAGAATGCTCAAACTACTGCACAATTACACTCATCTCACACGCTAGTAAAGTAATGCTCAAAATTCTCCAAGCCAGGCTTCAGCAATATGTGAACCGTGAACTTCCTGATGTTCAAGCTGGTTTTAGAAAAGGCAGAGGAACCAGAGATCAAATTGCCAACATCCGCTGGGTCGTGGAAAAAGCAAGAGAGTTCCAGAAAGACATCTATTTCTGCTTTATTGACTATGCCAAAGCCTTTGACTGTGTGGATCACAAGAAACTGTGGAAAATTCTGAAAGAGATGGCAATACCAGACCACCTGATCTGCCTCTTGAGAAATTTGTATGCAGGTCAGGAAGCAACAGTTAGAACTGGACATGGAACAACAGACTGGTTCCAAATAGGAAAAGGAGTACGTCAAGGCTGTATATTGTCACCCTGCTTATTTAAATTATATGTAGAGTACATCATGAGAAATGCTGGGCTGGAAGAAACACAAGCTGGAATCAAGATTGCCAGGAGAAATATCAATAACCTCAGATATGCAGATGACACCACGCTTATGGCAGAAAGTGAAGAGGAACTAAAAAGCCTCTTGGCGAAAGTGAAAGTGGAGAGTGAAAAAGTTGGCTTAAAGCTCAACATTCAGAAAACAAAGATCATGGCATCTGGTCCCATCACTTCATGGGAAATAGATGGGGAAACAGTGGAAACAGTGTCAGACTTTATTTTTTGGGGCTCCAAAATCACTGCAGATGGTGACTGCAGCCATGAAATTAAAAGACACTTACTCCTTGGAAGGAAAGTTATGACCAACCTAGATAGCATATTCAAAAGCAGAGACATTCCTTTGCCCACAGAAGTCCGTCTAGTCAAGGATATGGTTTTTCCAGTGGTCATGTATGGATGTGAGAGCTGGACTGTGAAGAAGGCTGAGCACCGAAGAACTGATGCTTTTGAACTGTGGTGTTGGAGAAGACTCTTGAGAGTCCCTTGGACTGCAAGGAGATCCAACCAGTCCATTCTGAAGGAAATCAGCCCTGGGATTTCTTTGGAAGGAATGATGCTAAAGCTGAAACTCCAGGACTTTGGCCACCTCATGCATAGTGTTGACTCTTTGGAAAAGACTCTGATGCTGGGAGGGATTGGGGGCAGGAGGAGAAGGGGACGGCAGAAGATGAGATGGCTAGATGGCATCACTGACTTAATGGACGTGAGTCTCAGTGAACTCCGGGAGTTGGTGATGGACAGGGAGGCCTGGCGTGCTGCAATTCATGGGGTCGCAAAGAGTCAGACACAACTGAGCGACTGAACTGAACTGAACTGAGACCCACTTTCACAACTTACATTTTAAGATGACAGGATTAGAACTTAACAATAGAAAGATCTTACTAGACCCACTCTCATAATATACATTTTAAGATAACAGGATTGGTCAGAAGGTTTCCAGGAAGGAGAAAGTGTCCTCAAGCAGGATACATTGTTGTTATATAATCCTTAGTATAGAGTTTAAACTGAGTTGTTTATTGTGTAATTATCAGTTCCAGGCTTAAAGAAAACAAACAAAAAAATTGTTTTATGTGACTAAGGAATGTAGAGGGAAAAAAATACATTTGTCATTTCCTCCTCCTTGAGAATTCCAGACCCCCTATCTCCTGTTCCAGAGTCCCAGACCCCTATCTCCTCCTCAGAAACCCCAGAATTCCTATTAACTTGCACAGGAACTGACTCTCTCAGAATCAGTGAGTATTTGGAGCCCATTGGGATTTCACTGGAGAAAGCAACAGGGATGGTACCTTTGACCACATGACCTGTGCTGGGTGATCACCTAAGGCCTGGGGGTGCAGACCATGTTGCCTTATGCAAAGATATTGCTTACCTCCCACTTCTGATTCACCTGTTGGAACTTTTCATCTCTCCTCTGTTGTCCTTTATTAAAATGCTTATTTAATATTAGCTTTTCATATTCCTAAAAGAATACATAGAGAAGTTCTCACAAATTCACTGAGAATTTTTTTTTTAAACCAAGGAAGTTTACATTCATATAAAGGTAACCTCTGATCTAATAAAAAGAATAATCTATCTTACGTAATAACTTCAACAGCTTTCAGCAAAGGTTAAAGTGTTATTTCTGTACAAGTGCAAAGAAAAATGAATTTTCACATATATTGAAGGTAGTTACTCTATTTGGAATTCTTGTGCTGAAGAAGACTTTTGAGAGTCCCTTGGACAGCAAGGAGAGCAAACCAGTCAATCCCTAAAGGAGATCAACTCTGAATGAATATTCATTCTAAGGACTGATGCTGAAGCTGAAGCTCCAATACTTTGGCCACATGATGCAAAGAGCCAACTCATTGGAAAAGACCCTGATGGTGGGAAAGACTGAGGGCAGGAGAAGGGGACAACAGAGGATGAGATGGTTGGATGGCATCACCAACTCAATGGACAGGAGTTTAAGCAAACTCCAGGAGATAGGCAAGGACAGGGAAGCCTGATGTACTGCAGTCCATGGGGTCACAACGAGACAGACATGACTGAGCAACTGAATAACAATTTGGAATCTTGACTGAAAATACTCAGAAAGCCACACTTTAATAGTGGCAAAATCTGCAGCTGCCACTTATTTATTACCCCTGCCTAGGTACAAATCTGGAGAAGGCAATGGCACCCCACTCCAGTACTCTTGCCTGGAAAATCCCATGGATGGAGGAGCCTGGTGGGCTGCAGTCCATGGGGTCGCTAAAAGTCAGACACGACTGAGAGACTTCACTTTCACTTTTCACTTTCATGCATTGGAGAAGGAAATGGCAACCCACTCCAAAGTTCTTGTCTGGAGAATCCCAGGGACAGGGGAGCCTGGTGGGCTGCCGTCTGTGGGGTCACACAGAGTCGGACATGACTGAAGTGATTTAGCAGCAGCAGCAGCAGGTCCAAATCAAAGCAAAGGAGAAAAGGAGAAAAGGGAAGATATACCCATTTGAAGGCAAATGAATAGCAAGGAGAGATAAGAAAGCCTTCCTGAGTGATCAGTGCAAAGAAATTAAGGAAAGCAGCAGAATGGGAAAGGCTAGAGATCTCTTCAAGAAAATTAGAGATACCAAGTGAACATTTCATGCAAAGTTGGGCTCAGTAAAGGACAGAAATGGTAGGGACCTAACAGAAGCAGAAGATATTAAGAAGAGGTAGCGAGAATACACAGAAGAACTATACAAAAAAGATCTTCACGACCCAGATAATTATGATGGTGTGATCACTCAACTAGAGCCAGACATCCTGGAATGTGAAGTCAAGTGGGCCTTAGGAAGCATCAGTATGAACAAAGCTAGTAGAGGTGATGGAATTCCAGTTGAGCTATTTCAAGTCCTGAAAGATGATGCTGTGAAAGTGCTGCACTCAATATGCCAGCAAATTTAGAAAACTCAGCAGTGGCCACAGGACTAGAAAAGGTCACTTTTCATTCCAATCCCAAAGAAAGGCAATGCCCAAGAATGCTCAAACTACTGCACAATTGCACTCATCTCACTTGCTAGTAAAGTAATGCTCAAAATTATTCAAGCCAGGTTTCAACAGTACATGAACAATGAACTTCCAGATGTTCAAGCTAGATTAGGAAAAGCAGGGGAACCAGAAATCAAATTGCCAACATCCACTGGATCATCGAAAAAGCAAGAGAGTTCCAGAAAGACATCTATTTCAGCTTTACTGAATATGTCAAAGCCTTTGACTGTGTGGATTGCAACAAACTGTGGAATATTCTTCAAAAGATGGGAATACCAGACCATCTGACCTGCCTCTTGAGAAATCTGTATGCAGGTCAGGAAGCAACAGTTAGAACTGGACATGGAACAACAGACTGGTTCCAAATAGGAAAAGGAGTACATCAAGGCTGTATACTGTCACCCTGCTTATTTAACTTATATGCAGAGTGCATCATGAGAAACACTGGGCTGGAAGAAGCACAAGCTGGAATCAAGATTGCTGGGAGAAATATCAATAACCTCAGATATGCAGATGACACCACCCTTATGGCAGGAAGTGAAGAACTAAAGAGCCTCTTGATGAAAATGAAAGAGGAGAATGAAAATGTTGGCTTAAAAGTCAACATTCAGAAAACTAAGATCATGGCATCTGGGCCCATCACTTCATGGGAAATAGATGGGGAAACAGTGGAAACAGGGGCAGATTTTTTGGGGGCTCCAAAATCACTGCAGATGGTGGCTGCACCCATGAAATAAAAAGACACTTGCTCCTTGGAAGAAAAGTTATGACCAATCTAGACAGCATATTAAAAAGCAGAGACATTACTTAGCCAACTTTGTCTGTCTAGTCAAAGCTATGGTTTTTCCAGTAGTCATGTATGGATGTGAGAGTTGGACTATAAAGAAAGCTGAGAGCCAAAGAATGGATGCTTTTGAACTGTGATGTTGGAGAAGACTCTTGAGAGTCCCTTGGACTGCAAGGAGATCCAACTAGTCCATCCTAAAGGAAATCAGTCCTGAATACTCATTGGAAAGACTGATGTTGAAGCTGAAACTCCAATACTTTGGCCACCTGATACGAAGAAGTGACTCATTTGAAAAGACCCTGATGCTGGGAAAGATTGAAGGTGGGAGGAGAAGGGGACGACAATGGATGAGATGTTTGGATGGCATTACTGATTCAGTAGACATGAGTTTGAGTGGACTTCTGGGTGATGGGCAAGAAGGCCTGGCATGCTGCAGTCCATGGGGTCGCAAAGAGTCAGACACGACTGAGCGACTGAACTGAACTGATCTGAGGTCCAAATCAGAACCCAAGTTAGAAACTTGCCTAGACGGGTGAACACCTGGTCCCTTTGGTTGCAGAGGTGCCCCTGCAGGTACCCTGAGGACGCGAGCAGGATGAGCTCCTTTAGAGGCAGAAAGAGAGTAGTGCTGCCTGTGTTTCCACACAAAGGCTTCCTCACCACCTCCAGGGAGAGAACCCAGGGAGCCAGCAGGGCTTGGCTGGGCACTCAGCAACTGGCTGAGGGCAGGTTACCTGAGAACTTGCTGTTACAGTGGCCACTGACTGACTCACTCTCTTTGTAAGTGAGAAATGTGAAGACTGCTCTCTAACCCCACCTCTGGCTGCTCTAGTGACGCTGATCCACCTCCTGGGGTTCCATTCAGACCCTAAGCTCTGAACAACAGTGGGATCTGTGCTTGGTAAACAGAGTGCAACCCCTCGCAGGAAAGTCAGGAAAGACTAATGGATCTGTATAAATCCCTTTTGTGCTGCGTCTAAAAGGCAGTTGTGCTGTGAGTAAGGAAGCAAATTAGCATCTTTAAGGATGTGTCCTTGGAAGATGATGCCCAATGATGCAGAAACTAGGGTGTGTGCTGGAGAGTGAGCCAGAGGAGGCCTGAGGCGCCTGACCTCAGTGACGGGCTCCCCACCATCCACGGGGGTCCCACCCTCCCCGCTACATGACTTACCCCAACCTGGGGACCCTTGTCTTCACTGAGGATGTCACCACCTCCCTCACCTTCTTGCTGGGAAATCATCTCTGAACTTCCCAGCTAGGGATACTCTGACTCTTCCTGCAGCTAACTGGTGGTACTCCCTGCCCGGCTCCCACTGGAAGAAATAGGGACCTTCCCTCTCCTCATGACAGGCTTGGGATAAGTTTAGAGTCTGTGATCAGGGCTCAGGGCCCCAGCTAAGAGCATTAATCACAACAGGAGGGAGACAGATTTCCTCTTTCTCTTCTTAAAAGAGTAATGGAAAAATAGCAACCTTCTGAAGAATGTGTGTCCTGGCTGAAACAAACACAGAAGTAAAACACTGACTGAGATTTCCATCTTTTTCATGGTCTTTTGGCTCGTTGGGTAAGGTCATGCAGTGGCTAGTTTCTGGGTGAGGCTGCTGGGCTTTGCAACGTTAGGATCAGAATCAGGATTAAGAAGAAGATGGAAAAAAAAAAAGTGCCCTATGAAAAGATGGCATGAATCTGTGCATTTTGTACACACAGAGGAGATGGAAAGAGAGAAGGACAAACAAGATAACTTGAGCTATATGGCTGATAAATGGTGAAGACTTTCCTGGTGTGAGAAATGCCTAAAAAGCACAGTGAGAGCAATACTTGGTGTCATTTTCACCCCTGTGCTTTAATTACACTCTGCAACTTGCAAACTTTCACTGAAAGTCTTCCAGAGGCAACTACCTTATGTTGGAGACAGTTTGGGAGCAGTGAGGGAAGAGAAACTGCATCCCATCTGAGGAGAAGTATGATGGGACCCTGCAGCTGCGGTTGGGGCGTCAGCCCAGAGGAAGGGCCAATATCCCCTCACTCAGCAGCAATTGCCGGGACCCCAGCTGCCCAAGAGGAGCACAGGAAGTTGACACCTGTAAGCAGAAGGGCCACTCCAAATTCTCCTTGCTATGTCACCCCTTCCTACAATGCCCATTGGAAATACTGTGACACATACTATACAAGCTCAAGTATCCTGACTCCTTTGGGACTACACACATTCAAGAATAATGTGCCATGTGTAGAGCTATCTACTGAAACTAGAAGAAAAAAAAGAAAAACACTTAACAGTGAGAGATGAACCGCAATTAGATTGCTAGATCCTGGTGACCAAGAAACATATTCTAAAAAATAAGACATAAAGAGAAAAATTTGAGACATATGATAGTAAGAAGATATTGAGTCTTGTGCATCTAGTTTAGCAAGCACTTTTCTATTCAGTATATTGTCCAAAGACGTTTACAGTTGCTACACTTCAGTGCATAGTTCTACTATGTAGTTAAATCAACACAGGGAGAGAGGAGGGTATATTGCACTTGTATTTCCAAACTTCCCATGCTGAGTGATGTGGAGTTTCACTTACTTATAATCATGACTTGTGGAACCATTATCTTAATTATGGTAGATAAATCGATCTACAGTAGATAGATCTACACATGGCACATTATTCTTGAATGTGTGTAGAACCATTATCTTAATATGCATTTTGCAAATGAAGACAATCTAAGTGACTTGTTCAAGTTCACACAGCAAGTGTGAAGTGAAAGTCCCTCAGTCGTGTCTGACTCTTTGCCACCCCATGGACTGCAGCCTGCCAGGATCCTCTGGCCATGAAATTTTCCAGGCAAGGATACTGGAATGGCTTGCCATGCCCTCCTCCAGGGGATCTCCCCAACCCAGGGATCAAACCTAGGT
This sequence comes from Bos taurus, assembly GCF_002263795.3. Taxonomy (NCBI): domain Eukaryota; kingdom Metazoa; phylum Chordata; class Mammalia; order Artiodactyla; family Bovidae; genus Bos; species Bos taurus. Next base: position 3,335,574 of record NC_037354.1, read on the forward strand.
CTCCTGCATTGCTGGCAGACTCGTTAGTGTCTCAGTCACTAGAGACTAAGCCATTATCAAAGAGATCTGATAGAGGCTGCCACAGAAACCAAAGGCTCCGTCAGTGAACTTCAAGTGGAAAAAAAGTTCGCTCATTAGGAAAGCAAAACCCTGGGACTACCCAGCCAGTGCAGTAGTAAGACTCCACACTCCCACTGCAGGGGGCACAGCTTGGATCCCTGGTTGGGGAACTAAGATCCCACATGCTTTGCAGTTCACTCATCCAAAAAAATAAAAGACAAAAACAAAATATTTGCTAATATAGACAAAGGACATTAAAATTTTCCCAAATGCTTAATATTCATGTTACCTTAATTGACATATGTATAGTGAAAATTAACTGAAGAAATCACACAGCAAAAATAGTAGCAAAACTCTATAGATTAGTCTTCTCTGTTGGCTTTCTGGTCCTGTGATCTTCTCCAGACTACATTTTCCCCGAAATGCTTATTTTGCGGCCAGGTGCGCTCCTGGGAGCTGGGCTGGTTGTGCCTCAAGGTCAGCCTGCTGCCTTTATCAAAGAGCTGATAACTTTGCCTCCCACCTGCGTGAGGCTTCTGGAAGCGTCTACCTGGGTGTCTCTTGGTCCTGCAGCCCCACACGTGGCACGCTGCATCCACCCTATGCCTGTGGCAGCAAATTTCTTAAAAAAAAAAAAAAAAAAAACTGCTGAAGGGCAGAGCTCCACTGGTCCCTCCAGGTCAGTTGTCTCTCAGCAATCGTGGATGAGGCTGTGTCCCTTCCCGCTGAGCCTGCAAGGTCCCGTGTGCACCGTGCCAGGCAGCTGACCTCCTCTGCTGTGTCATGAAGTGGCCACTTGGAATCCCCCTTTCCACCAACCCCACAGTCTCATAGATCGAAGGAACTGGGCTCTGAACAGAGTTGCCGAGTGACAATCCTGCAGTCTTCAAACCTTTGTCAGTGAATCTCAGTTTTTGTAAAATGTTCCCTCTGAAGTCAGACCTGACTGGATGTCAGAGGCCAGTGAGGAACCACATCGACACAGGCTTCCTGACTCAGAGGAACACGCTGTCATCTCCAAAGCCCACAGCTAACCCCAGCAAAGAAAGGGCTGGTGGTGCTGCCTTCAGAGTGCTCGTGCATCAGGGAACAGCAGATTACTGAAAAGGCAGGACCCAGCGAGAGCTTCCCATCCTGAGTCTCCAGATCTTTTCAGCTCTCCCAGTACTTTTCGTATCGCTTCAGTGGCTAATAAAAAAGGTACAGGGGACCTTGAAGTAAAGCAGAGTGAAGAGTCTGGTTTCCCTGTTTGGGGCTGCTGAGGGGGAGATGGGGGATTTTTCACCACTTCGTGAAACTTCTACCTCAGACCTTGTATCTCTTCAGGAGGAAGAAGGGCAAGGTCAGTGGAAGCAAACAATCAGACAATTGCCGGGGAACAATTGTGTTTAGCAGGTGAGTAACCTCCCCTTCTACTTCCAGCTTCTTGTTTAAGTTGAAAGGATAGAGTACAAGGTGGTCCTTATTTTGTGAGAGTTTACAAGTCTATTGTATAAACTGAAGACAGATGTATCTGGAAGATCCCGGTTTGTTGCCTCAAAGAACTGAAAGTGGCATCTATGGATAGGAGATGGTTTGATGGAGGTTCAGAAGCCCTGAGATGAGACAGAGGAGGAGGAACTGCAAAGCATGCAGGTGTCTGCTGAGCCCGGGGAAGATGCCTTTGCCCGAGAGGGTCCAAGTCAGAACAAGCTGACCGACCAGCCGCGTGACTGAGTTCTGGCACTCAGTCACCAGTCACCTGAGGATCTCCCTTCTGTAAAGGATGATAGAGAAGATGTGTGCAGACCCACCTCATGTCACCCTAACAACACACACAAGACATCAACGCTGTTTCCACAGAGAAGATAAAGGAAGCATGAAAGTTTGGCCAAGAGGCACCGTCATAGGTAAATGAAGGTTCTGATTCACCAGCTCTGCTCGGACACATCATATTCAGTACATATCTGTGACATGACAGTCCCCTAAATTCACAGCTCCTGGAGATAACACAGGAGTTTGTTGTGCATGTTAGATGTTGAGTGAACTGCACGCATGTTACTTTAGTAACACAACTGAGTGTTTGTGTAGCAAAAAAACCCAATTATCACCTAACACGCATGTAGCATTTGCACTCTGAAGAGTATTTTGCAGGTTTCATCTCATGGAATCCTCACAACAGTTAACAAGATCGAATCACTCTTACCCCCACATTACAGATGAAGCAACAGAGGTGCTGACTGATTCAATAACTGGGCAGTGTCTCCCTTTCTACAGTTAGTAATGGAGCCAAATAGCTGGGGTCAAGTGAAAGGTTTTTTTTTTTTTTTTTTTTAATAGTAATAGGGTGGAGCCCAAGTTCTGGATCAGAGCGTCCAGAATTGCGTTTTAGTTTTCTCGCCTTGGAATCCAGCCTTTCTGCCCCCTGAGGCCACACAGTTCAATGGTCACTCTGCCTCTAGGCCTCTGTCACAGATAGCGTTCTGTGTGTGTGTGTGTGTGTGTGTGTTCAGTCACTCTGTCGTGCCCAACTCTTCTCAACTCCACGGACTATAGCCTGCCAGGCTCCTCTGCCCATGACGTTTTCCAGGCAAGAATACTGGCGAGGATTACCATTTCCATCTTTAGGGGATCTTCCTGACCCAGGGATTGAACTTATGTGTCTTGCCTCTCCTGCACTGGCAGGTAGGTTCTTTACCACTAGCACCACTCTGGTTCAATCAACAGATTCCACTATCTCATTATAAATCACAACTAGCCTCTGTCTGGCAGGAAAGTTGGTTGGGAAGCGAAACCGTGATTAATAACTATTTTCTTCTGGTTAATAAGAGGAAAATTCTGGTCTTAAATACAAAGTTTAAATGCTTAAAAATATTAAATCACAAGCTCCTTTTTATAATGAATATTTTTTTCTCTCCATAATGTCAGGCATTTTGCAGATAAAGAAAAGATTTTCCACTGTTGGCTGGATAATTTGATAATACACTTTCCACATAACGAGGGATTTTCAGCTCATTTCTAATCAAGAGAGCATTACTTTATCAAGTCACAATAGAAACTCTTATGTCAGCTTTTGCCAATGATCACTCAGATCTTTATACTTAAAGATCCCCCCGTGATAGCATACAAGGCTGCAATTAAATGGAATCTTCTTAAACAGGGGGAAACAGTGCAGTTCTATAAGTCCCTGTCCCCAGCGACTGAAGGGTCATCCGTTGTAGGACGCATACCCCAGGGGCTCCAAGATCTTACATCTTTCCCACTGAGCCACCCAAGTCTGCTATTTATCAAAGAAACCTAATGAAGTTAGGGACCCATTGGCCTAGCTCCTCGGATGAGCTCCAGAGACTCCTGCACAAACGGAATTGGAATGGAGCTGGCTGGCGTTTATCAGAGCGTGATGATCACCTGACAGTCGTATCAGACTCCCTGTGGCTCACACACCCAGGGGCCGTTCACTGAGCAGGGGCTGGCAGGGAGCGGAGAGGGAGGGCCCTGTGGTGCCCCAGGAGTGCGGGCAGGATCTCTGCTGTGACTGGCATTTCAGTTATGATGACAAAGTTGATGTGCTTTGGGAACGCACTGCCTGTTCCAAAGAAGGCAACAAAAGGCTTTGCAAAGCCTACCTTCTCTCCAGTTACGATAAACCACCAATGTGCAAGGCAAGTGGTGAGCACACACAGTCTCTATGCAGCTCTCTCTGCCGTGTGTGGGCAAGAAAGGACGAAAATCACATTTTCACTCACTCTGTGTCTGAGCATTTTTTCGACACATAAAAACACTATAAGAAATGCCCCGAAGGATAATACAATGAGTCTCAGGTTGGGCATCCTCTGGGGTGTGCAATCTGGTGTTTTCATGTCCTTTTCATTTGGGAGGTTCACAGATTTTTTAAAATCTCATCCAAACTCTGTACCTTATCAGCATGTAATAAAAGGTTCCTGCCATTTGATTGACTCATTTCAAAGTTAAGAAAAGTGTTCCATCAATGCCTCTAAAACCCTCCACTAGTGACAGGTGCTAGAAATGATGGGAAATGTTCAGCAGTGTTTGCTACTCAGTGCTACCCTGTAAATGCCTGCGTGTGGTTCCCACTGCACACTTAGGGTGTCTGTCACAGACGCTTGTGCAGATTTAAGTGGGCACAGGTGACCGTGTTGAGCTCTGGAAGTCACGGAGATCATACAATACTTCAGAGAGGGGCCCAGAAGAATGGGTGCCACCACAGGGCAGCTCTGATCTGAGCTTCAGTTTACATAAAATGGAGTTGATGGGTCTTACCACTCAAGATGCTTGTAAGGAGTATACAGTCTCATCTATTTAGCAACATGCAGCTTTTGGGTGTGCTGTGGGTGAATCCCAGACAGTCTTATCCAATTGGAGGTGGTCAGACCACTCAGGGGCACCTCCTGCACTCAAGAACCCTCTAGGCAGGGACAAGGGTCAGCCAAGTACTGCCACTGGGCTGAATCCCATTGGCCAGGTTTGCCCAACTCTTGAGAGTGGTTTTTGCATTTCTAAACGGTTGGAAAAAACACAAAAACATCAGAAGCAGAATGATACGTTGTGACATGTGATTATATGAAAATTAAATGTCCGTGTCCATAAACAAAGTTTAAAGGTGCCCCAGCGAGGTCATGTGATGACGTCTCCGCCACACCTGTGGAGCCGAGAAACAGGGTGGAGTGATGGGGCCGCCAAGGATACACAGAATCTAGGTCCAGGAACCAAGGGCACTGAGGGCAGTGGGAAGGTTGGAAGGAAAAACGTTCTTGAGACCACACTAACCCCAAAGCAGAGCCTGCTCTGCCAGGACAGAGTTTGGTGTTTTGCAGGGGAGGCAGGGCAGGAAGGGAGGAAGAGAGAACTGTTTCCCACCGCCTGGTGCCTGTAGTCAGGGGCAGTGAGCCCGCCCTGAGGTCCTGGGACCCTCTGCGATGCTGGGGTTATATCCTTGCTGAAACACCAGAGGGCCTTGTCCTTCCTGCCTTGTGTTTCAGAGGAGATTCCTACTGAGATGTCAATCCGATACAGTTTTGAAACACAGGATAGAGGTTAAGACTGAGGAATGCTTACTATGGGCTCCTTCCTGCATCTCACTCAGCCCCACTGGCCACCAGAGAAGGGAGACACTCTTCATGTCTGCAGGCATTGACAAGCCGCAGAACATCACATAACCTTCCCTGTGTATATAACTGACAAGAGACAGAATTAGGGCTGAAATTCAGGTCTCTTTGATCAGAAAAAGATGGGTTTTTAGCCATAAAATTGGAAGAAGTCTTGGAGGTAAACTTGTCATTCCTTCTTAATTTTTTTAGAAAAGGAAATTGAAACCAAAAAATAAAAAGTTAAACGCTGGCTCAAGGTCAGGCAGTTTTGGGCTCAAAGAGAAAGGACAGAACTTGAGCTGAATAAGTTCATGCAGTGTGTTACTACGATTCTATCCAGTCCCTTAGGGATCACCAAATGGCATCTTTAAAAAGAAAAAGTGAGGTACAGTTGCTTTACAATGCTGTTAATTTCAAGTGTAAAGCAAAGTGAGGCAACTACACACACACGTGCCTATTACACACATACACACAGGTATTCTTTTCAGATGCTTTTGTACCTCAAATGGTACCTTTTGATACATACTTAAATTTAAAATGTCCGAAACTGGCATATGCTCCTTCTCACTGAAACAACAGCAATAAAAATGACTTCCACTGAGCCGATAAAATCTGCAGTGTACTATAAGGAAAACACGACTGACATCATTTTTACTGATGCTGAAATCAGTAGCAAGCCATGACAGTTTTTAGCTGCAATGAAACAAACACATTTTATTTGTTTTTACCTATTTCTTATGAAATGTATTACTGCATGTTTTCTTTCCTGTAGAAATTAATCCTCTGACCTTTATGTTTAAAAACTGTATAATGGCTTGCTAACTCAAGACTCCATCAGTTTCTATCTCTTGCATTTAAATATTCAGTAACTATAGTACACCATGTGCCTCTAAAAGTAATTTCTTTATGGAGGCATTGTGCATTTTGACTATCCATTATATATATGAATACGGCTTTGCTCAACTAAGCAATTTTCTTTAATGTCAACCTTGATGAACAAGTAAGCATTAAGGCAACATTTGAACACTAAAGTAATACATGGGTAAACAAATCTAAATAAACTAAGCCGGGGAAGGCATCGTAATTAGTTTCAGTGCCTGCTTTGAGTAAATTTTCTTCCAAAATTCCATATGTGTTCTTTAATTGTTACTTTACCAGAATTCATCTAAGAAGCATCCTGCAATTAGCTATAACAGATTTTCCAATACTAAAGTTTGGTAGATAAAATTCAGCATAGTTTAATGGATTTATATGAATACAAAAGAAATTTTATTTTTTAAGTCAATTTTGACCTGCTAATGTTTTCAGAGTTCTCTTTACAAGTCTTTGAGACTGTAGTATAGTTTATAAGACATTAATAAATGAAATTCAAGGTAATATCAAGACTTGAAAAAATATAATCCAAATTGATGAATGGTTTTGATTCTCAAGATCTGATAAAATTAACATTTGGATATTTTAAATTTATTTTACCCAAGTTACTTTGATCTTTATCCTTCCAAATAACTTTGATTTTATGAAATATTATTTAAAACTACATAAGTTTGGTGTCATTTAAATCAAGATAAACTAATCTCTTTTAAAGTAAATGTTTTCATGAAATAAATTTCATGGAAAAAATTTAAAAACAAAATGTAGCATAAAATGGTAAATATTTTTAACTTGTGTTGATCATCAGGACTAATTAGTACAACTAATATTACTAAGCTCAGCAGTTTGGGGAACATTTTGGGGGAAGGAAGAGTGTTGAAGCAGAGCTGAGTATGGGAAAATTTAAAAAAGAACATTAGTAAGTATGTAATTTCTTTCTTGTTTCCTTTATAAATGTTCTATCAGTAACAGATCTATTCTTATGTGAATTTAAAAGAACTTTAAATTGTATTATACTATAAGCTACATTTTGGAGAAGGCAATGGCACCCCACTCCAGTACTCTTGCCTGGAAAATCCCATGGAAGGAGGAGCCTGGAAGGCTGTAGTCCATGGGGTCGCTGAGGGTTGGACATGACTGAGCGACTTCACCTTCCCTTTTCACTTTCATGCATTGGAGGAGGAAATGGCAACCCACTCCAGTGTTCTTGCCTGGAGAATCCCAGGGATAGGGGAGCCTGGTGGGCTGCCGTCTATGGGGTCGCACAGAGTCGGACACGACTGAAATGACTTAGCATAAGCTATATTTTAAAATTTAAGTATTCAAATTATTATATAACTTTTAGAAATGAGTATAGCAATTTTAGAGGGAAAAAAACTTTTAAGAAATAACTGAAACATTTGATATGTTTGAGAGAAGTTAGAAAAACAGTTTTGTACAAAATGGGTTTTTGTCAATGCATAAAAGTAGAAGGGATGGAACACAGAAAATGTATTCATGAAACCACAGAAGTCTTAAACTGCACCCAATGGGCTGAGAACACACAGATATTCAGGTGGGTGATTCAGCCGGAGACCCCTGCGGGCAGAGCATGACCTCTGAAAGAGCAGCTCCCTGAGAGCCTATCCAAGAAATAAATCTCTACCTTGATCTTCCATAACCCCCACTAATCTGTGCAAAGCCCTAAGCCCTAATCTAAATATAAAATTACACACACATATGAGATACTGTAAGATGTTACAGAAAACCCAGAAGAACCTTTTGGCAAACCCAATATTTACTGAACGTGTAAACTGTAATTGTTATTTGTGCAAGTTGTTGATTTTTGCACTTATTATTGAAACAAACTTTGTAATTCTATTATTACGCACACCTTCATACCCACTGTCTCTACTTCATTCATGTGTACCTCGTTTACTAACTAGATTTCAAATATTTATTGCATTCCTAATGATGATGTCATAGGGCAGTGCTATCTATCAGAAATATAACACAAGCTCCTTATTATTTTAAATTTGAGGCTGTCTCATTGGAAAGTAAATGCAACAATGACAAGTGAAGTTAACTTTAATAACATTTTATTTAACCTAGTGTATCCAAAATATGATTGCTGCATTATGTTATCAATATAAAAAGTCTACACTCTCATGCTTGGCACAAGGACCTTTCATAGATCGGACACCACCAACCTCCCCACCGTCATCTTTTACTTCTTTCCTCTCTGTTTACTGGGACTTTGTACCATGTGCTTCTCTTCACACAGTGCTGAGTTCTCTACACAGCTTTCCCCTTATGCTGTTGGCTTCGGTTAGATCATATGTTCATCCTTTTCAGAACCGTGCCAAACTGACCCTCTGTTGCCCAGGTCAACTACGCTGCCACCCATGAAGGCTTCGTACCTTGTCCACTTAACAGCACTTATTGAAAGTCAAGTTTGTTCACTCTTTCCCAGGTGTAGGGGTGAAGACAGTGAAAAAGAAACCCCCTGCCCTCCTTGGATTTAATTTCTCTCCAAAGTCCATAATATAAAAAGATTCTGACACACCAACCACTTTTTATTATGGGTTTTAGCCACTTTATGCATGACTTAGCCTCACTTCTGAATGAAGAGATCAGTTAGAACAGATTTTTGTCTGATCAATCTTTCTACCATGAAGTTACCTCAGTGGGCACGTATCAACTGTTCAATAAATATTGGATAGAGACAAAAACATCAGTGATAATTACACAATTATTTAAAGAAACTTCCCAACAGATTTTACTAAATCAAGCTTCCAACTTGCTTATTCTTTCCTATGCAAATAAATTGGTAGAATATTTACAGCCAAGTTTTTTGTTTGTTCCTGATATTTATGTGTTGAGTTTCTGAAATTTCCATCTCTTTATTTTATCCCCTTTTTCTTTGGCTCACAATCCAATTTGCTTGAGTAACTTCATTCATAAGGCAAATCAACTAAATCTCAGTTTAATAAAAAATGCTCATTATGTATGATTCTCTCATTACTGACATCAAATACTTGAATGCAATTGTCTGCATGTTTTTACATAAATTATGTTTCATGAAATACATTAGATTTTGTGTCCCTTCCTGCATAATGTAATAATCAACATCCTTCATTTGAATATCATAGTTTAATACCACCAAAGAAGTAGATAATATTTTCAAATAAAAGCAAAAGCAATGTGTTATGCTTAAAATATCACCTCTCAGGAGCAGATTTATCAAGAGCAGTTCATCATGCAAATCATTTTAGTCAGTGAGCAGCTATGGTTTGAAAGGATGAGTACAAAGGATATGCATGTCCTTTTAATAAGAAAGATGCTGTTCTATTTAATATGGAACACTGGGCAAAGGTAATAGAGGCTATATCAGCCTCTTCTACAGGAATGGTGGGAATGTTCTATATATACTGGGCAGTACAGTAGCTGCTGGGCACACAGGCTTGTCAACACCTGAAAGATAATTAATGTGACTGAGAAATTTTAAATTAAATTTAAATCTAAATAATCAATGTGTCCAGTGGTTTCCATATTGGACAGCATAGTGTAACTTAGACACCACGTTATAACATATATGTTATATATATGTTATGCTTATCTCAAGGCATTTTCAAAAAAAAGGCTTAAGGATCAGCAATTCTCCCTAGAGCACTTGTGCTGTGGCTATGGGAAGAAGTGGAGATCTATATATAAGAAGCCCGTAAGGGGACAAGCATCTAAGGTGCCCATGGAACCCCCTGGTGCCCCAGCCTTGATATTCATGAGGTTCTCTAATCTCCTCCCCTGAAGTGTGGGCTGGGCCAAGGACCTCATTTCTACTAACTAGGATATGGCCAACATGATGAAAATCACTTTCAAGATTCACTTCAGTTCAGTCACTCAGTCGTGTCTGACTCTTTGTGACCCCATGAACCACAGCACACCAGGCCTCCCTGTCCATCACCAACTCCCAGAGTTCACCCAAACTCATGTCCATTGAGTCGGTGATGCCATCCAACCATCTCATCCTCTGTCATCCCCTTCTACCCCCTCTCTCAATCTTTCCTAGCATCAGGGTCTTTTCAAATGAGTCAACTCTTCACATGAGGTGGCCAAAGTATTGGCGTTTCAGCTTCAACATCACTCCTTCCAATGAACACCCAGGACTGATCTCCTTTAGGATGGACTGGTTGGATCTCCTTGCAGTCCAAGGGACTCTCAAGAGTCTTCTCCAACACCACATTCAAAAGCATCAATTCTTTAGTGCTCAGCTTTCTTTATAGTCCAACTCTCTCATCCATACATGACTACTGGAAAAACAACAGTCTTGACTAGACAGAACTTTGTTGACAAAGTAATGTCTGCTTTTTAATATGCTGTCTAGATTGGTCATAACTTTCCTTCAAAGGAGCAAGCGTCTTTTAATTTCATGGCTGCAATCACCATCTGCAATGATTTTGGAGCCCAGAAACATAAAATCTGCCACTGTTTCCACTGTTTCCCCATCTATTTCCGATAAAGTGATGGGACCGGATGCCATGGTCTTCGTTTTCTGAATGTTGAGCTTTAAGCCAACTTTTTCACTCTCCTCTTTCACTTTCATCAAGAGGTTCTTTAGTTTTTCTTCACGTTCTGCCATAAGGGTGGTGTCATCTGCATATCTGAGGTTCTTGATATTTCTCTGAGCAATCTTGATTCCAGCTTGTGCTTCTTCCAGCCCAGCGTTTCTCATGATGTGCTCTGCATATAAGTTAAATAAGCAGGGTGACAATATACAACCTTGACATACTCCTTTTCCTGTTTGGAACCAGTCTGTTGTTCCATGTCCAGTTCTGACTACTGATTCCTGACCTGCATACAAATTTCTCAAGAGGCAGATCAGGTGGTCTGGTATTCCCATCTCTTTCAGAATTTTCCACAGCTTATTGTGATCCACACAGTCAAAGGCTTTGGCATAGTCAATAAAGCAGAAATAGATGTTTTTCTGGAACTCTCTTGCTTTTTCCCTGATCCAGCAGATGTTGGTAATTTGATCTCTGATTCCTCTGCCTTTTCTAATACCAACTTCAACATCTGGAAGTTCACGGTTCATGTATTGCTAAAGCCTGGCTTGGAGAATTTTGAGCATTACTTTACTAGCCTGTGAGATGACTGCAATTGTGCAGTAGTTTGAGCATTCTTTGGCATTGCCTTTCTTTGGGATTGGAATGAAAAGTGACCTTTTCCAGTCCTGTGGCCACTGCTGAGCTTTCCAAATTTGCTGGCATATTGAGTGCAACACTTTCACAGCATCATCTTTCAGGATTTGAATAGCTCAACTAGAATTCCATCACCTCCATAGCTTTGTTCATAGTGATGCTTTCTAAGGCCCACTGGACTTCACATTCCAGGATGTCTGGCTCTAGCTGAGTGATCACACCATTGTGATTATCTGGGGCATGGAGATCTTTTTTGTACAGTTCTTCTGTGTATTCTTGCCACCTCTTCTTATTATCTTCTGCTTCTGTTAGGTCCCTACCATTTCTGTCCTTTATTGGATGTTCCCTTTCAAGATTAGGTTGTTTAAAAACAAAACACAATAACAACAACAACAAAATACTATGGTTTCCACTTCTCTCTTGCATCAGTTGCCCTGTGTGTGTGTTAGTCACTCCTTAGCGACTCCATGGACTACAACTCACAAGGCTTCTCTGTCCATGGAATTCTTCAGGCAAGAATACTTGAGTCAGTTGCCATTCCTTTCTCCAGGTGATCTTCCCCACCCAGGGATTTAACCAGGGTCTCCTGCATGGCAGGCAGATTCTGTACCATCTGAGCTACAAGGGAATCCCAGTTGCCTCGGGAGAAGTCAACTGCTCTGGTACGACACAACTCTTTGTAGATGCCCAGCTGTGGGAGCCTGGATCCCACCTTCCCCCTTCCTCAAGTTCAGACTGCAGTCCTGGTGACAGGCTATGCAGATTCCTGAGGGCCCCTGAGCCGGAGGGACTGGTAAAGAAAAATCAGTGACACTTCCGAAAGCTCAGTAAGACTTTCCCTGGGGGGTGGCAGGGGCCGTCAGCACAGGTACAGGAAACACTGCAATGTGATTTTATAGTGAGGGTGGGAAGAGGTTGGGCTCAACTCTGAAGACAGTGCCAGCAGGCTGGAATCTACGGCAGTGCAGGGTGGGGGTCAGGGGACAGAAAGTCACTAAGAGAAAACATCAGGGGCAGGTGCTCTGGGTAGAATGACTTCAGCAGGATTGTCACCAAGTGCAGGCCAGGTGGCCAGCCATCACCTGGGCAGGTGGGGGATGAGGCGCCCAACCAGATAACTGAAGGTGATCAGATATCCAGGATAGGGGCACCAATGGGCCAATGGGCCTGGGAGAAGGTCCAGGAGCCTGACTGGAGTTCAGTGGATCAAAGAATGGTACTCAGCAGCCAGCTCCGCTACATTTAGGTTCCTGACCTACAGAAACTACAAGATAATATGTCTTTACTGTTTTCAAACTGTTGCTGTGTTTTAGGGTAACTGCTTGTTGTTGCTGCTCACTTGCTGACTCATGTCTGACTCTTTGCAATCCCATGGACTGGAGCATGCAATGCTTTCCATCTCCTGGAACTTGCTCAGACTCATGTCCACTGAGTCAGTGATGCTATCCAACCATCTCTCATCCTCTGGTGGTCCCTTTGCCTCCTGCTTTCAGTTTTTCCCAGCATCAGGGTGTTTTCCAATGAGTCGGCTCTTCACATCAGGTGGCCAAAGTATTGTAGCTTTGGCCTCAGCATCCAATTAATATTCAGGATTGATTTCCTTTAGGATTGACTGGTTTGTTCTCCTTGCAGTCTTGCAGAGTCTCCTTGCTCTCCTTGAAGACTCTCAAGAGTCTTCAACACCACGGTTCAAAAGCATCAGTTTTTTGGTGCTCAGCCTTCTTTATGAGATCTACAGTGGAGGTGGTAAGTATTCTGTGCAACAAACAAATGGCTGCTATACTTAGCAAATAAAACCACAGAGCAATCGGTTACATTTGAATTTCACAAAAACAGTTAATAAATTCTTAGTACAAGTATGTCCCTTGCACTATTTGGGACACACAACACCCCCCCCCAAAAAAAACCACGCTCTTTGTCTGAAATTTAAACTTACATGGGAATTGTATGTTGTATCTGATAAGCCTCAACAAATATTCAGTACTCAGAGCATGATCTCTGCCCTTGAAGTGTGGCTTAACAGAGGGAGAGCCAAATGCACAGAAACACAGGTTTAATTTAATGTGGGCAGGATTGAAATAGAGATGAGAAGGGGACATTACCAGAGCACAGAAGTGGGGTTCTAAGTTCAATCCAGAGAGAAAGGTGAGTGTTCTTGGTACAAGAAAAAAAATGTTAGCCTCTTGGGGTTTGCAAAATAGGAGGAAGACAAACTTACCACAGAGATAACAATGAGACTCCACACCAAAGCTTCACTGAACATATAACCTTCTTGAAATCTAGACAAGCTGAATGCCATTTTTTAGAGTCAAAATTATGTTACGTATAGTGGGGGAATTTCTGAATTTCTCAAATGATTCAGGACTCTTATCAGACATTTTTTTTCATTATGACAAAAAGAATCAGCTGGGTTTAATTTTTTTTTTTTTTTCATGAAATTCATTCACTCCCATAACTGAAAAGCCAGTGGTAAGACTGGCTTGACGGACAATCTGACCATGTTGTGGGCCTTCCCTTCTTCTTGGAGTCTCCATCTAGTTTCTCGTGATTTCAAAATGGCAGCTACTCTTCTAGACCTCAGGACACTTGGCTCAGAGGATCACAGAGCATCTTCATTCTCAACCCCAGACTTGAAGACCCTGGGCCTCACAATGAGCAGAAGCATAGCAGGGTATGTGTCTACTCCTGGACCGATCACAGAGGCCAATCACCTAAGCCATGGCTTAGGCACAGATCATATGCACAGTCCTGAACCAAACAGTGTCAAGGGGCAGGGCTGAGGGCAGCGCAAAACCTGGGCCCAGAGGTGAACCATCTGAGCCTATGAAAGGATCAGAGCTGAAGGGAAGAGAGGCCCAGAAGTGCCCACCACAGAGGGCCCCTGTGGACCCCGGCCCCGAGCCTCTGCCCACACTGTCTGCCTTGAAAGCTAGGTGTGCAAGGTGAAAAGAAGTAATTCTGACCCAAGAATCCAGGCAGAAAAGCTCATCATTTTTACATATTGTCAACCACAGGGCAAAGGAATTAATGGTCCTGTTCTTCTCCACTGAAATGAAGTCCCGGAGAGTAGGTCACGTGCCTAAGGTCTCAGACCTAAAGTCAGAAGTAAAGAAGAAACTTCTTCAGGTACCATGTATCCAAAGTCCAGAGAAAAAAAGACACTTCTATCCAGGGGGCACCGCTTCTTGTAGCTGTGCCTTTCTTATCGTGTACATAATGGATTTTGAAGGTTATTACATCTTTGAGAACCTATGGGTAGATACAGATATAAGGAATTTAAAAATTCCCCTCCTTTCAAAAAAGATGCTCTTATGTTCTACATGGAACTTGGCCAGTTTATATGATTCCTGAAGCCCCTTTCATAATAGTTAGGAGTAATTCTAAGTGAGATTGTAGGAATGGAATGAAGTAGGCCCAGGCTAACATGCTCAGAGGAAGGAGGGACCAGAGAAGTGAGCAGGCTGCTGGAAGGGAAGGGAAAGGAGTAGGGGGAGTGGGAGACAGACACTGTCCAAATGTTTGAGTGCCAAACAAACCACATGCTCAAAAACTATTCAGATAAGATACTGACAGCAGCGAACACGAGAAACCTCAGACACGCTCTGACGTTCTTACAGATCTGATGTCCATTCCTTAATTTAATACTGAGGTCCTTTAAATTATTATTGATGGCTCCTTGAGATACTAATTGAATTAGAATCACTTATCTCACTCTTCTCCATTTAAGTTATTATATTCCTTTTTAAGTGAACCCTGGGTGTCTTTCACTGACTTTTACTTTCAGAGATAAATTCTGCCAAGAATAATATTATCTGAGGACTAGTGTAAGACCTTGACCATCAAGAAAGATCACTGCCGAAAAGTGATTTTTAATTACTTCTTACCGAGGAGGATTTAGCTCAAGTCACAAAGGTGATATCACAATGTCAGCCAATTAAATAAAACCATTTATATTTAATTGCCTCCACAGCATGGCCACATTCTTAGGAGAGTGACTCTCCTATTGTTTGGGTTAAAGTTATCTTTGCCACTTTCTCCTGAGGACTTTTTAACAGTGCAAGCTGGAGTTTGATCTTCCTGCTCCTTACTGGGGATCTATTTTACTTTTAAGTGGAATACATTCAGTTAACTAACAACTATCCTGAGATAACAAAATGTATCCAAGCTACAAATATATATTGTCCATAAAATGATGCAGAGACAGTTGATAGAAATCCAATAAATAAATACGAGCACTATAAAAACAACACTCATATTTGTTTGGGAGGCATATTAGGAGGCTAAATATTATAAAATCATCAGATAATTATCACAGAATTATTTATGACAGCAAAGACTTGAAATCAGACAAATCTAATATTAATGAAAAAGCAATTCAGTTATTAGCACCTTTATCAAAGGGAAGAATTTTCTTATCAAAGGTTGTGTTACATGGAAAAATAATTGTGAAAAGTATTAAGTGAATGAGGGCAATGTATCATTCAACTGAAGTATAATTCCACTTAAGTGATTTATATCCTTGTCCATTCTGGGATCTTGACAGCCCCATTTTAAACTTGCTTACAGCTATTAAACAAAGAAATCATTTAGTAGTGAGGAGGGAACTTTGAAAGAATTGAATTGCAGAAAATTGCCTTTTAAAATTATTATTTTAGGGACTTGCTTGGTGATCCAGTGGCTAAGACTCCCAATGCAGGGGGCCGGGGTTCGATCCCTAGTCCAAGAACTAGAGCCCATATGCCACAACTACAGATTCCACATGCTGAAACTAAGACCCTGCCCAGCCAAGTAAATAAATAAATGTATTAAGAAAAGAAGAAAAAAAAATATTTTTTAAAGATGAATAAACAAGTAAATAGCGATTTATTTTTAAAAACCAATTTTCTTAGACAGGATGTATGGACAGCATGCCTGCAACCTTGGGATCGTCCCTGTGGAACCTTGAAAAGCCACGAGTGACCATGTAGAGTGAGAAGAATCTCAGTGCCCGAGACAGTGCTGGGTACATGACGGGGCGGGGGTGTCACTAATGCTGGCTGCTGATAAGAGGGCAAATTCTGCAGCGATCTACACTGTCATGTTCCTCGCTGCCCCTAAAAAACTACATCTGGAGACATTAATTGTAATTTCTAAAAACTGAGTAAAACTATATAAAAAAAAATCTAACCATGAAAGAACCATGAAATGGCAGAAATGCCATAATATAATAAATCTATGTTGTGCCTAGTCATGTCTGACTCTTTGCGACCCTAAGGACTGTAGCCCACCAGGTTCTTCTGTCCATGGGATTTTTTTGGCAAGAATACTGGAAAGTGTTAGTCAGTCAGTCATGTCCAACTCTTGTGACCCCATGGACTGTAGCCTGCCAGGCTCCTCTGTCCATGGAATCCTCCAAGCAAGAATACTGGAATGGGTTTCAGTTTCTTACTCCAGGGGATCTTCCTGACTCAGGGATTGAACACGTGTCTCTTGCATTGGCAGGCAGATTCTTTACCACCAGTGTCACCATGACAGCGTGACAGAAAAGTATAATCCCAAGGTGACAGGGGTTCGAACCCTGAGTCGGGAAGATCCCCTGAAAGAAGAAATGTCAACCCACTCCAGTATTCTTGCCTGAAGCATCCCATGGACAGAGGAACCTGGCAAGTTGCAATCCATAAGGTCACAAAGAGTCGAATGTGACTGAAATGACATCGCATGGCATGGCAAGATGAGACTGGGTGTTCCCTCAATACTCACCTCTCCAGCATGCCCACATGGAGGCTACCCCACACAGAGTCAATGTCTACCTCCTTAATAGTAGGTTTAGCCCACTAGTTAGTGACAAACACTTGAACATTTGCTTATTAATGACTGGCTCTTTCCATCTTCAATAATCTTGACTGTATTCAGAGGAGGAGAAAAAACTGGTCTCTGCTGGAAGAGCCATGGGGGCCAGATCTTCCAATCATATTTATAAACATAGCTCAGCATCACCTCACGAAACACAGTCTTCAAGCCATGTTAGCTGGCTCGGAATGCTGGCCTTGCAACTTGTGATCTTTGTGATATTGGGCAAGTTATTCAACCTCTCTGAACCTAGGTCTCCCCATCTTAATACACACACAGTACTATACACAAAATAGGGAATCAACAAGGTCCTGCTGCATGGCACAGGGGACTTTAAGATGAGATAATAAGAGTTCTAGCACATGTTTATTGTGGAAATAAATACCATAGCACTCTTAAAGTACTCAGAAAGGCAGTTATAAGTAGTAAACATTACACATTATATGTTTGATAACAGTTTTATAAATAGCATACACAATACAATTTTAAGGACACACTATCAGTTTAGGGACACAGAAAAGAATTACAGTTTTAAGGACAGTCTATCCATTTACGGATACAGAAAACAATCATTTTGCTAATTCAAACTGAAATACAGAGAAATACCTTTCCTAATCTTCTCCTTAGAAAGTGATCAAAAATGTTCTATCTCCCAAGATTCTAATTTATGAAACTGCAACAATTATTCAATGCCCAATATAATTGAGTTACACAAATAGGAACATAAATGCCTGACAAATGACTAATCTGAGAGAACATACTCAGATCTGTTTGTAAACGAATTGCTGTTGTTGTTCACTTGCTCAGTCATGTCCAACTCTTTGTGACCCCATGGACTGCAGCACGCCAGACTTCCCTGTCCATCACCATCTCCCAGAGCTTGCTCAAACTCATCTCTATCAAGTCAGTGATGCCATCCAATCATCTCATCCTCCACTGTCTTCTCCTCCTTCCTTCAATCTTTCCCAGCATCAGGGTCTTTTCCAATGAGTCAGTTCTTCACATCAGGTGGCCAAAGTATTGGAGTTTCAGCTTCAGCATCAGTCCTTCCAATGAATATTCAGAATTGATTTCCTTTAGGATTTATTGGTTTGATCTCCTAGCTGTCCAAGGGACCATCAAGAGTCTTTTCCAAGACCACAGTTCAAAAGCAGCAGTTCTCTAGCGTTTAGCCTTCTTTATGGTCCAACTCTGACATCCATACATGACTACTGGAAAAACCAGAGCTTTAACTATATGGACCTTTGTGGGCAAAGTAATGTCTCTGCTTTTTAATATGCTGTCTAGGTTTGTCATAGCTTTTCTTCCAAGGAGCAAGCATCTTTTAATTTCGTGGCTGCAGTCACCATATGCAGTGATTTTGGAGTCCAAGAAAATAAAGTTTGTCACTATTTCTATTGCTTTCCCATCTATTTGCTATGAAGTGATGGGAAAAGGAAAATTGTGACCAACCTAGATAGCATATTAAAAAACAGATATATTACTTTGCCAACAAAGGTCCGTGTAGTCAAGGCTATGGTTTTTCCAGTGGTCATGTATGGATGTGAGAGTTGGACTGTGAAGAAAGCTGAGCACTGAAGAATTGATGCTTTTGAACTGTGGTGCTGGAGAAGACTCTTGTGAGTCCCTTGGACTGCAAGGAGATCCAACCAGTCCATCCTAAAGGAGATCAGTCCTGGGTGTTCATTGGAAGGACTGATGCTGAGGCTGAAACTCCAGTACTTTGGCCACCTCATGAGAAGAGTTGACTCGCTGGAAAAGACTCTGATGCTGGGAGGGATTGGGGGCAGGAGAAAAAGGGGGCAACAGAGGATGAGATGGCTGGATGGCATCACCGACTCGATGCACATGAGTTTGGGTGAACTCTGGGAGTTGGTGATGGATGGGGAGGCCTGGAGTGCTGCAATTCTTGGGGTCACAAAGAGTTGGACATGACTGAGCGACTGAACTGAACTGAACTGATGGGACTGGATGCCATGATCTTCATTTTTTGAATGTTGAATTTTAAGCCAGCTTTTTTACTCTCCTCTTTCACCTTCATCAAGAAGCTCTTTAGTTCCTCTTTGATCTTTAGTTCCTCCTCTTTGTAAATGAATAAAATGATTCAAAAGTAGCCCCTCCCAAGTGAAAATCTGTAAGATGAGCAAGAGGCCCAGTTCTGGGAGTCAGAAGTCCGCATCTGGTGCCTTAAACAACAGTTCAGATATCAGAGTGACTTCCTCAGGTTCCTTGGGTTCTAAGATTACTGCTGTACTATTTACAAAGTAGGAGATGATCAAATAGGGGTCAAGAGTCTCCCAGCACTTCCAACTTCAGGTCTGAACTGGAGCACGGGCATCATCCTTAACAATGACTCACATATTTTATTATCATTTTATCATAAATCACTGTAGGCAGGTACTGCCCAGTAGAGATGGACGCTTCAGGTGCAGAGGACAGGGAGAAAGAGGGGACCCTTTTGTGAAGGGCAGAGCTGGGTTCTCCCCCACATGGCCCCAGGTATAGAGCTGGAGGAACAGCGAGGTTTCTGGAGCACAGAACATCCTGGAACACTATGAGCCCAGAGTGGCTGAGCTGATTTTCCACCTTACGGGAACAGACAGGAAACCACACAGTTACAGGAGAGGGGCCCAGGCTCACAACAGACGTGTTTCATGTCATGTCACTTGGGTGGAGGCCTACCCTTGGCCTGATCCCAGTGCTGCACAGAGTCACGGAGGTAGCGAGGCCAGCACAGCCTTGAGCCCTGGGAACAGGGGTTTGGGGGTCCCCAGGCCCAGGTGTCCCTTTATAAAACAGAGATGCTACAAAGTGAAAATCAGAGGACGAAATGCAGCTACGCACCATGAAAGCTCTTAACTTTCCAGCCCTGTACAACACAGGATGAGGACTGGAGCAGCACCTCATGTCAGGCACGACCCACTCCTGCCTTCCAGGTGCTGGGCTCAGCCCCAGTCTTCTACTGCCTTGGTTCCATTCCAAGATGAATTAAATCAGTAAATTCACTTTGCATTAAGAATAAACTTTTTTTTTTTTTTTTTTTCTGCCACAGCCTCACTGTAACTCTTTTAACATTGATTGTTTGCTCACAACAGGAAAACGGGCTTTCTCAGGTCACTTCAAATTTTAAGAATTCTGTGATGTTTCCTTCTCTTTTAAATATACTGAGATTAGTTGTAGCATGGAATATAAGGTTTTGATTTTTTTCTGGATTCACCACATTCTGGGACATCTGAAAGTTGTTCAGAGAAAAAGTGAAAGTCACTCAGTTGTGTCCAACTCTTTGTGACTCCAAGGACTATACAGTACATGGGATTCTCCAGGCCAGAATACTGGAGTGGGTAGCCTTTCCCTTCTCCAGGGGATCTTTTTACCAGCTGAGCCACAGGTAAGGTAATACTATATTTAGATCCCATGTGTGACCATGTTAGAGAATTAAACATGACTTTTAAAGAATATTTAGCACTCCGCCCCCATCCACAGCAATGAGAGGAAATAGCAGGATGCGGCTCATTTTTAGTGAAAGTGTTAGTCACTCAGCCATGTCCTTCTCTTTCCTTAATCCGTCTGGCTCCTCTGTCCATGGGATTTTCCAGGCAATAATACTGGAGTGGGTCACAATTCCCTTCTCCAGGAGATCTTCCTGACCCAGGTATCGAACTTGGGTCTTCAGCATTGAAGGCAGATTCTTTACCATCTGAGCCACCAGAGAACCCTGGCCCCTTTTAAATGACAAATCTAAGCATTTAGTAGCTTTCAGGAAGTAAGCTGTAGTCAGTGTAAATTAAGGAACCACAATTTACTTCTCACAGATAAATATAATTCACTAAATAGTCCAATAAGAAAGCATGATTCCCCCACCTCCACCTCCAAAATAACAGTCTCAGGGGATTTGCTAACACTGCTTCACAGGGAGTCTTACATTTTTACTTTTGATTTTATATTTTTATTTTCTCAGTGTGTGGCCACGTGGTAACCATGTCAGTGGGCTCTTGCTAATTAGATACCAAAATAGTTCATATTACAGTAGTCGACAGTACTGTGTGTGGCTTACTTTCCTTCCATTTATATCTTCTCTGAAGACAAAGATTAAAGAAAGAAAAAAGAAAAAACATAAAAATGCACAAATGTCTTCCTAGGCTCAAAGGTGATTTAAAGCAAATTGAAATGAGATTGCTGGCAATATTCACAGCATTTAATTAAAAATACTTAAGTTATAAGACATATACCACATTAATCCTAAAATATTTAAATAGCACATAATTCTTTTACAAATGATTTTGGCAGTAAAGGACTCTTTAATTTATGTGGAACTTGACTCTCATGACCCAGAAAGGAGGCAGCCAGACATTTCAGAGGCCACTCATGTCCCAGACTTCCATCCATGCTGAGTAGGGCTCTTACTGCTCTGAAGGTTTTCTGTCCCCAGATGAAAGGGAATAGAAATTGAGCTGCTTCAACTCAGTCTGCAAAACAGCCAACATTATGCAGGCTGTTAGCATATTACCTTAGATCTGCTTTTGCAAACACAAGTTTTGAAATAAAGTATGAGGGACTTTATTTTGGACAATGGTCTTGACACGGATCATGGTTAGGGTTTTGACAGTTTGTTTGCACAGAGTTTCCTTGAGGCTGCTTTTAATAATTCAGGTAAAATCAGGTGAAAACTGTGAATCAACTGCCTGTACATTTCAGTGTGCATTTAAGATTCTACGGGGAGATCCCTGTCATTCATCCAACAGGGGAAAGAAAACCTTCTTTTAAAAACAGGTGTTTTTTAACTTTTTGGTTGTTCATCAACAAGAGAGAAAGTTAATAAAGCTATAATTAATCACTGACTTCTAAATAAGGCCTACAAAGAAAAAAAAAATACATGCTTCCATTTGGAAGGGAGATGAAAGGACTCCCAAGAGATGGATTTTGGGGGGAAAAGGAGGAAGACTGGGGACAGCTGAACTGTCCAAGTGTTTGCTATTAGATCTGATGGAGGCCAGGGTCCGTGTTTTTGATGATACATTTGATGAAGCGCATGGAGCGTCGAATGTACAACCACTGGGTTGCTGCCCATGTGGCTCAAACCTACATGAGGACGGCAGGCTGCCCGATCCACAGTGGCCTGGACTGTGAACAGAAATCACCTTTTATGGCCATCCCACCCTGGAGTACCAAGTGTTTTGTTTTTTTTTTTTGTAACTGTTAGTGTCAAATTGCCGAATAAAGAAAATTCATGAGATAATTTCAGATCATTGAGGCAATCCTTTGTGACCCAGATTTTCAAGTCACCTCTCTTGAGATGGGGGGGGCAGGTGCACACACACGTGTCCTGGCAGACACACTTGTGCTGACATGCTGGTCCCCAGAGGTGCGGGCCCACTTTCCACATCTGCACAGAATCTCTGAGCATTTTACCTTCAGAACTAACTCAAATTACTTAAGTAACTCAAGATGAAGCCCTGTGCCACCGTGAATAATTATAATGCTATTAATAGTGATATAATACCAATGAAATCTACAAGCTTCCAACTTTAGCTAAATCATTTTAAAAAAGACACATCAAGGACTAGTAAAATGTGTTTCTGTGATTTAGAAAAATCACTATTTCTGCTAAGAAGAGTTGCTGACTTGATACCTTTATATTAATGCTGCACTGACATTTCAGTCGTCACTGACCTTGGTATCATGCATGACATTGTCTTCATTGAGCAGTTTTTGAGAAACAGTGAAGCCTATCTCCCCGTGGGTATGTTTGTATTCACTGAAGCAAACAACTTCCAGAAATGGACATGGGACAACAGACTGGTTCCAAATAGGAAAAGGAGAACATCAAGACTGTATATTGTCACCCTGCTTATTTAACTTATATGCAGAGTACATCATGAGAAATGCTGGGCTGGAAGAAGCACAAGCTGGAATCAAGATTGCCAGGAGAAATATCAATAACCTCAGATATGCAGATGACACCACTCTTATGGCAGAAAGTAAAGAAGAACTAAAGAGCCCTTGATGAAAGTGAAAGAGGAGAGTGAAAAAGTTGGCTTAAAGCTCAACATTCAGAAAACGAAGATCATGGCATCCGGTCCCATCACTTCATGCCAAATAGATGGGGAAACCATGGAAACAGTGGCTGACTTTATTTTTCTGGGCACCAAAATCACTGAAGATGGTGATTGCAGCCATGAAATGAAAAAATGCTTGCTCCTTGGAAGGAAAGTTATGACCAATCTAGACAGCATATTCAAAAGCAGAGACATTACTTTGCCAACAAAGGTCTGTCTAGTCAAGGCTATTGTTTTTCCAGTGGTCATGTATGGATGTGAGAGTTGGACTATAAAGAAAGCTGAGTGCCGAAGAATGGATGCTTTTGAACTGTGGTATTGGAGAAGACTCTTGAGAGTCCCTTGGACTGCAAGGAGATCCAATCAGTCCATCCTAAAAGAGATCAGTGCTGGGTGTTCATTGGAGGGACTGATGTTGAAGCTGAAACTCCAATACTTTGGCCACCTGATGAGAAGAGCTGACTCATTTGAAAAGACCCTGATGCTGGAAAAGACTGAAGGCAGGAAGAGAAGGGGATGACAGAGGATGAGATGGTTGAATGGCATCACCGACACAATGGACATGGGTTTCGGTGGACTCTGGGAGTTGGTGATGGACAGGGAGGCCTGGCGTGCTGCGGTTCATGGGGTCACAGATCAGACACGACTGAGTGACTGAATTGAACTGAACTGAAGCAAACAACTGCCTTCCCCACACAGACATCCTCGTACCAATGTCCTTGATCCTTACGTATAACGAGATGCATTATCACAGAATAAGTAAATGTCTAACAGTTATTTTTTTGTACCCTAATTAATTCTTTCAACATTGAAGAAAAATACCATGATAAATCATGAAAATTAAGCTGGCACATAAAGAAAAATTTAATCAGGTTGCCAGATATTAAGGTAGGAGCCATTAAAAGAGCATAGCTTATTAAAATTGTAAAGTTTAACTGGCATGTGATGGCCTTGAATTGGTTCTAAATTCTTGAAAAATTTCAATAAACACTTCTTTTTGCTTTTCTAAATAAAAGAATGGATGTATAATGTCATGACTCACAACAGAGGCTCTGAGGTGGTTCCAACTTTATTGAAAACTGGTCTCCACTATTCCTGATGGTTCAGCCTTGGCGCAAGTCAACTTCCCTGGGCTTTAGTTTCTCCACCTGTGAAAAGTCAGCTCCTCTGCACAGTGGCTGTGACATTTAAATACACATTAATATGATTGCCTAGAATAATGAGAAATCAACACCAACAGAACACTGTGTCAGAGATAAGTAAAATAATATAGACTTCCCCAGTGTCTCAGACGGTAAGGAATCTGTCTGCAATGCAGGAGTTCCAGATTCCATCCCTGGATTGGGAAGATCCCCGGGGGAAGGGAGTGGCAGCCCACTCCAGCTGACCCATTGGAAAAGACCTTGATGCTGGGAAAGACTGAGGGCAGAAGGAGAAGGTGGTGACAGAGGATGAGGTGGTTGGATGGCATCACCATCTCAAAAGACATGAGTTTGAGCAAACTCCAGGAGATAGTGAAGGACAGGGAAGCCTGGTGTGCTGCAGTCCATGGGGTCACAAAGGATTGGACACGATTTACTGACTGAACCACAACAAAATAACACAGAAATACAAATGAAAAACTAAAATTTTACTTAGAAATGTAAGCTTTTTTAACTGAACTGGACTCAGATGATCTATTCCTATGTTTATACTGTCACAGAACAGTAGTCCAGAGAAATTTAAAACTGAAATTAGTTAGTGGTTTAACCAGACTGGTAGCTTTGACTTCATAATAACAGAGAATTCTTACCACAACTTGTTAACAAACAATAGGAAAACCACCAAAACCCAATAAAAGCAGGTAACTAAACACACGAGGCAAAAATAAAAGCATGTTTAATGAAAGAGCTTGTCATTTAATGTATGTGTATGGACAGGTTCCCAAAGCATTACCTGAATTACACCCAGAAAGTGCTGGTATCTCATCCATGAATCACTGTGCCTTGGCTGCTTAAGTCATACATTGAAAGAAAACTACAAGGTAAATTGAAAGAAAATGAAAAGCCATATGAAAAATTCATCAGGTTGATTTCAGATCCGCCTACCTTTGCAAAATACACGCTCTCCTTTGACCTAAAGACAGAAAACCCACTTTATTTGAATGACAATTCATTTTCCTTTGTATTTAAGGCTGATTTGAACCCCACGTTCTATCAAAGGATCAGGGCTGTGAATCAGCAAAATCAACCGTGAGTCTCCAGACCTCAGAACATCAAAATTGGACAACAATTCACAGAAGAGCAAAGAAAAGGCGCATTAGCTGGATTCAACTTCCTTAAACCATCTGCATGACAGTGAAAGCTCCCAGGAGCTGTCCCGAAGGGCTCTGGGGGGGGTGAGCAAGCTTCCTGCTGCATCTAATTCTCTCACAACCCAAGTACCATATCCATAATTTCATCTCGAGTGCCAGAGACAAGGCACAACAAGGAAGTATGTGTGTTTTAAATATGAGATGTGTTCACTCCAGGGAAACACCTGGCACTTTGCAAAAGCAGAATGAATGACTTTAAAGATGATATGTGAGATAGCAAAGACTGCTGAGTGTCATCTGGATGGGGTGAGCTGATATAAATGATCAGGATGACTGTCTGGATGGGCCCTTCAATGCATGGTTTCATATGATACTGGATGAAACGGTCCCTGGAAACTTTAGAAGGAGCTCTGATCAGCGATCCTGGGGTGTCAGTTTTGCTCTCCCCATTGCCCTCTGTCCCGAGTTGCCCCTGCAAGATTCTCGGGATGTCAGGTGGTTTGAGATAACCCACTGACCTTGGAGCAAAGGGGATTTTAGGATGAATTATCCAGTCAGTGGGTGTTTTACTCAGCACCAGCTTTGCACTGTGGCAAGTACATGATGGGGATATTTGCTTGGGGTTGAATTAAGATGTGAAATCTGTAGATTTGGATATTACAAACCATCCCAGTGTAGCAGTCACCAATTTGTAGGTGTAATGAACAGAATGCTTATACACCCTTAATCCCTATGGTGAAATCAAAACCCGGATGTGATGGTATTAGGATGGCCCCAGGAAGCGCCTGGGTCATGAAGGTGGAGACCCCATGGAAAAGACGAGCTCCCTTGGGAAAGAGACCCCACACAGCTCCCTTCCTTCCTTCTGCATCCTGAGGATACGAGTCTGTGGTTTGTGACCCACAGGTGGGCTCCCACCAGAACCAGAACCCAACCATGCTGGTCTCGGAGCTCCAGCCTCTAGAGCTGGAGGGAATATGTTTCTGTTATAGACTACTCACTCTGGTGTCTTGTTAGAGCAGCTTGATTTGACAAGCACGATCAGGTATAAAGGATCATGTATTTCCTGCCTTTGAAATACATGGTATTTTTCTGCCTTCCACCATTTGAACACGCAGGAGACTTCCACGTGTTTTCAGGCTCAAACTCACACAATCCACAGTGTGTGCTGCTAATTTCAATGTATCCAGGATCAAATTAAATACTTGGGCACCCAGTTGTGTGGGTTGTATATATCTGTATACTCACATCTACTGTGTGTCCAAGGGTGGAAGGAATGGGCCTGTGGCAGGGGTCTTGCTGGTACCCCTAAGATCTCCTAAGAGCTCTGATTGAGGAGGCCCAAGACCAATGAGGCCATGGAGAAAGGAAGATGGAAGGACGCAGTGCTTTCCCACACTAGAGCATACGGTGATGCGGACAGAGGGGCCACAGGGCCTGGGAGGGACCAGTCCCTGTGGTGTCCCCAGAGGCCCGTTGTTCAGACGTCTGTCACACCAAGAAGTGCAGCCTTCTCTGTGTGCAGAAGGGGGACATCATCACCAACATGAGGGCTTCAGCCTCACCCCTGAACACACAGGTGACTCAGCGCAGCGGAGGCAAGCTTGCTTGTGGTGGGCAGTGGGTAACAGGGTGAGCCCTCCCTCCTCAGCCTTCTACCTCTTCCCCAGCCCTCAGCAGTGGAAGTGAAGAGGGGAGCAGGTGATCAGAAGAGAAGCCAAGGCTGCTTCCAGGGTCAGCTTCCAGGATTCCGGACACACAGCCCAGCAGGTATGTGTTTCGCGGGGAGAAGATGCGGTACCGGCCAACGATACAATGAGCATCTTCCCCAGAGTGAGAGCTTTCAGGAAGTGAGCAGGACTTACACATCAGGGACCTGGATGGGGTGGTGGTGAAGGGCACTCCAGCAGGGAGAGAGGCTGCAGACAGGAAACAGGTCGCAGCAGTGGCAAGGTTACAAAATCACAGAGACACCTCAGATAAACTGCTTACACAGACAAGCAGGGGACAAGGGAAAACACAAAGCTGAATGCCAGAAAACAGGAATACAGGCACACTTTAGTTTCTTCTTTTCAAATTAATTTCTACAAATACTGTATATTCATTTTTTACTATGGCTGTGATTTTTAAGCTGTTATATAAAAAATATAGTTGCTTAAATACAGGAAAAAATGCTATCATTACTGCTCTTCTAAATGCTAATATAGACCAAAAAGATCACTCATTTTACCTGGTTATGATAAACACTGTACAACAAATAAAATGCTGTCCTTCAAGTTTATATATTCGATATCTCACATTAACTACTAAATTTTATCCAGCAATTCACTTTGCTACTTCTAATACTGAAATAGACAGAAGTGTAGAAATTATAATTATGGAATAAATTTTCCACCAAGTTACTCATATAGAATGGGGCTTAGAAACTTGGGAAGAATCGCAGACCTAATTCCACATGTTGGTATGACTCACAGATTGGCCCTGAAATGACCGGCACACCCATCGCCCTGTACAACGTCTCTTGTAAATGGAGACACAGCCTTAATTGGAAAGATGGCTTGTCTCTCCCTTAATGGACAGCAATTATCATGTTAATGGTGCCAAGAGGCATCTAACAAAACAGTTTTATTATAATTTTAATGGCACAGCATACAAGTATGACATTTTCTTTCCTCTTTGGCATTTCCCTCTCCCATTCCTCATTGGAGGGGGTTGGTGATAGGGACTCATGAGTTTAGGGTTATAGGATTGTATTCACATTGCGGATGAACTATGTCTGTCTGTGGTTAAGCACAATATGACTTTGCCAAATAAGAAAAGCACAGCTCTTTTTCCTATACTGATAAACTACTCTTTCAAGAAAGTATGGAAGGAATTTCTCAGGTACTTTGACTTAAACATAGTTGAGTCTTAAGAACATGGCTGCACAGGGGAATGTCTGGAGCCCCAAAGAGTTTATAAATTCCACTGTATTTCAACATAATAATTTTTTTTGCCATATATATGTTTGTGTGCATTGAGAAATATTATTCTGAGAAAGAGCTCATAGACTTTACTAGAACAGCCAAGTTCACAGCACAAAATGGTTCATAGTGCTTCTAAACAGACATTAAAAAAATATCCTATTTCCCCTCCTTTTATTTTAATTAAGACTTTCTCACCTTGCTTCTATTCAGATTTTGTGGACTTATGTGTGTGTGTGTGTTTGTGTGTCTGTTCTGTTCAGAGCTCTTGTGCATTTCCTCTTGTAATCTTTTTCCAAAGGATCAAAGTGTACTTTCATGAAATCCCCATTACAATAAGATCTGTTCTGGCAAATAGGCACCCCTGGGCATGCTGGGGTATGGCTGGGGGGTGGGGAGAGCACATGTTTAGAAGCCAGTGGAACTGGCCTCAAAGCCCAACTCCTACACACAATTTCGCAATGAGAACTTGGGAAAGACATTTGATCTCCTGAGTTGCAGTTCTCATTTGTAAATGCTCACAGTGTTTGCATGAGACTTCACACAGGAAGCACTTAGCATACCACTCACCGTGAACCTACTTCCAGGTATATTCAGTTCAGTCGCTCAGTGGATGTGTTAAGGGAGCGAGGGGCGGGGGGCGGGGGGTGGGGGGGGGGCGATGTTGGCGAATGCTAAACTGGTGTCAAAATTACACTTGAGGTTATATTTAACCTAATGTGTGAAAGTTCTAAATTCACACATTTTCTGCATGAGTAATTGACATGTAAACAATTCTATACTTTTTATTAGTTTGAGACTTGGATCTGAAGTTTGCTTCCAAAATGTGTGGCTGCTTTAATGTAGACAGGCAGCATTTTACAGTGGAAAGGAAAATGGAAATGGGGTTGTTTTGAGTAGACAAGTTATATGACTCTACTGAATCTCTGATTCCTGAAAAATATCAAATTAAAATGGCAAATAGGAATATGTTCAGAAGGGTCAACTGTCATTTAAATATCCCTTACTCTCAGTATCATATCTTCACTACTACATAACAAGCTACTGGAGGAGAGAGAATTCAATTCACCTTGATTCATCTGCAAAGCCCCACACTGTCCTTGGAATAAATCAGTTATTCAGTCCATGTTCAATGCACGAGGTGAGACAGGGAAGTTTGGGATGAATGTTACTGATTCAGTGCTATTTCTAGGGATCACATCCTTTGAGCTTCTTAAAATATTTTCAAAAATTCAAGACTCAAGTACCACACTCGGTTTGGATGGAAAATTGGATGAGTTTTTGTAAGTCTGCACCAAAGAACAAAAAGAAATTTCTTCTTTATAGTGACTTACTCGAGAAAAATTTACGTACTCAGCACCAGATAAGACTAACTTTATGACCAAGGAATGGCTACTCAACCAATATGGAGGAAAATGAGCTGAATGAAAAATGGTGACAATGAAAATTTCAAGGGCTGTGGACATAACGAAAATTGTCTTGATCTGTGGTTGCCGAGGCTGGGGGCAGGGGTAGGGGGCAGAGGGTGGATTGGGAGTTTGGGACCAGGAAATGCAAACTATTATAAAGCAAGGTGCCACTGTATAGCACAGGGAACTATATTTAATATCCTATGATAAACTAATGAAAAAGAATGTGTGTGTATATGTGTGTATGTATATATAACTGAATCACTTTTCTGTACAGCAGAAATTAATACACTGTAAATCAACTGTTAAAAAAAAAAAACTAACTTGTCATGAAATCTTGAACAGTGAATCTGTTTACCTAAAAATCATTATAATTTTTTCCTGATAATAATTTATTATAAGTTATTACATCAACTCTAGTGTTCTTGCCTGGAGAATCCCAGGAACAGGGAGCCTGGTGGGCTGCCATCTATGGGGTCGCACAGAGTCAGACACAACTGAAGCAACTTAGCAGCAGCAGCAGCATAATATCTCAGTGAGTTTTGCTTCCTTTATTGCCATGTGAAATAGCAAATGTTGCTCTTTAATTACCTGAACAAAATGGAACTTAACACCATACTTACTATGCCAAAACTCTGGCTATAATTCCAAAAGAATTCCTCCACTTAATCTATGCATAATTCCCTTCTGATCACAATGCATCACATTTTGGTTTGCTCTGGTCATAGTAACATGCAATAAAAGCACTAAATTTTTTTAAGTGCACTATTAAAAAACACAGGGAAATCACAGTTTGCATATAAAATGCAAACTGGAATCAAAAGGAAAATCCGATATATCTGGAGAAAACTGTAATTTGAAAAGATACATGCACCCCAATGTTCATAGCAGCACAATTCACAATAGCCAAGTCATGGAAGCA
This sequence comes from Bos taurus, assembly GCF_002263795.3. Classification (NCBI taxonomy): domain Eukaryota; kingdom Metazoa; phylum Chordata; class Mammalia; order Artiodactyla; family Bovidae; genus Bos; species Bos taurus. The sequence goes on from NC_037354.1 coordinate 3,366,240, forward strand.
GCCACTGACAGGTGAATGGATGAAGGTGTGGTACATATACACAATGGAATATCACTTATCCATAAGAAGAATGAAATTTCATATCATTTGCTACAACATGGATGGACATGGGTACTAAGTGAAGTCTGACAGAGAAAGACAAATATCATATGATATCACTTTACTGTGGAATCTAAGATATGATCCAAATGAACTTATTTATAAAACAGAAAGACTCAGACATAGAGAAAAAAAAAAAAAAAAAAACTTATGGTTACTAAAGGGGAAGAGAGGAGGAATAAATTAGCAGTTTGGGATTAACTGTGCTACTGTGTAGCACAAGGATCTATATCCAATATCCTGCAATGAATCATAACAAAATAATATTAAAAAATGTATTTGTGTATATATATGTATATAATTCTGAACTCTGAATATTCATTGTTGAACTCTGAATATTCATTGTAAGGACTGATGCTAAAACTCCACTATTTTGAGCACCTGATGCAAAGAGCCAACTCATTGGAAAAGATCCTGATGCTGGGAAAGACTGAAGGCATAATGAGAAGGGAGTGTCAGAGGAAAGCATCTCTAACTCAATGGACATGAATTTTAGCAAATTTCAGGAGATAGTGGAGTACAGAGGATCTTGGAGTGCTGCAGCCCATGAGGTCACAAAGAGTTGGACACAACTTAGCCATTGAACAACAATAAATTACATATATAATTTATACACACACACACACACATATATGAATGGGATCACTTTGCTGTACATCTGAACCTGAAGCTAACACAACACTGTAAATTAACCATACTTCAATAACAACAACAACAACTGTTATATAAGGTGAAGTTTGGATAATAAACACATGAAAAGATGTTCAACATTGCTCATTATTAGAGAAAAGCAAATCAAAACTACAATGAAACATCAATGAGATCTCACCTCACACTGGTCAGAATGGCCATCATCACAGAAATCTGCAAATGGTAAATACTTGAGAGGGTATGAATAAAAGGGAGCCCACTTGCACTGTTGGTGGGAGTATAAATTGATACAGCCACTATGGAAGACAGTATGGAGATTCCTTAAAAAAAAAACTAGGAATAAAATTACCATATGATACAACAATCCCACTACTGGGCATATACCATGAGAAAAACAGAATTGAAAAAGATGCATATACTCCAATGTTCACTTCAGGACGATTTACAATAGCTAGGCTAGCTAGGACATGGAAACAACTTAGATGTCCATTGACAGATGAATGGATAAAGAAGTTGTGGTACATATATACAATTGACTATTACTCAGCCATAAAAAGGAACACATTTGAGTCGGTTCTAACAAGGTAGATGAACCTAGAGTCTATTATACAGAGGGAAGTATATCAGAAAGAGAAAAACAAATATATGAATGCATATATACGGAATCTAGCAAGACGGTATTGATGCACCTATTGGGCAGGGGAAGACAATGGGATGAAAGCAGAGAGTAGCATGGAAACATATATATTAGCATATGTAATTTGATGATTTGCTATATGACTCAGTGAGCTCAAACTGGGGCTCTGTGACAACCTAGGGGGATGGGATGGGATGGGAAGTGGGAGGGAAGTTCAAGAGGGAGGAGACATGTATGTACCTATAGCTGATTGGTGTTGATGTTTGGCAAGAACCAATACAATATTGTACAATAATTATGGTTCAAATAAAATTTTTTTTTTCAATTTAGAAAAAGGTGAAGCTTTATTAAAGATATTTGGATTCCTGTTTTTTCTAATTCCCATACATAATTTCGGAGAAGGCAATGGCAACCCACTCCAGTACTCTTGCCTGGAAAATCCCATGTATGGAGAAGCCTGGTAGGCTGCAGTCCATGGGGTCGCTGAGGGTTGGACACGACTGAGCGACTTCACATTCACTTTTCACTTTCATGCACTGGAGAAGGAAATGGCAACCCACTCCAGTGTTCTTGCCTGGAGAATCCCAGGGACGGGGAGCCTGGTGGGCTGCCATCTACTGGGGTCACACAGAGTCGGACACGACTGATGTGACTTAGCAGCAGTAGCAGCATACATAATTTTGGGGAAATCATTATTTTTTATTCATAATGCTTTCTTTTCACACCTGTAGGCTGACTGCATCAGACTCTAACATCCTGAAATCAGAAAAAGACTAATTCAAACCTTGCCCACCATCTTCTACTAGAGGACTCTGGATCCATGACTAATTTCTCTGAGTGTAAGTGACTCCACATATAAATAATCATCTTTTGCAATTGATGATTGATCCAAGGATGAAGAGAAGTTACATGTGATCTAGTATCTGACACAAGATAAATACTGCCTTTTTTTTTTCCTTGAAAGTTAAACACACAAAGAAAAATGTGGAATACAATAAGTAACAACTGTAGAATAAACAAAGACAAAATACAAATGGGCCCTGATGAGCCCTTGACCATAATTTTCATTCCCATCATTTTCTCAAATTTTACATATATATGTATACATATATATATGTATGTGTGTGTGTGTATGTGTATATATATATATATATATATATATATATATATATATATATATATATAATTGAAGGACAAAGAAAGAAAAATAAATAAATAAACATTAGCACATACACAGAAATTTCAACATCTCTCCAGGGTGGTTTATGGACCCAACCTCCACTATGGCCAGTGGTCAAGCATTTGAGGGCTTCCTGCAGAAAGCCTCACAGTTGTGCCTAACTGTCAGACACGACCATTACACATGGACATCATGGGGAGAATGACACATCTATTTGCCTTGCTTGGTAGCATTTATTTAAGCCAAACATAAAAACCATGGGACAGATGAAACCTTAATTTGCATCTAGGTGATTGTACTCTGCAAAAGGAGTAATGAGGACATTTGAATGCCCAGCTCCTGTTGGTGAAGTCTCCTAATGCTTGCTCTCAATTTAAGTGCAAAGCTTTTTTTTTTTTTTTTCTCTCTCTCCACAGAAAACATTTCGATCAGGCATTTCTAGGGCTGGTGGGTTGACCAGCTGTCTTAGTCGGCATTATTACTTCTATAATGACACAGCAAAAGGAGATGGGACTGCTCCATGAATGATGTCTTTTCTTCACAATATATAATAGTTGGGTTTTTATTCATTTTACTGAATGTGCTTTAGAAAATGAAGCATCTGCCTGTTTGCTTTTCAAGAGCTCAGTGACAATATGGCATTTTTAATGCCTTGCTCTATCTTTCTGCATTTTTTCTCCTTTCTGCATTTCATTCTTAAGTTTTGTCAGTAGAAGAATGGAGAGGTTACAGAAATATGTAAAATGTTTTATGGAATGAGCTATAGCTAGCTCTGAACATGGAAATAAGGGTGGCAGGAAGCAGAGGTCTGAAGACTTAAATCAGAGCCATAATATTCACGCTTCAGTTTCATCTTCAGTCATTTGTAAAGATGGGCTAGGACAGACAGACAAAGAAAATACACAGATACATGCTATTGTAAAATAAATTTTCAAAGGATCTGCTAATACTTGGAACCTAATTAAAATTCACTGACAAGGAACTCTATATGTGTGGTATATCTGAACAACCCCAATTTCAAAATAGTCTTTGAGAACAATACCATCCTCTCAAACCTGATGTCAATTTGTGCAGTGATAAGAAGAAAACTTAGTTCTTAAGTTTTTGTTTCTGATTTCCAAGAATTAGAATTTTTTCCAGTTACAAGTTAGCAAACTAATAGAACATAACCTGATAATCTCTTTAAAAATTTGGACAGATATATATCCCACAATCTAACTCTAACATCACTTCCCTCAAGAATACCTGAGCTTGTCAACTATTTGAGATTGTAAGATGAACCATATTTAATTTTCCATAATATATTACACCACTTTTTAGAATGTAGTGGGAGTTTTTAAACCGCTTATATTCTATAACTACAGGAAGATTCAATCTGATGGGCTAAATCACTTGATAAATACACAAGTAGGGTAGAAAAAACCCAAGCTATTTTATAAAAATTCCTTTCTTGTTTATTATAACAAAAGTGATGTGCCTTTGATTTTTTCATGACAATAATGTTAATATATAGTTTACTAGCAAATATCCTGAGATATGTTTAAAAACAAACATGGTTTGATATATACACTTTAATCTCAACTCTTGAGTATGATCTGTTCTTCAATAGACTATTTGGGGAAGAAATTCTTCATTTAAATCATTTCATATCACATTTCTCTTTGGCTAAATCCTAGGTTAAAAAATATTCATAATGTATTCATAATGACATACTTTTCCTGCTCATCTTTCATTTTTTTTTTTGAATCTTCTAAACTGTATTTGAAAATGACAAACATTCAGAACCAACAAAAATCTTCCTAGAGACAAGGCCCTGAGAGGAGTCTGTCCCCACTGTGTAAAGTTTTACATTAACTGTACAGAATGAAATTAGTAACCAGTAATCTTTGGCACTAGAATGGGTAACTCCTTAGTTGTTCATACAGTATCCAAACTGAACATTACATGACGTTAAACTGCTAGTTAACAGTTGAATTTTACATTTAAATTACCTTTAAGAGTTTGAAGTCCTAGCTAAGTTTTTCAGTATCAATACACTAATCATATCTAACAGTGCCTGAGGTAGAGACTTCTGTAAGAGATTTATTGAAGCTTGTTGAACCAGCAAAGACATTTGGCTATAATATGCTTCCAAGACCGGAAGTGTTTTTCTTCATCTTTCGTTTTAATAAAAAATAAGCCTCTTATTTTTTATTAAATCTTTTATTAAATTTTATTAAATTTTTATTAAAAATAAGTTCTTTAAAAGTACTCTGTGTATTCTTAGTTACTCCAGCACCTTAGAGTAAGGGTTAAGGGATTAAGATAAATTCCATTAAGCAAATTGGTTCAACAATGATGCTCTCCCTGGCTTGTGCTTTATCCTCTTGTACGGTCACAAAACTTACATTATCTGTTTGTTATGTGCCAGACTGCTGTTGTTCAGTTGCTTAGTCATGTCTCACTCTTTGTGACCCCGTGGACTGTAGCCTGTCAGGCTCTTCTTTCCATGGGATTCTCCAGGCAAGAGTACTGGAGTGGGTTCCCATTTTTTCCTTCTCCAGGGCATATTCTCAACCCAAGGATCGAACCTACAGCTCCTGCACTGGCAGGTAGATTCTTTACCATCTGAGCCACCTGGGAAATCCCAATGTGTCAGATTATTTGCTTATAAAAAAAATGAGAACTCATTTTTTTTTATAACTCCACCAACCCAGTTGAGCTCTCCAACAACCTAGTTGAGCTAATCATTTTTATCCCATTTTATGGAGGAAGAAATTGGCAATGAGAATTTAAAGAAATTTTCAAGTGACAGGGCCTGTTATTGGTGGGGAGATGATCTAAACAGGAATGGATCCAGTCTGAAACCCATGTGTGGGACCAGGGCATGTTGCTAAATGGCTGCTGTGACTCATTTAAGAGATGCGACCATTATATCACCAAGAACCTACTGTACAGCCCAGTGAAATCTGCTCACTATGCTGTAATAACCTAAATGGGAAAAGATCTTGAGAAAGAATATATATATGTAGATGTACAACTGAATCACTTTGCTGTACAAACTAACCAATATTGTAAATCAACCATGGTCCAACATCAGTTCAATAAAAAAAAAAAAAAAGATTAAAAATAAAAAGAAATACTAAAAAGTTCCTTTCACCAAATAACATATATTTAGGTCAGCTCATTGGTCACTGTGATATGAACGGATATTCTGTCCAGGAAGCAATAAATGCCTGTACTAGATACTTTCTTAGGTATCAACTGGTGATTCTTTATTGACAGCAGATTCTGACAAATAAAAATACAAAGATAGCAGATGAATTTTCTCTAATATTACCAGCTCTAGAAAGTAAGTCCTGAATCTTTCTGTAGGAAGATTTTTTCTGATTCTTTGGCTACTTACTGGTTTCTTTCCCCCAAGTTTCCATTCTCATGGACAGTCTACATATGACATTTTTATTTTCTGTTCTTTGAAGAATATACAGTTCTCCCCACCCCGGCTGTCAGTCTTTTCTGGATCTGTGCCCATTCTCTCCAATGTGAAGGACAGAAAGGTGAGTGCATAGGGCAAGCAACTCAGGGATAGAGGGAGAGCTCCAGCCAGTTTTCCCCGCTGTTATTTGTACCACATGCAAATATATTCAGAAAAAGTAGGATTTCAAAAAAATTTTGAGGGGAAAAATACCATTTAAAAACAGCTACCCACTTCAGTATTCTGGCCTGGAGAATTCCATGGACTGTATAGTCCATGGGGTTGCAAAGAGTTGGATACAACTGAGTGACTTTCACTCTTTCTTCAAAAAAAAAAAAAAGGAAACATAGTCTACTAATGAACAAACATAGAACCTCAAATCATTACTTTTTGGAAAGAGTTACAAAATCATATGTTTACTGTGATAACCATCAGGTTAAAATAAAATTGAAAAATAAAAAAATAAAATAAAAGAGGATGGGGTACTTGTATGGTGTCCCAGTTCTTAGGAGTTCAGACTGATATGTGATTGCAGAAGCAAATTACTTGACTATCAAATTATCTCCCCAAATTCCAAAAACTAAATTTTACAAATTCAAAGAAATGGTTCTCTTCTCTTTAAAGATGCAAGGAACAAAATTTTATATCAATATGGGATAAAACATACATTTATAAAATTAGCACCATTTAAAAATGCTTTCCTGAATATTATCATATATACCCTTTTCAAGCATGTATAAATATCTTTCAGATTCTTCACATTGGGATGAAGTAGATTATTAATCCAAGATCATTAAAGTGTTTCTAATTTTGTAAATGATCTTAAAAATTCTACAATTGGTAAATAAAATTTATATATGGAATGATAAATATAAAGGTAGAAGATAAGGTATATATAAAATGAATGTGAATAATAAACAAAAATTGTAAGAATTACTGTTACTCTCAAGTGATACAATTAAACTACATAATTATGGCTGATCTAAAACCATGGTGACATTAATTTCAGTGTCTGGGATTAGCAATTATCTGACTAGAAGGAAAATGAATTTAACAATTTAGATATTTTTCACACATTCAAGAAAGATCTTTCAAAGTAAATAACATTTCCTCTTCAATCAACACTTTTGCAGTTATTTAAGAAGCTGCACTTTATCTACAATTTAAATTAGTTGATTTTGTTTTTTTGTATTCATTTAAAACTGTTGTCTAGCCATCTAGCCATTAATATTTCTTAAATGGAAAATCGTTAAACAATATTTTCATTCTGAGTGGGCTTTTTTTTTTTGGCATAGTGTTACATAAATTACTAGGCATTTACATGTTGGTCTTAAATGAAACCTCAGTTTTACAATGAATGTATTAATCAAAAATTAGTAGAGATAATGTAACATTTCATAATCTTTCTGATTAACCATTAAACTTGATAATGCTAAAAGCTAAAACAATTATGTAACAGATGCAATCTCAGGGCTGGTGATGTTATTTATAATTTGGTTCATATTTGAGAAGCCAGAGGTCATCAAGGAGCAAGAATCACAGTTATGTTCATATTAATTAATATTTCCATTCCTAGGGCTTTATCTTTTGATGATATTTATTATAGCATGAAATATTTAAGCAGAGAAAAGTAAAATCTAATATCTCAATAGAAGAACAGTTAAACATACAATAGTATAGTGAGGCAATTCAGTTTTGCTTATACTTAAAAACATAAAACAAATTTTATTATCTATTTAGTGTAATGTCAGCATACAAAAAGCCTATTCACATTATGATTTCATTGAAGCAAAACATCTATACATATGGGTGGAGACTTTCAACTAACAGAAATGAAAAAAGATACAGTAACAAGGCTTAGATATGTTTTCTTCCTTTCAAAAGTAAATGCTTTTGTTATAAAGGCTTTTGTAGTCAAATCCACATAAGACAAGAAGGAGGTGGGGGAAGAAAAGGCAAAAAGATAGGAGAGAATTAGGTCTTATTTGAATCCTTTCCAGAAAATCAGTCCTCCAAGGAATTAAGTTGCTGGCTCTTATAATTACCTTGTTATTAAAACTCTATTATACTTTTTCTAGAAGATACTGTGGCTACTGACAGTTAATAATTGATGTTTCTATCCATTTGCTTCTGCAGTTTATTAACCCAAGATGAACCCTGAGAGCAGGTTATTTTTTTCTTTTTTTTTTACCTTCAACATCACACTGATTCGACTTGCTCTACTTTCTTATACCTACTGAAAAATAAATTTAAGGAAATGTATGTATAGTAATAGAACAGAGTTTATAATGTGGAGCAGAATGACATAAAACCAACTCTGGCAAAGATCATGATGAGTCAAGAAGTAACTAAATATATTCAGATTGGGGAAAAAAAAAATACTGGTAGAAATTTTGCACTATGGAGATCAAAAAAAAAGAAAATCTAGAAATTGTCCTCTTGTTCAATGGTTAACTTCACCATCCAGGTTGGAGAACTCCAGTAACTTTAAGTATCCCTTCAAAACGCCCAGGGGTTGTGGATTCTCATATCGTTGTTTGCTGATGTGCCCTGTAGACTGATGGGTAAACACTTAACAACCCAGCATATACTACAAAGCAGAAAACCGTGAATGAAAACATCTTTATTTGTACACTATGAACTAGCATGGAACCCAGCCTGCTTCCTTCGGAGTACTTTGACTTCTGCAACACAGATTATCCTGCCTGTCCAGTCTTCAGTCTTGCCCCCCAGTGGCGTGTAGTGTAAACACATGCTCAGATTTTCTACCTGAAAAATGAAAATCTTTCCTGGAGCACAAGGTTCCATCCAGAGACAGTTTCACCTCCCTCACATGCCTAAGACTTTCAAAGGGGTAAGTCTCTACATGATGTGAATGAAAGGGCCTCTCCCTGGTGCCCTTTGCTTGGTTCCTATCCTGCTTTGCAGGTTATTCCCATCCATAAGGCACCTTCTCTCAGTCTTGTCAGTAAAGGGACATTCTAAACAGCAAATATGGCCCCTTTCCTTTAATGCTAGGATCTGTCTCCTTCCTTCACAGCTTTGGGATGAAGAGCAAACCTCTAATGAAGCCGTTCAAGGAACCACCCAGCCTGCCTCTCATCTCCATGGCCAGTCTCTTTTCTCAACACTTACCGGCTTGTACTCTCTTCTCCACTCACCCTGAAATGCCTGGATTATCTTCAGATTCAACAAAACAACCCCCAAAATGGGAAGCAGATCTAAGTAGACATTTTTCCAAAGACATACAGATGGTTAAAAAGCACATGAAAAGATGCTCGACATCACTAACTACTAGAGAAATGCAAATAAAAACTACAATGAGGGATAACCTCACACCTGTCAGAACTGTCATCACCAAAAACTCGACAAGCAATAAATGCTGGAGAGGGCGTGTGGAGAAGGGAATCCTCCTATTTCGTTGGTGGGAAGGTAAATTGGGGCAGCCACTATGGAGAACAGGAAGAACGTTCCTTAAAAAGACTTTTGCTCATTTTTATACTTTTTTGGGGAGAAGGCATATCCTTTCTCATAGCTTTCAACATCCAGTAATATGATGTGTTAAGTTGGAATTCCTGCTCTGAAAAATAAGATGTATGATACTGCTGCTGCTGCTGCTGCTGCTAAGTCGCTTCAGTTGTGTCTGACTCTGTGCGACCCCATAGATGGCAGCCCACCAGGCTCCCCCGTCCCTGGGATTCTCCAAGCAAGAACACCGGAGTGGGTTGCCATTTCCTTCTCCAATGCATGAAAGTGAAAAGTGAAAGTGAAGTTGCTCAGTCGTGTCCAACTATTAGCGACCCCATGGACTGCAGCCCACCAGGCTCTCTGTCCATGGGATTTTCCAGGCAAGAGTACTGAAGTATGATACTAACTTTCACCAATTCATACACATTTTTTCTTATTATTTATTGTGGACTCTTAAGAATCTCATTTTAAACAGAAAAGATGAGGCTTTTAACTGAACTGTAAACAGTTATTAATAAGCAAGATTTTCTTTCTGTTATTGTCTAATGTAAATACTTGTTCATCTTCCAATTTTATAAATGTACAGCTAGAAATGCAAATATCTGGTCAATTTTCTAAAAGGTTTAGAGTAAAATAAATCAATATCTAATTTAATAATATCCCATTCATTTTTTTTTTTTTAGTAGCCCAGAGAAAGTTTATCTGAAGAAACCCAATTTTCCACTTCAGTTTGCTTGTTTGATTGCATCCTTAATTTATTTGGGTAACTTAAAGCAGTGCAGATCAGGAAATCTTTAACATATTGAATTACTAGAGATCTTTCAAATGCAATTAGTAAACAGCCTAGAGCTAATCTGCAGGGCCTCCAGACCATCACCATTATCAGTTTTGCAAAGGTACATGAACCTAATAAATGTTCCTCAACAATATTATAGTCCTTGTCCCCAGACAGTTTTTTCTGCATAGATGGTTGATTAAAAAATAAGACTGACCTAGACCTGCTTTAGACACCCCTAAGCAAGAAGAATCTCTACAGACAGGAAAAAAACAAACAAAAAAAAAAACTACTACAAATCAAAGAAAACTTCTAAAAGTTTCAAAAAAATTTTTAAATATAAATGCATTTCCTTCCCTAAGAAGTCAATATCCATTCGTAACTGTTAATTATACCCTGAAAAATTACTTTCTGTTACTTAGGAATTGTGTGTTGGCATCACTGAAAATGTTCTAGAAATAATACTCATTTCTTGGCCAACATAATTAAGCAAGTCAGATGTTTTAAAAAGTGAAAGAAAATCCAAAATGTTCATACCTTATACTGTGCTCCTGTGTTTACCTCACTGTCATGACATAAACTTTGTATATGTATGGCCGATTCACTTTGATGTTCAAGCAGAAACTGATATAGTAGTGTAAAGCAACTACACTGCAGTAATTTAAAAAAGCCTTAAAAATTGTGTTGATGTATGGTAGGTATCAACACAATGCTGCTGCTGCTGCTGCTGCTAAGTTGCATCAGTCGTGTCCGACTCTGTGCGACCCCATAGACGGCAGCCCACCAGGCTCCCCCGTCCCTGGGATTCTCCAGGTAAGAACACTGGAGTGGGTTGCCATTTCCTTCTCCAATTCATGAAAGTGAAAAGTGAAAGCGAAGTCGCTCAGTCCTATCCGACTCTTAGCGACCCCATGGACTGCAGCCCACCAGGCTTCTCTGTCCATGGGATTTTCCAGGCAAGAGTACTGGAGTAGGGTGCCATCACCTTCTCCGATCAACACAATATTGTAAAGCAATTATCCTCCAACTAAAAAAAAAACTATAATAATAAAGAAAATCTTAAAAATTCAAAGATAAATTTATAAATGAACTTATTTATGAAACAAAAACAGATTCACAGAAATATAAAACCAATTTATGGCTACCAAAGGGGAAGGGGATAGGAGACGGATAAATTAGGAGTTTGGGATTAGTGGATACAAACTACTATGTATAAAATAAACAACAAGGTCCTACTGTATAGCCCAGGGAACCATATTCAATATCTTCTAATAAACCTTAACAGAAAAAAATAAATTTGTGTATATATATATATATTTATATTTATAAACAGTCATTTTGCACTGTATCAACACTGTAAATCTACTATAAATTAATTTTAAAAATTAAAATTAAAAAAATATGCTCAAATCTGTTTCACTTTCTCTACTGCCTGTGTCTTTTTGAAGTAATATACCTCGTCTAGAATCATTTTACCTGAATCAAGGTCAGTGGTTTATTGTGTCATCAAATCAAACACACAACAGTTCGTGTACATGAGAAGGTCTCAGCCCCTTTTGACAATTTTACTGAATGCTTTCATGTGTTTATTTTTATCACTTGTACACTTTTGAGTGTTTAAAGGAACATTTAGCCAAGTCACACAAAGAAGCTTTGCTACACTGGTAAAACTCAATCCATAAACTGCTTCCTAAAAGAGGCACCCTCCTATTAAATTCTCTAAATACGAGAGGATACTTAATTCGGAAGAAAGATTTCAGGCATATTAAACATTATATATACTGACTTTCCAAGTAGAAAACTAACAAAAGCTTGACAAATGTAACCTTTCTCCACTATTTTCTTCACAAGCCTCTTATGCACCTCTAGACTTCACATGATATTTTTCAGTGAGATTTTTTGAGAGTTAAAAAACCTATCATGCTTTTATAATAAAAAATCTTATCTACAGAAAATATTCTTTAAATATCATCAATATTCTATCTAGGCACAAAGAAAAATAAAGTAAACAATATCCTTATTTTTAGAGATATTTTTAGCAGCACATTTCTGTTTTAAAATTGCAGTTGAAAATTGCATTTTTTACCATTGTAATATAATAGCAGATCTGATACATTTCTGTTCAATTATAAGAAACCGAGGGTGTTGTTAAAAGTATCTGCAAGCCATGCTTTCAAAGAATAAATACAGGTCAGCATCCTTTATTGTACTCTACAGACCTGCAGATACTTCCCTGTGTATGTAATTTCTTTCTTTCTTAGCTCTCTTCTTTTTTTCTTTTCATGCTTAGGTTTTCTCTAACTGATTTAAATGAAAACTATTCTAGAACCTTAGTCAAAACTAGAGACTGCATCCAAACACTTATCTACAAATAACTTCTTTAAAACCCCAATGAATTGGAAGCTTTTTAGTACAGAGAATCCCACTGACGTAGGAAAGCAGTACTTCTTTTCTTGTTTATTACTTTACATTCCAGGTATTCTATTGTTGTTTAGTTGCTAAGTCCAGTCTGACTTTTTGTGACCCCAGGGACTGTAGACCACCGGGGTCTTCTGTCTATGGGATTTCTCAGGCGGGAATACAGAAGTGGGTTGCCATTTCCTCCTCCGGGGGATCTTCCCAACCCAGGGATGGAAACCAAGTCTCCTGCATTGGCAGTTGGATTCTTTACCACTGAGCCACCTGGAGGCCCTCCTGGTATTCTAGAAAATGATAAAAAACAAATTACTTCTCATTGATTATCCCTTCAGATGTGGAGGTAGGAGGGATTCTAGAGCTTATCTGGATTAGAGATTCTATAAACGGTGATATCAAAGAATGTCATTTTTTTTAATATAAAAAGTCAATTGGTGCTGGACATCATCAGCAGACTGTAGTTGTCTAAACAATAATACCATCTACTATTGGCATTGTTTCTTCAAAGAATGAAAACAAAACTCAGAACAAAAATAATTAGTTTTATATAAAAAAAAAAGTTTTAGAAGTACTGAAAATTTCACCTCATTATTCATATTCTCACAGGTTAGTCAACAAGTCCATCATCACCCTGGTACAGTTCATAGACAGCATTGGAGCATCTTTCCAGGTTAGCCCTAGCATACTGTAGAAACAGCAAAATAATCTAGTGACTGGGTCAGAAAGAAGACCCCTTGCTTCTGATTATCAATCAGGTGCATGCCTTTATATCATGCTGAAGACCCATTGTGACTTCTAACTCACATTGTCCTAAAATCTTTGTTTTCTTACTTCTGAAAGTGAGTTGAGGATATAAGACTCAAGCTATGGTCACCTTCAGCTCCGTAATGTCTACACTGAAAAACAATAGATTTGTCATCCAGCAAGAGATTTGGAGAATCTCTGACTAGGATATAAACCCAATGGGGAGAAACCGGGCAGAGTGTGAATCATATTTCACTCGTGGGCTACATGCTGACTCTGAGCCAGATGGGGCACTCAGTTCCACTGGAGGTTGACGAGGGTCCCCACCAGTTCTGCTCATCAGAACCCCACACACTAAGCCTCACACCCCAGGCAGGAACTCTGAGAAGTCTCAAGGGCCCAATACAAAGAAGCCCTTCATGTAGAACATAAATGATGTTCAAACCCATCTCAAATGCTGTTGGACAGGCCCATGAAAGGGTGATGATGCTCTGGGGTAAAATTTGCTGCTGCATTAATACAGAAACAATATATTCAGTGTCTGGGAATAAAACACTTAGGCCTCCCTACATGCAATTGAAAAGGAAAGTCAAATGCCAGCTTTCTGTTTTGAATGAGTTTTACAACTCAAAGTAGGGCTTTTGCTCAGCCCCAGTGATGAACACAGAAATGCTGTCCCCGCAGCGGTGAGACCCAGGCTCCTGTGTGACCACTCTGGGTGACGAGGGACACGTAGGGGAGACTGCATGCCCTGGGGCTGAGGTGGGATGGCAGGCCACAGACCCAGGGGGCTGGGAGAGGTGAGGACCGTGACCACTCTTACACCCTGGTTTTTGCTCCCAAAGATCAGGTGAGCTACACATAAACTGCTAGAGGTACTACATGGCAGGAGAGGCCGAAAGAGGCCACTTTGATCTGGTGTCCGTCTCAGTGTGAAAGCTCCTTGAGTGTCCCGCCCATCAAAGAGAGAAGGTTAGGAGAGATGGGGACATGTCTCTTGGGGTCTGGAACAGCACAGGTGTCATTTAGAATACATCATTTGGGGTCGTCTAATGAAGGATGCCCCCAAACGCTGGGAGAAGACAGTGCCATGTTCGGATCTGTTTATAAAAGATTACTCCAAAAATAATGTGCTATTCATCACCCACTCGTACCTGAAGGAGCAACAGCCACTTTTCCTTTTTTTTTTTAGCAAATTAATTCAACTTTTCTAGGAATTTCTTTTTCTCCCTCCACATATATTTTTTTTGTTCTTCTGCCAGTGGAATGTGATCATTTTGCAAAATACTTCATACATGTGAATATATATATATACTACTATAAGAACATGGTGTGCCATGTAAGTTAGCTAATACGTAAATTCTATCCACAGGACAAAACAACTGGGCATGAGAGTCAGACTGACAACCCTGAGTAATGTTCATTTAAGAACCACACATCACCGCTTTTATCATGCATTTCCCTTAAATTAGTGGCACAGATCTTTATCCAGACTTTTTTGTCTTCAATTTTCAGGCAATTTCTGGTCAACTTACAGGCAACAACTATCTTCATTCAAAAGCCAAAAGGTTAAAATAGCTACTATTTATTTCTACATAAACTTTTAGAAACCTGTATTTAATGCATTCTTTATTGAGTATTTATTTAACAGCTACTATGTTCCAAATGGTATACTAGGTATGCTACTAAACGTGTGGAAAATACAGGACCAGTTTATGCTCTCCTGGAGATAGTGGGGACACATGTTAAACAAGTAATTCTCATGTGATCTTTTATTCTATGAGACAAGTTCAGATATCACAGTAGCCATGTCACTCACCACCTAGACCAGGTCATGGAGTGAAGGATGGATTGGTGGAAAGGTTGGTTGGAAGCTTACTGAACCTAAAACCTAAAGGGTAAGGAAGCTGAGAGAAGAATGGGGAGTAGATCAAAAGTGCAAGATCATAAACAGACAAAATAAATTCAATGCCCATCCCTGAAATGAACCCAGGTATGTATGTTCTTGTTTTGTTTTTCTTGTTATTTCTTTTTTAATATATCTATAAACTAGGATAAGATCTCTAGAGCATAAATTTCTTGAAGCCAAGTAATATATCTTCCAGAGAATTTCAAATTTTCATTCCACTTTCAAATGAGTGAGTGGATGCACACATTGTGATTTAGACGATACCATGTGACTATGGGCCACAGTGTATTGACCAGACAGTGTCATGCAAAGTACTGGAAGGCCAAGGTTCCGAGGACATCATCGCTGATGGACAGAAGAGAAAAAGGAGAATGATAAATACGCGACTTACAAAACTGTTCATTTATTCCCTAAATTTCATTCCACATTTCTTATTTCTTAGACTCCATTGCTTTATTTTATTTTGTTGTTTGTTTAACATATGCTTGGGGACTTTCCTGTGGCTCAGATCGTAAAGAATCTGCCTGCAATGCAGGAGACCCGGGTTCCATCCCTGGGTCTGGAAGATGCACTGGAGAAGGGAATGGCAACCCACTCCAGTATTCTTGCCTGGAGAATCCCATGGACAGAGGAGCCTGGTGGGCTACAGTCCATAGGGTCGCAAAGAGTCAGACACAACTGAATGACTAACATTACTAATATATCCTTATATGCTACAAAGGTCAATAGATAGTGATTAAACAAATGGATTGAAATGGAAATAAGCGTAGTTGTTTTTTAGAATTTTAGAAGTAAAGAGAGCCTCATTACAATCTTGAACAGACATTGTGTATAAATGTGTGTATGCATACATGTGTGATGTAATTGTGTGCATGCAGTTGTGTGTATATGCACACGTGTATGGCATATGTGTTTGTGTATAGTCATGTGTGGATACACGTATCTTGTGTGCATGTGCATATATGTGAGTGTGTATATGCACATTCCTATGTTTATGTGAATGTGTGTGAAAAAATTGTTAGTCACTCAATCATGTTCGACTCTTTGTAACCCCATGGATTGTAGCCCACCAGGCTCCTCTGTCCATGGGATTTTCTAGGCAAGAATATTGGAGTGGGTTGCCATTTCCTGCTCCAGGGGATGTTCCCGACCCAGGGATCGAACCCACGTCTCCTGTGCCTCCTGCACTGCAAGCAGATTCTTTACCCACTGAGCCATTGTGAATGTGTGAATATGTATTTATATATGCAAGTGTGTAATTATGTGTGTGTCTTTATGTTAATGCCTGCAGATGTTGGAAAAGATTGAAGGCAGAAGGAAAAGAGCATGACAGGGGATGAGATGGTTGGATGGCATCCTTGATTCAATGGACATGAACTTGGGCAAGCTCAGGGAGATGGTGAAGAACAAGGAAGCCTGGTGTGCTGTAGTCCATGGGATCATGAAGAATTGGACATGACTTGGCAACTGAACAAAACAATGATAAAATACTACATGTGCATGTTTATGTCAATGCGTATATAGGTATACGAGCATGTTTATGTACATCTGCATATATCTGTAGCTGTGGGTAGGTTTCTGTGTGTGTGTGTGTGTGTGTGTGTACAGAGATCACAGGGAAACTGCATATTCACATATGTGATAAGCAAATGTATCACAAATCAAAACCTTAACAGAAACATAAAAGACAAGCATAGTTTTAAGAAAAATGGTGACTGCTGGACTTCAACTGCATTCTCCTTCCTCCTCAGCGTCCCAGCTTTGTCTGATTCTGATTTGGTTTAACGTATCTTCCAGGCTGGCCAAGGGAAAGAGTGCGGCCAGCACAACAAGTAGGCGTCTGTCCCGATCCTGAATAGGGCTCAGTCCCCAGGGAGCCGGCTCCGGAGGCCCGGAGCATCCCAAACAGGCAGCAACAGGGACCCTGTGTGTGCGGCGCGGCGGCTGGACCCAGCGCCACCTCTAGGGGGAACCCTGTTCCCAGGAATCCCTCTCCTGCCGGCTCAGCCCAGAGTCCTTGAACTTTCAAGTGTTCTCTCCCCCACCCACTCCCCCACAGAACATTCACATTTGGCCTTCGGACGTCCACAGCTGGCAGTTTTTTTGAAACTTTTTCATTAAAATGTGAATAATTTATTCAGGCAGAGACACATGTCTGAATTGTTATAACCACAAAAGAGTCAATGCTTCTTGAATATTCTCAACCAAAAAAAGGACTGGAGGGCTCCTGACTCCCCGTGAATACACAGAGAGCTCTTCCTGCAGAGAACTCAAGGTCCTCCCTGGTGCTCTGACAATTGCACATCAGCTGTGTTCTCATCCTCAAGTTCATACACAGGATATGCAATCATGTGTCAGATACTCATGGAAGTCTGGGTCATGTCCAGATGGGAAAATAATTAACATGATGTGGATTTTTTCACTTCAGATTTCTCAGCCTTTAACATGGTAATGCGCACTGGGAATCTTCACAACTGACAGTTCTTGTTACCCTTTCTTTGTGTGTTTTTTTTTTTTTAATTCATGGTCCATTCTTTCTTAGACTAATTTTTCAAGGAGGGTAGTCCGTAGCTAATGCCATGAAATCAGACGTAAGACAAGCTAGAGAAGTCATGGGAAAGGAGGGCACGGAGGAGGCCAGGGTTTGTGGGGGACTGATTCCGGTCAGTTCCTGGCGCTGGGGGTTTTCCCCAGACTTGAACTCAGTGCGTGCTGCCCATTTCAGTCATATAAAATTGATTTTCTAAATGTAAAGCTTGGCTCCAACAGGAAGGAATGCCAATATGCTTTTCCTTGTCATGCAAGGCTTTTCTATTACTGGTCGCCCCCTGCCCTTTGTGTACACTCCCCATTTCTGTGTGTGACCCACAGCCACGTGCAGCGCAGCTTCTTCACCTTTGCCTGCCCCGCCTCCTCTTCCTCTGCCAAGGCCCCGCCCTCTGCCTGGAACGCCCTCTGGCTCCCCAGCACGCCCTCTCTGTGCTCGGCGCTTGCCTGATCAGCTCTCTCCGCTTCTTGGGTTGACCACAACACCACACGACCATGGCTTTGACACCTAGCATCATCTCACTGATGTTAGTGCCACCCACGCACCTACAAAAAACAGTGTGGATGCGATTCCTTATTTATCACCTCCCTGGACAAGGGTCCTTCAAGGTCCGAGCACCCCGTTCTGTATCTCCTTTGACCCCCAGAGTCTTCCACATAGCACACTGCGGGTGGCGTGGCACGGCTGGATGGAAGGCGGAGAGAAGAGTTCCCTTCTGTGTGACAGCTAACTGAGTGGGGCAGGATAAAGCCACTCGGTTTCACTTCTCACTGCCAATCCCCGGAAGTTTTAAAACTTTATCCGAAAGAAGTCTCTAAGGTGGAACTAGATACAGAACTTAATAGAAAGCAATGGTTCAAACCAAGCTCGGGGTCCTAGAACCAGATCAGGTCCACGGTCTCCTCTCCTCCACTCCTTCTGTACCCGGTCACCATGGCTGAAGCCCCTAGCAAAAGCCCAGGGCTCCAAGGAACCCTTTCCACAGCTACTGGTATAAAAAAAAGCCCCCATAGTGACCATCACTCTACCTGTAACCGCCTCACTTCTCCAGAAGAGCGACATTCGACACACTACCACTCCTTCCATAGGGTGCTATGTCCCAAATACAGGATACAGATCTGAACTGTAAAAAATGCGCAAGATAACCAGACCTAGCCCTGGACCTGGGCCCTTCCTGCAACCTTCTACCTTGTCTTTCATCTACTGTGAAACCCTTCACACTCTTTTGCCATTTCTGCTTTGTTACTCTTTCACAAAAGTGATGACTGCAACTTTGGCCTTCTTCTATTTGCTTGTGTAATACACATCCCTCAGTCATCTCCTTCACTCCCACGAGTTTCGCTAGAATCTGGCAATGTCCCAGGCACAGAATCAGGGCTCAGTAAGCACCTCCGAAGTCTAAGAGTCAGAGAGCCTCCATAGGCATGGGCCCTGATTCGAATCCACCTGAACTCTCCCCTGAGTGCTGTCCAGTTCTACATTTCCATCAGCTTCTGAGATGTTCCTGTGGGATTCCTCACAAGCACAGCAAGTGTGACTTGAGGATACATCAGTCTCACTGTCTGTGGTCAGCTCCAAGCCACAAAATACCCTGGAGTTTTAAGTGGTTCTCTGTTCACCCCCACAGAGTAGTGTGAATGGAGAATATCACTACACACAAGTCAAGATCTGAACAATGACTCGTTGGTATTGGCTTAACAATTTATCTTGACTTCTCTGGGTGACTTCTCTTCCTGAGGTTAATCTAATATTTTCAATGTCACCAGACAGTCATTATTTTGTTCATTCATTTGCTTGTTACCAGATATTTATTGGTAGCCATGTGTCAGTCACTTTTATTCTAATTGTGGCAAGGATATTAAAACAGAAAAAAGAACAGGAAATAAATGTCAAGTACAAATGATATAATTGATGGAGAATTTCACTAATAGGATAACATAGAAAGGTTTTTAAGTGCAGAATTCTCTGAAACTACTTTATTTTCAGAGACATGAAAGATGAGAATTAGGTTTGCATGAGAAAGATCAGGAAGGAAAAACACTGAAGCTGTAAGGCTCAGCAGTGGGGAAGAGTCCCTGGATCTAAGAATTAGGAACACCGTGAAAGAGGGGAGTGTTACAGCCAGTCCACACTGAGTCCTGTCTGTGGTTAGGATTAGTATATGTCAATGGAAGGCTTTAAAGGTTAGGGATATGATGACATCCCATGCATATTCCTAGAATACTATTGGGCATGAGGAATGGATACACAGAGATGAGTTAGTAAGGGATACTAGGTTTTTATGGGAAACAATGGTGGCATCTCATGAGAAAGTCATGGCAGGGACCAGCTGGTGGACATGAAGATGAACTGGGGGGAGAGGGAAAGAGAAATGAAGAATGGTTTCCGGGTGTTGCTTAAACAGCTCCTCTTCTGGAATGAGAAAGTCTGATGGAGGAACAGGTTGAAGGAAACAGGGGCTTGGGGTCACCTAGCAGACATCAGTTCAGCACCCAAGTTCAGGACCAGGATGAGCCACAGGGTGAATGAAAACTGGAGAGAGACCCAGGGCTGACTCCTGGGGAAGCAGTGAGCAGGCAACAGTCTCAACAGAAGCCTATGAGCCAACAATGCAACCATGATGACCAGGTTCACAGGCAGCCAGAGACTGTCTTTGCCCCCTCCAGGTACTTCCTGAGCCAGGCTGCCCTGGAAGAGGCTGGTGGTTCTCCAGCTCTGCCAAGCTTGGGGATGGTCACCAAAGGAGTGAGGAAAAGAGCTTGACAGAGAACCTTAATAAGCAGAACATCACTTCATTCTTCCAAACTCCAGTCTGTTTTCAGTCTATTCCGCCCCACACATCTTCCAAAGACAACGTGGAAAATGGAATTCATCAAAACTGAAGAATTTCCTGTGAAAACCAGCATATCGAATACATTCATGCACTTCCCACGTCTTGCTCACAAAACGCTTCAGAGGCATAACAAAGCCCATCTCCATGAGGATGGAGAGAA
Organism: Bos taurus; assembly: GCF_002263795.3. NCBI lineage: Eukaryota > Metazoa > Chordata > Mammalia > Artiodactyla > Bovidae > Bos > Bos taurus. Next base: position 3,387,113 of record NC_037354.1, read on the forward strand.
AAGGAGACGTGTTGACAGGACATCTTACAAATCACAGGGTTAACAGACAAGTGGGACTGACTGAGAAGTGTTAAAGCTGAGATCTAAATGGGCAATTTGGGAATTCCAGGAGCCAGCCAATTCACAGCACAGTCCCAGAGAGGCTCAGATGTGGGAGACTCTGATATCTCTGACAATGTGTGAAGACAGGGCCCCCCACAGGAGAACACGTGAGAGGAGTGGATGAGACAAATGATATCACCTCTCTCCAGCTCGGGGAAGTCATTGCCACCCCCAGGCTTCAGCAGAAACTGGAGGCTGTCTCTCCAGAGACGCTGAATTTGACGTGGCAATACCGGCAGAGCTAGGCTGGTGGGGAGTGGAGATAAGAGAAAAGATCTAATCTGAGCCATGAGACAGCAAGCCTGCTTCTCCTCTGTGGATCTGAGCATCCTCGGGACAAGCCTCACCAGAAAGAACATGAGAGAATTCTTTGCTGAGGAAATGCAGTCAGAGGACCTGTCCATGGAGTTGAAATTCCAGGAATGGCCAATGGAACTGCTCAGCGCGCCCTTCTACAGCCAAGATGTCTACTCCTCAACTGGTCCTCACATCAAAAACAAGATGAAACACAGGTTCATAGAAGCTCTCTGAAATATGAGCTGAAACCCAAGGGTCAATCAACTGAAAAAGCCGTTAATCTGAGAAAGATCAAACCAACCTAGCAACCAACCAGAGACAATCAGAAGGAATGTGACTATTTGGTTGTTGTGTGAAGTTCTATAGGGGAGGAAAGACCATGGAGACATTCTTTCCACCCCAAGGAAGCTTGAAACTGAATCCATGGTGCTCCCCCCACCCCACTGTTACAGACTGACTGAACGGCTTCTATGAGGCTAATAATCATAGAAAATAACATGAGGACACTTTATTTCCTTCTGTTCAGTAGACATCAAACCATGAACAAGTAAAACTCATGTAAATGGTTTATGATCTAATTCATATAAAGACCTACCTATCTTCTTCCCTCTCTCTCTTTTTCCCCTTTCCTCCTTCCCTTTCTTTCAAAATAATTTAGGTTTCAAGAAGCTGAAATTAAGACAAATAGCCAAGCAGAAAGCCGTGTCATCAGGCTTGGTGTGTCAGAGACTCAACATGGCATGGCTGTCACGTGGCTGGCCCCTGCCCTGTGAGCCTCTGTGGTCAGTCCTGCGTGGTTTGGGACGTCCCTGAGGAAGGGCGCTCCTACGCACCCAGAGAGCTTCTACAAAAGTCCCCTCTACCGTTTGTGTCTTGGACATTTGTCTGTCTCTCTTGACTAACATTCTGGGCATCGTGCTTTTCACCTTGAAATCCACCTACAAATTGGTGGGAACTCCAAAGAAATATCAGTGCTTCAGAAAAATTTAAACTCCTGTCTGTAGTTCATCAATAAAGCAAATTCAGTGGCTGTGAAGGTGAATGTGGAAAAGGGTCACTGTCGAGGAAACATGACAAATAAGGCTACATTAAGGCAGATCTCAGCATCACTGTGACAGGTGACTGGAAAAAATGATGGTGAAAAACACATGCTACAACCCAACTGCTAATGAACAAAGCATCCAGGAAATCTGTCAGCCAAGGCAGGACCCACGTCACCCCAACACTGGCTAGCACCATGACTCATTATTGACTCAATAGGGCAGAATGTCTGAGAGGGATCCGGGCACACTCACTCCAACCCCCATCCTGTGACAAGTTACTTAACTTGTGATGCCCTCATTTTTCTTATCTGGAAAATGAGAAACCTGGATTCAAGCCACAGAAGGCTCCTGGCAGAAGTTATAAGGCTTGATGCAAATTAAAGGACTCTTCGACCAACAAAGCTGGTGAAACTGAGTGCTTTTTCTCCTTCTTAAGCTTAATAATGTATATTTAGAGGTTCCTATAAGTCCTGTACAGAACATGCAAACTATGATCACTCCTTCAAAAGTGTGCATCCCCTCAGAACACTTGTTTTATTTCCCTCTACACACTCAGTAAAGTCTACTGCCCCACACAATACCCAAGCCAGCCACTTTTGAGGCCTTCTTAAATTTAAAAAAAAAAAAAAATTAAGCCCAAATTATAACCCTAAAGAGATACTTTGAATAAAAGGTGTATACCTCATGAGAACAAGCAGGCTCTCATGAACAGGCTAGCATGCATTTTTTTTTAAACTCTGATGAGAGAATATAAATAGGATAAAAATTACCATTCCAACCATAACCAACCTTAAATGTATCTTTCAGTGGATTTACATTTCTGACCCTAGTTAACTACTTAAACTCTTTGTAATATCACTGTGACTTCAGAAAGTATTAAATGAAAAAGTGAATCTCTTGAAGGTGATTTCCAGAACCCACATGGAGGAGTAGTTGGTGAGACCTTTCAACTCCATGTGTCAACGCCTACGTGATGCCCGCTGAGTACCATACCCATCCTCCTGGTGCTTGAGTAACTCCAGCACTCTGAAAGGTTGTTACTTCAGACTGAATTCTCATTCCGTGAGCAGAGATATAATTAGATATAATTCTTCACCACTCAAGTTCCAATGCATGCCTATGAATTCCTAATACAGCTTCTCCTTCCCCTAGCTACTTGTATATTCCAACCATAAAAACTTACCTATAATAATCTCAATTTTTTGCAGTGTTAATTATCTGCAAACGGTTTCCCTCATCATAGGAATATGTGTGTGTTGGTTTTAAGAAGCTACCCCTAACTTCCTTTAATTTGTTCGTGCCTGGGAAACTCCATTCTCCTAGTTAGTGATACATGGTATTTCAGGGCACACCACTATAACATAAGTAAGGAGATGTTAAGAAGAAATCAGAGGTGAACCATAATTTTCTTTGGAATAGGAACAGCTCATTATTTAATCATGCTTTAAACATTTTTTTTCTGAATCATTAACAGATATTGATTCTATATTAAAGTCAACCTAAAGGATATGTAAGTATATATTAAATATATTACTTTTTTTGTTAGCTTTTAAGCTTCTACATAAGGTTGTTTACACATTTTATTGTGATCAGCATTTGAGGAAAAATGATAAAATATAGGGCTAGCCAAAGAGTTTGTTCAGGCTTTTCTATACCTTCTCATGGAAAAACCCAAATGCACTTGCACTTTTTGGCCAACCCAAAACAAAATGGTCAGGATCTACATAAAATCTCTACGAGGCAAATCATCACACTTTCACTTATTTCCTCTCTTTTAGCTTGTAGTCCATGACTGTTAGGAAAATATATAAATTACATTTTTATTTAGAGGAAAATAATGTGCTAGTGAGCATTTCCCTCATCTGTTCTGCATCATCATCAGTTAAGTTAAAGGGGAAAAGTGGTAATGCCCAGGAGATTGTGAATGTTATCATGACAAAATGATGCAAGATGGCAGTTTCTCAGAAAAAGCTTTAAATGGCACAGATATGAATTGCACATGTATATCTGCATGTGTTTGTGTATGTATATCAGCCTGACCTATTCAGAGTAGAATTACACCTTTATTGCACACATTCTTATATGTAACTTTGTCCAGCTTAAATAAAAACTACCTGTGCATATACCTGTATTTTTGATAAACATTCTATTTGTCTGGTCAATTTATGAAATTTTTTTTTTTATTTCATATTGACTTTAGTTGATTAAAGGTCTGGAGACATTTTGAAATAAATTCCTCCATGTGTGTTTACTTTCTACTTACTCAGATAACCTATAGAGACACACACACTTCATTATTTTTTTCATCACTTGGTATCTTAGCCTTAATACTTTAAAGGCAGTAATTCCATCATTTTTTAATCACCACATAGCAATCTCATCAAGAAAACAAACAAACAAAAATCCAATGAGAGTGAATTCACACCTTTAAATATGTTTAACTGTTTGGACAACACAATCACTGACATTCAAAAGAATATAAAGTCCACTAAATATTGTACTTTAAAAAATATTTCTCTCTTGAGATACATGATTTTAAATATACACATCCTATTTTTCATAAGATGATGCAGACATAAAAACACACATAATTAATTCAGATACAAGCATGGCAGAGAATACAATCACATGAAATCTAAACATTTTACAGGCATTGCAGTAGCAGAACCTTCAGTGAGTCAACATGGTTTACTTTATCATTAATCCTATGAAATGGAAACATAAAAAAAGGTAACTTACAAAATAAGGGTTGTATTTTTCTGCATCCAAACCTCATAACATCAATTGTTTCATTAAATAAGAGAACACTATAATTATGGATATCAGAAAATTGATTCCTTAAAAAAAAAAAACAAACCCTGTGGGTCTCCTATGTGACTAACATGGCACTGGGCTTTAATGAGAGATAAAAAATTGAATTAGAAAATGCTTCTGCCTTTGGTGTTAACAGTACAGCTGGGATGTGCAAATGCAGAATCTGTATCCATGAGCCTTCAGCTGACCCTAGTTTGCAGATAACAAGAACTATTTGATTTTAAAGTTGTTCTTTTTAATGAATTTTGCTTTGGTTTAGAGAAGCACAGTTCTTGGAATCATAAGATACTATTGTCATCCCTGTAGGTGAGATGAGTCTGAGCTTGCCCTAAAACTGTGTGACCTGCAGGTGAAATAACTCACAACAGGAACCTGAGGACTCTTCTGGGAAGGGAACTGTCTCACAAAGAGTGTTCTGATGCTTACAGCTGACCCCTCAACTGTGTATTTGTTCATCTCGTGGTTGCGGAGGGTGGTCCAAGCAGACAGGGGGGCTGAATGGCCAGTGGAAGATTACTCGCTGTCTTCACAAAATCCATGTGCATGGCGGTGACAGTGACCAGTGACCTCCTGGGTTCCTCTGGCCAGCCCAGCCCCTGCCCCACCCCACATCCTCTCCTTTCATGTGATAACTCATCTCTGCTGAGTCAATTTAGGGCTTCCTGTGCAGGAAAGGAGAACTTTCTGCAGGGTTCTGGCCTCTTGTGACAGGAAGACTTGAGTCCACACATGAAAGACTGAAAGATGCAGGAATGTCATAGAGTAAACAAGCTATTGGGAGGGTTTCCTTGGGACTAGAAAGAGTTGACACAAAGCAGGTGGTGGTGGAAAAGACCAGGATTCTGGGGAAGATAGAAGGCAGGAGGAGAAGGGACTACAGAGGATGAGATGGTTGGATGGCATCACCAACTCAACAGACATGAGTTTGAGCACACTCCAGGAGGTGGTGAGGGACAGGGCAGCCTGGCATGCTGCAGTCAGTGGGGGTGCAAAGAGTCAGACACGGCTGAACAACAACAACAAAAAGATGGTGGTACGAAGCTCTAAGAAGCGTGAGTCTTCAAGATAGAAAAGGCAAAGAGGAAGAAGAAAACAGCAGTATCAACATTGCAGAGACTTGAGCTATGGATACTTTCTAAAATTTCTATTTTGGCTGTGTAACTGGTTTTCTCCAGTGGAAACTGGCACTCAAAGACTCGACAACCTAACCGTAAATCTGTTTTAAGATAGTCTCCAAAGATTCTAGGATCAAAAGTGTCACTCCTTTGAGTGCCATCGATCTCAAGGTCACACAATGGTCATGAGGAGGGATTTCCCTCTTTAATGAAAGAAATAGTGTCCTGGTAGATGGAGTCCCAGCTGAGTGCAAGTGTGGCCACTGAGGTCTGAGCATCCATTAGCTCCACCAGCACCACTGGTTCAGGCAGAACAGGTGTCAGCCACAGTCGGAAGTGTTGACCCTGTCTGAGGTGACACTGTGTGATTTCCACTGCACTCAGACTTCAGAGCTCAACCAAAGACCACAAAAGATAAGAGAAGGGGGGTTGGGAAACAGGCTCTGGTCAGAGAAAGGAAGGCTGATTTCAGGGAAACTCTTTGAAAAACATACAATCTATATTCAATTACACTGTATTCAATTAAATTCTTATCAGTTCAGTTCAGTTCAGTTCAGTTCAGTTCAGTCGCACAGCGTGTCCGACTCTTTGCGACCCTACAAATCGCAGCATGCCAGGCCTCCCTGTCCATCACCAAATCCTGGAGTTCACTGAGACTCACATCCATAGAGTCAGTGATGCCATCCAACCATCTCCTCCTCTGTCAATCCCTTCTCCTCCTGCCCCCAATCCCTCCCAGCATCAGAGTCTTTTCCAATGAGTCAACTCTTCCCATGAGGTGGCCAAAGTACTGGAGTTTCAGCTTTAGCATCATTCCCTCCAAAGAAATCCTAGGGCTGATCTTCAGAATGGACTTGTTGGATCTCCTTGCAGTCCAAGGGACTCTCAAGAGTCTTCTCCAACACCACAGTTCAAAAGCATCAGTTCTTTGGTGCTCAGCTTTCTTCATAGTCCAACTCTCACATCCATACATGACCACTGGAAAAATCATAGCCTTGACTAAACGGACCTTTGTTGGCAAAGTAATGTCTGTGCATTTCAATATTCTATCTAGGTTGGACATAACTTTCCTTCCAAGGAGTAAGTGTCTTTTAATTGTATGGCTGCAGTCACCATCTGCAGTGATTTTGGAGCCCAAAACAATAAAGTCTGACACCGTTTCCACTGTTTCCCCACCTATTTGCCATGAAGTGATGGGACCAGATGCCATGATCTTCGTTTTCTGAATGTTGAGCTTTAAGCCAACTTTTTCACTCTCCACTTTCACCTTCATCAGGAGGCTTTTTAGTTCCTCTTCGCTTTCTGCCATAAGGGTGGTGTCATCTGCATATCTGAGGTTATTGATATTTCGCCCAGCAATCTTGATTCCAGCTTGTGCTTCTTCCAGCCCAGCGTTTCTCATGATGTACTCTGCATAGAAGTTAAATAAGCAGGGTGACAATATACAGCCTTGACGTACTCCTTTTCCTATTTGGAACCAGTCTGTTGTTCCATGTCCAGTTCAAACTGTTGCTTCCTGACCTGCATATAGGTTTCTCAAGAGGCAGGTCAGGTGGTCTGGTATTGCCATCTCTTTCAGAATTTTCCACAGTTTATTGTGATCCACACAGTCAAAGGCTTTGGCATAGTCAATAAAGCAGAAATATATATTTTTCTGGAACTCTCTTGCTTTTTCGATGATCCAGCAGATGTTGGCAATTTGATCTCTGGTTCTTCTGCCTTTTCTAAAACCAGGCTGAACATCTGGAAGTTCACGGTTCACATATTGCTGAAGCCTGGATTGGAGAATTTTGAGCACTACTTCACTAGCGTCTGAGATGAATGCAATTTGCCATAGGTTGAGCATTCTTTGGCATTGCCTTTCTTTGGGATTGGAATGAAAACTGACCTTTTCCAGTCCTGTGGCCACTGCTGAGTTTTCCACATTTGACTATAAATTCTTATAGTCAATTTATATTCAATTAATATTAAGTTGTTCAGTCAAGTTAATGGAAACTTTATATACTTAAACTTTATATGCATAATCAATTATGCTTTTGTTACTAGGATACTGCATGCCAGAAAACATGATCATCCATCAATCAGGCACCCCTCATCTGTTTGTTATCCACTAGTCTAACACACACACACACACATATATATATATATCATATGTAATGTATATAATATGTAAATAAGCTCATGGCAAATGCAAAGGTTTTTCATCCCATATATATCTGTGTGCGCTCACATGTGCTTTTTTGTGTAATTATTTCTTTGATTAGACTATGAATTTTTATGAGCCCCCTCCACTTTTCAAAATCAGTTACAACATTTGGTACAGTAAGTGAAAATTATAATGTTGGATAATTTTAAGCTAATGTTCTTTTTTTCCCAAACAAATTTTTATTAAAGTATAGCTGATGTACAGTATTGTATTAGTTTCATGTGTACAGAAAAGTTATCCATCTAAATATACATATATTATTTTCATATTATTTTCCATTATTGGTTATTACAAGGGATGGAATATACAGGAGAATATATATCCTGTGCTATACAGGAGGTTTTTGTTGTTTAGCTATTTTATATATAGTTATACAGTATCATAAACTGTGGAAAATTCTGAAAGAGATGGGAATACTAGACCACCTGATCTGCCTCTTGAGAAATTTGCATGCAGGTCAGGAAGCAACAGTTAGAACTGGACATGGAACAACAGACTGGTTCCAAATAGGAAAAGGAGTACATCAAGGCTGTATATTGTCACCCTGCTTATTTAACTTCTATGCAGAGTACATCATGAGAAACGCTGGGCTGGAAGAAGCACAAGCTGGAATCAAGATTGCCAGGAGAAATATCAATAACCTCAGATATGCAGATGACACCACCCTTATGGCAGAAAGTGAAGAGGAACTAAAAAGCCTCTTGATGAAGGTGAAAGTGGAGAGTGAAAAAGTTGGCTTAAAGCTCAACATTCAGAAAACGAAGATCATGGCATCTGGTCCCATCACTTCATGGCAAATAGATGGGGAAACTGAAAACAGTGTCAGACTTTATTGTTTTGGGCTCCAAAATCACTGCAGATGGTGACTGCAGCCATGAAATTAAAAGACACTACTCCTTGGAAGGAAAGTTATGACCAACCTAGATAGCATATTCAAAAGCAGAGACATTACTTTGCCAACAAAGTTTCGACTAGTTAAGGCTATGATTTTTCCAGTGGTCATGTATGGATGTGAGAGTTGGACTGTGAAGAAGGCTGAGCGCCAAAGAATTGATGCTTTTGAACTGTGGTGTTGGAGAAGACTCTTGAGAGTCCCTTGGACTGCAAGGAGATCCAACCAGTCCACTCTGAAGGAGATCAGCCCTAGGATTTCTTTGGAGGGAATGATGCTAAAGCTGAAACTCCAGTACTTTGGCCACCTCATGGGAAGAGTTGACTCATTGGAAAAGACTCTGATGCTGGGAGGGATTGGGGGCAGGAGGAGAAGGGGACGACAGAGGATGAGATGGCTAGATGGCATCACTGACTCTATGGACATGAGTCTCAGTGAACTCCAGGATTTGGTGATGGACAGGGAGGCCTGGCATGCTGCAATTCGTGGGGTTGCAAAGAGTCGGACATGACTGAGCAACTGATCTGATCTGATATGATACAGGATCATATATCTGTTAATTTCAAGTTCCTAATGCATCCCTCCTTCCCCCTTTAGTAATCATAATTTTGTTTTCTATGTCTCTGAGTTTATTTCTGCTTTGTTAAAAAGTTCATTTGTATCATTTTTTTTTTTTAGATTTCATAGCATATCATTTGACATTTGCTTTTCCTGACTTTCTTCACTTAGTATGATTATCTATAGGTCCATCCATGAGCTGATATTGTAGATCAAATTAGTTTAAGATCCAGGACTTCCTTGCTTAACAGATTGCTTTCAACTGACATATTTATGAACCTGTGCAATCCTTACAGTCATACTATACACTTTATATAATTCTGCCCGTCATATAGATTAAAAAATTCAGTGCAGTGAATTTACGTGACCTGCCCAAGTTCAGACAATTAATAAATAAAAGAGCTTACATATATTCCAAGGTCTTTCTCATTTGACATCTATGACTTAAAATCCTCATTTAATTATCTGCTAATAAATGATAATTAAAGTTATGCTCTAAGTGGATGCAATCAGCAGTCCACTTTTTTTACACATTGATTAATTAGATTATTTGCTCCATTCTTCTGCAGGTATCCATGAGAGACATGTCCCAACATGTTTCAAACCCCCAAATTTGTGATTTCCAATTGTTCACAATTTTCTCTATAAATATAAAAATATTACTGAATAAATTAAGCAGGTGCTAGGGGAAAAAAAAACAAAGAAGAACAGAAATAAAGCCAATTAAAAAGCTACTGAAATAAATTCTATCATTTTCAAACTTTTGTTTAATTTCTGCCTCTCACTGAGCAGTTTTTGCATTGTCATTATTTTTTGTAGTTAGCAACAAGAGATTATATTTTCATTAATGGCATCACTTAAGCCACTAGCAAATTTAGTATTAAATTCTATGATTCCTCAGCTTTTCAATTTTCTACTAGTCAGTCTCCCTGAGGTGGTTTAATTTTCAACATCACTAACCAGCACTCACTTTCATTATCACACATCCACGGTGCCGCGGTTATCTCAACTGTTATCCAAGGAAAAAGAGACAAAGAAAAGACTTCTGTTCATTCCTCTCCTCGACTGAATGTGATAAGGATATAATGTAACTGGAAGAGAGTATTACGGAAAGTGAGAGGGCATCTCCCAACTTACATGTGTAACATTTCAAACACACATGAATTGTGCTTTGCCCCCTAAGGCACAGGCACTGCTTCTGCCTCTCGGAGGTGACGTCCTCCACCAGGAGCAGTGATGCTGCAAAGAGTGAGAGGCTTAGAGCTGCAGACAGGTCCAACCTTAGCCCTGGTGTCTCAGGGCATCCCCAGCATTTCAGGCTGGTGTTCTTCATCTGAGAGAAGGAGAGCACCTTTCTCTTCCGAGGCTTTCACAAAATTGCTATATGGATACCAGTGACAGAGGTGGGGAAAGGAAAAAAGGGAAAGCGAAGTCACTCAGTCATGTCCAACGCTTGGTGGCCTCATGGACTGTAGCCCTCCAGGTTCTTCGGTTGATGGGATTCTGCAGACAAGAATACTGGAGTGGGTTGCCATTTCCTTCTCCAGGGGATCTTCCTGACCCAGGGACCGAACCTGGGTCTCCTGCATTGTAGGCAGATGCTTTATAGTCTGAGCCCCCAGAGAAGTCCTACAGAGGTGGGGAACATGACTTCGAACAGTGAACCCTCCCAGGGCCATGAATCTCTTCTCCTTCAATTAAATGAATTCAGAAGAAAAGTCTCTATTTTTATTACAGGATGATCAAACATGTCATCCCATGTATTACTATTATTATTATATTAAATTTGCACATAGCCTCCCTCTAGAAGTGAAGCCATTGCCTCTCTTGCTGAAGACATGGCCTGCACCACAGCCTGTGACTGGAGCCAATGTGTGCAGGCCAACATTGTCCACTGCAATCTGAAGAACTCCCTCTGCTGCCATGGGTCACTGCAAAATGAACTGACCCTTGTTGGCTCAACTGGAGTCTCATCCCAAAGAGAGCTCAGCATGACTCTGCCTGAACAGAAAAGCATCCAGCACATTCACAGAAATATTTAATAAAAGACTGAATATCAGCTCAAACTATCTGTGTTGTACTAACAATACTTGTGAAAATCATGAACAAAACATGTCCATCCCTCCATCCCTTCCTCTTTCTCTTCCCTTCCTACCTTCTTTCTTTCCTTCCTTCCTCCTCTCCTTTCCTCTCTCTCTCTCTCTTGGAATTCATCTAAATTAAAATAAGATGATTTATTGCTTTTTTTGTGTAAATGGTAATGTCTTAACAGAGTAAAAACACCCACAGATGGCCTTGGTATGAAACATTTTGGCTTGATACCCTAAGGAACTAGAAGCAAAATAAAGGAAGAGGGAATAACTATTCTAGTATTTACTTCCATTTGTGCTTCTGATCCTTTCAAGATTTTCACCTTAATGATTCAATGTTTTCATCTATGAACCATTTTTTTCTCTCCTACCCTTGAAAATCTGATGGTATTGAGACATGTTTACTCCGTCTATAGCGCACTGTCTATAAAAAATACTGGACTTGGGTTTTCTTTACTCAAAAGTGGGAAATCCAGGTGACTTGGGATTCTAATCCTAGTTAGAAGGAAATGAAGTGGAAGGTATGTGGTCACTAAGTCTTATTTTCATATCTGCTACTCGGAGAAGGCAATGGCACCCCACTCCAGTACTTTTGCCTAGAAAATCCCATGGATGGAGGGGCCTGGTGGGCTGCAGTCCATGGGGTCGCTAGAGTCGGACACGACTAAGCGACTTCATTTTCTTTTTCTTTTTTTTAATTTTACTTTATTTTTAAACTTTACAATATTGTATTAGTTTTGCCAAATATCGAAATGAATCCACCACAGGTATACATGTGTTCCCCATCCTGAACCCTCCTCCCTCCTCCCTCCCCATACCATCCCTCTGGATGGTCCCAGTGCACCAGCCCCAAGAATCCAGTATCGTGCATCGAACCTGGACTGGCGACTCGTTTCATACATGATATTATACATGTTTCAATGCCATTCTCCCAAATCTCCCCACTCTCTCCCTCTCCCACAGAGTCCATAAGACTGATCTATACATCAGTGTCTCTTTTGCTGTCTCGCACACAGGGTTATTGTTACCATCTTTCTAAATTCCATATATATGTGTTAGTGTACTGTATTGGTGTTTTTCTTTCTGGCTTACTTCACTCTGTATAATAGGCTCCAGTTTCATCCACCTCATTAGAACTGATTCAAATGTATTCTTTTTAATGGCTGAGTAATACTCCATTGTGTATATGTACCACTTCTTATCCATTCATCTGCTGATGGACATCTAGGTTGCTTCCATGTCCTGGCTATTATAAACTTTCATGCATTGGAGAAGGAAATGGCAACCCACTCCAGTGTTTTTGCCTGCAGAATCCCAGGGACGGGGAAGCCTGGTGGGCTGCAGTCCATGAGGTTGACTGACGCGACTTAGCAGCAACAGCATTCCCACTCAGAACTGAAGGAAACATTGTTAACAGTGAGTCCTGAAATCAGAAGGGCTGGAGTAAGGGCTGGAGGCCTGCTCTTCCTCTGAGCATCATTCTGTAGTGTTGAGAGTGTCTTGCTGTTGTTGCTGTTGCTAAGTCACCTCAGTCGTGTCTGACTCTGTGCGACCCCACAGACGGCAGCCCACCAGGCTCCCCGGTCCCTGGGATTCTCCAGGCAAGAACACTGGAGTGGGTTGCCATTTTCTTCTCCAATGCATGAAAGTGAAAATTGAAAGTTAAGTCACTCAGTTGTGTCCTACTCTTAGCAACCCCATGGACTGTAGCCTACCAGGCTCCTCCGTCCATGGGATTTTCCAGGCAAGAGCACTGGAGTGGTGTGCTATTGCCTTCTCCAGAGACTGTCTTAATCCACTGCTTTTAGGGAAAAAAGAGCCCAGACTGAGGCTGGGACCAACTTGAACATCAGGTGCTTTGAAATCTAAGAGGCAGACATCCTTTTATCCCTTTGTTTAAATTCCTTCTTTAGGGGGCAGATTCTTGGAAGAGAGTGGAAGTAAAAACAGGATGCTGAAGTTTATAGGAACTCATTGTTGCAAGAAGTTTTCTGCAGTCAAATGTAATTTGGTTATTCATAAGAAAGGAGAAAACAGGAAGAGAAGGGAAGTAGAGTGGTGCCCAACGCACCTGCTGATCAAAGCCGCACGGGTACATTGCTGTAAGGTTTATCAAAGCTCATTGTTCTGCAGGCCGCGCTCCGCTACACAGTTGGAAAAAGCTATCACTCATCTCAGCCTTCCAGTCTCGACAACAATGACATGCATTTCAATAACAGAAGCAACAACATTCATATGGAAAACGTATCATTTTTTGCAAATTTTTTTTCATTTTCTTGTTGAAGTTTACACTGTTATGCAAGGATGGCTGCCCTGTGTGGGGATGGCATCCCCAGCCACTCAGGAGCTACATCTTGGACATGAACTCGAAAAGCCACTTTTCTCTCCCCCACGTCACTTAAGTTTCTACTATGAGAGTTTCTTGGTGATTAAGAAAATAATTTTTGTAAGAATGCTGTTGAAACTCACAAATAGTATCTGAAAGGAAAGAGGGCACCTTCTGGATTCCCTGTGACATTTCGTCAGTTTGGATTTGCTGCTTAATTATTTTGCTCTATATAAAGGACCTAATCCCAGAAAATTTGCAGCAGAAGCTGTTTATAAGAGTATCTGCAGGAACCATGTTAACCTAAATGGCTTAAGCTGCTGAAACTGACACATGCAGGGTCATGGAGGAAGAATTAGAGGAACTTCCAGGAGAATGTCTCTGAGTAGGAAGGGGAACTTGGGGACTATATCTAATACAAACTTTCCCTTCTGATAATTTCTGTTGGGTCCCAGGGAGTCTGTATCCAGGATGCATGTCATGGTGCTGTAGGACTCTAATGCAAAGATGGATTCCTCTTCCTGGGACTGAACAGAATCCAAGGGAGCATCACATGCCTGGATCAGGAAGAGTGAGAAGAAAAGACAAGGCAAGGGCAAGACCCAGGCTCACCTGGGTCAGGTGAGGTCACCTGTGAAGGCTTGGAGGGGGTGGTCCCCAGGGCCAGTCTGCAAGGGTGGGGGCAGCAGGCTCCTGCAGGCGGGGGGACCCCTGTCCTGGACTCACAGACTGTGCTGTGGCCAATGAGGCTCCCCAACCACCTCACTCTGCACTCTTCTCTTGACTTTTGTGGAAGCTAGGCTTTCTGCCAAGACCATCACCCTTCTCTCCTGGCTGGCAGACACCCTCCTCACCCTGAGGTCCAAACTCACTGGGATCTGCTTGGATACAACTTCTGAGTCTGCATCTTCCTATGTGCTCCTCACATGCAATTCCACACTGAGTTACCAGTGACCTGTGTGATGGATGAGCTGATGGTCTACACTTGTCTGTCTACATCACAACAGGCAGGGCCTCAAAAACAGATACACCTGCTGAGTGCACACCTTGGGGCCACAACCACAGTGCTGCTTCTCCAGGACACAGGAGCCCCCTCAGTTTCTCCCCAGAGGATCCTTTCTAACCTAGGACAGGAAATCACTACAATATGACTGCTGGAGAGGCAGGGGCAGCTTCCACACTGCAGGGGAGGGGCTGCAGTAACCTGGTAACCCATGGCCATCCCAACTTATGGGGCTGCAGAGGGGAGAGACTCTTCTCCTGTGATCCTGTTATGCTCTGGTATTCCAGGGACCCCAGTATAACGTCAGATCTTCAGCTAAAATGCATGAACCTTCTCCATAAGATGCATGTAAAAAACAAGGTCTCCAAGGTTTGGTCCTCAATTTATCATCCCAGCTCCTCGCAGAGCTCAAAACAGTCTGTCTTAGCAGCTCCAGTGGCCACAAGATGCCACAGACAGAGGCAAGGGGTGGGGGGGATCAGGGACTTGGACAGCAGTCATGCATTTCTCAACGTTCTGCAGCCTGGTGGAAAATCCACAATGAAGGTACTCCCCAAGGTGGTTTCTGCTCAGAGCCACCTTCCTACCTGGCAGAGGGCCTTCTGCTCACACGGCCTCCATTGGATGTGTGTATGGAGGAGGGGAGAGAGGATGAGCCCTCGGTGTCTGTACTCAGCAAGACACCCATCCCAGTTATCTTCCAAGACCCCATCTCCAAAGGCATCTCATAGAGCTCCCGCCTATGAATCCTGATGGCACAAATAGCCAGTCATGGGAAGTTCTGCCCATAAGACTGGAGATCAGAAAACCTCTCTCTATACCCCAGCCCAAGACTCATTCTCTCTCACCCGTAGGTGCATCTTGCTCCTGGACCAGCTCTAGAATGGAGGATGAGATGAAGGGTGAAAGAGTAAACAGGCCCCTTGATTTTTATCTGTCTGATTCCACACGCAACACTATGTGTATCTGTTCCACACGCATCCATTATTCCCAGTTCCATGCTGGGATAAATCTGGTAGAGATGATTTAAAAAGATAAGCCACCTCCTTGTTTTTTTTAAGGAAGCAATATTTTCTAAATAACTTTACATGGACAAATCTACAACGAATGTCCCGCAATAACCCTGTCTTCTTTTTACTATAAAGGAAGTACATCTAGGCTTCCCGGCAGAACCATGGGGACATGAAGCTAATGGACTGGAGATACACTAGGCCTTTTGAACATGGAGCAGCCCTCATTCAAAAGTCTACAGATAACAAACGCTGGAGAGGGTGTAGAGAAAAGAGAACGCTCCCTCCCACACTGCTGGTGGGAATGTCAGTTGGTAATAACCATTCTGGGAAACAGTATGGAGCTTCCTTTAAAAACTGAACACAGAACTACCATATGATACTGCAATCCCACTCCTGGGCATATATCTGGAGGAAACTGTAATTTGAAAGGATACATGCACTTCAGTGTTCACAGCAGTACTATTTACAGTAGCCAAGACATAGAAGCAACCCAAATGTTCATCAACAGATAGGTGGATATAGAAGATGTGGTACATATATTCAATAGAATATTATTCGCCCATAAAAAAGAATGCAATAATGTCTTTGCCCCAATCTCTAGAGATTATCATACTAAGTGAAGTTGTTGTTGTTCAGTCACTAAGTCATGCCTGATTCTTTGTGACCCCATGAACTGCAGCATGCCAAGCTTCTCTATCACTCTCTCCCCTAGTTTGCTCAAACTCATGTCCACTGCATCAGTGATACCATCCAACCATCTCATTCTCTGTTGCTCCCTTCTCCTCTTGCCCTCAATTTTTTCCAGCATCAGGGTCTTTCCCAGTGAGTCAGCTGTTTGCATCCAGTGGTTGGAACTTCAGCTTTAGCATCAGTCCTTTCAAAGAATATTCAGGATTAATTTCCTTTAGGATTGACTGGTTTAACCTTGCTATCCAAGGGACTCTCAAGAGTCTTCTACAGCACCACACTTTGAAAGTGTTAATTCTTCAGCACTCAGCCTTCTTTATGGTCCAACTCTCATATCCATACATGACTAGTGGAAAAAACCATAGCTTTGACTAAGTGAAGTAAGTCAGGCTAGTATCACACAATATCACTTACATGTGGAGTCTAAAAGAATGATACAGATAAATGCGTTTAGAAAACAGAAATAGACTCACAGATACAGAAAATACTTATAGGTACCAAAGGGGAAAAGGGAGGATGGATAAACTAGGTATATGGGGCTTACAAATATACACCACTATATCTATTAAAAAGCAGAGACATTACTTTGCCAACAAAGGTTCATCTAGTCAAAGTTATGGTTTTTTCCAGTAGTCATGTATGGATGTGAGAGTTGGACTATAAAGCAAGCTGAGAGCTGAAGAATTGATACTTTTGAACTGTGGTGTTGGAGAAGACACTTTAGGGTCCCTTGAACAGCAAGGAGATCCAAACAGTCCATAAAGGAAATCAGTCCTGAATATTCATTGGAAGGACTGATGCTGAAGCTAAAACTCCAATACTTTGGCCACCTGACGTGAAGAACTGACTCATTTGAAAAGACCCTGATGCTGAGAAAGATTGAAGGCAGGAGGAGAAGGGGACGACAGAGGATGAGATGGTTGGATGGCAGCACCAACTCCATGGACATAAGTTTGAGTAAACTCTGGGAGTTGGTGATGGACAGGGAGGCCTGGCGTGCTGTGGTTCATGGGGTCACAGAGTCGGACACGACTGAGCGACTGAACTGAACTACTATATACAACATAGATCAACAAATCCACAAGAAGGTCCTACTGTAGGGCACAGGAAACTATACTCAGTATTTCATAATAACCAATAATGGAAAAGAATATGAAAAAAGATATATATATGTATATGTATAATGAATCACTTTGCTGTACAATCAACACGATGTTGTAATTAAGTGTACTTCCATTTTTTTGAAAAGGGAAAATAAGTTGGCACAGCCCAGCCCAGCCCTGTGTGCTCCCAGGAGGCATTCTGACTCCTCTCATGAGGCCCGTGTCTCAGGTGCAGGTCAGAGGAGGGCCGTCGCTGCCCTGCCTGCCCGCAGGCCCTCCTTCACTTCGAGAAGTTGTGTGCAGCACTGGCAGCCACACAGGAGCCAGGGGAGGCGCAGCCCTTGGTCCCGTCATGCTGACAAGTGGCTGCTCAGCGTGACAGGCTGGAGGCTCAGCGGGGAGCTCCTCCAGCAGACCATGTGCTTCGTGGGCGACGAACCTGGTTGCCAACAGGCAAACAAAATGAGAACAACCTCCAGACTGATGACTCGGAGCAAAGAGGCTAATGGATACTGCTCTTGCTTTTCGCTTTTCTCCT
This sequence comes from Bos taurus, assembly GCF_002263795.3. Taxonomy (NCBI): domain Eukaryota; kingdom Metazoa; phylum Chordata; class Mammalia; order Artiodactyla; family Bovidae; genus Bos; species Bos taurus. Next base: position 3,404,900 of record NC_037354.1, read on the forward strand.
CCTGCAGGCCCAACCGCACGGCCTCACGTGGTACAACTTGGCTGACACACACCATGTTATCAGTCAGGTTCCCGTCAGGAATACGAGACTACGGGCAAAACAGGAGCAGGTGGGGCAGCATGCTTGGTTCTGCCTTCAGCCACTGAGGTTTCTTTCTGAGGAACTTTATTTGTAATTGGCACAAAGATCTGGATTCTTAGAGAAACAAGTAGGGAGATACGGTATAGTAGGTTAGTGCAAGTTGCACTAATTTAAAATTTGACCCTTAATCTGGGAAAGTACATGGCAGATGAGACTAAATGTCCATCTCACAGATGCCAAGGACACACCCCTACATCCAAGGACTCCCTGGGACCCCTGAACACAGAGTAAAGCAGCACTAGGGATGGGCAAGAGCATCCCTAATAGTGTTCCTTACATACTTTGAGACAATTTGGTGAAAAGTTAATCTGAGTGTATAGTTGACAGAACTCAGTGTGACAGTTGATTTCCAAAATTAAATGTACTTACATATTTAATTTTACAATCTCAAACTGCTTATGAAAACCATTCATCCAAACTTGAGGCTCAACTGATGAAAGGGATGTGTCCATTCAAGCTCTTCATGCTCCCCTTTCTTTATCTGCAAATGTGTTTCAAAGCCTGGGGATTAAAAGCATTTCCAATACACTAAATAGTGTACCTTCTGCAACTTGGGCAGTGACTACATGCTAGCTTCAATTATGAGGTCCATGTTGCTTTCCTAAAGATATAATTCACCAAGTATAAGGAAAGAGAAAATTTAATTACTTGTAATTGGCAATGGGGTAATTGAAATTCCAGGCCTCTCAGCTAAAATGTGATTCAAAAGCAAGTCCCAGTCCTGCTTCCCGGCACAGCAGTCACGCTGTAGACCAATTATTTCCACACGCATACACTATCTGGATCTGCTATCACACTGCTTCAGGGTAAGTGCCCTGCCCCAGAGAGACTTAACCTCCCAAGACCAAGGGCAACATCCCTTCCAATGCATCACCCCCCACCCCCACCCCCGAAGCTGCTGGGCACCTAAGCCCTGGAGGAATCCTTGCTGTCGGTGGTGTCACCTTCCCTCTTCCTACCTCATCACCAGTATCAGGGTAGAGATTGGTTTCCTCCTGCACCGCTCCTCTCGGTCACTACAGGTCAGGAGTCAAAAAAGTGGAAGATGTAGCCAGTAACGGTTAAGGGGTTCTGTGCACCAATTAGCAGATCAATTGTTTTAGAAGAAGGCAATGGCACCCCACTCCAGTACTCTTGCCTGGAAAATCCCATGGACGGAGGAGCCTGGTAGGCCGCAGTCCATGGGGTCACTAAGAGTCAGACATGATGAGCGACTTCCCTTTCACTTTTCACTTTCATGCACTGGAGAAGGAAATGGCAACCCACTCCAGTGTTCTTGCCTGGAGAAACCCAGGGGCAGGGAGCCTGATGGGCTGCTGTCTATGGGGTCGCACAGAGTCAGACACGACTAAAGCGACTTAGCAGCAGCAGCAGCATTCCGTGTTACTCAGCCATAAAAAAAGAATAAAATAGTGCCTTTTGTAGCAACATGGATGGACCCAGAGATTTTCACACTAAGTGAAGTCAGCCAAAAAAAGACAAACACCAGGCAACAGCACTCATAGGTAGAATCTAAAAAAAAAAAAAAAAAGATACAAATGAACTTATTTACAAAGAAACAGATTCGCAGACAGAGAAAACAAACTTATGGTTACCAAAGAGGACGTGGTGGGGTTAACTAGGAGACAGGTATTAACATGTGCACAGTACTATATGCATACAACAGAAAACCAACAAGACCTACACAGGGAACTCAATTCAATATTTTGTAATAACTGTTAAGAAAATAGAATCTGAAAAAGAATAGATTTGTATGTCTGTATAACTGAATCACTTTTTTGTACATTTGAAAAAAAAAACACAGTATTGTAAATTAATAACATTTTAATTAAAAATTGCTAGTTAAAAAAAAAATAGACCTTCTGCCTCTTGGGTCCTGAAGAGACTCAGGGTGGGAGTGTTTATGTTAAGAAGCCAATTTAATTTATATGCAGAGTACATTATGTGAAATGCTGAACTGGATGAATCACTAGCTGGAATCAAGATATCTTGGAGAAATATCAACAACCTCAGATACGCAGATGATACCATTCTAATGCCAGAAAGCAAAGAGGAACTAAAGAGCCTCTTGATGAAGGTGAAAGAGGAGAGTGAAAAAGCTTACTTGAAACTCAACTTTCAAAAAACTAAGCTCATGGCATCCGGTCCCAACACTTCACAACAAATATATGGGAAAAAGTAGAGACAGTGGCAGATTTTATTTTCTTGGGCTCCAAAATCACTGCATACTGTGACTGCAGCCACAAAATTAAGATGTGTGCTCCTTGGAATAAAAGCTATGACAAACCTAGACAGCACATTAAAAAGCAGAGATATCACTTTGTCCACAAAGATTTGTAGAGTCAAAGCTATGGCTTTTCTAGTAGTTATGTACAGATGTGAGAGTTGGACCATAAAGAAGATCCAAAGAACTGATACCTTCAAATTGCACTGCTAGAGAAGACTCTTGAGAGTCCCTTGGACAGCAAGGAAATCAAACCAGTCAATCCTAGAGGAAATAAACCCTGAATATTCATCAGAAGGACTGATGCTGAAGCTCCAATACTTTGGCCACCTGATGAGAAGAGCCAGGATCACTGGAAAAGATTCTGATGCTGTGAAAGATGGAGGGCAGGAGGAAAACGGGACAACAGAGGATAAGATGATTGGATGGCATCATCAACTCAATGGACATGAGTCTGAGCAAACCTTGGGAGATAGTGAAGGACAGGGAAGCCTGGTGTGTTGCAGTCCATGGGGTAATAAAACATCAGACATGACTAAGAGACTGAACAACAACAATTAATGGAGAAGGAAACTTCTGGAGCCTTTATGAGTTAATACGTCAGCAGCAAGCATTCTCCCTGAGTCTGGCTTCCTCTACACGAAAAAAGTAATGACCCCCCCTGGGAGCTTTACACAGAAGACAAGATATGGAGCCCTCTCTGCAAGGTGATCCGTCTAGGTCAGAGCTAATGCCCATCTCTAGGTCATGCCTTAGCCCACAGTGGGGATATTAACAGCTACCAGCACTGTGGACAATTTGCTCTAAGTTCAGTGCAAGGTGGCATCACCATTTCTGTGTGTTGCTTCTCGACAACGGGGTTGGTTGAAATTGGAAGGAGGCTGGTATTTCCTTGATTATTATCTGTCCAATGTATGTGAATTTCATACTCACAGGAAAGATGGCAATGTTTATAAAATATCTGCCTAAACCTGTTAACACTACCTTTTGGGAGTAAAAGGAGAGTGACATTGCATTTTCCAGGGTGAGCTGTTGGCATAAGCAAAATTAGGTTGAATGAGTAAAGTACAACCTAAAAATATACATGTTTAACTTCAAGAATTTCTTCTCAGTGGTTTATTAATAAGAAATACTATTTGAGAGGTCTATTTCTTTTCAAGAAAGGGCTAGGTATGTTTCAACAAAAATCAGGTACTTTATTATCTTATGAAGGTTTAAATGAGCTTTCACTTAAACAGTAATGCAAATATGACAAAGTGATTTTCTTACAAAATTTAAGAGATATTATTTAAATCTATATTTCTATGTAAGACCTAGGTTATGAGTTTCTATTATTTCTGTCTTTTTAATTTAATCTTTTTTCCCAAGAATGCAAAGTTAATAACAATTTATTTTAATATACCCACATTTTGAAAATTGTATCAGGAGCTTGGTGTCTGCAAACTCACCCCTCAATTACTGTGAGCACTTCCTGGGGAAGTCTCAGATCCTCTGGAGGGTCAGGAGGAATCCTGAGCAGGCAGTGTAAATTGCTGGTGTCTCTGCATCTCTGCTAAAAAGAGAACTCTGACATCCTCACAGTAAGCCCTTCTTCTTTCCCAGAGCCAGAGTATCAGGAGCAGAATGTGGTTGCAGGCACTGCAGGGATGGGGTACAATAAGATGCTGGTTGAAGGATCTAAACTTTTAAGATAAATAAGTTTCACTTAATGTACTTTATCTTTGCTTCTCATTTTCGCATATCAAGTCCACAGGGAAAGTCTCTCTACAGAGCCTTGAATGGTGTACTGTTACACTTTCTCATGGTAGCTTGTACTTTTTGGGTAAAACCATTCAATTTGTGATACCTCTTCATGCAGCCCTGAAGTATCTATTAAATGTCTCCTTGTCGGGGGGTGCTGCTCATCTATGCACCTCTCCTGCCTGCTCAACCCAGTGGATGAAACAGAACAGAACCTCGAGAAATACTTGAAACGTAAGTTTAGGCAATTGTTGTGTAGACCAGGAATAATTCAGCACTCAACTCCTAAAAAGATGTTGCTTCCATCCAGACTAAAAACAACAGTTTAAGATGTTTTTAAGAGGGGAAATCCCTGATCGTCCAGTGGTTAGGAGTCTGTGCTTTCACTGCTGGGCCCCTGGGGGGAAAGGGGAAAAAATACACAGGAAACAGAGGAAGGTGGAGATAGAATAGAACACAAGAAAAAGAAGCCATTCGCCACAAAAGCTACTTTATATTCTCTTATCAAAGGACCAGAACAACTAGAGCTGTCAAAGAGATCAAAATGGAAAATAATCTTCTCAAGAAATGAGAAAAAATTTGTTTTTACTCCTTTGGTCTTCAAAAATGAGAGAAGGAAAATAATTTGAACAAGGAGGTAAAGATTTGCATCACTGTGAATTCTCAGAATGCTTTAAGAATTGTATTGGTCTTTATTAACATAAGTCTACCATTAGATCCACTTCTAGGAATGATAGATTAAAAAAAATCTTGAATGGAAAAAACTGTGATTTTTCAAGGAAATTAGATAAGAAAATTGCCAGTTTTTATAAACACCACAATACGTGGATGCTTTAGGGCTAAAGATAGACTAGAAAATTCATAACAGTGTAATTACAAATGATTAATAAACACAAAAATTATATAACCTCCCCAGTAATCAAAGAGCTGGTAATTAAACAACACTTCCCCCTCCCCAGCAAATAAGCAAAGAAGAAAATCTATCATAACACTTCAAGCTGTAATAGGACAATTGGAGTGAGCATAAATTAGTACAGAATTCCACAGAGCCAATTTCCAACATTTATTAAGGATCTTAAGAAGGTTGTTAACCACTATTTTCCCTTCATTCTACTAAGATGACTTAGAGAAAGACCCAGAAATATTAGCAAAGATATAGATAGATGGATAGATGGATGGGTGGATTGGTGGGTGGATGGATCAGTGGATGGGTAGATGAGTAGGTGAGTAGGTGGATTGAGGGGTGGTGCATGGGTGGGTGGGTGGGTAGATGGATGGATGGACAGACAGATGGAAAGAGACAGGTATTATCTCTATCTTTGCATGTCAGGCTGCTGCTAGTCTACATGGCATCTTTGTGTGGTTGGAAAACAGAAGCCCTTTCCAGATGACAGACCCAAACCCTGGGCTCAGCATTCCACAGGTGGGGTGTCTGGCTGCAAAGATTACTGTGAACAGCAATGGATGAAAAGGGAATAGTTCCCTTTATGTGAGGTGGGGGAAATTCCTTCAATTACAATCTCTATGTGAACATTAGGTGAAGCCATTAAGTAGATTATTAAAAAGTATTATGATGAAATATTGTAGTCTTTAAAATGGATGTTTTGAGGGTTTTTAAAACTTAGGGGAAAAGGGTCAATATCAAGTATTGAGCAGAGTGTCAGAACACAGAATGCTATATACAGTACAGTCAAATGTGTAAAAATGCAAAGAGGGTCATGTTCTCTGAGTCCCAGAATGACAGAATTTCTCTCTTTGATCAAACTCGACTCCAGTTCCCCAGAGCTCTTCTTCAGTTAGATTGACTGCTGGAATCCCATGTTCCTCTCCACACTGTCCAGTCTGAGCAAAACCCCGGCCAAGTCTGTCTAAGCAGGACTCCTTCCCCTGGACAGCTGAGCCACCTTCTACATCTGATCAGTTACCCTCATCCCCTACCCTTTCCCCAGTGATAGCGTGGCCTACAGCAAGAATTCTCTTCACCAGGTTGACTTAGCCAGAACCCCCCACACTCCTGATGCTTCCCCTTCTCACATTTCCATCCTCCAACCCCACTTCCCACGCTTTGGACTCAGTCTTTCTTCTGCTAGCCCATGTACCCCTTTTTCCTCCTTCTGCATGTTCCATTTCTCCCTGGATGTGACTCCTAACAGTTCTGCTTTCTCAGTGCAGGGATTTTAAACACTAAATTTGCATTATGTTTGTCACCAGAGAATATAAAGAGGGAAATACCCATAAACCAACATACAGGTAAATAAATTATGCATCCTACCCCTGGACTTTTTCTTTTGTTCAGTCATTAACTCCTGTCCGACTCTTTGTGACCCCATGGACTGTAGCATGCCAGGATTCTCTGTCCTTCACTAATCCCCAGAGTTTGCTTAAATTCATGTCTATTGATTTGGTGATATAATCCAATCATCTCATCCTCTGTTGCCCTCTTCTCCTCCTGCCCTCAGTCTTTCCCAGCATCAGGGTCTTTTCCAATGGGTCAGCCCTTCGCATCAGGTGATGAAAGTATTGGAGTTTCAGCATCAGTCCTTCCAATGAATATTCAGGGTGGATTTCCTTTAGGATTGGCTGTTTTGATCTCCTTCCTGTCTAAAGGATTCTCAGGATTCTTCTCCAGCACCACAATTCAAAAGTATCAATTCTTCAGAGCTCAGCACTGGAGATGATTAGAGTTCCCTAACACACGCATGCATCATACTGCAGATTGATCAACTTTCCATCTCATGTCATGATGCATATATAACCTGAGTGATATTCATATTCAGAAATACAAAATGTATGTTCTTTGTGAATACATATATACACACATACACACACACAGACACAAATAGTTATATTTAGAAATACAAAATTTCAGCATCTTCTTGAGTGGCAGATTAAAAATCTTCATTTCACCAAGACCCCAGGTGATTTGTTTGCACATGAGTGTCCAGGGGGTGGAGGTGGAGTCCACCCCAAGCATTGGCCCCCAGGGCAACTTCCAAGGGCCACAGGGATGAGCAGTCTGCTCTCTGCCAAGTGGATTTGCTGCTGTGGGTGGTTCCGTACATTTATGGTAGGACCACTCAGGCTGAGCCCTGGCCAACCGGGCGGCCTCAGCCTTAATAACTGAGCTTGAATAACTCAACTGAGAACAAGGGCGATGAGCAACGTTTGTCTGAGCACATCTGGAAAACGAGCCCCGCAGAGTGTCTACATGTCACAGGCAATGGAGGGCCCAGAGACTGAGGTTCTAACTGGGAAATGCAGTGAAGAAGGCTCATCCTCATATTAACAAACATCCATGAAGTTAATTGAAAAGTGAATCTTTAAAGTCATGTCAAATAGAAAACAGGCTACAAATATGTGAACTTGAACACTATAAAAATAATTCAAAGAGTGCTATCCAGAGAAATCAGAATAATTCTTTCCATTTCAGGTTTGTGGAAAAATGTCACATAAACCACTGTAGATTTCCCACCCAGAACACAGCACTAAAAATCACATATGCTCCTTAAACACTGATGGAAGCTTTTACATGAACAATTTGAGTTGTGATCCACATTTTGATCACATCATTTCTGTATTTCTAGACAGTTCTATTTTTATTTCAGTTACCCCAGGAACATCTTTTTTAAGACTTAAGAGTTTGAGTAAAAAGAGAAGGCATATATACTTTTCTAATCAGAACTCAGTTGTAAGGAACACCAAGTAAACAGTTGAAGAAAGCCTCAAACTTCTGGCGTTACTGTAAGCAGGCCCGCTAAGGGTCCTAGAGGCTTAGCCAGTATGATTTGTTAAAGGAAACACAACTCTTCCAATTCGTTGCCACAGTTGACTCAGAGCACAGAAATTTTAAAACAATCAAATGCCCAGAGTGAAAACAAATCAATAAACAGCCAATATATATATATATATATATATTGTGTGTGTGTGTGTAAAAAAATTTGTATTATAAGTATTTTTCACAAATCTTTGCAATGAATTGTGTCAATTCAAATGTCTAATATGTACTCTATATAAAGAGAGACAGAGGGAAATAATGAGACAGACAGAGGGAGGGACAGACAGATGACCAGAGATGGGTGGAGACGAGAGGATGAGAGGGAGGAAGCCGGCTGGTGCGGGAGCCCACCTTCTCCATCCGCCTGGCCCTCGTCTTGGCAAAGGGCAGTGATGGGCAGAGTGAGTGAGCAAGCTCCTATTCTATCACCAGAAACCCAGGATAACCCAATTCAAACTTTCACAGAGAGCCGGTCTTGCCCCATCCATGGTCTCTCTATGCTTTGAGGCCACGCGTTCAGTAGGTTGAGGTGATAGGGGTGCACAGTGACCTCATTCATGCAGGTCAAAACCTCAGCTCAAGAAAGACCAGAGAGTCACAGCAGCTCCCCTGACCCCCAAGTGGAATCCTTCACGTGAGGCTGTGTCTTTAAGCGCTATGCTCAGACACAATTTTCTTAAAGAGCAAGTCAATCCCTGCACCTAATCCTGTTGTTGGCATTATCTTCTATCTCTCCTAGTAAAACAGGGCATACCGATGTTGACAAATCAATATAAGTACACAGTTCTACCTCTGAGCACCCAGGACATCCCACAAGGTAATATTTCACACATGCTACTTTAACTCGGGACTTCTGCCAACTCAGGAAAGTTTATTTATTTAATTTTTTAATAAATTTCCTTCCTAAACAATCAAGCCCATCAAGGCTATGAACAGGGTAGGCTTCATGGTGGGCTAGCCACATGGGCCAGTGCACAGAAGGGCCATACACTGTTCTCCTGTTGCCATCTTCAAATTCTTAATAAATTGTGAACATAAAGCTCTCCATTTTCTATTACACTAAATCTCAGAATTACAGAACTGGTCCTGGTTATGAAGTTTTTTTTTCTTACTAGAAATTGTAATTCTATCTTAAATTTTTAATTTTTTGGTTAAGATATATCATGATAATTTTAAATGATTCTTTAGAATTGCCCTTTAGAATATGACAGGTTAGGTCTATGTAGCAGAAACAAATTCTGACTAAAGTCAGGGCAAAAGAAACAACAAACAGAAAGTAAACTGATTTATGGGAAATAATGAACAGCACATTACAGCATATGTGTACGAATTTTAATATATAGTATTAATAAATTTACTAACATGTACCTTTGCAAACTAGAGGAAGGTTATGGTGATGGTTCTCAGTCATGTCTGACTCTCTGCTACCCATGGATTTTAGATGGCCAGGCTCTTCTGTCCATGGGATTCTCCAGGCAAGAATACTGAACTGGGTTTCCTTTTCCTACTCCAGGGCATCTTCCCAACCCAGGGATTGAACCTGAATGTCTTTAATCCCCTGCATTGGAAGGCAGATTCTTCACCACTGCATCACCTGGGAAGCCCTATTCTATTGAAGGAAGAAGATATTATCAATGGGAAAAGGTATTGAATAAAGAAAGAAAGTAGGGTCCAGAAGAGAGTCATAACATTTGGCAATGCAAAGGAAAACTGAGATGTGGCATCCAGGTTTAGTCACATGTTCATAGAATTTAGGGCTTCCCTGGTGCCTCAGAGGTTAAAGCGTCTGCCTGCGATGCGGGAGACCTGGGTTCGATCCCTGGGTCGGGAAGATCCCCTAGAGAAGAAAATGGCAACCCACTCCAGTATTCTTGCCTGGAGAATCCTATGGAGGGAGAAACCTGGTAGGCTACAGTCCACCAGGTCGCAAAGAGTGGGACATGACTGAATGACTTCACTTTCACTTTCATTTTCATAGAATTTAGAGCTGGAAATTCCCTTAGACATACTCTAGAAGAAACTGGCACATGAAAGATGTTCAACATCACTAATTATTAGAGAAAAGCAAATCGAAACTACAATGAGGTATCACCTCATTCTGGTCAGAATGGCCATCATCAAAATGTCTACAAACAATAAATGCTGGAGAGGGTGTGGAGAAAAGGGAACCTCCTACACTGATGTGGGGAGGTAAGTTGGTGTAGCTACTATGGTGAACAGTGTGGAGATTCCTCAAAAACTAAAACTAGACCTACCATATGATCCAGTAACCTACCCCTGGCCATATACCTGGAGAAAACCCTACTTTGAAAAGAAGCATGCACCTCAGTGTTCACAGCAGCACTATCTACAACAGCTAAGACATGGAAGCAACCCAAATGTGCATCAACACGTGGGTTGATAAAGATGTGGTTAATATATACAATGTAACATTATTCAGCCATAAAAAGGAGTGAAATAATTCCAGTCATAGAAACATGGATAGACAGAGACTGTAATATTGAGTTAAGTCAGACAGAGGACTATCCTATGACATTTCTTATATCTAAAACGATTCTAAAAAGAAATGATACAAATGAATTTATTTACAAAACAGAAATGAACTCACAGACATAGAAAACAAACTTATGATTACCAAAGGGGAAAGAGGATGGAGGGATAAATTAGAAGTTTGGGATTAATAGATACACACTATCTATAAAATACATAAACAACAAGGATGTACTGTATAGCACAGGGAACTATATCCAATATCTGAAATAACCTATACTGGAAAAGAATACCTATATATCTATATCTGTATATATCTGAACAGGTGTATTTATATCTGAACTACTTTGCTATACACCTGAAACTAACACAACATTATAAACAAACTATGGTGTGTGTGAGGGTGTTCAGTTGTGTCCATCGTTTTGCAACCCCATGGACTGTAGCCCACCAACCAGTCCATTCTAAAGGAGATCAGTCCTGGGTGTTCATTGGAAGGACTGATGTTGAAGCTGGAACTTCAGTACTTTGGCCACCTGATGCGAAGAGTTGACTCATTTTAAAAGACCCTGATGCTGGGAAAGATTGAAGGCAGGAGGAGAAGGGGACGACAGAGGATGAGATGGCTGGCTAGCATCACTGACTCGATGGACATAAGTTTGAGTAAATTCTGGGAGCTGGTGATGGACAGGGAGGCCTGGCGTGCTGCGATTCATGGGGTTGCAAAGAGTCGGACACAACTGAGCGACTGAAGTGAACTGAACTGAATTGAACTGATGGTGTATGTGTGAGTGTTCAGTTGTGTCCAACGTTTTGCAACCCCATGGACTGTAGCCCACCAGACTCTTCTGTTCATGGGATTTCCCAGGTAAGGACACTGGAGTGGGATGCTGTTTTCTCCTCCACACTTCAATTTTTTAAAAAACTCACCTATAAGAGTTATTTTTCAATACCATTTAGTGCATAAATCTTTCTTCAGAGAAACTTTAGGGGACAGAGAATAAATAATAGTGAAAAATACAGATAAACCCTTTTATAAAGTGGGGAATTAATTAATTTGTTATTCCACAAATATTGGCTTGGCACACATTATGTACAAACAACTGAATGCAGAAAACCTCAGTAAAGAATATATCTATATAAATCATGTGGTCTTCAGCACCACTTTCCCAAGCACACCCCCTTGTGTTACCTAATGCAGTCTCCACAGCAATTCTCCAGAATGATCCTAACAAAAATAAGGACGGGGATACCAAAGAGCTAACTGGTGGCAACAACCAAAGGGAAAACACAGAGGTAACCAGTACTTGCATCACGGTTCTTTCCACCTCATCACCCCACCATTCCTCATAAAGGCTGCTAGACTCTGTACACTTGTGAATGATGCAGGGTTAATCCCAGAATTGGAGCCATCTCAAGGGTCCATGTACCTGCCTTCTAATCTGCCCAGAGCACACCCAGCAGCCTCCATGGAAATCCTACTCACTGCAATGGTATTTATATCTGCTATTCTTTTTTTTTTTTTTCAAATTTTTTTCTCACCAGTACCCAAAGAAGCAAAGGCTGTTAATAATTTCCCATAAAAATAACAAATATTCTTGTTAAATGGCTATATTAAATAATTATAAAAAGAAAAGCAGGGGCAGATTTCAAGTAGATTATCACCCATTTAACATGTAAAAGAATTATTTTTATAATGCATTTTCTTTTGCATTTTTTATATTGGTGCATTTACTATAATGACCTTCTGAGAATGTGCTGTAATAACTGTGAAGACTTGAAAGCCTAAAGGCTTAACACAGAAACTGAGAAACACTGTAGAAGGTAAGAAATTCCATAACATCACTGGTTGATGTTAAATTATACCACATTATGATAGAAAAATAATGTACATTATTTTCTTCTTCCTTGAGGGAGAAACTTGAAACAAGTTTAGGGACTATTTTCACCCATATATTAGCATTACACACAGACATTAATCGAATATTCATGAAGCTTTTAAAAACCATCCTGTGAAAATTGCTCCAGTCAATCTTTAGGTTAACTTGGCTCTCTGTAACTGTATATAGATTTGTGAGTCAGATATGTTAGTAATGATGAAGAACTGGATTGTTGCATGATAACTTTCTTTTCTTTTTAGAGATCTTTATATTTACATTTAATTTAAATTTTCGGTGGCAAACAGGCTATTTTTATGTAGTGAGAAAAAAAAAATATTGCTTTGAAAACGGAAGCTCAGAGTATTCCATTGTGAATCCAGTTTCCTATAGCAGACAGATGACGTGCTGTGCATTCAGTGTGTCCGTTTCTTTGCAATCCCAAGGACTGTAGCCCACTGCTCCTCTGTCTGGAGTGGGTGCCATGCCCTTCTCCAGGGGATTTTCCTGACCCAGTGATCAAATCCTCATCCCTAGTGTCTCCTGCACTGGGACCACTAATCAAACACATGTGAGCTTTTCTCAGAGAGGCCCGTGAGCAGTGTTGGTTCAGCCAGAGCAGTAGTCCCTCCAAGCCAGCACTGGCTCCAGGGAACCCACAGTGGGATGAGAGTAGGCAGCCTAACTGTCTACAGCTTTACCATCTGAGTTGAAACTGAAAAGGGTGGTCATCACGTCTGGGTATTTCCAAAGTTGTCACCAGTAGGTCACCCCTTCGAAGAAGATGTTTCACATTTTCCTACAGAGACATTCTCTTTTTTGTCTGGCTAACCCCCTCATTTCCTTCAAATCTTCTCTTATTGCCTTCTCAATAAGACTTACACTGACTACACTATTTAAACTCCAAACAACAACTCACCACTTATTCTCCACATGTGCCATCCTAGCCATTACCAGTTCCCTCATTCCCATTTTTCTTTTATCCTATTTATCAACTGCTCATGTATCGTAGAACTTACACAGTAAATCACTGTCCATCGTCTACTTTCCCCACTGTAATGCGAAGCAAAGATCTTTACCTGTTTTGGTCACTGATGTGTATGAAGAACCTCAAAAAAGAGTAACATGTTGCACTCAAATTTCATGTTGGAAAAAAGTTAATTTATGCAATACTGAGAATTTTTGTTTAATTTTCATAGTTGCTTAAAAGTATATTGATATTTTTAGCTGAAGCTCCAATACTTTCGCCACCTGATGCAAAGAGTCAACTCATTAGAGAAGACGCTGATGCTGGGAAAGACTGAAGATGAAAGGAGAAGGGGACAGCAGAGAATGAGATTATTGGATAGCATCACCAATTCAATGCACATAAACTTGGGCAAACTCTAGGAGATGATGAAGGACAGGGAGGCCCAGTGTGTTGCAACCCACGAGGTTGCAAAGAGTTGGACACAGCTTGGTGACTGAACGACAACAGCGATTTTAATGTAAGAGATCAGAACATACACATGCCACCCACAAGATAAGGCATTAAATGAACTTAGTGCCTGGCCTGTAATAAATGCTTAGGGATTTGTGACTGACCTTCCTAGGTGGTGGCATTTATCCCATGGCTAGAACATTCTCAATCTCCTCAATTACACCAAACTACAGGGGGAACAGAGAGCCTTCATGAATCACAAGCAAGGTTTGACGGTGCCATGATGGGGGTGGAGAGCAGGAGTTTAGGGCAAGAGATATGGAAAAGATCACATGGTTTCTTTTATTAGTTTGGCTTTTACTCCTGAAGGCAAGATGGAAATGACCTAGCAAAATCTTCTTGGTCATGAGGGGAAAGGGACAAAGCGGTCTTTGTTCTGTAGATGTTTCATTCACAGTATTCCTCAGAATACAACTTCTGCCATGGAAAATAAGCAATAGGCAAAAAGGGTCCCGTGATCAAACCCATCTGGGAAATGCTTGGTGGACACAAGATTGAGCAATGTTTTGAACACAGGCCTGGGGGGAGGCGTCAATATACTAATGTACACTTCCTCCTTCGGAGGGACACTGTGCACCTTACCTGGGGGATCAGGCAGGTCTAGCTGGGTACCATATTTGGGGGGAACAGCGCTGAGCACACCAGTGGAAGATGCTCCAGGTGGAGGGTTCCAGAGTCTCTGCTGTTGGTGTGGCAAGGCTTCCCCTAAGGACTCAGCCTGTGCAGAGGTCACCTCCACACTGGACAAGTGCAGTCTATCCATGGTGTGGGAATGAAGAATCCCAGTGTCAGCCTAGAACTTCTTCATGCTCCAGATGATAAGGACAAGAAGTCCTTCTACTGATATAAATGGCTCAGCCCCGCCTAGGAGTCCAGGTGAATTTGTAACTGCTCTCCGAGCTATTGGAAAGAATGGTGCAACCACTCTGGAGGAGAGGATACTTGGGCAGTTTCCTATGGAACGTCACCTGCTCTTGTATCAGGTCCAGTGATCATGCTCCTTGCTACGTATCCAGAGGAACTGAAAACTTATGTCCACACAGAAACCTGCACATGGGTGTTTACAGAAGCTTTATTCATAACTGTCAAAACTTGGAAGCAACTAAGATGTCCTTCAGTAGGTAAATGAATAAACAAACTGTGGTCCATCCAGAAAATGAAGTATTATTCAACACTAAAAGGATATGAGCTATCAAGCCATGAAAAGACTTAGAAGAACCTTAGGTGCATATAACTAAGTGAAAAAGAGCTCCCTGAAAACATTACACATTGTATGAATTCAACCATAGGACATCCTGGGGAAAGCTAAAAAAAGGATCAGTGGGAGAAATAATAAGAAAAAAAAAAAAAAGATGAGTAATTGCCAAAGGTTGGGAGAAGGTGGGTGAAGAGGTAGAGCATCAAGGATTTTAAGGGCAGTGGAAATGCTCTCTTTAATGGGTGATAATGAACTCTCATGTAAACTATACATTTTGGGTGATGATGACTTGTCAATATAGGTTCATCAATTGAAACAAAGGTACTATCCTAATGAGTGACCTAGACAGTAGAGAAAGTTTTTGTGTGTGGTGGGGCTAGAGGATTTGGTAAATCTCTGTACCTTCCACATCATTTTTTCTGTGACCCATAAAGTGCTCTAAAAAAAAAAAAAAACTATCTCAATTTAGAAGTAAAGTCTTCAGTAGAAGAAGGTTTCCTAACAGGAACTTGTACATACATTCCCCATGGTAGGAAGCTGACTGAAGATTCAGTATGGTAGCCACCTCTTCTTGGGAACACATGGGTGATATTTGGGGTAATATTTGGGCTTATATTGCTCAGTATTCTGAGTGATATGATGATTAGTTGGAAGAATAACACACATCCCACATAACATCAGCCTTCCAACATGTAGACTAGAAAACCAATTTTCTTTTAATAACCACAAGCAAGTTACAATCCATGAATTCACCAAAATGGGTAAAACAGTCCTATCAACTACATGTTAGTTACTATTCTAATTATCACATCTAATTTTAGGTATCAGTAAATATTTCCTTTTCAACATAAATCCCTTCCTTGAGCAAATTTAAAGAAAGTTTGAAAAGATAAAATGGTAAATATGTACAAATATGCCAGTAACTCAAAGATTCTTTTTCTCTGGGAAAAGGCTTAATTGTACCAGGCAGAAAAAATTTTTTTAGAATATGCCAACACTTCATCGCTATTTACAGGATGTACTCACCACCCTGATGAAAAGAGCTCCTCTCCAACAATGAGGTCTTAATCACTGCTCAGCTTTTTCTTTAGATGACATCGTTCCCTGAATGTTAGTGGCTGAATTGATTAGACACTGATACTTCTTAAATCACAGCTAATGACAAGTGTATTTTTAGCTATTGGACTCAAATTCTAGCCAGTAATATGCAGGTGCTTATGAAAAGCTGCATTCACAAATTCTCTGCCAAATTTTCTGAAGGCTACCTACAAATCAATTTTTAAAAAAGAACAGAAGAGAATAACGGTCCAACAGGCCCACAGAAAAGAGAATACATAATATAAAAAGAAGTGACTGAGTTTAAAATAAGTGAAAACTGTAACAGTTATGAAGGAATTCCACCTCCCCATCACATAAGTATATGCTTAACTTGAAAAAAAAAATGTGTTTACTGTATTAGTCTACAAGCTCACTATATGATTTACATTATACCATATTTATTTAATGCAACATAATGTAATGATTTGGAAGGAGTGACTTAAGTGTTCTAAGATTCTCCTATTATGCACTAGTCTTTTGAGAAAAAGGCAGTTAGGGGTCTACCTACCCTGAGGCTTCAGGAGTCAATGGGACTCTACATGGGAAGCCATAGTTGTGTCAAAATAAATATTCTAAATGGTCTCTAACAAATTTTATCCAAAGGTTGCTTCTTTCTCCCCAAATCTGTTGAAAATACAAAATCCACGTAGGGCATGGAGGGTTTCTTTATAAATATGGCATGGAAAGAATACTATGTTTGAGATGCAAAAATTATATATATTTCCATTGACTTTTAGGTATGTTGAGACAATTTCTGGAATTCCTGGCTCTTCTACAAAATGCTTTCAGAGCAGTGATAATCAGCACAAAAACACAAAGGTCACAGGCATTTCTTATGCAAATTTTCACTTCATTTATTTATGATTTGTTATTACTCAAACTAAGTGCATAATTGATAAATCACCCTCTATGCTTTGAGTTCTGTGTTCTTTAAATCAGTACTGTGGAATGCAATGGACAACAATTTTCAAATGTGCATGTCAATTTCTCACTCTTACTTCTGGCCTTAAATCTAAGATCTTGCTCAAATTGCTTGATCCTTCCTTACTTGCCTTCATTTCCTCTTCTGCAAATAACACAGACTTGTAAGGATTAAAGCGATATATATACAGAAAGTGAACTAAGTAAAAATAACATAAAATAGTGTAAAAATAAAGGGGTGAACATGTCAAGTGAACATAAAAATACCATTAACTTTAATCTTAGCCTATGGGAAAAGGGTTACCTTCACTTTAGAGAAAAGCACATTGAGGTTCAGTGGAACAATGGACAGGGGGCCCCACGTCACAGATGTTGTGACCAAAGGAAAAATCCCAGGGAACTTGCTGGACGCTATGATGAGTATAGGATTGGCATGGATACACAGGAGAAGGAAGCTGTCAGAGCCTGTGCTCTCAAGGAACGCTCAACAGAGCTGAGAAGTGAGGAGCTGAAATATCAGAGACTTGTGAAGAAAGGATAGACATGAAGAAAGAATAGATTTGACTGTACAGACCACAACTGAACAGAGAGGAGCAGTCTTGTCTGGATGAAGCTGCTCAAAGAGTGTGCAGAATTTATTTTCCTTCCACTGCCCCTTGCCTGACCTCTCATCACAGGCTGCAGGTTTCCCATCTGGAAGAAGTATGCAATTTCTAAATGATGCAAGCCATTGGTACCAAGCCATCTAGGAAATCTGCCTGGGTCATCATTTTCAGATTGATCGTCTCTTCTGAGAACTTTCTCACCATGTTCTATACGTGAGTCATACCCACTACATCTGTAACTTAGGGCAAATTACTGAAAGTTTGACCTTGAGCTATAAATTATGGTACTCTGTTTTTAAGCATGAGGAGTTTTATTGAAAGAGACTAATATCATTCTGCCATGTATTTTAATTTTATGATACTAGTCCTACTGTACCCTTTCTGTTATGGCTTATTATTTCACAATACAATTTTAAATGAGAACTATTTTTAGCCATCCACTCAAGGGTTGAATAATTTTCTCTTTTAGAAAATTAAATATCACCATTTTTCTTCATCTCATGTATAGTCACAAATTTGCACTTTTTCTGTCTCTAAATGGATTAAGAATTCTTTCTTTAATAGTTTTAAGAATGTGTATATTTCTGGTTATTTTAATATTTCTTAGCCCTTTCTTAATACACTTATGAATAAAGTGCCTTCAATTACTTTTTTTTTTTTTTAATGAGGAACTAGAGGCAAAAAAAATCTGTCCCCAGAAGATAAAAAACATCAGATGGAAGGTTTGCCCTATTGTTTAAGGAAATACAGCTTGTAATTAATGCATGAACCACATGGTTGAGCCACCTCAGAAAGAAATCCTAACATTAACTTGTCACTCTGTCTACACCAGGCTTTCTCGTTTTTAAAACTGAGGATAATAATACTATCTTCCTAAAAGGACTGTATGTTTGCATGCTATTGTACCTCCATGTCAAACATGAAAGACACACAACTTACTATTGATGGTTCACCTATGGCAGGCTAATCACTAAGCACTTTGAAGATCACATTTTCCCAAATTATTAGCATCCTAGTGTCTTGGGGCTGCCATGACAAAATACCAGGGACTCTGGGAACCTGAAGAACAGGAATTCATTTCCCACAGGCCTGGAGGCTGGACAGCCAAGAGCCCTGGGTTTCTGGTGAGGGCCCTCTCATTGGCTTCAGGGTCTGTCTGAACATCTGGACCAGGTGGGATGGGAGAGGGGGAGAGGCGTGGGCTGCTCTCCTGAGTCTCTTTTGATAAGGACCAGAGTCCCTTGTAAGGGTCCCATTTTCATGAACAGATCTCACCCTAATAATCTCCCAAAGGCCCTACCTCCACAGCACTGCAGAGGTGAGATGAGTACCACGTGCGTCCTTGGAGACAGGGGTGGAAAACTTCTCCTTCCTACCTAGTCCTGCCTGTGTGCCAGGAACTCTGTTTCTCTCTAGTACGAGATATAGAGAATACTATTTCACACTCTACGGGTTGTAAAGCTTTAATCTAAGAGCAAGAGATTTTTCTGGGGAAACCAAGGTTTGCTGGAAGGAGAGGTTTTTGAAGAACACACGCCAAGACTCAGAGCTTCAGGACTGAGGACTGCCTCAATCCTTAGCCTCAGCCTCACTGAGGCTCAGAGAGGTCATATTTGTAACACCTGAGTGGATATGGTATTCCTGCATCCCAGCCCTGAAGCCTCAGCCTGACCCTGAACATTATACCAGAGACCACTGCTGGGTTCACACCACAGAGATGACAGGAGTCCACCCAGCTTGATGTGAAAATGCAACCACAGTCCCCGCATTGAAATAACTGCTCCCTCGAGGTTGGTTTTCTTCCTTCCTCCTGAGGAAAGACATGGCTTCAGTTTAGGCAAGCCATCGCATCCCAAAGAAAGACAAAGTCAGAAGCCCCAGGCAAGCTTGATGTACCTGATGATCACACCAGGAGCTGTCCTCATCTAAAGAAGGACATAATTCCCTCCAGATACTTTCACCTACAAACTAACTTTCATATAAAGCATATGCCCCACTGTACCTTTTTCAAAAATGTTCAGAGTTAAAGAGAAAATTCTGATTTTTTTTTTTTTGCTTTACAATATTGTATTGGTTTTGCCATACAGTGACATGAATCCGCCATGAGTGTACATGTGTTCCTCATCCTGAACCCCCCTCCCACCTCTTTCCCATCCCATCCCTCTGGGTCATCCCAGTGCACCAGCTCTGAGCACCCTATATCATGCATCGAACCTGGACTGGCGATTTGTTTCACATGTGATAATTTACATGTTTCAGTGCCATTCTCCCATATCATCCCACCCCTGCCCTCTCCCACAGAGTCCAAAAGACTGTTCTGTACATCTGTGTCTCTTTTTCTGTCTTGCATACAAGCTTATCATTATCATCTTTCTAAATTCCATATATATGCATTAGTATACTGTATTGGTGTTTTTGTTTCTGGTTTATTTCACTCTGTATAATAGGCTCCAGTTTCATCCACCTCATTAGAACTGATTCAAATGTATTCTTTTTAATGTCTGAGTAATATTCCACTGTGTATATGTACCACAGCTTTCTTATCCATTTGTCTGTTGATGGACATCTAGGTTGCTTCCATGTCCTGGCTATTATAAACAGTGCTGCAATGAACATTGGGGTACATGTGTCTCTTTCAATTCTGGTTTCCTTGGTGTGTATGCTCAGGAGTGGGATTGCTGGGTCATATGACAGTTCTATTTCCAGTTTTTTAAGGAATTTCCACACTCTTCTCCATAGTGGCTATACTACTTTGCATTCCCACCAACAGTGTAAGAGTGTTCCCTTTTCTCCACACCCTCTCCAGCATTTATTGCTTGTAGACTTTTGGATCGCAGCCATTCTGACTGATGTGAAATGGTACCACATTGTGGTTTTGGTTTGCATTTCTCTGATAAGTGGTGTTGAGCATCTTTTCATATGTTTGTTAGCCATCTGTATGTCTTCTTTGGAGAAATGTCTGTTTAGTTCTTTGGCCCACTTTTTGATTGGGTCGTTGCACCTGTTGTACACCCAGAAAACTGAGCTGCTGGGATGGGGGAGGTGATAAGTTGCAGCCTTCAACTGTGGGTGGCTGTGCTCACCAAGCACCTGGTCACCTGAGCTGCTCAGACCTGGGATGGATGCAAAACTCAGGCCCAACCAAGTCTGCGCCTTTGTAGAGTACCCAAGAACCTGAACCTGAGTGGCTTAGACCTGGGGAGTGCATACAACCCAGGGCCAGCATCAGACAGTTCTCGGCAGAGCAACCTAGAGCCTGAGAGGTGTAGACGGGGCAAGCACACACACTGTGAGTGGGGGAAAACCCAGTGTGGCTGAATCACTCTGAGCACACGCCAGTGATATTTGTTTGCAGTGTTCCTCCCTCCCCACAGCAAGACTGAACAAGTGAGCCTAAAAAAAAGTGACCACCACTGCCCACCCCTCCTTGTGTCAGGGTGGAAATTAGACACTGAAGAGACCAGCAAGCCGAAGAAGCTAAAATAAACAGAGGGAACCACTTTGGAAGTGACAGGTGCAATAGATTAAAACCCTGTAGTTAGCATTGACTACACAGGAAGGGGCCTATAGACCTTGAGAAGTACAAGCTGGACCAAGGAACTATCTGAAAATAAACTGACCCCACACTGTCCACAACAGCTCCAGAGAAATTCCTAGATATATTTTTACTATTATCATTTTTTTAAATTTAATTTTGTTTTAAGTTCCCTATTACTACTTTAATTTTCATTTTTATAATCTACTATTACCTTGGGGGAAAAAGACCCTATTTTTAAACAAATTTCATATATATATATTTTTTTATATAATTTTTGTGATTTTTTTAAATATTGTATTTTTGAAAATCTAACCTCTACTCTAGGTTTTTTAATCTTTGATTTTTGGTATTTGTTATCAAATACTTTGTACCTTTAAGAACCCAATTTTCAGTATCTATTTTTACTTGGGAGTGAGATCACTGGCCTGATTGCTCTCTCCCCCTTTTGACTCTCCTTTCTCTCCACCAGTTCACCTCTATCTCCCCCCTCTCCCTTTTCTTCGCTACTCAACGCTGTGAATCTCTTTTTGTGTTCTGGGCTGTGGAGAACACTTAGGGAACTGATTACTGGCTGGATCTGTCTCTTTCCTTTTGATTCCCCCTTTTATCCTCCTGGCCACCTCTGTCTCCTTTCTCCCTCTTCTCTTCTCTGTGTAACTCCATATCTGAGTATGGAGTTAGGTATGGAGTATGTATGTATGGAGTACGTAACTCCATATCTGAATATCTCTGAGAGATCCAGATTGTGGAGTGCACATAGGGAAGTGATTACTGGCTAGCGTGCTCTCGCCCCTGTTGATTCCCCCTCTTTTCCTCCTGGCCACCTCTGTCTCCCTCCTCCCTCTTCTCTTCTCCATGTAACTCTACGTACCTTTCCGGGTGTCCCTCACTATGGAGAAACTTTTCATCATTAATCTAGATGTTTTATCATCAATGCTGTATAAATGGAGAAGTCTTGAGACTACTGTAAGAATAAGACTGAACACCAGAGGCAGGAGGCTTAAGTCCAAATCCTGAGAACACCTGAGAACTCCTGACTCCAGGGAACATTAATTGATAGGAGCTCATCAAACGCCTCCATACCTACACTGAAACCAAGCACCACCCAAGGGCCAACAAGTTCCAGAGAAAGACATACCACACAAATTCTCCAGCAACACAGGAACATAGAGCCCTGAGCTTCAATATACAGGCTGCCCAAAGTCACACCAAACCCATTGACATCTCAAAACTCATTACTGGACACTTCAGTGTATTCCAGAGAGAAGAAATCCAGCTCCACCCACCAGAACACCGATACAAGCTTCCCTAACCAGGAAACTTTGACAAGCCACCCGCCCAACACCACCCACTGCATGGAACCTCCATAATAAGGAGGAACCACAAACTGCCAGAATACAGAAAGGCCACCCCAAACACAGCAATATAAACAAGATGAAAAGGCAGAGAAATACCCAGTAGGCAAAGGAACAGGATAAATGCCCACCAAACCAAACAAAAGATAGGGAATCTACCTGATAAAGAATTCCAAATAATGATAGTGAAAATGATCCCAAACTTTGAAAACAAATTGGAGTTACAGATAAATAGCCTGGAGACAAGGACCTAGAAGAAATAAAAAAGAGTCAATATATAATGAATAATGCAATAAATGAGATTAAAAACACTCTGGAGGGAACCAAGAGTCGAATAGCGGAGGCAGAAGATAGGATAAGTGAGGTAGAAGATAGAATGGTAGAAGTAAATGAAACAGAGAGGAAAAAAGAAAAAAGAATTAAAAGAAATGAGGACAACATCAGAGACCTCTGGGACAATGTTAAATGCTCCAACATTCGAATCATAGGAGTCCAAGAAGAAGAAGACAAAAAGAGAGACCACGAGAAAATATTTGAGGAGATAATAGTTGAAAACTTCCCTAAAATGGGGAAGGAAATAATCACCCAAGTCCAAGAAACCCAGAGAGTCCCAAACAGGATAAACTCAAGGTGAAACATCCCAAGACACATATTAATCAAATTAACAAAGATCAAACACAAAGAACAAATACTAAAAGCAGCAAGGGAAAAATAACAAATAACACACAAGGGGATTCCCATAAGGATAACAGCTGATCTCTCAATAGAAACTCTTCAGGCCAGAAGGGAATGGCAAGACATACTTAAAGTGATGAAAGAAAATAACCTACAGACCAGATTACTGTACCCAGCAAGGATCTCATTCAAATATGAAGGAGAAATCAAAAGCTTTACAGACAAGCAAAAGCTGAGAGAATTCAGCACCACCAAACCAGCTCTCCAACAAATACTAAAGGATCTTCTCTAGACAGAAAACACGGAAAGGGTGTATAAACTCAAACCCAAAACAAAAAAGTACTTGGCAATGGGATCATACTGATTTTTTTTTTAATGGTGTTAATGGAATAATACTCTCAATACAAATCTAGGATTTTTTTTAACTCTTTATAATGTTACAAAGAGAGTTGACATGTCACTCAAAACAATGCCTTTTCTTCCTTACAGACAGTACTTGTCCTGAACTTTCTATTCATCATAATTTAAATAATTTGATAACACACACATGCATATATTATATGCATGCATTAAAATAAAGAATATGGAGAAGAGTTTAATATATTTTGAAAATTTCCTATAAATGATATAATTGGCATATAACTCTCAATATTATGTTTCTGAAATTTATCTACATGAAAACATGTAACTCAAGTACATTATTTATAAAAATATCTCCTATAAGCCTTTTACACACATCTTCCTCTCTCTCAGGGCTAATTTTTTTTTTCTTAAATTCATTTTTCCCCTCTACTGGCTTAGAAGTTACATGTTCTATTTCCACTACAATTTAATATGCAAAAGTCTGCAGTTGAATGTTATATCCAAATATGTAAAGTTCTTAGAATGTTTAATCCTCAGTGCTTCTTTATCATGCATCAGTGTTTCATATTTTGAGTTTACCTGTTTTTTTTTTAATCTGTAACATAAGGCATTGTTAATGTGAATTCTCTTATGCAGACAGGGTGCTTGGAGTTCACATTCTGCTGTGGCTGTGGTACAGAACCTCAGTCATCTGCTTTTCAGGGTCTTAGATGGATTCTGGTACGAGGATTTACACCTGCCTGGGACCTTAAAAGGACATGAAAAGTCCCTGGTTGAAGACATCACCACTCTGGGTAGGTAATGTGTGTGTTTCTGTCAGATACCCCAGGGCACACAACACAGGGATCCCTACAACCTACTGGAAACAACCAGAGTGAAAGCAGGTTTGTGGTTACAAATTTAAGAGAGTCCTTTCATTTTTCCACTGAGAATGCAGGCCATGATGATATATTTCCCTTATGTCTTCCTTTTCCTGCAGGCTGGTTTCTCCATCTGACTGGGAGTCTAGCACTTCGAGTATTCTGGACTCACCTCGAGGGAGCTGAGACCCAGCTCCCTTACCTTACCTTCAGTAGACTGAACCCCTAATTTCCAAACAATTAGAGTCCTCCCTCAGGAACTGGGCTGGACGACTGCAGATACCAGACCTCAAGGAAGCTCAAGTCCCACACATAAAAGGGCAAGGTGTTTGCATAACACCTACCCATGTCCTCCTCCATATACAGTAAACCGTCTCTAGATTATTTATGATACCTAAAAGTAGGTAAATGCTGTGTAAACAGTTACCAACATGCAGCAAACACAAGTTTTGCTTTGTGGATACGTCTGGAATATTTTATTCAAATAATTTCAATCTGAGGCCTGTTGAATGGGAGTTTGTGGATCCATTACATTTTCACCTTCTTCTTTACTCTTGGCCCTCAGATCTTCTGTTATCTTCCTTCAGAATCAATGATGGACTGAAATCCATCCCACAAGAATATAAAATCAGGGAGGATTGCTTAAGTCTTGGTTTTAGTCACGACTCAAAATCAGTGAAAACATGACTTGGAACTCAAAAAACTTCAATCCAGAGAATGCACTTCAAACAACAATGGACACTAAGAACTTCCTCAAGGACTCTAGAACCCAAGAAAGGTCACATTTTATATTCTAATTCTCTCTTAACCAAACAGTGTAAAAAAATATTAGAACAGAATTTTACTCTGTGTGAGAACAATAATTTGAATAAAAGAGATCTACCAATTTCCATTAAAAATCAATATTGTTTCCTGAGAAGTTTCCTTGTTCTTAACAATATTAGAAAATTATTATTTGCAAATAATTTAATGAAAGCCTATGCACTCTGTGTGCTTGGTCGTATTCAACTCTTTGCGACCCTATGAACTATAGCCCACCAGGCTCCTCTGTCCATGGGATTTCCCAGACAAGAATACTGGAGTGGGTTTCCATTTCCTCCTTCAGGGGATCTTCCCTATCCAGGTATCAAATCCACGACTCCTGTGTCTCCTGCATTGACAACTGGATTCTTTACCACTAGTGCCACCTGGGAATCCCAACGTGCTCTAGGCATTGTATTAAAAGTCCTTGTAGCTGAAGTCCCAGTACGGACAAAGCCCAGCCTTCCCTTGCAAAGACTTGCAGTTTAATAGGAAAACGTAAGCAGATAGGTTTGGGAGTCCACAGAGAGAGGTCAAGGCATGGCTTTCTTGACATGAAAGAAAACACTTCTGGTCTAAGCCACTTAGCGCTCTGAACAGGCCACAGAGTTTGCCTGTAAATGAATCTCAGTATTTAGTGATCTGAAAGACAGGGAAGGCTATCATGCTGCAGTTCATGAGGTTGCAAAGAGTTAGACAGGACTTAACAAATGAACAACAACCAAAGAAAAAAAAAAAGAAAACAAACTTTTATCAGGCAAGGGAAGTAACACTGGGAAGACTCCTAGTCATGTTTCAATGATAAAGACTGGCCTGAAGCATATTCCTCAATTGTTTTTCAGGCTTTAAACCCCCCAGGCACTCAACCCCCATCTAAAGAAACCTAAAGGATGATGAGGTTGACTTTTTCTGAACTGATTGACCTCCATTAACTAAAGCTTGGAGTCTGACTGCCCAAGCCCCTTCATGAATATGCATGTGCCTTAGCTTAAAACTTCTTCAGTTTTACTGCTGGGGAGGCCCTATTTGGGGAAAGGTCTCTGATGTTTTTCTTACTTGCTACAGGTTATAAATCCTTCCTTCTCCTACTCTTTGCCTTGGTTGTGTCTTTGGGATTGACACTAACCAAGAGAGAGAACCAGTTTTGGGTAACATGCAAAAATAGCAAAGATAATCCAACATAACAATTTGGTTTTTACATGTAAACTATTGAAATGTCTTTCTAATGTGAAATTAATTGTCAAGAACAAGCCACTATGATACAAGTCATCACTGCATTGTGGTAAAAATTTCTGAGGAAGCTGAGTCTTAAAAAGAAAAATCAGCTTCAGATATATGGTTGGAAACAGATTCCTTCCTCTGCATGTCTCCTGTTGAAAGCCAAAGCCTGGCCTGTTAAGATGATGCCCTACATCTATCTGTAAGCTGAAAGCTTAGATTTCTTATTAAGGATTTATGGGTACATCCTTCCTATCGAAATGCGCCCCTGTGATTTCTTCCCCACTGTGTTATTGGGAACAAACAGGAGCAGAATAAACAAGGAAATGCTGCTTTGTCTGCACTTGTATCAAATAGAGACGAAGAAAACAGTGTAGAGATCATTTTTAGATTTGTGATGAAATTGCTTCTTCCAAATGAACTCAACTCCTGAAGTGTTGGTTCTGAGTTAATTTTCTTCTCTGACACTTTTTATCAGCAACTTTGATGTCTTCATTGAGGATGAATCATCCAGTCATGAGTCAGTTCTCAGTGACTCCCTAAAATTCAGCTCCCAGATGCTCCAAAATGCAGAGGCACCCATTATCTCAGCAATGCTACCTCTATGCAGGAACTACATGGTTTTCCTTTATTTATATCAATCTCACTTCAAGGTAGCATCTTACTAGTAAAATAATACAGTATTAAAATCCCCACCCCCTTTTTCCTCCTTTTTTTTTTTTCTATTTTGAATAACTACAATTGTCATAGCAACTCAACAATAAGATCAGATAGCACAGGGAACTATATTCAATATCTTGTGACAAACATAATAATCCTGTACAGCAGGAATTAACAACATTGTAAATCAAGTAATCTTGGATATATTTTTTTTAATTCAAAACAGTACTAACTCTACCCCAACAGTATCTGGCTCCCCTGAACCAAACACATATTTTCTAAGTCAAACTTTTATAGCACTCAAAAACATTAAATAGGTAGTATTTTTATCAGGATGATCAAAACAAGAACAGACACAAGAATTCTCTATTTCTGTGAATAAGGTGCTTATCTCTAAAGCTTATAAAATCTGGTATAGCACAGAAATCATAGCCTCAGGGAGAAAAAAAAAGTCTTGGAATTGAATCCTATTTCCACTGACTAGCTCCATGAAGGTGGGCAAGTTAATGCTCCTTTCTGAACCTCATCTTTAAAGCAAGGATGATAAGAATAAATGGAGTGACATCTGCAGGATGAAGAACTTAGTGCCTGACACTAAAATTTTGTACAACAATCTGAGGCTGTGACACGATGTTGATGATGATTACCATGAGAATTTTCTTCTTTGAAGCCTATGAATAACTGGTTAGAACAGTCCCAAACATCACTATAATAACACAAGTAGAGCACGTTCAAAGAACATGCTATTCCGTTCTTTTATTAGTGTTACTATTTTTTTGATGACATAGCCCTGTCTTGCCACTTTTTAAAAGAAAACATAAAAAATATTTGAAGTGGTTTTCTGCAAAATCCTAGCTTATTAAAATAACTATTGGCCCAATAGTTGGACTTATCTCAACTCTCATGGATTCAGTTCATAAACTAAGAAGCAATTGCCTAAATCTAAGTGTTTCTGCTTCCTAAAGTTTTATGCTTCTAAAGATCACTAAGCATCTTACTCCTGAAGACTGGTCCCTTCAAGCACCTAGGCAGATGACAGTGAAGTTTTCATTCACTTCACTATCCCATCCTGGCAGCCAACAGTCACTGAAGCCAAAGCTGATTTCCCCCAAACTATGTTGGCCAGGGTGTTAAAACTGATACCAATGAATAGCCCAGGAGTAGGGGAAATTAATAATATAAATTTATTTGTATTTATTTGTTATATTTATAAATATTATTATATTTATTTATATTTATAGTATCTATGAGCTTCCCAGGTGGCTTAGTGGTAAAGAATTTGCCTGCCAATGCAGGAGACATTGGAGACACAGGTTTGATCCCTGAATCAGGAAGATCAATATGGCAACCCACTTCAGTATTCTTGCCTGGAAAATTCCATGGACGGAAGAGTCTGGCTGTCTACAGTCCACGGGATTGTAAGGAATCCAACATGACTGAGCACACATGTACCACCCTAGTATCTAATATTCTTTTGATAACTTATTAGATAAAAGCCAAATATTAAAAAAAAACATAACTCTGATAAAGAATCCACTACATTTAAAAACAGTTCATTTTCATCCTCATAATCTCCTTCAGAGAATCATTTTTAAATAAACATATTATGTTTATATAATAAACAGTGATCATTAAAATAATATGAACTACATTTGAATTGTTTTTCTCACTACTTTATGAACTAATATGAATCATAACTTGAAAAATACATTATAAAAATTTATTCACACCAATCTTTCTTAAAAATGAGATGAAAAAATTATAAAACATTTAATGCAGTAGGACAAAGACTTTAGATAAAATTTGAAATAATAATGAATCATGACTAAGTTATGTTTCTTCCAAAACTGAAAATGATTTAATATTTGGAAATATTTACCAAGATGCTAATATGGAGGATAAAAATTAAAAGATACATAAATATTGATAATAATCAAAATACATTTAGTAAAATTTAATATCCTTTCTTGATATGGATCATCAAATTTGTGGATACAAGAAAATAACAACTTATTAGAATTTAATAGAACAAAAGCCCCCATTAAACTTAATAACAAAACAGAAAGCATTCTTATGAAAGATCCAAGAATAAGATGCTTACTTCTTTTATTTTAGCTTAACTTGTTTTTCTCAGTGTTTTGTTCATGCAGTTATATGACAAAAATAAATAAGAAGTATAATTATTCAGAATAAAAAAATTCATTTCTTACAAAAGATAAAACAAAACAATCAACAAATACTAATGAGAAATGAGTTTAATTAAGTTGCTAGTTAGGGGTAAAAAAGTCACATTTTAACATATATAATCCACAACTATGTAGAAAATATAATTTTAAAAAAAATCTTATGCCAGTGTAAGAGGATTAAAACAGCAATAAGGATTTAAAACAAAACCTTAGGAATATATTTAAGAACTGTGAAAGACTTATGTAAGGAAAATGGTAAACCTCTCCTGAGAAGCATAAAAGGTTTAAAGAAATGTGATGCAGGCATTAATAGATTTAAGTTCTTATATCTTAAATACTAGAAACAAGGATTTATGTAACATGATGCCACCAATTGTGGTAAAAACAGGATTCATTACTGTGCCAAAGTAACAGGCAGCATAATTGCCTGGTAGGATATTCTCACATCGAATGTTAAAAATTAAACAGGGATCTCCACAGGCGAAGCATTTAGGTTTTAACTCCAGTCACAGACTCCACCCTCTTTACTGTCTTATACGTTTTTATGTCATCTCTGGAGAGTCTAGAAATATTATTGAAGGTTAGCAAATACTCAGCACCAGAATGTCTAGTTTCATTTAGACAGTGATATATAAACTTGTACAATGTATCCACAAATAAATAAAATCTATGCACAGTCAATTTCAATTAACAGTGATCTCAAAACATTATTCATGTTTTAAAATTTTTTAAAAAATACAACTTTTAACAAATAGACAACATTAACTGTGGTTGTTATATACATTAAGTTAAATATTAAAATCGAAGGATATTTTAGGGTCTTACTGCCTGAAATAAAATGGATTTACTCATCCATGCCTAATATGTATTCCAAGCACACTTGTAGTACGTCTTCCAGAGGAAGAACTGGGTTGAAATGATTGAAGAGAGAAGCAAGTCACAGATGCAAGATCATTCTGGAAACCATATTCATGATTTCAGAATCTATGCAATTCTAAAATAGGAATACTGTTAACCAAAAGATCTAACTCCAAGAGCAACAAGCCTTCCATTTCGAGACACATCCAAATATGCGGCATCTTTTCCAAAAAAGTAATTCAGATGCTTTGATTCAAGTCATCATAGAGGGATCATCACTGTATTTAAAAAGGATAATGGAGAAGTGAATGAAACCTACCAGAGACATTCTGAGTTCCTTCAGTTGAACAAACTGATGACTATAGCTATATGCAAAACAATTAGGGCCTGGAGTAAATATCAGTTACATTCTCCATGGCTAATGTGTTCCTCTTGTGTCAATATACTTTGTTAATTTTCACAAGAGAAAGTAATTATCAAAGCAGCAAGTAATGATTGATACCCACAGTGAATCCATAGTACTCCAAGGTGGTATCATTGCTTGTATTTGTAAATATTTTATACTATTTAAAGAAACATGTAGTCAAAGTACTTTTAAAATTGTATTTCACTGACTTCAAAGATGGAAGACAATTATCCTCATTTCAAAAGACTAGTTTGTAAGAGTAACTATGTGAGCACAAAACCAAGTTGACCTCAAAAATATCTTCAAATCATAAATACATACCAAAAAGAAAAAAAGTAATTCATATACATGAAACTGACTTTTTTTAAGTCACATAACCAAAAACCCAGACTTGATTCAATTGCTAAAACAAAACCAAGTAGTATCAGTTGCTCAGCCATGTCTGACTCTTTGCGACCCCATGGACTGTAGTCCGCCAGTTTCCTTTGTCCAAAGGATTCTGCAGACAAGAATACTGGAGCGGGTAGCCATTTTCTACTCCGGGGCATCTTCCCAACCCAGGGAAGAACCCAGGTCTCCTGCATTGCAGGCAGATTCCTTACCATCTGAGCCAGCAGGGAAGCCCTAAAACGAAACCAGAACCACCTGCCAATCACACAGTATTAAGATGGATCGAGCTTGCTACTGCTTGAGAACAGCCTCCTAGTAATCCCAAATGGCAGAGGCTTTCCTGAAATAAATCCCTTTCCACATAGAATGGTGATTTATGATGCATCATATTTGTAGCAAGATCCTGGCTATTTGGAGAATAAGAATTAGTTTCTAATCCCATTGTTTCATTTCATTAATATATTTGTTATATAAATGAAACATTTTCTTAATTAATTTCCTGATTTCAAAATGAAATACATGGCCAAGTATATTTTCTCCAGGTATCCTAATTGTATTCGGTTCTTTCAACCATATTCCTTAGGTTTTGTTGCTTTTGATATGATTTGTGTGTTTGCTCTTTCAAGTCTAATGATGTATTTTTATCAGAATGCATGCATTATGCTTATCTGAGTTTTCTGAATACAGGAAGCATTTTTTAATCTATTTATTTAAAAAATATATAGTATATCTCATTCATCTGCAGTTTTGCTTCATTTCCTCAAATCTTATGTCAAGATCCTTCACATATATGTCACCTAGTTTTACCCATAAATGCATTCTAAATAATGCCTGTGTATGTATCTTGTTCCACTTCTTGCTAGTCAATATAGATTGCCTGTTCCAAAACCAAATACTATTCTAAGTATTTTTTCAAGCTTATCAATTAAGTTTGAGCTTATCAATTAACCAAGAAGTGTTTAAACTCTAATATTTATAATCTAATTAAAATATTGCAAAAGTCACCTTCATAAAAATTAGCAGTATCCAAGTTATAGGCAGGTGGTATCCAATCAAGTCTCCAGAATTGCAAGTAATGCCAATCCATCCTTTCTCTAAGTGGTTCATTCAGATCACTGCATCGTTACTGGAGTTTGTGCTACAGAACTTTATTACAGATGGAAGACAAAGACAAAGGAGAGACATTCCAAGAAATGGATACAGTACAATCCAAGACAGAAAAAGTAAATGATGACTGACTTGGGGAGCAGGAAATAATTTGAAAGGAAGAAGGCACGGTTTGAAGGGACATTGACCCAAGAGAAGCCTGGGAATGGAGCTATGGGCCAGTGTTGCATGGACTTAAATTCCACAGTGCACTTGGATATTCTTTCAATGCCAATGAAGACCTACTGAAATCTTGTGGGGATTATAATATGATAAGGTTGATAATGTGAGTTTTTGATTGTGAGGAGGAAGGCTGAACTAAGGAAGGGGACCCAAGGAGAGGATGATGAGGTAGAAGGTACTGAAGTACCAGGGATTTTGCTGGAACACATGCCATGTGTTTCCTTCCTGTTTTTCCTTAAGGACTTTCCTCATTTTTATTCAGTACAGTTATTTTTCAATTCTTCACAATGGAGCTAATTTTTATCATCAAACCACAATTTCAGCTTTTGTTTCTACCACATCACCTGCACACCCCCAAAACCCCAACTCTCTGTGACCCTTCTGCATTTGCTTTTCTACCTGTGGAACGAGTGTTGGTGAGGTGTTCCCAAGGAAGCACCTCAAGCTTTCTCCCCTCCATGTGGTACCTCTTATGGCTTATCTGAGTCTCTTCTTGTGGACACTCAGCTATGAGAGCAGCTTCAATTACAGTACCTCTGATCACTGCCCTTTTGG
The DNA here is from genome assembly GCF_002263795.3 of Bos taurus. Taxonomy (NCBI): domain Eukaryota; kingdom Metazoa; phylum Chordata; class Mammalia; order Artiodactyla; family Bovidae; genus Bos; species Bos taurus. The sequence goes on from NC_037354.1 coordinate 3,437,643, forward strand.
AAATCCTACTTCCTGTTTTGACTGATAGAATTAAGCCTGCTTCTCAACTGAAGATGGCATTTGTGCCACGTTGGCTGTTTCCTGTTGCTTGGGGTTACACGAAAGGCACCTGACTCTGGTTTTCATCCACTATTTGAAAGTACAGAAGTTGTATTAGAAGCTGACCTCACTCACATCCACCCAGGGCTTCTTGGGTCACTGGGACTTCCCTCCACCTGGTTCGTCTCTGCCTTCTGAGCCTCCACCCACTTCCTCACCTGTGCCCAAAACCCCACTCGGAGGACTCTATTCCTCCAGCTCGAGGTTGGGTCTCTGTTCAAATGAGACTCCATTGGAGAGAAAGAGAACGTTAAACTAAAAGCATCTCCTTTGTAGTAAGACTGAATTTCACAGTCTATTCTGGGCAAAGACCTGAGAGAAAAGAAAGAAGATGCATCAGAAATCTAAGTGAAACAGTGGAGGGTGAGGCTGTGAGTACTGAGTTCTGTCCAGAGCGGACTCTGAAGTACGGTTGCTGTGGACAACAGCGCACTGCATGCTTTCCTTAGGGACAGAAAGACAACAGTTATGTAACTCGTAAATGTCATTAGGTTTCTTTGCTGTATATGTGACCTCATGCACTTTCTGAGACCCATAAAATTGTGTATGCTCTCATGGAACTCATTACCACCAGCTTCCAAAGACTGCTAACTAGTTTATTAGCAGCACACAGTTCTTTAGTAATAAACATTAGCCTTGATTGGAAAATGTAAAAATAATAACAAACCTTAAAAATCCATTTGCTTTGCTGAGAAGTTCTTTGAAGTTTTGTAGAAGAGCTTGATATTTCACTGGAGAAAAAGTCACTATAATTCAACATATTTTCCTGGGGGTGGGGGTGGTGGGGAAACCTGAGTAAGAATCAGGATAGCCTAAATGAGCCAAAATGTCACCATTACAATAATATTTGAAAGGATGGAAAAAGAGTGAGAAAAAAAAAAAAATCTCATGTGCCTGACAATTAACTCTATAGTAGAGAAGAGAGATAGAAATAATAATTACAAACACAAACATCAATGGTATTTCCCTACTAAATCACAAGTCTACATACCATTAATACACTTAAAGATTCAGAAATGAAGTCAGTTTATAAACTTCTTCACTTTTAAAATGTTCTGAAGCAAGAACATCAAAGCTGCTTAAAAGCCAAGAGGAGTAGACCATCTCAGTCAGACCTGTGAGATGTAAGCTTTACATTATTCAAGGTCACTGTAGACAAGTCCCAGTTCTGTGAGGTGGTAGGAGCACCAGTCCACATGAGTGGTGGGATGGCATTTACTGGTAGGGGCTGGCGTGGCTCTTGGAGGCTTACCAAAGACACAGGGCCATTTTTCTTTCAAAAGTGAAATCCGCACAGAAGACTGAGAAGGGGGTGCACTCCGCTAAACACAAGAGTCATCTAAGAGACATCAAAGCTTCTTGCATGTATTTTTTTTCCTTTCCCCTGATAAAAAGAAACTTTTGAGAATGCTTTAATGTGTAATAAGTAGATAATACCACATTTTTCACATTTCTGCAGAAAGGAAAAACATTTTCTGTATGCTACTAAGTTGTGTAGACTCTATGGTTAGTAGATATAGAATCAAATGCTAATCCAAGAAAATTATTAAGCTCATTTTTCAAAAGGGTGAAGGAATACAGAAGAGTAAATTTTCAGGTGGTGCCTCAGCTGAAATTTGAAAGTTGTATTCATATAAAATGTGAAAACTGATGCTGGTTTATTATCAGTATTATCACTACTACTACTATCATCAGCAGCACTACCATATGTACAGGCTGGGTTTAGAAACGGCAGAGGAACAAATGTCAACATTTGTTGGATCCTCGAGAAAGCAAAGGAATTCTAGAAAGTCATCTACTTCTGCTTCACTGACTACACTAAAGCATTTGGTTGTGTGGATCACAACAAACTGTGCAAAATTTTTAAAGAGACCAGAGTACCAGATCTTGTATGAAAGTGAAGAAGCAACAGTTAGAACCAGACATGGAACAATGGACTGGTTCAAAATCGGGAAAGGACTTTGTCAAGGCCAAATACTGTCACCCTTATTCAGCTTACATGCAGAGTACTTCATGCAAAATGCTGGGCTGGATGACACAAGCTGGAATCAAGATTGCCAGGAAAAATATCAACATCCTCAGATTTGCACATGATACCACTCAAATGGCAAAACATAAAGAGGAACTAAAAAGTCTCTTGAAGAGGATGAAAGAGGAGAGTGAAAAGGCTGGCTTAAAACTCAACAACATTCAAGAAACAAAGATCTTGACATCTGTCCCCATGATTTTGTGGCAAATAGAAGGGAGAAAAGTGGATATAGTAACACATTTTATTTTCTTGGGCTCCAAATTCACTGCAGGTGGTGACTGCAGCCATGAAATTAAAAGACTCTTTCTCCTTGGAGAAAAGCTATGCCAAACTCAGATAAACTTATTTAAAAGCAGAGATATCACTTTGCTGGCAAAGGTCCATATAGTCAAAGCTATGTATGGATAGTCATGTATGGATATGAAAGTTGGGCCTTAAAGAAGGCTAAGCACTGAGAATCGATGCTTTCTAATTGTGGTGCTAGAAAAGACTCCAGAGAGTCCCTTGGATAGCAAGGAGATCAAATCAGTCAATCTTAAAGGAAATCAACCCTGAATATTCATTGGAAGGACTGATGCTGAAGCTAAAGCTCCAATACTTTGGTCACCTGATATGAAGAGCCAACTCAATGGAAAATACCCTGATGCTGGAAACGACTGAAGCCAAGAGAAGTGGGCAGCAGAGGATGAGATGGTTAGGTAACATCACTCACTCAATGGACACAAATTGAGCAAATTCCCAGAGGCATGAAGCACAGGGAAGCCTGGTGTGTTGCAGCCCATGGAGTCACAGAGAGTTGCACAGGACTTAGTGACTGAACAGGGGAGTGGGTCTGACCATCTGGGTCCAGCCCTGATGTCTTGGCCAAGTGACCAAATCTCTGTAAGCTTTGGCTTGCTTACATGTCAGATGCCAGTTATATCTGTACCTTCTACAAATGGTGGTTATGAACATGGATTAGTGAATGATGCATTGGGTGTTTGGATAAGTGCAAGTATTCGGTAAGTGCTGACTACTGTCATTATCACCAACTTTCTTGTATAGAAGTGTCCCTCAACAGTACTTGGAGGCAGAGAATGGCACTTTCACCCTCTTAGAGACAACTAAACCATTTTCCCATTATACTTCCTGCATGTCACTTTAAAAACAATTACAGAATGGAAGTAGAAAGTTGTGACTTTATTCTAGCACACACATCATTATTATATCAAACATACAAACAGCATCTCTTCCACCATTGTATTGTAACTTACTTTAACTCCAGGTAATGCATTTTATCCCCTTCACAGATTACTGCCTTGTTGAGGTGAAGGGGCTTGTGTAACTCAATAAAGCTGTGAGCCATGCCATGTAGGGCCACCCAAGATGGATGGGTCATAGTGGACAGTTCTGATAAAATATGATCCACTGGAGAAGCAAATGGCAAACCACCCCATTATACTTGGCATGAGAATCACATGAACTGTATAAAAAGACAAAAATATATGAAACCAAAAGATGAGTCCCCCATCTTGGAAGGTGTCCACTATGCTACCAGAGAAGAGAGGAGAAATAACTCCAGAAAGAATGAAGAGACAGAGCTAAAATAAAAACAATGCCCAGTTGTGAATGTGGTCTGGTGGTGAAAGTAAAGTCTGATGCTGTAAAGAACAATATTGCATAGGAACTTGGAATGTTAGGTCCATGAATCAAGGTAAATTGGAAGTGGTCAAACAGGAGATGTCAAGAGCAACACATTGACATTTTAGGAATCAGTGAACTAAAATGAACTGGAATGGGAGAATTTAATTCAGGAGACCATTATATCTAGTACTGTGGGCAAGAATCCCTTAGAAGAAATGGAGTAGACCTCATAATCAACAAAAGAGTCTGAAATAGAGTACTTGGATCCAACCTCAAAAACGACAGAATGATCTTGGTTTTTTTCCAAGGCAAGTCATTCAACATCACAGTAATTCAACTAAATGTCCTTACCATGGATTCTGAAGAAGCTGAAGTTGATCACTTCTATGAAGACCTAGAAGACTTCCTAGAACTAACACCAAAAAAGATGTTCATTTCATCATTAGGCACAGGATTGCAAAAGTAGGAAGCCAAGAGATACCTGGAGTAACAGGCAAGTTTGACCTTGAAGTACACAATGAAGCAAGGCAATGGCTCACTGAATTCTGTCAAGAGAATTAATGGTCATAGCAAACACTCTTTTTCAACAAGAGACAGCTTTTACACATGGACATCCCCAAATGGCCAATACTGAAATAAAATTGATTGCATTCTTTTTTTTTAGCCAAAGATGGAGAAGCTATATACAGTCAGCAAAAAAAGACCTGGAGCTGAGTGTGGCTCAGATCATCAGCTTCTCCTGAAAAAATTCAGACTTAAACTAAGGAAAGCAGGGAAAGCCACTAGGCCAGCCAGGTATGACTTAAATTAAATTCCCTGTGACTATGCAGTGGAGGTGACAAATAGATTTAAGGGATTAGATCTAGAACTATGGATGGAGGTCAGTAGTATTGTACAGGAGGCAGTGAACAAAACCATCCCCCCAGAAGCAAGAAGGATTAAGGGAAAATTTCACCCATAGACGGGCAAAACAAAGGACAGAAACAGTAGAGACCAGGACACTACTGAAGCAACTTAGCAGTAGAAGCATAAGTGCTCAAGAAGAGATGGAAAGAATACACAGAAGAACTGTACAAAAAAGATCTTGATGAACCAGATAACTACAATGGTGTGGTCAGTTACCCAGAGCCAGACATTCTGGAGTGTGAAGTCAAGTGGGCCTTAGGAAGCACTGATGTCAATAAAGTTAGTGGATTTGATGGAATCTCACTAGAGCTATCCAAAACCATAAAGGATGATGCTAACAAAGTGCTGCATTCAGTATGTCAGCAAATCTGGAAGACCTCGTAGGAGCTACAGAACTGGAAAAGGTCAATCTTCATCCCAGTTCCCAAGAAGAGCAGTACTATAGAATATTCTAACCATTGGACAGTTGCACTCATCTCCCATGCTAGTAAAGTTATGCTTAAGATCTTGCATGCTAGCCTTTAGCATTAAGTGAACCAAGAACTTTCAGGTGTCCAAGCTGGGTTTAGAAAAGGCAGAGGAATCAGAGATCAAATTGCCAACATTTGCTGGATTATAGAGAAAGCAAGAAAATTTCAGAAAAATATCTACCTCTGTTTCATTGACTATGCTAAAGCCTTTGACTGTGTGTAACATAACAAACTGTGGAAAGCCCCTAAAGAGATAGGAATACCAGATCGTCTTACCTGTCTCCTGAGAAACCTGTATGTGGGTCAAGAAGCAACAGTTAGAACCCTGTCTGCAACAACTGATTGCTTCAAGATTGAGAAAGTGCAATACATCTGTCTGCTGTCACCCTGTTTATTTAACCTATATGCTGAGCACGCCATGAAAAATGCTGGACTGCATGAGTTACAAGCTGGAATCAAGATAAGCTGGAGAAACATCAACAAAGTCAACTATGTGTATGATACCACTCTAATGGCAGAAAGCAAAGATGAACTAAAGAGCCTCGAGATGAAGGTGAAGGAGGACAGTGAAAGAGTCGGCTTAAAACTGAATACTAAAAAAACCAAACCAAAACAAACAAAAAACAAGATCATGACATCCGATCCATTTACTTCATGACAAATAGAAGGAGAGAAGGTGGAAGCAGTGACAGATTTCCTCTTTCCGGGCTCTAAAATTATTGCAGATGGTGACTGCAGTCATGAAATCAGAAGATGATTGCTTCTTGGCAGGAAAGCTATGACAAACCTAGATAGTGTGTTGAAAAGCAGAAACATTACTCTGTCAACAAAGTCCATATGGTCAAGGTTATGGTCTTCCCAGTGGCCCATACAGTTGTGAGAGCTAGACCATAGAGAAGGCAGAGCACCAAAGAATTGATGCCTTCTAACCAATAAACTGTGGAAAATTCTGAATGAGATGGGAATACCAGACCACCTGACCTGCCTCTTAAGAAACCTATATGCAGTTCAGGAAGCAACAGTTAGAACTGGACATGGAACAACAGACTGGTTCCAAATAGGAAAAGGAGTACGTCAAGGCTGTATATTGTCACCCTGCTTATTTAACTTATAAAGATGCTTACTCCTTGGAAGGAAGTTATGACCAACCTAGATAGCATATTCAAAAGCAGAGACATTACTTTGCCAACAAAGGTCCGTCTAGTCAAGGCTATGGTTTTTCCTGTGGTCATGTAGATATGACAGTTGGACTGTGAAGAAGGATGAGCACCAAAGAATTGATGCTTTTGAACTGTAGTGTTGGAGAAGACTCTTGAGAGTCCCTTGGACTTCAAGGAGATCCACCCAGTCCATTCTGAAGGAGATCAGCCCTGGGATTTCTTTGGAACGAGTAATGCTAAAGCTGAAGTTCCAGTACTTTGGCCACCTCATGGGAAGAGTTGACTCATTGGAAAAGACTCTGATGCTGGGAGGGATTGGGGGCAGGAGGAGAAGAGGATGACAGAGGATGAGATGGCTGGATGGCATCACTGACTCGATGGACGTGAGTCTGAGTGAATTCCAGGAGTTGGTGATGGACAGGGAGGCCTGGCATGCTGCGATTCATGGGGTCGTAAAGAGTTGGACATGACTGAGCGACTGAACTGAACTGAACCATGGTGTTAGAGAAGACTCCTGAGAGTCCCTTGGATAGCAAGATGGTCAAACCAGTCAATCATAAGGTAAATCAACCCTGAATATTCACTGGAAGGATTGATGCTGAAGCTTCAGGATTTTGGTCACCTGATGTAAACAGCTGACTCATTGCAAAAGTCCCTGATGCTGGGAAAGATTAAGGGTAGAAGGAGAAGAGGTCATCAGAGGATGAGATGGCTCAGTGGCATCACCAATGTAATGGGCATGAACTTGGGCAAACTTCAAAAGATGGTAAAGGACAGTGAAGCCTGGTGTGCTGCAGTTCATGGGGTCACAGAGTTGGACATGACTAGGCAGCTGAACAACAACAATGCATTTTCTGAATAATTTAGGTGCCGAAACAGGAACAGTGAGGAAAAAATAATCAGTCCTACAGCAGGTCTATAATTCTTCTACGTTTTGACATCAGACATTTATATGGAATATTGCCTAAAGGGTGTAGATGGGAAGAACAGGAATATTGTTTCATAAATTTTAGTTTTCTAAATAGTGAGCATATATCTGGGTTTTAAGCATCCCTAATACATTCAGAAAGGCAACCCACTCCAGTACTCTTGCCTGGAGAATCCCTTGGACAGAGGAGCCTGGTGGGCTACAGTCCATGGGGTCGCAGAGTTGGAGACGACTGAACGACTGACATACACACACACACACACACCACTCAAAGTTGTTCTAGTACCCAAGAGTTACATATTAATCACTGATCAGTTCTAAAGTCTTTCCAGTGGCATCAGGGAAACCTCCAAGCCAAGTCATTATCCTTGGAACATTTGTCACAGATTCTGGGAACAGGTCCGTGTTTATAGGCAAGGTCTTCTGTTCTGGTCAGATGTCTTTTTAAAATGCAAAGGGAGTCTCCTGAAGTCACTTAAAATCTATTTCCTGTTTCTTGGAGATACATCGAGTGTGAACTCACCATGCAATATTTCATCACTTGCATCTTTAAACTGCCCCATTAACAGGACACTGGGGATTATTAGGGTTTCTTTTTTATGGGGAAATGGTACCACTCTCCACAAACTTTACATCTGCCTCACTTGAAACCCTTGCTGCTATTTTCAACCCCTGACTAACGTATCTAAAGGACCTGCCTACAGAGTTTCTAGATGGTCTCTTTGTATGTGTTCTTCACACACCTATTTTCTCAATGAGGGCATCAACCAGTATGCACCAATCTGGACAGAGTGCCCATTATAAATAATTAACAGATTTTGCCATTTGGTTCCATAAAACTTCTTGATCTGAAAACTTCTTCAAGATTCATGATACAAGACCATAAACAAAATAAGTCATCCTTGGCATAACAAAGATAACAGATGATGTTCAGTAAAACAGTGGTTTCATGGCATAGCTATATTTTTTCTGGATATTGTCCTTGTTTTTAAGCTAAATTTCTGTCCAGTTTACGTGTTCGTATTGATAATAATTAGAAAGTCATGACCTCTCTTTTATATCTCATAAAAAATAGAAAATCAGAAGATACAATCTTACACATTTGTGTGTTCTCCCTAAAAAAAAAAAAAAATGTATGCCAAGATAAAAGGACTCATCTTTCCACTTTGAAATGAAGGAGGAAGGAGCATAAATATATTGATTTATGCATACTATACAATGTCCTTTATTTAACATTTAAAATAATGATCACAGAAAAATCATATTGCAGAGGACCAGTTAAAAATGCTCACCCACACCAGTACTGAAATTACTGGGTTTTTAACTTTCAGAACTTCTGAGTACTTATGTGTCTAAATGAGAAAATAATCTTATATTTTTCAACCTCAGTCTATAAAGAAATCATAAGCAAATATTTCTAGTTTAGAAATGCAAATTCAAGCAAAAATTATAAACATTTTGGTCTAACTTTGAAAAGCTTTTTCTAACAATAATATTCAACATGTTTTTATTCACTGCTTCTAAGAATAATTGTACACACCTTGGAAAATACTTAAGCCATGAAACCAAGGCTCCTCAGATGTTATAATAATCTGTCATTTTAAGGATCTACACTAATAAAATCAAATCTATCTATTTTATTGAAGTATAGTCACTATACAATACCATTTAAGTTACAGGTGTTACAATACAGCGATTCATAATTCTTAAAGCTTACACTCGATTTATAGTTATTATAAAACATTGTATATCATATCCATGTTGTCCAAGGCATCCTTGCAGCTTCATTTATACATCAATTTTAGATGTCTTCAAAAGTTCAATAAAGTTCAAAATATGACCAAGAAGCCACAGAGTATCCATTTTACAACATGGGATATGACAATATTGACATTGCTAAAAAATGTTTCACATATGAACACTGAAGATACAAAGTCACAGTTGAATTTAAGTATCATTTACATGGATACCTTCATCTATATCTGTGTTTATGTCCATGTGTAGATATCCATCTCCAAAACGTATACAACTGTATCCCCAATAAACAGGTTTAGAAATCCATGTGATTGTAATACAGAACAGAAGATGAATGTAATTACTTGATAATTGAAAGAGTGTAGACCTCCCCTGGATATTTAAACTTTTCTCTCTTCTCGCCTTCCCTCCCTACTTGCATTTGAATGCCTTGGCAACACCCTTCTTTCCTCCCATCAAAATGTTTTCATCAATTTTCAATCACCATCTCCATCACCAAATTAAATATGCTGTTTTAAAACAAGAATATATTCACTTTTCCCTTCTGCCAAATTGTCCATCTTTATCCACACAATTCACTTGAATTATCAACATGGAACCACATGCTACTACTTGTTAAGACATAACTTTTGTTTTTAAGTAAATCATATCTATTCATTCGCTTTATTGCAAGTATATGCAGAACCAGCTCATTTATAACCTGTGTTTATTTACACAGCAGCAGACTTAATCCAAGCAAAATGTTGTCCTTAAAGTGCTGACATAATTCGCCATACCTTGGCTTTCACTACCTAATTTTCACTATAATAATTGAAATCCTGCCTTTGTATAATCCTTAATTCTGTTATTCTTTATGTCTATGAATTTTCCGAAATGATGTAATCTATCATTGATTTTCAGGATACATTTCATAATTTATGTGCCATTCTAATGCTTAATAGACTCTAAGCTTGGTAAGTGTTCACTGATATAAAATGATTAAAATTCAGTTTTATTTTCAGTGAACAGAGCTTAAAGATTCATGAGTATTAAAAAGATGATGATAATGTCTAATCATCTACAGCATGATTAATAGGCAATTCAAAATTAATAAGTAAGCTGATCTACACAATTATGAACCATATTAAATATGAAAACACATTGGTTTACAAAATGGAATTTAATGTGAGGCAATCAATGGACACACACACAAAATCTAATTTAAAAAAATAAAGGCAGTATTTGGATAGTATTTAAATATGTAACGAGGTGATATTAGACAACCTGTGGCTATTTTTAGAAAATGATTATATTCATGAGTGAGAAATCAAAAATGATGTATAAGTTTAACATGAAGAGAGTACTGTTTTATTAACTTAACTGAAGATTCTGCGACCAAGAGACCTACACTAAACCATGCTGCAGCACTGTGGCTTTATTACCACGACTTGCAACTGGACAAAGGAACAAACTGTGATGATTATGTTACTGACTTTCTTCATATTCATAAATTAGGGTATTTATAGAATAAAAGATTTGAAATCGCATTCCCAATTCCAGCTTAATCAGAATAAAGGAGAATGCCCTAGTGTAACTATTCTGAAAGTGACAACATACATTTGATGGCACGTGTCCCGGTCTGTGTAAAGTTCTGTCACGATCGGAAATAAGACTGAGGCACTGACATTAGTTATCTATGGTAGCTATTGACGCTGAGGGATGGACACATACCTGCCCATGGATATCTTTCTACTATTTTTATGCTTCAACATTTCCACAATAAATTCTTTACAAAACAGTAACCACACCAGTCAACTTCTGAGCACCTAAGTTTAGGTGTGAAAAGGAGATTATCTGACATGATATATAACCTACACATAGAGAGGTGCACACATCCACAATGCCACAAACACAGCACACCCACTTTTAAACACTTCCCCAACACTGAATGTAAAAGGACAACTGCTTCAAACATATCATACAGAAACACACAGGACTAGACAGATTAGAAGAGCACAGAGGTGTCACATAGCTTTGCTTAAGTGGTAGTGTGGAGTTCATCACTCAGGATAAATGGGTATAATAAGTACAACTTTAGATAGGCACTCTTTACTCAGATTCTCCTCCACAGAGGGTGTGTTGTCTCCAACACAGACATTAGCTAAGAGGTGCGTGGCACAACTCTGCTGAGGACATGGTGACCCCTCCAAATATCTTAGTTCTGTTCAGATTATAATCTGGCAAATTTCAATATACATTTTAGAGTCCTTACCATTCATTGCACATTTCATTGCAGTATTTCTAAAATACTAATACTAATCATTCTAGTGGAAGATAGAGAGGCGGGCCAGTGGTATCAGGCTGTGTATTTTTGATGATAAAAAGCCTCAGTATTTGCCAGCAGCAGCTTGCCGTCAGTAAAAATGAATCTGAAACAGATGCCAACCACGTCAACAGCTTGAGTCCTATACATTTTTTATTAGGCAAAGACACAAATCAGGAGAAAAGTACATAGGTGCAGAACACATCAAAGGAAGCCACTATTTCATTCCAACACATATATTAGATGAGCCCTCCCCTTCTAGAACGTTCTTCTCTGCATGCTAGAAAGCCGAGCACTAACTGGCATTAAAAATGAAACCCCTTCTTCTGTAAGCCCTCCTTTGTCAAAAGCTTAAACCTCCGTTATTTTTGTTCTGTTTAGATGAACTTAGGAGAGGCTGACCTTAAATAATAGAATTGTCAAGGACTAGTTTAATGGACATGAACTTGGGCAAACTCCAGGGGTTGGTGACGGACAGGGAAACCTGGAGAGCTGCAGTCCATGGGGTTGCAAAGAGTCAGAGACATGACTTGGCAACTGAGCAGCAACAGTCAAGGATTACTTTCTCTCTTTGGATGTATATTTAGCTTTTTCTATGATCATTTTTGATACTATCATACCTTTTCCATGATTTCACATATAATAACAAGTCTTTTGACGTAGTGGGTATACTGACATGTTCTACAAAATTTATCGTCTAGTAAATCATTAATGGATGTGGTGTCCTAGAATCTGCAAAATGAAGTCAAGCTTTGACATAGAAATATAAGAATAGAAACCTGAACTCCTGCACTCCTCATTTAGCGATATTTCATTTACACCTATGTATCTTAGTGGAAAAACAAATACACAAGCAGATTTTTCACAGTAGTTAAGCTTGTACATAAATACAGTTTAAACCTCAGACTGGGACTAGTCTGGAAAAGAGGATTCCTTTTGAAAATAGACATAAGTTATCAAGAACTTTGTAGATAAACAGACTTTAGGTGAAAAAGTTCACAAATAGCCAAAGCTGTCTACACCAGCACCATCCACAGCAATAGAAAGGGAACCACTCATGTTAATTATAATTTTCTAGTGGTGGTGGTTTCGTCACTAAGTTGTGTCCGACTCTTTGTGACCCCATGGACTATAGCCCACCAGGCTCCTCTGTCCATGGGATTTTCCAGGCAAGAATATTGGAGTGGGTTGCCATTTCCTTCTCCAGGGGATCTTCCCCATCCAGGGATTGAACTTGGGTCTCCAGCATTTCAGGCAGCTTCTTTACCAACTGAGCCACCAGGGAAGCCCAATTTTATATTAGACACACACACACACACACACACAACCAAAACTGATAAGGAACAGGTAAAATTAATACTAATAACATGTATTTAACACACTATGCACAGAGTATTTTCATTTCAAATTATAATCATATGAAAAATATTAAGTGGTGTCTTTGTTTTCACTTTTGTATTAAATATGCACTTACACCGCATTTAAATTTTGCCTGGATATACTTTTTTTGTACTTAGATTTCATAAAATTTACAACTGAAAAAGTAGGTATGCATACTCAAATTTTTTCCAAACACACTTAAAATTTTTTTTTTAATTGGAAAATATTTTATTTTTTGTTTTTAATTTTTTTTAATTTTATTTGGTTTTTAAACTTTACAAAATTGTATTAGTTTAAAGTGATGGAATACAAGCTTTGGTTTAAAAAAAAAATGTTTGAAATGGGATTAAATTAAACTGTCAGTCCTACCGGCCCTATGTGGCCCTGCATCCAAGAAGTGTCCACACAAATCGGAATGTTTTCAGGTTAATGTGACTGAAATGGGCCTCAGAAAATAAATCCAGAAAGACTTTAGTCCCCAGAATGAGTTCTGGGACTTACAACTGTCTCCTTATAACAGTATGGAAACTAAAGGGAAGAGGTGGAAAACTGCTGGTTACTGAGAGAAGAGAGCAGCTGAAGACCCGAGACTCAAACTACAGTGGAGAAGGTCTGACAGGCAGTGGTCTTGACCAAAGCCAAATGGAAAGAAACACCTTAACTTCTCATGTCAGAACTTATGTAACTGAAGGTTCAGTAGGAAGATGAATTTGAGAACAGTATGCTCCATTACTTGGCACCCCACTCCAGTACTCTTGCCTAGAAAATCCTATGGATGGAGGAGCCTGGTAGGCTGCAGTCCATGGGGTTGCTAAGAGTCGGACTCGACTGAGTGACTTCACTTTCACTTTTCACTTTCATTCATTGGAGAAGGAAATGGCAACCCACTCCAATGTTCTTGCCTGGAGAATCCCAGAGATGGGGGAGCCTGATGGGCTGCTGTCTATGGGGTCGCACAGAGTTGGACACGACTGAAGCGACTTAGCCGCAGTAGCAGCAGCAGCAAGCTCCATTACTAGGAAACTTCTCTGGTGGCTCAGATGTTAAAGAATCTGCCTGCAACACAGGAGACCCAAGTTCAATCCTTGGGTTGGGCAGATTTCCTGGAGAAGGGATGGCCACCCACTCCAGTGTTGTTGCCTGAAGAATCCCATTGACAGAGGAGCCTGGCAGGCTACAGTCCATGGAGTTTCAAAGAGTCAGACATGACTGAGTGACTAACACAGTACGTCTTTCACTAAAAATATTTTTTACATGAAAGCTCAAATGAAGGGCTTTAATGTGTCAGGAAGCAACAGTTAGAACTGGACATGGAACAACAGACTGGTTCCAAATAGGAAAAGGAGTACGTCAAGGCTGTATATTGTCACCCTGCTTATTTAACTTATATGCAGAGTACATCATGAGAAATGCTGGGCTGGCAGAAGCACAAGCTGGAATCAAGATTGCCGGGAAAAATACCAATAACCTCAGATATGCAGATGACACCACCCTTATGGCAGAAAGTGAAGAGGAACTAAAGAGCCTCTTGATGAAAGTGAAAGAGGAGAGTGAACAAGTTGGCTTAAAGCTCAACATTCAGAAAACGAAGATCATGGCATCCAGTCCTATCACTTCATGGGAAATAGATGGGGAAACAATGGAAACAGTGTCAGACTTTATGGTTTTGGGCTCCAAAATCACTGCAGATGGTGACTGCAGCCATGAAATTGAAAGACACTTACTCCTTGGAAGGAAAGTTATGTCCAACCTAGATAGCATATTTAAAATCAGAGATATTACTTTACCAACAAAGGTCCGTTTAGTCAAGGCTATGGTTTTTCCAGTGGTCATATATGGATGTGAGAGTTGGACTGTGAAGAAAGCTGAGCACTGAAGAATTGATGCTTTTGAACTGTGGTGTTGGAGAAGGCTCTTGAGAGTCCCTTGGACCGCAAGGAGATCCAACCAGTCCATCCTAAAGGAGACCAGTCCTGGGTGTTCATTGGAAGGACTGATGCTGAGTCTGAAACTCCAATACTCTGGCCACCTCATGCAAAGAGGTGACTCATTGGAAAAGACTCTGATGCTGAGAGAGATTAGGGGCAGGAGGAGAAGGGGGCAACAGAGGATGAGATGGCTGGATGGCATCACTGACTTGATGCACATAAGTTTGGGTGAACTCCAGGAATTGGTGATGGACAGGGAGGCCTGGCGTGCTGCGATTCATGGGGTAGCAGAGTCAGGCACTACTAAGCGACTGAACTGAACTGAACTGAATGTGAAAAATACTTTAGAGAAAAACATAAACCTAACATAATAAAATCTTCAACAAATGTATTTCTTTGTCTATTGTTTTCTTTTTTAAACTAAACAAAAATTTAACAAGAAGCTTCAGCTTATATTAATAATTTATCTATTTATCCTCAGCCTTTCTTACTGGCCATATAATTTTGTGTAAGAACATCTACACATAATATATGTACCCTATGTACATATGTAAGTAATGACTATGTTTTAGCTTCAAATGTGAATAACATCAATGTCCCTATTTTGTCTTCCAAACACATCATCAAAAAATGAAGCAATCATCTTACCAAAATGTCATCTTATTAAAATTGTAAAATGTTATTTGGCTACCACTGCCTCCTAAAAACCCATAACATGCATTAAAAAAATTGCAGTGCAGGTGATAAAGATGAGGATTATAAAGGTTAAGTGACCTACTGATGACCAGCGGTCAGTAAGTGCGGTACTTGGACCTCGACCCATGTCTATGGACTACAAAACTCATCCATGAGAGGAAGGTGAGTTTATGTTTTCTTAACATGTAATAAGCCTTCACTATAATTTTTTTTTTTCATTCAGGTTGGAGTAGCCTAGGAGGAATCTTCTAGCAATGTAAGAGCATTTTAAATGTTTTAAACACTGTCAAATATTGTTCAAATACTATTTGAAATAGATTAAGGCTTGTTTTGGAAATTTTGTGATTTGTCCCAAAGTACAAATAAGGTTAATTCTTAGAAGTGTTAAGAAATGTAAATATCATCTCTTTGAACTTGTTGTTTTATAGATAGAATGCGAGGCTTAGGGATACCTACTCAGAATCAAGAGCCAGGGTCAGAACACAGGTCTTCTGGCAGTTGAAGCACGGATCTGTCTTGGACTGGTGGGCACACTGATGCCCAAAGAATGTCCTCTTTTCTAGCAAGTTTTTAATGCTAGAAGATAAAACTGCAGTTTTTGCTATTTTATTGAGTGTGTCACAGAAAATCTCACTATCTTGAGCTTGTTCATGAAGAAACTAGTGCATTTTCTTCCTATGTAACATTGTAAGAATTATACAAAATGGATTGATCTTAGAGGACCGTCATCAGGGAGAGAGATGAGTCAGCCCTCGGCGGTCATTCATCTTTCAGTTCCATTCAGACACCAGGTAAGGATTGAACCTGACAGCATCATAACAACTCATTTATAATCTGTGTAAAGAAAGTACTTTTAATTACTCGTGGAGATAATTTGTTTAAATGGCAATATTTTGAGAGCTTTCTGCGGTAATTACACTTCATAATGGAATCAGGCATGTATCGACTTCAATGAAACATCACTCACAGCCTGACGAGCATTTTCCTTTCTGAAGATCATAATTAGATTTTACATTAGTGTTTGAACTTCCTGCAGTTCAGTGCTTGCTGTTTAAACATTATAATTTCAAATATGGACCTGCAGTTCTCAGACTCACCTATCCATATGGTTTCTCCTGAGATAGGATCATTCTCTTGGACTACCCTCTGACTATATTTCCATTTTCAAAATGCTTGATAGTTAAAAACAGACTAATTTTAATGGAAATACCCTGCTTTTATCAGACTTAAAAAAAAATGCTACCAGTAACTATGGATGGAAATGCTAAATTGTTGGTTTAGTGCATGTAGTCTTTTAAAAACATTATACTGAAATTCTTCCCCAAAATGAATTTTTTCCCTAAATTTAGATTTAAGACATCCACTCTCCTTTGGCAAAGAGTTCAGATAGAAGATTTCAATGCAAATTCCCCACTTCTGGTCTGCATCTGATTTTGTTGACTTCTTTGCAGCTTGAGTTCTTTATTCTTGTCATGTGCAAATGCAAACCTCCTGGCCATCTGAATGGGGCAGGTATATCATACACTGAATTAATCGTAAGAACAGATTGTTTTCACTTGAGTACAGGCTTTCCAAATGCAAACTGTCTCTTACATTTTTTCCTCCCAGTTTGTGTAAATGTATTTTTCTTATTTTCTGTCCAAGAAGAATACCTCAAGAAAAATCACTGCATAGAATGATATGCATCCTATTGAAAACCTTCAGCAAATAAATTACAAAACAGAGGCCCAGGAAGGGCAAGCAATGTTCCCAAAGATTCACAGCAAGTGAATGATCAACCTGTAAAGGCACATCTCCGTTTCTGTGCATTCATTTTAGGTTTTGGAGAAGCACATTTTTTCATTGACCAAGGTATATTCGATCAGATTAAAATTCCAGACAAGAACAATGACAACAAAAAAGGAGAATAAAAAGGGAACATCTGCTTCTCTTCACCTATTAAATTCTGCTCTCCCTCAGACACAGTGCTAACATCTGGATGTGCTGACTTCCACATATTCTCAATGTATCTATCTATATTTTCAATATTTGTAACCCAGAACTTTTAAATTTCTCAGTGCACTAGTATTAAGCAAGTATTATCTTCAGTGAGATACATGTGGTGGCCAGCATACAGACCTCCAAGCAGTGTGACCTGGTTGTCATCCCGCCAATGCACTCATTATTTTTGTACATTGTGTCCATCCATAGCAACAGAGGTTCTTGTTAAATACACTTACACTCTGTACGCTAAGCCCAACATTGATTGTGCAGCCTTAACGAAACATCTGACATTCTCATGTGAGGTGGTAAAACTTGAAGAGCAGTTCTCTGAGTGTAGACCTTACACTTAAAGCAGCTACAGATCAGATCAGATTAGTTGCTCAGTCATGTCAGAGTCTTTGCGACACCACGAATCACAGCACGCCAGGCCTCCCTGTCCATCACCAGCTCCCGGAGTTCACTGAGACTCACGTCCATCGAGTCAGTGATGCCATCCAGCCATCTCATCCTCTGTCGTCCCCTTCTCCTCCTGCCCCCAATCCCTCCCAGCATCAGAGTCCTTTCCAATGAGCAGGTACAGAAGATCAAAATTATTCTCATAACATTAAAGCCTTATTATTTTTTTTCCATTGTGTTGACATTGACTGTGATGTTGCCAAACCAACTGTGAATAAAGCTGCTGGTGCCTCTGCACAAATTAAGATGGCAGAAGCAAAGTATAAAGATAATTACTTATTGGATTCTCCAACACAGTCTCTCCATTATTGTTGACTTTGGCACGTACCTTAGTCTTTGGTGTCACTACACACGAAACACCTGTAGCTCTTCAGCTGCACCCTGAGCAAAGAATGGGGGTTGTTTCAAGGGAAAAACCTTGTATGGTTGTTTGAACGTTAAGCTTTGCCAAGGAACGCTTTTTATTTGAAACAAGAACTATGGTGATACAGTTATTTGGAGTTGGGTATTTTGCACACATTGTCTTGAAGGTTCATCTGATCCTTTAAGGAAAATGACTGGCGATATTTTTACAGGTTAGTGAGAAACACGTGAGCCTCTAAGGGGAAACCTAATGTTTTGTTATGACTGCATTACCTTGTTTGCTGTGGGAACTTGACAGCCTCCCAGGCTGACACCTTCTGATGGGTGAGGTGGGCTTGGCACTGGATGGGGTGTTGTGGTTGCTGAATTAATGATGTGAGACAAGGGAAGTGTGACTCTGTGAACTTTTTTTTTTTCATATGACCAGTGCATGTTGTAGTCAAATTATGCATGGACCAAGTGACATGAAAGTTGCTCAATCATGTCTGACTCTTTACAAGCCCATGGACTATACAGTCCATGGAATTCTCCAGGCCAGAATACTGGAGTGGGTAGCCTTTCATTTCTCCAGGGGATCTTCCCAACCCAGGGATTGAACCCTGGTCTCCCAAATTGCAGGTGGATTCTTTACCACCTGAGCCACAAGGGAAGCCCCAAAGCATGGACCGAAGATCACTTCAAAGTTCAAGACAGGGGAACTTTCCTGATGGTTCAGTGGCTAAGCCTCCCAATGCAGGTGGCCTGGGTTCAACCTCTGGGGTCAGCAAACTAGATCCCATGTGCCACAACTAAGAGTTCTCATGCCACAACTAAAATGATCCCAGCACAGTTTTGTGCAAATAAGACCCAGCACAGCCAAATAAATAAATATTAAAAAGACACTAACAAAAGACTGTTCTATACATTGGTGTCTCTTTTGCTGTCTCGTATACAGAGTTATTGTTACCATCTTTCTAAATTCCATATATATGTGTTAGTATACTGTATTGGTGTTTTTCTTTCTGGCTTACTTCACTCTGCATAATAGGCTTGGGGCTGGTGCACTGGGACTACCCAGAGGGATGGTACAAGGAGGGAGGAGGGTTCAGGATGGGGAACACATGTATACCTGTGGTGGATTCATGTTGCTATATGGCAAAACCAATACAATATTGTAAAGTTAAAAAATAAAATAAATAAATAAATTTAAAGAAAAAAGACAATAACAGCAAAGGACAAGACAGACCAAAACAGTATGAAGTACCAGAGTAGGAAACGTTTGCTGATACTGTTTTGAGATCACAGACAATGCAGGCACAGATATAGGAATCCAGGTTTATTTTCTGGAGCCAGCTGTTGGAGATGTGTAAAATGGGCTTCCCTGGTGGCTCAGATGGTAAAGAATCTGCCTGCAATGAAGCAGAGACCTGGGTTCAATTCCTGGGTAGGAAAGATCCCCTGGAATGGGAAATGGCAACCTACTCCAGTGCTCTTGCCTGGAGAATCCCATAGACAGAGGAGCCTGGCTGGCTATAATCCACGGGGTCACAAACAGTCAGACACAACTGAGCAACTAAGCCCAGCACATAAGGGAAAATAATCCGAAAATACGAAAAAAAATATATATATATGCATGTATAACTGAGTCACTTTGTTGTTCATCTAAACCACAACATTTTAAATTAACTACGACGTGGTGTGCAGGCTGTCGTGTCCGACTATTTGCGACCCCATGGACTGCAGCTTGCCAGGTTCCTCTGTCCATGGGATTCTCCAGGAAAGAATACTGAAGTAGGTTGCCATTTTCCACTCCTTAAATTAACTATACTTCAATAAAGTTTTATCTGTTTTAATTTCTTCCTGCATCACAAGGCAGGTGGGATATTATTTCCTCAACCGGGGATTGAACTTGCACCCATTGTAGTAGAGGCACAGAGTCTTAAATACTGGGCCATGAGGGAAATTCCTGCAACAAAAATTTAAATAACAACAACAACAACAGAAATGAGTATTAAATAGTCCTGAGGCAGGAATTTGGAGAACTTCTGCTCTGGGAAGATGTCTCTTTTGTGCTGACATCTGCTCTCCAGCCACCATCTCTTGCCACAAGCTACCCAATTTTACTTCCAGTGTACACAGAAGTACAGAATAGAAACTAGATTAAAATACGCTTGCATGTCTCCAGGCTTCCGGGTTTCAGTTTCTGCATCGAGCACTTCTTTAGCTGTATGAACTCTGGCCGGTTACCAGCTCACAGTGCCTCAGTCCCTTCATCTGTAAAACGGGACCTATTTCAGCTTTTCTGTGAGTTTATAGAGCAATGTTGAGGGCATTGCTAGAAATACTCGACTCCTACCAATGAGATCATTGCTTTTCCTCATAGATATTTAGGATATGCAGAACTGTCTACTCCGTGTATTTCACCCTCTTCCTGTATATATCAGGGGGTTAGCATGTTAAAATTCACAGTGCTGGCCTCCAACCCAATTTCAGGACACAGCACATCAACGGCAGCCTTCAATAATAATCCATTCTTATTTAAATAATCAAACTGCTCTTTGAAGTAATATGCATTCTTCCCCTTTATGCCTCATGTATAAGACCCATCAGAAACCTCAGTCTCAGACCTTTCTGGTGGGAAACAGATTTGTGGCCGCAGTTCTTGAACCAAATGTACTATCAGAACTACTCAGAGTATCACTGATAATTCAGAGTTACAGGGTGATCTAGGAAAAAAATGGGAAACGAAGGCAGAGGTAGTGTTTAGGCACATCTGGGTACGGCCCGGGCTCTCTCTTGTCAAGTGAGGGGAGGACGTTGCTGATGCTGACTCTGGGTCGGGCAACTGGAGAACCTGATTTCACAAACACTTTCCTGAATGGAACAGCACAGATGCGGCACGCCTGCTCTCCTGGACTGGCAGTGGTGTAGGAAGAATTCTGCTTTCTAGACCCAGTAAAGCTATCAGGGACCTGGACTCCTGCCTGCCCCTCTAGGGACTCCAGAAGTCGACACAGCTTTGCTGAGACGTGCCACCCCCGCGTCTCCACAGGGTGGCCATCAAGTTTCATGTAAGTGCAGCGTCTTTGGTGGTTTTAATCAGGAACATAATTGCCTGCAGTCTCTTCCAGCTCATAAGGCAACCCAACTGAACCCTTGGAAATCCCATCTGCACAGAGGATTCTATACGAATCTCCTCTTTCAACTGACTAAGCTGTATCTTCAGTCCTGTGATTTCACATGTATAACAGGTCACCTTTACCTCCGACCAAGAGCAGGTTTTGACCTAGCTGTCTGTCTTGGCTTAGGGGAGGGGGAACCCACAGCCATGTCCCTTGAAAAAACAAAGCTGAAAGGCTGCTGAACAAATAATTAAAAGTGGTTATATGAGTGTTGCCAGCTTAATGAAATATACATACATGTTCTTAAGTCCTCTCTGGGTTCGTTAACAAAAATCATCAGGGGCTTGTTCTTCTATTCTTTTTTACCTTGATTTCACACTTTGTAATTGCCTGTTACAGGCTCAGTGTTTGTGTCCCTCACAAACTCCGTATGATGAAATCCCCCTCCTGGCATGGCGACAGGAGGTGGAAGGGTCTTCAGGAGGAGTTTCAGGTTAGTGGAGATCAGGAGGATGGCCTCTCATGAATGGGACTGGTGTCCTGGGAAGGGTCATGAGACAGCCTGCAACCCTTCTCTGCTTCTGAGATGCCACCTGCAACCTGGAAGAGGGTTCTCACCCACAGTGCATAGGCAGCAACTCAATCTCGAGGGTCCAGCCTCCAGAGCCATGAGCAGTGAATTTCCATGGCTCACAAGTCTATGAAATCCTCCTTAGAGCCATCCAAGCGAAGACAGTTCCTCTTGCCCACCTCCATGGCACGTGTGTGCTATGCGTGCCATTTCTGGCTCATGGCCATTGCATGAGTGAGTCTGTCCTTGTGGTCCACAGTGCTCCTGACACTCCCCAGAAGGGCGTTTCTTCTTGTTTAACTCAACACTGCAGATCTTTACCAAGGGTGTCAGTCACTGTGTGATGGAGAAGCAGAGTGAATCTGATCCCTGTTTCTCTACAATGTTAGCTCCCGATGCACAAGACAGGCGTGACCCAGGAAGGAAGATGTCCTTCCAAGACAACCTGGGCTTCTCATCACTGTACTCAGGTGGGGCTGGCTGGATGCCACCAGTTCCACCTGCATCACCTGGAGAGCACCCCAGGGCCTCCCTAATAATAGAAATGAGAAACAGTGCTGACTTCACAAGACTGCCAGGAGAATTAAATGAGAAAATTCACGTAGGGCTTTCAGGACAGACCTTGGCATGTGACATCCGAGAAGGATTGTCTTCTTTCCCAACTCCTGTGTGTCTGGAAGTGTTTCCTAGAAAACCACAAGGCATCTTCTCATCACTGGGGCTGATGACATGGGACTCCGCTTCCGTCCATCGAGGTGGATCAGCTTTATGAGGTGATATGACCAGAACCTTGAGTCTCATGCTAGGTCTACCTCAATGGTTAAACTTCACTTGAAAAATGGGAAAACAGTTTAAAAGAATAAATGTATATGCATTTATTATATTAAATAATATATGCACCATACACAGAAGGCAAACATATGGAACCACCTTTCAAGCTATCTGCTCACAAAAAAATGGCGACACTGAAGATATAAACAATGCATATAATGGATGAGAATAAAATCAGTCAGATTTGGTAAAACATCAAAATAACAAAAACAAAAAAACCTCAAAATGAATGGACCAAATCTGTTCCAATTGCAAAGCAGGTTCTGGAGAAATCTACGCAACCAAATACCATTTTGTGGGAAACACGCTTGCTCTCCAGCTTCCAGAAAACTGCTCTCGCTCTCCAGGCTGTGCTGTAATGGTCACTCCCTCAGGAGGCCACCTCACATCCATCTGCCTGCCTCCCTCCACCATCCTGTGTGCCAGGACGATTGTGTAACAGTCACAGAGTCTAACAGGTTCATGTTTCGTCAACATTAAATACTTCTACATCCATCAGAATGCCCCAAAGTGGCCAAAGAAACTCTTTGTCAGCAGGTTTCTCCTGCAAATACCCTGAGGCTGCTAGCTTTGGGATCCCCACCCCAGGCCTGAGTCTGGCCATCATGGCATTTGTAGAAGCAGGACTTGGGGCTTTCGGTCAATGCCTCAGCTTCCCAGGCAGGATGCTTCACACTCTGTCCTGTGGTTGAAGGCACTGGGTGCCACTGTTGACGGTGTCTGAGGGATGAGGGGTCAGTCTCGGGAGGCCATCTGGAGCAGAGGAGGAGAGAGCAGCCCCTGCCTGGCCGTGGCCACCCCGAACTTTGACAAAAGAACCTGCAGGCAGGTGTCCTCAGACCTGAGGCTTTGCTGGGTGGTGACCAGGCTGTGACTGAGCGTGTGTCACACTGGGGGCACCCCAGAGATGGGGGATGTCCACCTGTCCCCCGTGTGTCCCCAACTAATCTCATACACGGCCTAGGGTCACATTCAGGGTTTTCCATAGAAACCATGTGGAAATACAAATGCACCAAACAACTGCTGCGAGTCTAGATGAGTCACAAGGAAGACACTGACCTTAACAACTACTCCATCTTATACTCAACCTATTTCCTTAAGGATCATGTTTCATGTGAGGCACCCTCCTCACTGCCATCACTGCGAGTAAGAAAGAAGACAGCATTGGTGGGGAGGAGGGGGCAAGGCTCCCAGGAAAAGGAGCAGCAGAGTACAGAGCGTGTGTGTGTGTGTGCGTGTGAGGATGCTCACAAAAATGCATGTGTGTTTATGCCTGTGAGTGATACTTGTAAGAAGGGAAGCAAGATCTCCATTCTGAGAACCACAAATGCCATGGGTCACAGATGGCATAGCATCACTGACTGATGAAGGGCAGGGAAGCCTGGCTTGCTGCAGCCCATGGGGTCACAAAGAGCTGGACATGACTGAGCAGCTGAACAACAACAAGCCATGGGCAGGTGGGAATCACTACACAGTGACTCACTAAATCATCTGAACTTGGGGAAACAGATCTAACAATTCACAGAATGGCCAGATTGGAATGGCTTTTCTAACTCAAGATTAGAGGTGGCATATTATACTAGATAGCATATTCAAAAGCAGAGACATTACTTTGCCAACAAAGGTCCATGTAGTCAAGGCTATGGTTTTTCCAGTGGTCATGTACGGATATGAAAGTTGGACTGTGAAGAAAGCTGAGTGCCGAAGAACTGATGCTTTTGAACTGTGGTGTTGGAGAAGACTCTTGAGAGTCCCTTGGACTGCAAGGAGATCCAACCAGTCCATCCTAAAGGAGATCAGCGCTGGGTTTCTTTGGAAGGAATGATGCTAAAGCTGAAACTCCAATACTTAGGCCGCTTCATGTGAAGAGTTGACTCATTGGAAAAGACTCTGATGCTGGGAGGGATTGGGGGCAGGAGGAGAAGGGGACATCACTGGATGGCATCACTGACTCTATGGACGTGAGTCTGGGTGAACTCTGGGAGTTGGTGATGGACAGGGAGGCCTGGCATGTTGCAATTCATGGGGTCGCAAAGAGTCAGCATGACTGAGTGACTGAACTGAACTGATTATACTGTAGGAAAAAATTTAAAAAAAAATTAAAGTAAAATAGGTGTTTGAGGATTAGAGAAACCATCCTCCATATCACTTGAAAAAGGAGGACAAAATTATTTATCTAGTTACAGAAAATACAGGAACAGAATTTAAGGAAGGTTGCTAACCATGTCTATCTCCCACGCTTTTGACAGGTTCCCAAGAGCAGCTGGAGTCATGCTGTGGGACATTTTCTTTGGCAAAATCAGACTCCACCATAACCCAGGTTTAAGTAGCAGCTTCAATTAAAAAAACAATGGGCATATGATACAGATAATGCTCATCAACTTTGTCTACACAGCTACAGTTCTATTTAGATTTCTATTCTCTAAGTTCAATTTTACTTGTAGCAGAAAATTGTAGTTTGTAATTAAGAAAAGAAAATTTTAAAGCAAAGTAAAAACAAATACCCATCTGTCCCTATGACTCAGCCAGCATACTTCTGTCCTGTGTAATTCCAGTGGCTCACAATTTCAACAGAAACACTTCCAGTTCATTCTTCTCTAAAATTGAGAGGGATACAACTTCATCTTCCCACAACTTACTCATTAAATATTTGTCATAATGTCAAAACAAGAGCTTATCTTCATCCTTGCCCAAAATATTATGAACAGAATAATGGAGTTGCATTTATTTTGATTAATAGGAATGCCAGCTTCTAAACATGTCTGCTATAGGAACGGGCATCTCTTTTAATTGATATGGACTGGGGTGATTTAAATTCTCTTTAAATTGTTCTAAAATGTTTTATTAGAATTTAGATAAAAAGAAGACAAAAATAGCATTCTCAGGAACATATTCTAAGTGATGGAGAAATGAATAATTATAGGGATAAATATATATTAAAAATCAAGAAAATTTAAAAACTGAGGATAATGAAAATCATTTTCCTTAATCTAATATATTCTTAAGTATAAAATGAGAATACAAATCCATTCTTTTAACCATATACAATAAGTCATCACAATGAAAGTAGATGCCCTAAATCATGGCAGACTTTGGATCAGCAGAGCTAAAGAATACATTTTTACTTTTTTTCCACTAGTTTCCACAAGTTTTATTTTGAACTTGCATTTTTTTACCCTCAAAGTACAGTATATTTTCAAATTAAGGCTAAAATACAGCATTTTATTTTTATGGACATTTTTTCATATGATGTGCTCTTTTTTCCTGAAATTTTAGCCTCAGTATGGAGAATATCTCTATGTAAAAGGTAAATAATTTATCACTTATTGGATAGTAACATTAATAAACCCATGTAATTCGGCTGGTTTATTAATGTTACTATCCAATAAGTGATAAATTATTTACCTTTTACATAGAGATATTCTCCATACTGAGGCTAAAATTAGACTATTTAGATTGACTATTTTAAAGTAACACATCAAAACGGTAGTATCTAGTTCTTATATTACGTATAAGACATACATAGTTTATAAAATAGTTTTGAAAGTATTCAACTTTTTTTTTCAAAATCTCTGTGAAATTAAAAGGTTTATTTAAACTTGACTGTCATTCTGGTGAATGATTATTTCGTATGAATGGAAAAGACACTTTTGTTTGTGCAAAAGCAGGGCAGCAATCCAGTGTCCACAGCAAACTTCTTCCACCAAACAGCCTGTGAAAGCTGTCATTTTGTTCATGTTTCTTGTATGAATCCATTGTTACCTGGTTAGTGTAGAGGTTTAGGGACTTGGCAAGATTATTAAAACACCAGGGGCTACACATGGGAAAGAGAACATTTATTTCCCTGGCCATCTCACCAATTTCTTTTTCTCTGATGTACAAATGTAAGCCAGGTTGCAGCTTTTAGCAGAACAGCCTTACTTATTGACATGTAGTCCACCCTGCTCCCACCACCTCACCTTTTGAAGAATTTTTCAATTGAGTGGAATTTGAAATAACCCACTGTGAGACAAGTACACATTTCTATATCTTCTAGAGGAAGATATTTGCTGGGGAAAAAAAAGTCTCTATTTTACTGACATTATAGTCTTAATGCCATGCCTTCAGGCATCTTCATTACTGTCCAAATTGAATTTTAAATGTTATATTCAGTAGTTTCAGTGTGACATCTTATTACATAAAGACATGAACTGGCCTAAGCAAAGCTGAATGCTGAGAAACATCAGGTCATCTAGTATAAAGATTTTTTATTATACTTAGAAAAGTGATGACATTGCTGAGAGACACTGAAATAATTTTAAGATTGAAATACTATAAAATAAAACGCATGAGGTCTGGGTTCCTAAAGAAAATATAAAATGGTCATATGGGTCAATTCAAGGGATTTTTTTTTAATTAAGAACTTTATTTTTAGGGCAGCTTGAAGTTCCCAATAACTTTGAGTGGAGAGTCCAGAGATTTCTCAGATAGCTGGATGGCATCACTGACTCGATGGACGTGAGTCTGGGTGAACTCCGGGAGTTGGTGATGGACAGGGAGGCCTGGCGTGCTGCGATTCATGGGGTCGCAGAGAGTCGGACACGACTGAGCGACTGAACTGAACTGAACTGTACCCTCTTCTCAACAGCTGCAACATTCCCCATTAACAACATCCCCACCAGATGGCATTCAATGCATCTGTGACAACTGATGGACCTACACTGATCCATCATAATCTTCCAAAGCACACGGCTCATGTTGAGAGTCACTCGGGGTTGGACTTTCTGTCGGTTTGGAAAACTGGATGTGTATGTGCACATTCAATCATGTCTGACTCTGTAATACCACAGACCACAGTCCACCAGACTCCTCTGTCCATGGAATTTTCCACACAAGAATACTGGAGTGGGTTGCCATTTCCTTCTCCAAAGGATCTTCCTGACCCAGGGATCAAACCAGTATCTTTATGTCTCCTGCATTGGCAGGTGGATTCTTAACCACTGAGCCACCTGGGAAGTGCCAAATGGATGATGACATGTATATACCATCACAGCATTCTACACCATAGTTTCACTGCCCTCAAAATCCTCTGTTTTCTTCCCGTTCATTCATTTCTCCCCTCCCCAAAGCCCTAGCAACCCCTAATTCCTGTACGGTCTCCATAGCCTCACCCTTTCCAAAATGTTGACTACTTAGAACCATTTGGTATGAAGCCTTTTTACATTGGCTTCCTACACTTATGCATTGCAGGTTCCTCTGTGTGTTTTCATGGCTTGAGAGTCCATTTCTTTTTAGCACTGGATAACATTTCACTGTCTGGATTCAACTCAGGTGATGTATCCATTCATCTTGGTTGGGTGTTTTGCTAAAGATAATGAATTACTTCTTCAGAGGGCTGAGGGAAATTGCCATGGGACCTGGGAAGGACTCCAGAGCTAGAAGGGGTAAACAGTCTACTTCCTTTAGGTCAAGGGAGGTAGAAATGTGCCCACAGGAGAGGCCTGCTCACAGGAGGGAGCTGTGTTTGCACTAAATGGGCACTTATCTGTAGGAATGTGACCCTGACCTTGACCCCCTCCTTTTTTCAGTGCAGCAGTCAGAGAGCAAGGATGCTCCCTGATTCTAGCCTTCAAGGCTGGGATCTCAGGGCTCAGAGAGATGCAGGGAAGGAGAGAACAAATTTGAAGCAGCAGATAAAAACTAGCCAGCTCAAAGGCAAGCACAGAGCTAAGATTACTCCTGTGAAATTCCTAATGTCTTATTAATAAACCAAGCCTAAATATATTCAGCCACTAAACGCCTGCATTATTTACCAAAGCCAGAACCAACTAGAGTTTAAAATAAATTAATTATACAAAGATGTGGAAATCATCATTTACATGTGTCGGTATTTTTTTTCGACTACAATTTCAAATAACAGGATCCATGACAGAATAACTTGTTACCCCTTTGCTGTAGTTTCCAAATTAGAGATGATCAAAGAAGTGGCAGAGAACTAAGTCATTCTGCAATGTCATGTCTTGATAAGATACATTATTTCTATAAACCACCAATATATAAATTAAAACCACCTCATTTGTTACTCAGGATTTTGTTCTATGATTTAAAGAGGTCTTTTTATACATTTAGGTACAGATTTTTATGAAAGATCAGTCTTGTATGTATATAACATATAAGATATAAGTAAAATAGAAGAGTCTTCCTAAGCCACGTTTACAGTCGACATCCTAATCTTTCTCACCACATTTTGACTCAGTACTATTCTTGGTGATAGGAGAAGCTTTGGAGATTTGACATTTGATAAAGGGATGTTCTATTAGCGCCTCCTGGATTGCTTCCCACCCCCACTGCACTCTTTCTGCAAGTTCTGATACCAGTGTCTTTTTGCACTGAGCAGATAGTGCGGCGAGAAGGCCCTGTGATAACAACCAGGATTCATATTTTGCATTAAGCTGTTGTAATCACTTTGCTGGCAGAACCACTAAGAGGCCGCCCTTGTGTGGTCCTGCTACCAGGGAGGAAAACAAGGCAGTGACATCCACCTTTTGACCACCAGCTGGAAGAGGCCAGCTGCGGTCAGCACCCTGATCTCAGAGATGCTAACACGTGAGAGGAACTGGGTATCTTAGAACTGATGGAAGAGATTGTGTCCCTAATTAACTGTGTCCACAGAGAGGTTTGGGCACCCCTCATATCCTTTTGGTAAACAGTAATCTCATTGCTGCTGCTGCTGCTGCTAAGCCACTTCAGTCTTGTCCGACTCTGTGCGACCCCAGAGACGGCAGCCCATCAAGCTCCCCCATCCCTGGGATTCTCCAGGCAAGAACACTGGAGTGGGTTGCCATTTCCTTCTCCAATGCAAGAAAGTGAAAAGTGAAAGTGAAGTCGCTCAGTCGTGTCTGACTCTTCGCGACCCCATGGACTACAGTCCACCAGGTTCCTCCATCCATGGGAGTTTCCAGGCAAGAGTACTGGAGTAGGGTGCCATTGCCTTCTCCGTAATCTCATTATTAGTTTTCAAAACAAATTCAACTTGACAAAGACATCATTTCAAAGACTGCACAAGTCCCAACTCCTCCCAGCAAATGTGTATGGAGGATTCTCTGATGGGGAATGATCTAAATCCAAGACAGGTACTGACTCAAAGATCACCTTGACCAACACCAAAGCTGTCATTCCCTCCATTCTGCTCATGAGACAAATACCTCATCCAAGTTCACCCAGTGAAGGAAAAGCTGACATTGGAAACAGGCCTGATGGGCCTCTCAGAATGACCTATGAAAACATCTATTCATATTTGTGGGTATAATAAAAGTCACAAATATTTTTATTAAGACCATCAATTTAGCTCTGTTCTCATGGTAAGTAAGAAGCTGATATTTTTACTATGACCATATGACTTTCTGAAATTCTTTATCTGGTAATAATCATTGATAAAAATCTCTAAAAATGTGCTTTCAGGAAATACATTAATTTATGGTGCTTAACTCTCACAGTAAATCATCACCTTTCTTGAAATAGTTCTAGGAGGGTTGTCTGTCCTTTCTTGTGCCCCTCCTTTGCTGTTATGTGTGGAATAAAAACCCAGGTAACTGTGCGGTTCCCTCTTATCTTAAATAAACTGCCCTGTGGTGGATTCATATTGATATATGGCAAAACCAATACAATATTGTAAAGTTAAAAAAAAAAAAAAAAACTGCCCAGGATCATCTTCCATCTCATTTGACCAATTCAGCTCATTTTAACTCAAGTTGAGCTCTCCTCTCTAGCTCGGTATCTATTTCAAGAAAAGCTGAGGGCAGTTCTCCCATCCCATATTCCCTCATCTGCTGTCACAACCCAGCAAAATAAGCCCAGTCCTTTCCCCACCACTTGGTCACTGTCTCACTCTCTTCAGAAACAAAGTGGGCTCAGACTCACTGAGATGAACAGTTTCCTGAAATCATAAAAAGGAAACTTGTGACCAACAGAAAAGGGACCCCTAAATGGTTGTGTTCTGTTTTCTCATTTGCAGGGAGAGAAATCATCACCAAAACTCACAAGTGAAACAATGACAAAGAGGCTGTAGTCAGCCAGTCCCCAGGGTCAGGTCCATTGTATCTGCCTCCCTGGGGCCATAGTTCCTGACTGGTCCCCAGAAGGACCCTGTTTGGAGCCTTGATCATGGATGAGAGATGGAGGATTTACGCTCCACATGTCTGGAGTTGCCACAGCAGGAAGAAGTCTATTGTCCAAATGGTTATGTTTATGGTTACAGCTCAGGCATCTCATGCTGTAAACTTGTGCATGGTTTTTTGAGCACCGGTTACTTGTTTCCTAAATATTATAATTAAAAATAAAGGGTCACTGCCAGTGTGAAAGAGCATGGAATTTGGATTTATGGCCACAGATGAAATATTTAAATATTTTCAAGAATCCCTTTCTTCTTCTAAAGATATTTGTTTTTGCTGCTAAGCATTATTCACCGTTGAAAATACACAGGACAAGTGCATTACTGTATAGAAGGGCAGCATAATAAATTTCTATTTATTATGTTTCATTTATTAAGCAACTATTTGTCAATTAACTAACACGTGAAAGATCTCATGCCAGGTGCCATGAACCTAAGGAACAGACAGAGTGAATTCCTAACTCAAGGGCACACAACCCAGTGGGTATTTTTTACTATAAAAACTTCCAAACAAGAGCTTTATGCTGATGAAAAATGAATACAAAATATAACTAAAGTATTCATGCAAAAATATTTTTGGAAGAACTTCTATGTACCCAGATCTGTTCTAGGCTTGCAGGATTTTTTTAAAGCTCATCTCACAGAGCTCATAGTCTATATAAAGATGGAAATTGATAAATACTGAACATACAAGGCCCTGTAAGCTAGATGGAGTCATGAAAAGGATGAGCAATAATAAAGCAATAAGAATTACTGGAGAAAAGTAGTTGCACTTTTAAATAGGGCGAGGAGCTTGGGTGATGCTTTAAGGTAATATGTGGAGAAGATCATCAAAGCTTTGCTTTTTATTCTGAGTGTGATAAAATGTAAAGATATGTAAAACAATCATGAAAACATTTTTAAAATATAAGAATTATTAAATGAATAACTCAAAATTTACCAAGGATACATAAGGAAAAAGCCCTATAATTTAGGTATGGTATTAAGAGGGACATGATTTGAAAGCTCCTTTAACCTGAATCTTAAAAGAAAAACAAACAAAAAAATAAATAAATAAACCAGGTAATCAATGTTCAACATCATTCATCTCTACTGGGCTGCTTCATCTGTATCATGCATTCAAAATTCTTCTCCTCCTCTTATTAAATCACTGTGTTCTTTACTGAATACAATTCAAATTTATCCCATACTGGCTGGACATTGTCAGCTTATCTACAAGCTGTACACAAGCTACAAGTGGGTCACACTGATACCTTATTTGTCGGGGCCGGGTGACAGATTTGGCAGCAGAATTCTTGACCTCTAAGATGACTCACCATTCAAACTAACACACAGTTTTGTTTTGTTTTGTTTTGTTTTCCCAGGAAAAAAAAAAAAAAAAAAACCTACTTATTTTGATTTATGTGAATGTGTCCAGAACCTCACCACTACATATGTCAAATAAAGTCACAATCAGGAATAACAGATATGGCAATTTTTAAATAATATAAAATCAAAGAAGAGGAAATAGGGAGGTTCTGGTTCTACATGATGATACAGGAAAAGCCTGAATTCACTGCCTTCCAAGGACACACTGAACCACATTCTTCTGAAAATACATGGTAACTACTGGGACAACCCAAGACAGTGGTCAACTGAGGAGGAAAAAAACAAACAAGGAAGCAAATAAAACACTGAGCAGGTAGGCAAGGCTGAGACACAGTCTCACCATAAACCAGAGCAGTGACCCATAATCTGGAGAGAACTCAAAACCCAGAGTTTCTCCAGGAGTGAAAACTTGGAACCCCTCATCAGGCACCCAAACTTTTAAGACCGAAACTGAACTTCCAAAGCATGTAGCTCTAAAAACCAGTGGGGTTCATATGTCCACCCCCACAGGCTGCAGTGACCTGGGAAATGGCTCTTAAAGAGCTGGGATGTGTATTAACCCACCGCAGTCCAGTGCAAAGCAGCAGTTTGAGAATCACCCAGACCTGGTGTAGGAGAGGCTCACCTGCTGACCATGGAGCCTGGACCTTCAGAGCAGGCAGCAGTCCTGGTACAACTTAGGGACCAGTTGGAGGTTCTGAGGGGACAGAGATTTGTGAGCACCATCTTTTTATTTATTTTTTTTAAATTCTAGTGCTCATGAATGGAAAGAATTAATATTTTCAAAATGTCCATACTATCCAAGGCAACCTACAGATCCAATATCGTCTCTGGAAAAATCCCAATGGCATTGTTCACAGAAATAGAGCCAACAATTCTAAAATTTGTACAGAATCTCTCTCTCTTTCACACACACACACACACACACACACACACACTGGTTTTAAACTATAGTACAAAGCTATAGTAATCAAAAAAGTATGGTATTGTCATAAAAACTGACACATGGGTCAACGGAACAGAATAGATAGCCTAGCAATAAACTCACGCCCATGTGGTCATGCAAATCACAGGACCAAGAATATATGATGAGGAAAGGACTGTCTCTTCAGATAATGGTGTTGTGTTGGAAAGACTAGACAGCCACATACAAAAGAAAGAGATCTGACCAGTATCTTACAGCGTATACAAATATCAACTCAAAATAGGTTGAAGACTTAAATATAAACTCGAAGCCATAAAACTCTAAGAAGAAAATATTGGCTGCATGTTCCTTGACATGTGTCTTTGTGATGATTTGAGGGATCTGACACAGTAAGCAAAGGCAATAAAAGGAAACATAGGCAAGTGGGACTACATCAATATTTGCAAATTATATCAGATAAGGAAATGGAATGGCAACCCACTCCAGTATTCTTCCCTGCAGAATCCCATGGACAGAGGAGACTGGCAAGCTGTAGTCCATAGGGTCGCAAAGAGCTGGACATGACTGAAGTGACGTAACATAATATTAACATAGCAGATAAGGGGTTTCCTGAGTGGCTCAGTTGGTAAAGAATCTGGTTGCAATTCAGGAGGCCCTGGTGTGATCCCTGGGTGGGAAAGATCCCCTGGAGAATAAAATGGCTACTCACTCCAATATTCTTGCCTGGAAAATCCCATCGAAAGAGGAATCTGGATGTTTAGAGTCCATGGAGTCACGAAGACACAACTCTTACCAGATAAGAAATTAACATTCAAAATATATAAAGACATCATAGAACTCAATAGCAAAAAATAAATAAAATAAAATCAATTTGAATTAAAAATGGACATAAAAACTGAATACATATTTTTCTAAAGAAGACATACAGATGGGCAACAGGACCATGAAAAGACGTTCATCATCATCACTAATTATCAAGGAAATGCATATCAAAACCACAATGACGTATACTCCCACACATTTCCATTATCAAGAAGATAAGAAATAACATGTGTTAGTTCAGATGTGCACTGTTAGTGGGACAGTAAATTGGTGTTGCTATTCTGGAAAACTATATTGAAGGTCCTTAAATTAAAAGTAGAATTACCATGCATGCATGCTAAGTTGCTTCAGTCATGTCCAATTCTTTGTGAGCCCATGGACTGGACTGTAGCCTGCCAGGCTCCTCTGTCCATGGGATTCTCTAGGCAAGAATACTGGAGTGAGTTTCTGTGTCCTCCTCCAGGAGATCTCCCAAACCCACCATGTCTCTTACATCTCCTGCGCTGGAAGACAGGTTCTTTACCATTAGCACCACCTGGGAATTACCATATAATCCAACAATTCCACCTCTGGGCATTTATTCAAAGAAAATGAGCACACAGTAACTCAAAAATATACGCACCTCATATTCACCACAGCACTGTTTACAACAGCCAAAATACGGAAACAACCTAAGTGTCTGGATCCATGGATGAATGGATCATAAACTAAGTTAGAGAAAGACAAACACTGTACAATTTCACTTAAATGTAGAATGTAAAAAACAAAACAAGAAGCTCCTAGATATAGGGAAAAAAAAGAAAAAAGCTAGAGGATTGGGGGTTTGAAGAAGGGGTGAAAGGGATCACAAAGTACAAGTGAAAGTGGAAGTCACTCAGTCGTGACCGAATCTTTGTGACAACATGGATTGTATAGTCCATGGAATTCTCCAGGCCAGAATACTGGAGTGAGCAGCCTTTCCCTTCTCCAGGGGATCTTCCCAACCCAGGGATTGAACCCAGGTCTCCCACATTGCAGGTGTATTCTTTACCAGCTGAGCCACAAGGGAAGTACAAGAATACTGGAGTGGGTAGCGTATACCTTCTCCCGTGGATCTTCCCAACCCAGGAATTGAACTGGGGTCTCCTGCATCACAGGCAGATTCTTTACCAACTGAGCTATCAGGGAAATCCCAAAAAGTACAGACTCCCACTTAAAAAAATAAATAAGCAATGGAATGTAATGTACAACATGATGACTAATGATGCTTTACTGTATATTTGAAAGTTGTTCAATTATATTTGAAATATTCTCATCACAAAAATAAATTTTCTAATTATCTGTGTTGATGTGTTTCAACTAAACTTGATGTGGTGATAACTGTGCAGTACATACAAATATCGAATCATTAAGAGGTACACCTGAAATTAATATGTTGTATGTCAAGTATATATCAATAAAATATATAAATATGTTTGAATTCCACCCATCTCTTCTCTCAAAAGGAAGTATACATGAAAAATTATTCCACGTTGAAAAATTTTAAGTGATTTAGAGAGAATTAAAGGACACGTTGCTTTTCTCTAGGACCAAAAACTTTCTCTGAAAATTAGTTAGTAAAGGAGTATTTTGGGCTCACCAAAATAAAAGGTGCTCAAGTATATTTTAAAAGTTTCCATTAACGGAAGCATCATCTCTTTCAGTATTTTTTACTCTTAGAAAATATAATGGAAAAAAAGTAACAATACTATTTATAATATTTACTTAACCATACTCAAGTACTGAGCAAATATTTTTTTTAAAAGGCAGCAAGAAAAAGCATCTTATGATCGGACTGCAAGGAGATCCAACCAGTCCATCCTGAAGGAGATCAGCCCTGGGATTTCTTTGGAAGGAATGATGATAAAGCTGAAACTCCAGTACTCTGGCCACCTCATGCGAAGAGTTGACTCATTGGAAAAGACTATGATGCTGGGAGGGATTGGGGGCAGGAAGAGAAGGGGACGACAGAGGATGAGATGGCTGGATGGCATCACTGACTCGATGGACGTGAGTCTGGGTGAACTCCGGGCGTGCTGCGATTCATGGGGTCGCAAAGAGTCGGACACGACTGAGCGACTGAACTTAATTGAACTGATCGTACCACAGATATAAAAAAATCCTTTCTTTATAACTAAAAAAAAAACAAACCCTCTGGGTTATATACTAAACAAGAAGTCATTTGTTGTGTTTCCTATGTTCACCCAATGCTAATTTTCAGCATTTGACATCCTTACCACCCCTGAATTTCCCCCGAGACACTGTAAAGGGAAATTTCTTCCTCATCATTGCCTGCAACTACAGTGGCCACGCGGCACCTGGATGGTGCGTTGGGAAGAGAGGCCAGCTGGAGTGGTCTCGGGGTGGGGGGGTCACTTTTCTAGGGAGGGTGAAACCCCAGCGGGTGTCTCTCACTCCCTTTGCTTCCTCCTCCTTCCTAAACCCCAAAAGCTATGACTGGAAAGGTACCCATGAGGGACTGAGACGGGGCGAGGAGAGAGAATCGGGAGACGCACAAGCCACCACTGAAATGTGTGAACCTCCAGCGCCTAACATTAGAAACGCAATCCACATTTGTTTACACACGATACGCGTTTCCTAATGGGTGCGAGCCGGATATAAACTAATTCACATTTGGGAGAATAATCTAGTTGCGGTGAAAAATCAGATTTAAAGTTGCTTTACTCTAATTACAAAGGGCCCTGCATGCCAAATTAAGGAGGTTTTTTTTTTTTTTTTTCCTTTATTAATGGGTATCATATCTACTGTAGAATGTAATAGATTATACAAGATATTGATTTTACACGTTAAACTGATTTCTTAGACACATCCGATTTGATTATCACATTAAGCTTGTGAAACCAACAGAGGAATTATTATCGCCGAAATTATATAGGAGATGAAATTCATTCCAAAATTGTGGACTTGCTCTAGGTTACTCAGCCAGTAAGTGATCAAGTTCTAATTCAAACTTCATTTTTACCCTTTTAATTTGAGGGGTTTTACAGGAATATAACTTTCACTTTCCATTACACTTCCTCCTCACATATAGAATCAGATTCCTCTGACTTCTTTTACACCCAAATAATGCTGACAGATAGGAAACTTCTCAATTTGAAGCTGATAAACTTCTCTACAGGGAGAATCAATCCAATGTTTCCTAATTTCTTTGAAACCAGAGACCAGTTTTGTGGAAGACAATCTTTCTGCAGACTGGGGGAAGTTGGGGAGTTGATTGGGGATGACTCACTTTATTTCCATTATCATTACATCAACTTCACCTTAGATCATCAGGTATTAGATCCCAGAGCATGGGGACCCCTGAATTAGACCATTGACATAATATGCCAATGAATAAATATTACATTTAATGAGTATCTTCATTCATATCTTAGCTGTGATTATCATTCAGGAAATCACTTGAGTTTTTGTCTCCAAATTCCTATTCCCTCAATCTTTTAACAGAACAAAACAGAAAAGGGTGCTTAATCCTTCTAAAGTATCCATATTTCATAAGGAAATGAAGGGGGACTGCTCCTATTATCAAATTTTAGTTTCCTAACTAATTATTGAATGATAATGCCAGCTGTCCTTTAGGATCAAAGGGACAGTTATACTTCCCTGACTGAGGTTCATTTTCCAGCATAGGGGTGTGTTCATTTGAAAGGCTGCATATGCCACAGTAGGTGCTCTGGCCACTGGATAAAATAATTGATACAGAACAAACGTGTGCTACAATCTATTTTAAAAAGTCGACTTTTTTTAAAACCTAAGAATAGGAAGTACTTTTATAAATGCACTCCCCAAAATGGAAGGGCAAAACTCATTTAAAGCTTAGGGCTGAGCAAAACTGGCCATTTCCAATAGCTGGGAACTGAGCGGAGACAATCACCCACAGCTGACAATTTTGGCAGACACAGAGCAAAGCAGTGACAGAGGTGTGGCCAGAGCTGGAGTCTCAAGATCCCTGCCGCGACCCTGGTGTGAGATTAGCATACTACTTCATCAGCTTAAGTGAAAGGCATAATTTATTAAACAGGAAGTAAGCTACACCACTGGGCAGACATAATCACTGCAAAGTTAATGTGCTTTTACAGGCAGTGGTTTCCCTGAGGATAGCACAGTTTTGAAGAACACTTCAGAGTACCGGCCTTCTCACTATAAGGAAAGGAAAGGTACAAAAAAAAAAAAAAAAAAACAGGCAAGATGGAAAAATTAACCTTTTAATACAGAATCCACTTAAGACTTCTATTTGAAGGGCACGTGAAGAGATGCAATGTCATCCTAAAACCACAGAGTATGTGTTTATGCAAAATGTGTCTCCTGCAAAGAAAGAAGAGTCTCTTTCATGTTTGGATTGCAAACAAGCTTTGAGAACGGATGAAGGTATTGACCTATATATATTCTGCATGATGAACTGATACATGAAATTCAACAATCTGAGGAATGGTGGCAATGCTTTAGCTTCACCATCATGCCCTGTGTAAGGCCCTCCAGGCTTTCTCTAGTGCATACAGTCTCAAATGTTATCAGAACACTTATCATTTTATAGTCTTTTTTTTAAAACTAAACTGTATTGCAGAATCATGTTCATATTGCTACATAGTCACAGAGAGTTCCTTAATGGTTTCATAGTATATATTCAGTATTACAGTACATTAAGGACATAACATAATTAATCATTTTACATCATAGGACATTTAGATGTCTTACAATTCTTCGTAATTGTGAACAGTTACTTTTTATTTTTAAATATTTTTTAATATTGAAGACATTTAAGTATGCAATCTAAAAAATGTATTTAGTTTGTTTCAGTGCCTAGGAGAAAGGTTACTTCAGTAAATTTGAAAACATCTTAAAGTTCTCTGACATAAAATTCTTAAGTGCTCTCCAAAGACTGTATTCAATACACGACATCATGAGTAATATATAGCAGTCTCGTTGTACCACTGGCCTTCTTAATTTCAGACGCTAGATGATAGATATGAAAGGAAAAATGCCAGCTCTACTTTTTTATTATCACCATTTGCATTGTCTTTATAGTCTTAGTTCTTTAGCCTGAATTTTTTTTTTTTAATGCTGAATTCAAAGAAATATTGAGTAGGTCAGAAATATGTCCGACCTCATTGTAAAAGTCTGGGCTATGAGGAGTGTTTTATCACTTTAACATTCTGAAGTCTTCAGTGTTTGTGAGAGATCTCATTTCTCTAGATATCAGTACCCAATGCTCTTCTTGGAATTTAATTATCATCTTAAAAAAAAACCAAAAAAACAAAAAAAACAAATAACCCAGCTCCCTGTCCACCTCCTTGTGTGTTCCCCATCCTCTCCCTTTCCTTACTGCTCAGACTTCAGATGTGTTCAGTCTCATTCACGCACTGGAGGGATCCAGATATTGACCATGTGCAGTTGATAGCATATTTACATTTAATAGTCTCATCTTCCAAAACCTCTTCCTCATGTGAACAAAGCCCCTGACTACCTCGAGTGGACCTGCTGTAAGATTATCCCAATCAGCCTTTCTTTCTTCCATGCTTCAGAGCCCCAGCCCATCCCTATGATCTTCAGATTAAGAACAACTCTGATAATCATTTTTCTCTCCTTTTGCAAAATCTGCAGTGATGCTTCCATTTTTCAGCATCGTTCGATTCTACCCCAAGCACCTCTCAGACCCACTCTTCTTCCACTTGTCACTGTCCTGGTCCCGTCCCCCTGCCCTGTGCCAGCCGTGTGGTCTATGCCATCACTGCCACCACAGCCTCTGCTGATGCCAACCTGAACCGCCTGTCTCTGCGAGGTGGCTTCCTCACCATCTCCTTGTGAGTTCTCACTTCTAGCTCTCATCCTCAGCATGTTCTCCTTTCCTTGTGCATAACCCTGCTCCCATATATTATTATCCATAGCTCAGTTACAGATCAACACACACTAACCACAAAGGCTGATATAAGACCCCAACATACACTAATCTTTCAGAAGAGAAATAATGCAGATCTACATGGAGGCACAAAGTTAGGAGACAGCACAGGGCAAAGCTTGGCTGTAATCGTTCTTCTATGACCATTCTTATGTGACTCCAAGTTGAGAGGCTATGATGAACATCTGAGTCCATGGATCATATCCTCGAAATGTGTTAGGATGAAACAAACACAGCTTACCTGCTCTACTGAGCAAACCATTCCAAAACATTTCTTCTGATGTAGGTTTGGACCTTGACTTATGAAATAAAAACTGTGTATAATTTTGAGTCCCCAGAACTACAGGAAATAGGATAGAATACAGGTCAGGGAGGGGAGACTGTAAACTAGCAGCTTGATGCTTTGATAACCAATGGGACTGAAAACCTATATGGGCAGCTACAGAGTTCAGCCAGGGTGGAATAACATCCAGTTGACTTACTTATCTAGTACACCACATACTGAGAGACTGTGATAAGATGATTTAGAGGCTTTGAAATTCAGGACAAAGCCCTACTGAGAAAGAGTAGAAGTTGAGTAGAAAGAGGGGACACAGACCGACAAGTGCAAAATGGTGCCAGGGCAATGGACCTGCCTCTCAGACCACGCTTTGAGCTTTGAGCTTTACACTCAGGTAGGTGACAAAAGAGAAAGTGTGTGGCAAAATAAGGAGCTGCATATTATTTATAGAAGGGAATATAAGGGTGTTTTCTCTAACACAATGTCGTTTCTCTGAGCGTCAGGAGATGAAGTCATTTCAAATCATACGTGCGGTGCATGGTGTGTGCCATGCGTGTCATGTTTGTGTACGGTTTTCGGTGTGCACAGGTGTGGGGTGTATCTGGGGTGTATGCTTTACTACGTCTGCAGCTGTGTATCTGGGGGCTAGTTTCTGGGACGTGCCTGCCTGTATGCCATGTGCAATGTCCAATGATGTGAAGAAAGCTTGAAAAATGTTTTCTCCTCAGTGGGGACCAACGTGGAAAATGGAAAAAATGTGGGGTCAGTGCATCTGAAACCTTCTTTTCCATAACGGAGATGACTTCCTCTTTGAAATATCTTACTCTCTCTTCTAGAAAATGCTCCTTAGAGTAAAGAGGACAATTTTCTAGACAGGTTTCTGAAAGTTAAGAATTTTTTTCTGAAAGAAATCTATAATAAGTTTCAAAAAAGGTCTGGAAGCTTTTGGTATGTGCATATGTGTGTGTGTGTGTTAGGGTAACTTATTTGGAGATGACCCCTCTACCCCGGCAAAGCAAGGCAGAATCTGAGACCAGCTATCTGAATGCCATAACTGCAAAACAGCCACAAAGTCATAAGAGACAAATAAGTACTGAAACTGGTAGGTTTCCCTCATTTGTAAAGCAATGCTATTTCATAGCTAATGGATCTGACAGTTGTGTTACAGCTGGGAATGCAACATGACAATAGCCAACCAGAGAAGACCACAGATTCATTTCTCCCTTCTGTTTCTTTCTTGAAGAATACCATCTATGTTCCTATGTGCCTGTATGTGCTGTAACTCTCTGATGTAGTGTTAAAAGAAATCCTAAAAATAAGTGGGGGGGGGGAAGCATAACAGCAAATGATTATTCACTTGATGCCAGTCTTCACATATATTTTGTTTCATCTACATTTTTTATATACTGACTAGTACTTTCTTATATAGTTTAATCTATGCCAGAGAATACTGTGCACTCATGGACTAATTCAAAGCCCTTCCAATTATCTGTGGGGTTTCTGTAAAGGTTCATTTCTTAGCGTCAGTTCAATATTCTGGTTAAGCGTAAGGCCTATAATTTTAATTAATGGACCAAAGTACTAATTATTCAGCTTCTTGAGACACAACAATTGCATTATTTATATAGCATGTTATGTTATTTTACCAAGTGGGACAGGATTCCCTTAGAATAACTTGTTTTCATTGTTCCAAAGTTGTTTATAAATGCTCTCAAATGGCTTGGAAATACAGGAAGGAAGTAAACCTAAGGTATGTGATGATAATGTGAAAATATGGGCAGATAAAAGTATTAGTGAAAATATGGGAAGATATAAATATTAGTGAAAATAATCACTTTAATATTGTATATAATATCTAAATCCAAATTTTCAGATGAGCAAAAATGAAAATAGTGACTAAATGTTTTGGTATCAAATTTCTACACAACAATGCAAAATCACATGTTCACACACAAACCCATTATGGATCACACACTCATATGGACAACTGAACTCTCAGTTACTGAGAAATTTCACAACAGTGCTCCCATTTGAGAAGAGCTCTCTTGGGATAGTGTCCATCGTCGACGTAACAGGGTCTCTAAATTTACCATTTGGTAAAGTTGATGCTGTTGCTTGAGAAATTACAACATACATGATAGTTCAATCAAGTAGCAGTTGTAGTTCAATCAAGTAACACGGTTGGTAAAGAATCTGCCTGTCAATGCAGGAAACGCAAGAGACGTGGGTTCAGTCCCCAGGTTAGGAAGAGCCCCAGGAGAAGAAAATGGCAACCTACTCCAGTACTTTTGCCTGGAGAATTTCGTGGACAGAAGAGCCTGGTTTGCTACAGTCCATGGGGTCGCAAAGTGTTGGACATGACTGAGCACACACACATGCACATCTGAGAGTTCAGCATGCTTCAGAAACATAACTCAAGGTTATATAATTAAAGAGGGAAAGGTGAAATTTCCAGTGGTTCTGTCTGCACCAGAGTCATCTTTCCAGCCTGACAAGCTATGGTTTTTGTGGGAGAATAAAATCAAATGGATCCTTTCGCTGAGAAATTCAGCTTCTCTTGGATGGATAAAACGTTCATACATGAACGCCATGTAGAAAAAATATACTAGAGTGTATGTTCAAGTACCAAACATTTTGACAGTTTCTAACAGCAGCAGTAATGAGACTCCACAGGAGAGTTTCTGAAGTGGGTCCTGAACGGTGGTAGGAAAGTGTCGGTACCAGTCCTGCCTCTCTCCACCCCACCCCTGTCACCAGGTTAGAATGGTCAATACCATCTGCATCTAGGCATGTACAGATGTGAGAATTGGACCATAAAGAAGGCTGAAACCCAAAGAACTGATGGTTTCAAAATGTGGTGCTGGAGAAGAGTCTTGAATGTCCCTTGGACAAAAAGGATATCAAGTCAGTCCATCCTAAAGGAAATCAACCTTGAGTATTCATTGAAAGGGTTGATGCTGAAGCTGAAGCTCTAACACTTTGGCCACTTGATCTGAAGAGCCGACTCACTGGAAAAGACCCTGATGCTGTGAAAAATTGAGGGCAGGAGGAGAAGGGTACGACAGAGGATGACATGGTTGGATGGAATCACTGACTCAGTGGACATGGATTTGAGAAAGCTCCAGGAGATAGTGGAAGACACAGAAGGCTGGTGTGCTGCAGTCCATGGGGTCCCAGAGTCAGGCATGACTTACCAACTGAATAACAAGAACAATTTTTCTAAGAAATGAGAGCAGATTCTAACCCCCAATGTTCTACTCACTGCAGTCCATTTTATTAACAAGCGCTGTGAGATGCCATGTCAAAATACCTTAGAGAAAACTGCAGGTACGCATACACGTACGGCAGTCAGTCATTTTTCCCATCATGCATCTGGATCACATACATATCTTCCAATGCTTTACCTTCATGAAAGAATCAATGTCTGACATAAGAACAAAAGCTGCATGAAAAATGAACCAATAAATTGAAAATTAGGTTTCTAGAAATCAGTTAACAAACATCCAGTATTTACCCAGAATTCTGCCAGATATTCTGAAATATATGATCTTGGTTTTCAGACATAAAAGCATTTTGTCATATGACATTAATGTTAACATAAATATGATTTTTTAAATAGCTAATGAAACAAATATAGAGCCATAATTCGACTGAGCTGTACACAATAACTGAATCAATGCAATTAATTGGTTCTAAGTTCAAAACATATTTTACACAGGGTAATCAATTAAACCTTTTTCATTATTCTTGAGAATCCTTTCAACACTGAATTCTGCATTATATACTTTAATAGTCTTTACATCAATTTTTTTAAAAAAACACAGAAATATCATAATGGCAAATATGTACTAGAATATGCAAAATAATATGACCTTCTCTTAACTCATAAATACAGAATGAGAAATCTCATGATTATCCTTTGCTCATATTTTCTCTCCTTTGAAAATTCAAGCATTGTTGAAATTTGGAAATATCACAGTGAGAAATATATTAATCCTTGAGTAGAATAAAGTGGTTTTTAAAAGGCAAACACTCATTGCTGTTAACCTTTTTAATAACCACTTGAAACCTCAAGCAATCGAGACATTCCCTCTAAACCACAGAGGGTGCTGAGACGCCAGGAGCGGGGGACCACAGATGCAGGAATTGTAATCTCCGGCATGATCTTTCAGGACAATTATTATTTTTTCACCTTTGACTCTGCTTTTGTTGTCATCTAGTAGATAGCTCCAGGAATGTTTTAGAGTAAATAAATGCTGTTCCAAGTGTTTTCTTTTGTAAAAATTATACAGTCTGGGGTAAT
Organism: Bos taurus; assembly: GCF_002263795.3. Classification (NCBI taxonomy): domain Eukaryota; kingdom Metazoa; phylum Chordata; class Mammalia; order Artiodactyla; family Bovidae; genus Bos; species Bos taurus. The sequence continues at coordinate 3,482,003 of NC_037354.1, forward strand.
CAGACTTCCATTAAGTCTCTGCTTTACCAAGACTATTTCCTTATATGTGTGTGTGTGAAAGAGAGAGAGAGTACCTCCATAATAGTCTTTTTTTTTTTTTTTTTTAATTGAGTCAAACGTGATACAGACAGTGATTTTTCCAATTAACGTGTCATGGAGACTGCCGCTGCTGCTTATTTTTACTGTTGCACATGAAATCTTAGGAAAGGGGAGAATATTTCTAAGAAAAAAACAGAAAATCTGGAATATGAATCCTGGGTACTGAATGGAAGTCTAACACACATCAAGTGAATCCTCACTTCAACAGACAGAAGCTTTTCTTAAATGAATTCAAAAGAAAGATCACAGTAAATAATACTGACTTTCTAATAAGTCTAAAGATATACTTTTATGGCAAAAAACCCCCCACAAAACCTACATGGGTGAATTGCTTTAAAAATGCAGAAGCCTATGGAATCCACCAGCAGGCATGATGGTGAACAGGAGCTTTCAGATGGACCGAGCCTATCACAAGGAAGGAGGAACAGCGAACTTAGAAGCAGGAGGGCAAGAGAGAGAGGCGGGGTTTGTTGTGTTTACTGAGAGCTCAGAGTCTGGGCTCAGGAATCCTCCCTGGAGGCTGACTTGAGGGAGGGATGGAGTTGTGACTTTCCAGCTGATGTCACCCCCAGCTCACTCATATTTTCGGGCTTGTCCTCTTTATGCACAGCCCCTCGCCCCAAGAAGCTTCCTTTTATACAGCAAAGTAGCTGATGCATTTCAGCCACTCACTAAATAGTTGTTTAATGCATCTTTTTTACTAAGTCCAACCATTATGGGGGAATAAGCATATGTTCTACTCCTCAGGTGTGCTGAGAGGGAAACGGTTGAGACTCCTGCAGCTCCTCCTTGAGGATTTAACAGGCTGGTTGATCTGTACCAGCCATTCACTAAACATCTGGGTACCTAATTAGAACTCAGAACTAATTCCTTTCTCATCATATAAAATGGTGGGCTGGTTTTTCTCACACAAATTTGCAGCTGAGTTGTGCCTGCCTGTAAACAAGTACCACTTACAAATTTATCCAATTATGTCAGTAGCGATATCATATAATATCTGTAGCCTGCTAGGCTAATCTGTCCATGGAATTCTGCAGGCAAGAATACTGGCATGGATTGCCATTCCCTTTTCCAGGGATCTTCGCAACCCAGCAATCGAACGTGTGTCTCCAGCACTGCGGGCAGATTCTTTACCATCTGAGCCCCCTGGGAAGCCCATAATATCTGTACCTATTAATAACTAACTATTGTTACTAACTCTATACAATTTGAATGTCAAAGACAATTATTGCAAGTACTGGCATTATGCATTCATGGGCTTCCCTTGTGACTTGGCTGGAACAGAATCCGCCTACAATGCGGGAGACCTGGGTCCAATCCCTGGGTTGGGAAGATCCCCTGGAGAAAGGAAAGGCTACCCACTCTAGTATTCTGGTCTGGAGAATTCCATGGACTCCCCATGGACTAATCCATGGGGGTCTCAAAGTGTCAGACATGAACGACTTTCACTTTCACTTTAAAAGAAAATGACATTTGATAACTGTTCAGGGCTTTTTTAAGTAAAAATTCCACTTTCTTATTTCCACAAACAGAATCCAAGATCTTGGCTATGAGACTGTTAGCCTACCACTCACTTTCTACCTACAAGCTCTCTTGCACACATTGGTTCTATCTGTATCTCTAGTCTCTGTGTGTGTGTGTGTACATAATACACAAAAATTTGTATTAAGGATAACAGATCATATGCAAGTAATGAAATAAATCTTGCATTCAGGAACTACTTAGAAAATGCAGATAAGTACTCACTAATTATTAAAACTATTGAAAAAGAGTTTTTAGGTTTAATAGTGAGAGTTTTGGAGAAGGCAATGGCACCCCACTTCAGTACTCTTGCCTGGAAAATCCCATGGACAGAGGAGCCTGGTGGGCTGCAGTCCATGGGGTTGCTAAGAGTCGGACACGACTGAGCAACTTCACTTTAACTTTTCACTTTCATGAATTGGAGTAGGAAATGGCAACCCACTCCAGTGTTCTTGCCTGGAGAATCCCATGGACGGGGAAGCCTGGTAGGCTACCGTCTATGGGGTCGCACAGAGTCGGACACGACTGAAGTGGCTTAGCAGCAGCAGCAGCAATGAGAGTTTAAAAAAAAAAAACAAAAAAAAACTTGATTGAGCTACTTATCCTTGAATTAGTAATAAAAAATGGCACACCTTTTAAATTCAAGACTTTCACCAACTCTGCTTCACATGTCACTCATTTTCAACTCAAGGTTTAATAGGATTGTTATGAAAACTCAAATATAGTATTTCTACAATAGTTGTGCCTGTCAGTCAATAGTTAGCACATTCTGCTGTTGCTATTCAGTCACTCAATCATGTCAGACTCTTTGCGACCCCATGGACTGCAGCCTCCCTGCATGTCAGGCCTCCCTGTCCCTCACCATCTCCTGGAGTTTGCCCAAGTTCAAGTTCTTTGAATTGGTGATGCTGTCCAGCCATCTCATCCTCTGATGCCCTCTTCTCCTTCTGCCCTCAATCTTTCACAGCATCAAGGGCTTTTCCAATGAGTCATCTGTATGCATCAGATGACCAAAATACTGGAGCTTCAGTTTCAGCATCAGTCCTTGCAGTGAATATTCAGGGTTTGATCTCCCTTAAGATCTGATTTGATGTCCTTGCTGTCCAAGGGATTTTCAGGAGTCTTCTTCAGCACCACAGTTAAAAGGCATCAATTCCCTGGTGCTGTGTCTTCTTTATGGTCCAGCTCTCAAAACCATATATGACCACTGGGAAGAGTATAGCCTTGATCATACAGACCTTTGTCAGCAGAGTAATATCTCTGGTTTTCAACACAGTGTCTGGGTCTGTCATAACTTTCCTGTTAAGAAGCAACTGTCTTCTGATTTCATGGCTACAGTCACTATCCACTGTGATTTTGGAGCCCAAGAAGAGGAAATCTGTCACTACTTCCACATTTTCCCCTTCTTTTTGACACGTAGTTTTGGGGCCAGATACCATGATCTTAGTGTTTTTAATATTTAGTCTTAAGCCAGCTCTCTCACTCTCCTCCTTCACTTTCATCAAGAGCCTCTTTAGTTTCTCTCTGCTTTCTGCTGTTAGAGTGGTATCATCCACATATCTGAGGTTGTTGATGTTTCTCCCACCTATCTTGATTCCAGCTTGTAACTCATCCAGCCTGGCATTTCTCATGATGTGCTCAGTGTATAGGTTAAACAAACAGGGTGACAGCAGACAGCCCTGCCGTACTCCTTTCTCAATCTTGAACCAATCAGTTTCTCCATACAGGGGTTCTAACTGTTGCTTCTGACCTGCATACAGGTTTCCCAGGAGACAGGTAAGACAGTATGGTATTCCCATCTCTCTAAGAGCTTTTCCCAGTTTGTCATTTGCCAACATAATGAAGGCAAAACCTTGATGGCATCCTCCTCTAGGGATCTAAATAGTTCTGCTGGAATTTCACTGTACCCACTAGCTTTATCAACAGCAGTGTTTCTTAATGCCCACTTGATTTCACACTCAAGAATATCTGGCTCTGTGTGACTAACCATACCATCTTAAGCAATCCAGTTCATTAAAGTCTTTTTTATACAGTTCTTCTGTGTATTCTTTCCATCTCTTCTTGATCTCTTCAGAATCTACTAGGTCTCTACTGTTTTTATCCTTTATTGTGCCCACCTGTGGGTGGAAAGCTCCCTTGATGTTTCCAATTTTCCTGAAGAGATCTCTAGTCTTTCCCCCTTTTGTTGTTTTCTTCTGTTATTAAACACTATTCATTGAAGAAGGGCTTCTGGTCTCTTCTACCTATTCTTTGAAACTCTGAATTTAGTTGGATGTACCTGTCCCTCTCTCTCTTTCTTTTTGCTTCTCTTCAGTCTTCTACTGTTCATAAAGCCTCCTCAGAACCTCTTTGCCTTCTTGCTTTTCTTTTTCTTTGGGATGGTTTTGTTTGCCACCTCCAGTACAATATTATGGACCTCTGTCCATAGTTCTTCACAGATCTAGTCCCTGGAATCTATTTGTTATCTCTACTGTCAATTCACATGAGATTTGATTTAGTCATACCTGGCTAGCCTAGTGTTTTTCCTGGTTTTCTTTAGTTTAAGCCTGAAATTAGCTATATGAAGCTGATGATCTGAGCCACAGTCAGCTCCAGGTCTTGTTTTTGCTAACTGTATACAGCTTCTCCGTCTTAGGCTACAAAGAATATTGACCATTTGTTGATGTCCATGAGTAAAACCATCTCTTGTGTTGTTGAAAAAGAGGATTGGCTATGATTAGTGCATTCTCTTGGCAGAATTCAGTTAGCCTTTACCTTGCTTCACTTTGTTTTCCAGGGCCAAACTTGCTGTTACTCCAGGTATATCTTGACTTTCTACTTTTGCATTCCAATCTCCGATGATGAATATAACATCTTTTTAGGTGTTAATTCTAGGAGGTCTTCTAGGTCTTCATAGAACTGATCAACTTCAGCTTCTTCAGCCCCTTCAAGGATCACTGCTTTGTTGTGAATGGGCTTCCATAATTCAATGAAGATATGAGCCATGCTGCGCAGGGCCACTTAAGATGGACGGGTCCTAGCAGAGTTCTGACAAAACGTGATCCACTGGAGGAGGGAATGGCTAACCACTGCAGTGCACCTGCCGTGAGAACCTCATCAACTGTATAAAAGGCCAAAAAGGTGTGACACCAAAAGATGTGTCCCCAGGTCTGAAGGTGTCCCATGTGCTCCTGGGAAGAGAGGAGGAGAATTACCAGTAGCCCCAGAACGAATGAAGTGGCTGGGCCAAAGCAGATATGACACTCAGTTGTTGATGTGTCTGGTGACAAACATAAAATCTGATGCTGCCAAGAACATCCCAGGACAGCAAACTAAAATGGATGGGAATGGGTGAATTTAATTCAGATGACCATTTATCTACTACTGTGGGCAAGAATTCCATAGAAGAAACAGTATTCTTCTTAATCAACAAAAGAGTCAAAAATACAGTACTTGGGTGCAACCTCAAAAATGACAGAATCATCTTGGTTCTTTTCCAAAGCAAGCCATTCAACATCACAATAATCCAAGTTAGCATATAATAATAGTTAATTTTAAACTATTTGAAAAGCTAACCTTTACTCATAAATTACAGTGAAGTTTACAAAGTTATCAGGGCTCTGCTCTAAATGAAGGTAGATTCTGAAAAGTGCAGAGTTAGAGGCAGGTTTTTAATTTTAGCCTTTGCAATAAAAGTAAAAGCTGCAAAGATGACAACTATGCTGTACTTTCTAAATAGTAAATGTGGAGGCCTTGCTTGCCATGCACTTTGCATTCAGGAGTGTCCATTATCTGAGCAAGTAACCCTCTCCTGGTTTCATCAGTGGGCCTCATGTACAGATGGGGAGTAGAGTAAAATGGGAGATTTTAAAAGTTGTTAACATTTCACATCATACCCCAGATCAATTAACTCAGAATCTCTCAGGAAAGGACCTGGACATTTATTTTTTGTAAACTTCCCCACTTCTTTCCTTTTTTTTTTTTTTTCCTTCTTCACATATCAAAACAACCATATTTGTTGTTTCGATACTTCCATATTTGGCTTTGCTGGAGGGGTAGTAGGAACCAGATTTATCCTTCCACTGGAAACGACCAAAAAGAGAAAAAAAGAGCAGAGCAAAGTAAAGAGAAATTAAAAGAGAAAAAAAAAGGAGGGGGGGGAAGGGGAAAAGAGAAGGAAAAAAAAAAAAAGAATCAAGAGTTTGCAGATGTTGACTGACAGCTCATACTGGGCACTGACTTCCGCAGGACAAAATCAATCCACTGCCGGCTCTGTTCAAGCCCCCACAAGAGCAGGGAAAAGTTTGACAGCCCCCTTGATTAGAGGAGGGCAGACGTGAGACTAGGTGAGACCAAGGCTGCTTGCATCCTAGGGCAAACACCAGGGAAAAGACAGCTGCTCAGAGGAACACACTGAGGAGCCTGGCAGTCTCGGGCTGAGAATCAGCATGCCCACGGACCCAGTTACCCGCAGCCTAGACAGGGCTGCAATGATGCAGCAGCCGGAGCAGCGGGAGGCTTCCTGGAGCGCGCACAGGGTGGGCGTCTGGGCCCCCCAGCCAGAGCGGGAAGAACCCGCAGTGTAGGAGCTTCACGGAAGAGCTCGGAAGGATACTGCCTCAGGAATGAGAAAAAAACCTTAGAATGTAGCCTCTACTGACTCAGGGAAGAGGCAGATAGAATGCCCCCAATGTGAGAGGCAGTACTTGATGAGAAATTAGATGTGAACATAAAGCGAAGGTTGGAAGCCACTCAAAGTTCTCTCCCTGACTGAGAAGACAGTAGGAAACCGAAGAAAATTCAGAATAAAAAGACCTAGACCTGTTAAATATTGCTCAGAAATGGATGCAAAGGTCTGGACTTAAGAAGGAGAAAAGAAAGTTTGGGTGGATTAAAAGGAGAGGTGTGTAGTGTGCTCAGTCATGTCCCACTCTTTGTGACCCCAGGCTCCTCTGTCCATGGCACTTTACAGGCAGGAATACTGGAGAGGTTTGCCGTGTCCTCCTCTGGGGGATCTTTCTGACCCAGAGATCTAACCTGCATCTCTTGCATCTAATGCATTGGCAGATGGGTTCTTTACCAGTAGTGGAACCTGGGAAGCCCAAATAGGTGATGGTGAGTCTAATGGAGGAATTTAGTGGAAAGTTAAGTATAACAACATGGAAATCAGAAAAAAAAAAAAAAAAGATCACAAACCAATGGTGGGTTCTGAGAGTCCAGTACAAACAGGCCATAGTTGAAGCTTTGGAAATGAGTAATCCACAAACACACAGAGGGCAAAGAAGAGAAGAAACTGGCCACAGCCTTAAGAAGTGTCTGCTTTTGAAGATCAGGCAGAGGGATAGGACACCACAAAGGATACAGGAAAGTGAGAGATGCACAGAAAGAATCAGAGTGGGTCTGTGCTAGGACCCCCACAAGGGGGAAGATCTTAAGTAGCAGAAGGTATCCGGAATGTTCCTACAAAAGCAGAAAACCCAGCTGCAGCTCCTGCTACATGGACAACTGGCCCTGACACATCACAGGACTCTCATACATTACATATTCAAGAAAGGACATGTTGCTTTTCTTTAAAAGCGATAGAAAAGTTCACTGCAAATTCCCACTTCACAGTTGTTTGTTCTTTAAACCTGTTTTCCCTCTGTTTTGTTTCCTTATGTTTTTTGTCTCCTTCCTTTGACAGATGATTTTAAAAGAGAATAAAAATAGACAGCAAGTTAAAAGGAAGGTTAATGAAAATGGAAAAACTCTGCTGACGTATTTTATTGTGCAAATTGCAGAACCAGCTCACAATCAGTTAGACTGTTTGCCGCGGCCAGGTTGCTGCCTACTGGTTCCTAGACATGAGCCCTTCTCTGAGCTGCCTGCCTTCATCACTGTGTTACTTTCTGCACCTCTAACTTTGCTTCCTGTGGAGTGCTCATCACTGTCATTCAGCTGCACAGACAATATGAAATAAGAGAGGAGAAAAAAAAAAAAAAAAAACAACCTGATGCAGTAACTGTTTACAGAATGCATTTTTGGTTTAGACACAGATAATAAAAATATGAAACTAATTTCTAACAAGAAATCTAGGGTTGAAAATTTTGTTAACTTTAATTTTTAAAAGGCAAAGATTATATATAAATGGTATATAATATATTTATAGAAAATGTATGAATTTTTGTCTAACTAAAAAAAATATTACATTTTGATTACACTTGTTTGACTCAGTATGAATAGAATGCTAGATTTCTATTAAAAAATAGATATGCAACAAGCAGCAAAGTTTTACTGTATAGGACAGGGAACTATAGTTAATATCTTAAAATAACCTGTAATGGAAAATAATCTCAAAAATAATATGTGTGTATAAATATATGTATATATATACACAAACATATATATAACTGAATCACCTCATTTTATATATATATATATATATATATATATAAAGAAAAAAAAGCCAAAGATGAAATTCAATTTGCCTTACTAAAATGTCTTCCAAAAAAAAAAAATGTCTTCCATAAGTGTAAGATTTGGTTTGAAATTAAAACATTTTGTTAACAGCTTATTTTTCATTTGGAATTTGTATATTTAAAATTGTTTTTTTCCCTTTCACATAACCGGCATATTTTTTTCACTGTGATCTAGATGCTGAATAAAACTACTGCTGTAACATCCACTGGTAAAATGTATCTCCCTAGGAAAGATTAACAGTTACTAAGCTGAGGTGACTGAGCACCCACCACTTACCAGGCTCTGTACAGGCCATGTGTCTATTTTATGTGAGGTATGAAATAGTAACTCTGCAACTGCATGCATGAAGAAATAAATATTCACCAACAGTCTTACTCAAGGTCACATTTCAAGATAGCAACTAACCAGCTTTTGATCCAAATTCTATGCATTTTCTGTTAAGTTGAACTCACTCACTACAAAAATTCCTTGTCTCAAAAAATAGCAATTCCATTCCTATCTATGACATATCAATTCCTCGTATCTCAAAAATATCACACGTGAGATCAAAGACATCTCTCAGCACTACTAATCTCTTGATTAGTTTTCTTTTTATTCCTTTACATTTTTGTTGCCATAAAATTGACATGTAACATTTTATTTGTTTCACATGTACAACATAATGATTCAATAGTTGTGTATTTTGTGAAATGATCACCCCAATGTCTAGTTAACATCCATCATCGTATATAAACACATTTTTTCCCATGATGAGAACTTTTAAGATCTATTTTTTTAGCAACTTTCAAATATATCAATATAATTTGGTATTAATAAGTACAGTCACAAGGCTGTACTATTTTCTACTGTTTAAATAGTTTAAATATTTTTAACTTTCATGAATTTCTGTTGTCATATATAAGGTAATAAATGACACACTTACCAAATGTAAAGTGTTATTCTTGCTTTTCATACAAAGTAAAGCCACTTTGGTTAGAAATGTCAATAGCATATTTACCAATGATAAAATTGCCCTTCCCCTTTGAATCTACATGTTCATCCTACTTAAAAGCATTTTATAAGCTATACTTAGGTATGATCTTTGTTGCTGCTCTTTCAGAAAGAGTTGCCTAGGGATTTAAAGTTAGAAATCTGACAACCTATTCCCTCTGTTTTCAAGAGACTTAAAAATACCACAATGGCTTAGAAGTCCAAGCAATTTTTTTTGACAGAAAATGTATAACTAAAGCTCATGAGATATCCTTATTGCTTTTACTTTGTGTACATTTTAGACTGTTTAGTTTGCATTTGCTTTTATTGTAATGGAGTCTAAAATTCAGCAGAGTTTTTGTCTGATATTTATGTTTATAGTTATTATTGCTCTTGGGCTTCAGCTATCAGTTTTTCTTTGTAAGTAAAGACTAGTGATCAAGGCCCTGGAGAATTATGGTATAATATATAAAAATCATTCAGCAGGTAAATCCAGGTATATGTCAAGTCTGTATTGAATAGGTTGTTTCCATTAAACCATTCACGGTAAGGAACAAGTGTAGAGATTCTGAAATGAAATGTTTTATGCCTTAGATGTTGAAAGATGCACAAGAGCACAGAAATTCAAATTGGTAAATGTTTGAAAGAGAATACTTATCTTATTTATGTACTGGCTTTCCTGGTAGCTCAGCAGTAAAGAACCCACCTGCCTATACAGGAGATGCAAATTCGATCACTGGGCTGGGAAGATCCCCTAGAGAAGGAAATGGCAATCCCACTCCAGTATTCTTGCCTGGGAAATCCCATCAACAGAGAAGTCTGATGGGCTACAGTCCATGGGGTTGCCAAGAGTCAGACACGACTTAGCAACTAAACAATAACTGTATATATAGAAAACTTTTAGGCAATTTCTCCTTGGAAAGAAAAGTGAAGTCACTCAGTTGTGTCCAACTCTTTGCGACCCCGTTGACTGTAGCCTGCCAGGCTCCTCTGTCCATGGGATTCTCCAGGCAAGAATACTGGAGTGGGTTGCCGTTTCCTTCTTCAGGGGATTTTCCTGACCCAGGGATCAAACCAGGGTCTGTTGCATTGCAGGCAGACACTTTTCCATCTGAGCCACCAGGGAAGCCCTTGGAATTTGACTCAATTTAGGAGTTCATGAAATAATCTTGTTATAATCAATTTACAATATATGTAAGTCTCAAATCATTATGTAAGAGTACACCTGAACCTCACATAATGTTGTATGTGAATTACATGTCAGCTAAGCTGGGGATGGGGAGAAAAGACTTTACAACAAAGAGTATCCAAACAAATATTCAATAAAGCAGAAGTTTTAGGATGCATTCATCTGATCCACCATCCCTCCTTAAACATTTGATCCAGGAGGACCCTGGTGCCAGTTTTACAAACTACATATTTTACAAAAGCATGTGTGGATCTGTCACTTCAAGGGCCACCGTGACATGAATTTTAAGTAGTTTCTGTAATAATCTTGAATTTTGAAGGCCATTAGAGTTCATAACTCTTGAGAGTCTCTTCGACAGCAAGATCCAACCAGTCAATCCTAAAAGAAATCAACTCTGAATACTCATTGGAAGGGCTGATGCTGAAGCTGAAGCTCCAAGCCACTTGATGCAAAGAGTCGACTAACTAGAAAATACCCTGATGCTGGCAAAAATTGAGGGCAGGAGGAGAAGGGGACAACAGAGGACGAAATTGTTGGATGGCATCACCAACTCAATGGACATGAGTTTGAGCAAACTATGGGAGATAGTGAAGGACAGGGAAGCCTGGTGAACTGCAGTCCATGGGGCCGCAAAGAGTCAGACATGACTTGGCGACTGAACAACAACAGAGTTCATAAATCTTTATGTTTTGTTTTACAACTTCCCATGTCTTAATATGTTTCACGATTCTGCCCCCTCACTAAATTTCCTGCAGACTTCAGATAGCCCAAGTGAGTGTGACCCATCTTCTTCAGTACCTTTCTACAGGCAGTTTCTTTATGCCTAGGTATCATACTTCTTGCATGTCTGTGTTTTGAAGCTCTATTTATCTTCCCAGACCCGGCTCCTATCTTAGCTTCCTGAATCCCAGCAGTTATAAGGAACTGCAGCTTTTCTCTGAAAGCCTCGATGCATACCCGATGGCTCAGCCCGGATTCATTACCATGTGTTTATCTTTGAAATTGAGACAAGCTCCATAATAGGCACAAGACACACAGACACACTTGGCTGCTCCTTGTGTTCAACCTGCCACAGCTCTTGCCTCGCCACACCATGCTGAACACACGCTCATTCCTTTTGTGTAATTTACCTTTGGTATTCTCCACATGTAACTACGGAATGACAAGCAAATGAAAACCAACATCGTTCCCAACCTGCTCTGTCATGATACCAAAGCCCACTCTCCAAACGCCTTGCCTGAGAAGAAGATACCAGAAAGCCTTCCTAAAAATCAGAGACATTACTTGACACCAAAGTTCCCTCTAGTCAAAGCTATGTTTTTGTTTTTGTTTTTCCAGTAGGATGTGAGAGTTGGACCATAAAGAAGGCTGAGTGCCAAAGAATTGGTGCTTTCAAATTGTGGTGTTGGAGAAGACTCTTGAGAGTTGCTTGAAAAGCAAGGAGATCAAACCAGTCAATCCCAAAGAAAATCAACCCTGAATGTTGGAAATCCAACCGTTCATTGGAAGGACTGATGCTGAAGCTGAAGCTCCAACACTTTGGCCCCCTGATGAGAAGAGCCAACTCTTCAGAAAAGATGCTGATGCTGGGGAAGATTGAGAGCAAGAGGCAAAGGAAACAACAGAGAATGAGACGGCTGGATGGCATCACCGACTCGATGGACATGAGTTTGAACAAGCTCCGGGAGATAGTGAAGGACAGGGAGGCCTGGCTCACTGCAGTCCATGGGGCTGCAAAGAGTCGGACACGACCGAGCATGTGAACAACAACAACTTCCCCAAGAGAGTCAACAAGACCACTGTCATAGTTACAAGGAAGCCCTGTGGTCACCCGCCCGCAGGGAGAGGCAGGGAGCTTAGGGTCAAGGCAGCAGGCTGGGTGCAGCCTCAGTACCACTGCCCTTTTGCAGGCATTTCTACATCACTTCCAGGGAGGAAGCAGTCTTTGAAATCAATAATAGAAAATGCTAAGCAAAAGGACAACTTTTTTTTGTTTGTTTTTCCTAGAAGGCTTCGTCCTGTATTAGCTGCAAGATACTTTAAACTTTCCACAGTGATTGCCATCTTCCAGAGACCTGAAAAAAACATGTCCATTTCCAGTAAGGAGGGCCTTGCTACGTCTCTCATGGGTTTTGTATTCTGTATTTCAAACATCTTTTAATGTTTACCTCTCATTGGAGAATGGGCAGAACTGGGGGCAGGAACCGAACCCACATCTTAAAGCTGTCAGACAGAAGCAGACCCATGGTGGCAACTGTGGCTTTCCATCGCCAGTAATGTCCAGCCAGAATCACTGAAGCCAAATGCTGGCCATTCTGAACCCTCCGGCTGGGTCACTTCAGTGTCCCTTGTTTTCCGAAGGCTTCAGAATGACCTTTCTGCATATTACCCAGCCCCAGTCACATGGCAGGTCTTCTCCAGAGTGGCTCTTTCATTTGACTCACAGTATCTTTCCTCCAAGCTAAGAATTATTACTCAATCCTGATAATGCAATATGTTTGTTTTCTTAAAAATGCATAATTTATAGCTTAAAATTTTAACACCCACACAGTAATTCTCTTTGGAAGTCTTCATGGCCACAGTATTGGAATTTATGGCTCTTCATTGCTTGCATAGCACATCCCAAATGAAGATGGCAAACAATTTATGCAAACCCACAAACAGTGATTGAATCTTGAGGATCTTTTTTTATCTTATCAGTTTGGCTCAATCAAACTATATTCAGTTTCACTAAAATATGTGCCTCATCCTGCCCTCAAATTGTCCTGAAAATGTCAGGCTGCTTGGGTAAGAGTGCCAAGGCATAAGCAGATGGAAGCAATCGAGAGGGTCATGAGGAAACAGGAGCGGAGCCCCTGGAACACTACTGGCCACCATTGGGGTAGCTCAGGACCGATGAGCAAGGGTTATCCCCCAAGGCTCCCAGAGGTCAGACTGCATTTCTCCTGCATATCAGGACTAGGATGACAGCTCTGCTCTCAAACTAACTCACCACCATGCTGCTGGTGGGCATTATGGATTCTCTGCAGGCACCAGGGGATGGAGACCAAACAGCTAACAGATCGTTTACTGTCCTTGCCACTGGGCTTAGGAAATCAGCTCTTCTCTTGTTTCCTGATCTCCTCTCCCCCAGCTACACCCTCCTCCCACCGTAACCACACACCAGGCATCCAGTGACACATGACGCCACCCAGCTACAGAGACATAGAGTGTTGCTCACTCTTTCTGCTACTCTGCAACCCTGGGAGAATATTAACTCCTGTGCACATGAAAGAGCATTCAGTTCTGTTTCAGTGTGCAGTATTATCCTGAAATATGCATCTGACAGTATGCAATGCATTTCCAAGTCCAACATTAAGTTGCATGTAGAAAGGTGAAGATTTTGAGAAAACTTATTTATATGATCCAATTAACTTTTTCCTCAACCGTCTACTCTTCCATACAAAATACCTTTGACAAGACAATGGAATGACTTGGAAAAAGTGTTTTACTATTACATTTTCTCTGTAAGAAAGTAAGAAAAAAAAAATCTATTAAGATTACTGCCTGTGGTTTCAAGGTGAACACAGTATGCAGGAACCTAGCAACATCAATGGTTTTCTCATCCATACACAGAGACCATTTTCAATGTCAAGAGCATTTCATAAAAATACTTCATTCTTTTTCTAGCTAGAACTGTTTAGAAGATTTGAAGACAATAGGTGAAATCCACTAACACGTGACTGGAAAGCCTTCCAGAAAATCCTGTGCCAAGCGGGATGCCATCTCACCCACAGTCCTGAACACACAAGAAGTCACACCCTTCCTCGTGACCCTGGCTGAATTTCTAACTAAGACAAGCTGTGAGCTCAGCCTTTGTCTGAAAGAAGTGTCTCAGGTTTTGCTGAATACACAGTTCCAGGAGAAACAGGATGTAAGATTTCAGAGTGGAGTCACCAGCACACACCCCAGGGATGAACTTCCTGGGTTGAATTTCTATCTCCTGACCCTGATGCTGGGAGGGATTGGGGGCAGGAGGAGAAGGGGATGACAGAGGATGAGATAGATGGATGGCATCACTGACTCGATATACATGAGTTTGAATGAATTCCGGGAGTTGGTGATGGACAGGGAGGCCTGGCGCGCTGCGAATCATGGGGTCACCAAGTCAGACACAACTGAGCGACTAAACTGAAAGGAACTGAACACACTTGTTACCTACACTTGGATAACTTAATTAAATTCTCTGAGCCTGAGTTTCCTTATCTAGGACATTAGAATAGCAATACCCTGTGCTGGTTGTTCAGTCGCTAAGTCGTGTCTGACTCGTTGTGACCCCATGGACTGCAGCACACCAGGCTTCACTGTCCTTCACTATCTCCCAGAGCTTTCTCAAACTCATGTCTATTGAGCCAGTGATACTATCTAACCATCTCAGTATCCGTTACCCCCTCCTCCTGCCCTCAATCTTTCCCAGCATCAGAGTCTTTTCCAGTGAGGTGGCTCTTTACATCAGGTGACCAAAGTATTGGAGCTTCAGCATCAGTCCTTTCAATAAATATTCAGGGTTGATTTCCTTTGGGATTGACTTGTTTGATCTCCTTGCTGCCCAACGGACTCTCAAGAGTTTTCTCCAGCATCGCAGTTCAAAAGCATCAATTCTTTGGTGCCCAGCCCTCTTTATAACCCAATTCTCACATCTGTACATGATAACTGGAAAAACCATAGCTTTGACTAGACAGACCTTTGTCAGCAAAGTGACATCTCTGTTTTTTAATATGCTGTCTAGGCTTGTCATAGTTTTTCTTTCAAGGATAGAATCCCAATTCTATAAATCAGGAAACTAGGGAGCATAGTTCTTAGAACGTTGTGGGCATCCAATACTCATCAGTGATAACTACAATTCTGCCACGGCTGTTGCCTCATATAAATATATCAAAGGACATTAAATCTAAATGCAGTAAGAACATTTAACATAGGCACTTACAGAATGCCATGAAATTGGAAAGAATTGTAGAATCAACTGCTGGAAACTTGAAGATTCCAAGATCTAGTCCACTGGCTAATGGCTGTAGATAATCTTTAATCCTGCTCTGAGGGATGTGTCTCTATACACAGACACACACAGAATACCTCACTATTTCTGCTACTTTGTAAACCTGGAAGAATATTTACTTGTGTGCATGTGAAGGCATATTATGTTCGGTTTTGGGGGGAGGTATATGTGTAGATAGGAAAAGATTCTAGGAAAACTTTAGTTATATGAATGATGATATATATGTTTTTATTATACTGTTCTGCACAGAATACTTTAATAAATTTTATTGAAGTATCATTGATTTACAAGGCTGTGCTAGTTTCAGGTATATAGCAAAGTGATTCAATTACACATACACGTTATTTTTCAGATTCTTTTCAATTATAGGTTGCTACACCATATTGAATCAACTGCTGTATAGCTCCCTGTGCTATACAGTAGGTCTGTGTTGTCTGTTTTACATGTAACAGTGTTCACCTGCTAATCCCTTTTGATCAAGACAACAGGATGAATTGGAAAAGACTGAGAAGTGTATAACTGGGTGTAGTGATTAGCACACAGTCAAGACTTGTTTCCAATAACAGACTCCATATTAAATGCACACATGGAAAAGACAATCAGAGCTGGAGGATTTAATGCTTCCTGGTTGCAAAACTTAAGAGAAAACTACAGTAATCAAAACCATGTAGTACTGGCACAAAGGACACAAGAGAGCTCAGAAATAATCCCTCAAATATATGGGAAATGATTTTTGACAAAGGTACCAAAACCATTCAACAGAAATCACTGGCAATGATTTCTTGGATATGACATCAAAGATATAGGCAAGAAAAAAAAAATCAATGAAGTAGACTTCTTGAAACTTTTAATAACGTGTGTACCAAGAGACAGTATCAACAAAATAAAAAGGCAATTGACAGAATGGGAAAAAATATCTCCAAAGCCTTTATCTGCAAAGGATTAATACTCATAATGTACAGAGAAAACTCAACAGCAAAAAATCACCCAATTTAAAAATAGGCAAAGGACTTGAAAAGGCAAGTCTCCAGAGAAAATACACAATTGGTCAGCAAGTACATGCAAAGATACTCAACATCACTGATCAAACACAATCCAAACCTAAAATGCAGCACTACCTCATACCTAGTAAGATGACTACTTTCAATAAAACAGAAAATCCTAAGTGTTGGTTAGAATCTGGAGAAATTGGAATCTTTGTGCACTGCAGGTAAAAACATGAAATAGTATGGCTGCTGTGGGAAACAGTCTGGAAAGTTCCAAAAAAAGTAAAAATACAATTACCATAATTAAACATCCCACTTCTGGGAATATAACCCAATGATTTGAAAGTAAGGTATCAAAGAGTCATGTAGAACCATATCCATAACAGCATTTCTCACAATAGCTAAAATGTTGAAGCAACTCAAGGGCCCATCAACAGACGAATGGGTAAGCACAACATGATATATATACACATACAATGGAATATTATGCAGCCTTAATATTTTAGAAAATTCTGATACAGGCTACAAGTCAGCCACAAAAGGACAGCTACTATATGAATCCACTTCTGTGAGGTAGCCAGAGTATTCAAAATAGAATCCTAGGGAAGCAGATGTTGGCTGCAGGGGTTGTGGGGAAGTGGGGCCTTCCTACTGAATGGATACAGGGTGTTTGTTTCACAAGATGAAAAGAGTTCTAGAAATGGATGGGGAGATGGCTATACAACACTGTGAATGTAACTAACACCGCTGAGGTGAAGTGAAAGTCGCTCAGTAGTGTCCGACTCTCTGCAACCCATGGACTATCAGTCCATGGAATTCTCCAGGCCAGAATACTGGCGTGAGTAGCCTTTCCCTTCTCCGGGGGATCTTCCCAACCCAGGGATCGAATCCAGGTTCCCTGCATTGCAGGTGGGTTCTTCACCAGCTGAGCCACCAGGGAAGTCCTAACAACACTGAACCACACACTTAAAAATGGATGAGATGGCAAATGTTGTATGCTTATTTTACCACAAAAGACACTTGGGGAAAACATCAAAACTAAGGGAAAAACACATATGGAAATGTAATTAAATTCCATAATAAAAAATAATGATGCAGAAATACTGCAAAGCTACAATAGTAACACTGAAAAATGACATAGTTTTGTATGCTTTCTGGCAAGAATGATAGGCTATGCATACTGCTAAGTAAATCTACAACCATAATCGTAATTCTGTCCCCTTGATCCCCCGTCCCAGAGGGCTGTCGGGGCTCATGACCACGTGCGGAAGACCCAGGCATAACATTCCTTATCGTTTTCATTACCAGTCTGTCCACACCTGTGTCTTGAACAGTTTTTGCTCAAAAGAGGTGACTTACTATCTGGACCCCTAAGACAGAAAACTCTAGTGCCTGATTAAAAAAACTAAACCATCACAGCAACTTAAACACTTACTTTCTCCTTGACATTTTTCTCTGCCATCAAAGGCAAAGTTTATCTCAGTGAACATGGCAACTGACAACTGTTGCACACTTATAGCTGACTCATTGTTTGCCCCTCTTCTCAGATCAATAGACCATTTAATTCCAAAATGCTTTTCTGTCCGAGCTCCTGTTGCCAATCTAGGTTGTTTTCGCTGACAGAGCAGGAAAGTGTTGCTGCTTTTCTTTCTGTTCTACATACATTCTAAGGATAATGGACATGCAGTGCATAATGTACACGATTTTGAAATCAGGCATTCAGCTCTGAGGTACACAGCAGTCACAGCAACTCTTCTCCCTCATAACCTTTATGAAGAGTGGGGAAGTATTTTAGACAGGTGTCAGTCTGAACTAGTTAGTTGACTAAGAGTACATTATCTTTAAAGACACCCTTCCCTTGAGTGTGGCCATTTTTAAGTGGTGTGTCCAAGTGTCTGGCATAAAAGCTGAGTGGACATGGAGGATGTCTTGTACACTGGGCTGGGGTTCTTGCAGAACTCACACAACTCTCTCATTTCTCATCAACAGAATCACAAAGCCACACATTCCTTGGTAAACCCCCTAAAAGGCAAAAGAGTGCAATTCCTTCCTCTAATACTCAAACAAAATGATCCCATCACCAAACAAACAGTTTCCAACATAATCTGTCACTTATTTCTTAAACTTTAAATTCCCATTTTCTCAAATGTAAAATGTCATAATTTCAGCGAAACAGGATTGTTCTGGGTATGGAATTATACAATTTAGGTAAATCATGGGCTTCAATGAAGAGCTGTTATATTATTTTCTTTGATATATGCATTTTGTGTATAATTATGGTACATAATTCAAGAGTTATGATTTTTATTTCAAAGTATGGCAGTAAAGGATTATAATAATTCAGGTACCAATGGTAGATGTTATGTCAGAAACCTTAACATACATACATATATGTACATATGTATGTAATTAGGAATCTTGTGCTTCCAATATTGACTGGAATAGTTGTAATATTCCACAGTTGCATCAATGCAACATTTAAATACACTATTTGAATAAAGTGATGCAGACATTCACCTTGTACTTGGTATACTCAGTTACTCTCTTAAAGAGGAAGAACACAAGTACATCTTACATTGTAAACTATACAGAAGCACGCAAGTCTGTGGACACTTGGTCAAGGCCTCTCTCAGTTCAGTTCAGTTCAGTTGCTCAGCCGTGTCTGACTCTTTGCGACTCCATGAATCGCAGCACGCCAGGCCTCCCTGCCCATCACCAACTCCCGGAGTTCACTCAGACTCACGTCCATCGAGTCAGTGATGCCATCCAGCCATCTCATCCTCTGTCATCCCCTTCTCCTCCTGTCCCCAATCCCTCCCAGCATCAGAGTCTTTTCCAATGAGTCAGCTCTTCGCATGAGGTGGCCAAAGTACTGGGGTTTCAGCTTCAGCATCATTCCCTCCAAAGAAATCTCAGGGCTGATCTCCTCTCTCAGCACCAAGCAAATCAGGTTTTCATATATTTTGTTTCTTCTACTTTATTCTGTCCTCACAATTGATTTTTATGCTTGATAAGGCCTCTGATTACATCCAATGGCAACAACAGAAACTAAATTAAGGTTGAAACTACGTTTGTCAATTTGTGTCCACAGAAGAGACAGAGACAGAAGCCACAGGTCCTTACTCCTAGGTCCAGGGATATTTCTAAACCTAGATTTCTTTCTCTCTAATCCCCCATGGAATATTAAATCTCCTGGAACCAAATTACATCATACCTCTGATCTTTTTGTACAGTAGTAGCTCCTGCATTTTTTCAATGTTTAGATTTTTCTTCATTTGCTTGAAAGGAAATATTTCTAAGTGTTTGCAATGAAACCTGAGGGGTGATATATGAAATCTAAGTAACCGTGAACATATCTGAACCTAGGTCTGGTCATACATTAGATGCTCAAAACCGCTTTGCATGTAGGAAACGAGTTGCCAGTCCAGGTTCGATGCATGATGCTGGATGCTTGGGGCTGGTGCACTGGGATGGCCCAGAGGGATGGTATGGGGAGGGAGGAGGGAGGAGGGTTCGGGATGGGGAGCACATGTATACCTGTGGCGGATTCATTTTGATGTTTGGCAAGGCTAATGCAATTATGTAGAGTTTAAAAATAAAATAAAATTAGAGAGAAAAAAAATAAATAAAAAAAAAACAAAAAAAAACCGCTTTGAGTCTGTGTGGGGGTAAAAGTGAACATTTAGGTAGAGTCTCAGACCCTGAATCCACCCAGAAATGCTCCTTGCCTGTGGGTGGCCGGGGCACCAGCCTCCACCAAAGAACTCATCTCCAGGCAGCATTCCACCTGTCCGTGTTATCAGCAACAGGATGAATTTGTGACCCAGACTCGATCCACTTCAAGTGAAATCTGCAAGAACACCACAAGCAATAATTCACAGAAAATAGTTTAGTCCTGGTCTTGCCCACAGACAGAAGTCGAGTCTGGATAACTACTTCAAACCCTTCCAGTTCTTAACCATTTTATAATTTGAATTCAGAAGCCATCCTGGCAGGCTCATCAGCTGGCCAAATAACGGATCTATTTTCTGTCTCGTCCTGCCCTGTGCTAATCTGGGTCTGAGCTCTCTCTCATGTAAATGAGGGCCCCATGTGTGAATCATCTGGGCAGAGAAAGGAGACCCTGGAGCTGAGTGACAGCATGTACACGACCTGAGTTTAAGTTCTGCTTTTTCTCAAGACTGAAGATGATTCCCTACCTCACTTCTGGCTGTTAATTTCATAGGGCTGAGAACAAGTGTGGAATCTTGGCCAGTGATGATCTGCTCACATATAAAAAGCATTGATCATATTTTTCAGTATGTTCTGTGTGGATGGCACAGTGATTTCCATGTTTAGGTGAATAAATTAAAAAGAGAGAGAGAGAAATGCAGGTATAAGAGGTTGAGAAAATGAGAAATGGAATTAACGGTGCATACAGTCAAGACTCAAATTGATCAGGGAATACCTCTCATTCTTTCAAAACAACTATGACCTGAGCTTCAAGACAGAAGAAAATGACAAATATGATCGTTTATATGATTTGTATGATCCCAGAAGAGAAACATGTATCAGTTACACACTTGAAACAAAGATTGTGAGTTCTTGCCAAGGGCAGAAATTTCTCAAGAGGGATTTCAATTAGAAATACCAAGAAGTTGTCATAGTAACATCTTTTCAGCTTCTTACTAACACAGTTAGGGTTTTCTTGTGATTGTCAGACTTGGAAAAACATTCTCTCTTGGTTACAACATGCTAATGTTTCTGTTTATAGCATGTATCTCTTAATATACAGCCAGGGTACCCTTTAACTTGATCTAATTCATCATCACAGTCCTCTGGGCCACACAGCAGAGCCAGGCTGCCACCAAAAGTGATGTGAAAACCTCAGTAAGGCTGGTTTTGCCCCAGGACCCCTCTTCAACAATCGTGATGCTGATTCATCTGATGTACATTAAGCGATTTTCAACCATGACCTTGTGGACTCAACCATGAGCTGTTCATGATCCATACAGAAACTCACAGGTCTTCCCCTCAGTGAACATGTAGCTTAATTGAGGAGTTGATTGCTTAGCCTGTGGTCAAAAGCAAACTCATGTCAAAACGTCTTCTTTTCCAGACCCTTCTCATGAGGCACAGTGGCCTGCAAACCTCATCCCAGCCAGTCTTAGAGTTTGGATGGCAACACCCTACAAACAGAGACAGCTGGTATTAAAGAAAAGCCACACAACTGTCACGTTTCACTGGGGAGTCGAGGGGAGAGAGTATTACACCTCTTTGGCAAGGGCGTCATGGGTTTCTTGCATCATAAAGATGGTAGGAAGGGAATGGAATATGTGACGTGAGAGTCCTGAAAGAGGGTGCTTTAACAAAGGTCCAGAGACACACTACCAACGCCAGTGCTTGTGGGACCCATGTGAGCACCGAAACCTGCGGTTTGACTCAGTGTCATAGCGACTGCTTATGGGAAGAAACTTGATTATTTCATGCATCTACTTCTAAAAGCTCAATGATTAGGTTTCTGCTTAGACTATGTACTATGTTAGGTATTAACTTCTTTTTTCATTGAACTATGGCTGAATTATAACTTTGTGTTAGTTTCAGGTAAACAGCAAAGTGAATCAGATAGACACACACACATACATATGTGTTGCTGCTGCTACTGCTGCTGCTGCTGCTAAGTTGCTTCAGTCTTGTCCGACTCTGTGCGACCCCATAGACAGCAGCCTACCAGGCTCCCCTGTCCTTGGGATTCTCCAGGCAAGAACACTGGAGTGGGTTGCCATTTCCTTCTCCAATGCATGAAAGTGAAAAGTGAAAAGTGAAAGGTGAAGTTACTCAGTCGGGTCTGACTCTTCGCGACCCCATGGACTGCAGCCCACCAGGCTCCTCTGTTCATGGGATTTTCCAGGCAAGAGTACTGGAGTGGGGTGCCATTGCCTTCTCCAAGACATATGTGTGTGCATGTGTGTGTGTGTGTGTGTGTATAATATATGTATGTATGTATATGCAAGTATGTATTTATATGTACTTTTTCAGATTTTTTTTCCCTTATAGGTTACTACAAAATATTGAGTAGAGCTCCCTGTGTTGTTTAACTATTTTACATACAGTAGTGTATGTATGTGAATCCTAAACTCCTAAATTATCCCTCTCCCCTTTCCTTTTGGTAACCATAACAGAGAAAGCAAACTTATGATATTAATTGTTCAATACAACCTACAATCCAAGGTAAAGTCAACTACAGAGGTTTCCAGATCTAGGAAGAGCCAGTCTGTATTTGGAAGGTTTATTTCAAGCTGATGGATTTCGAAATTGTCATAATCATCCTATTTTTAAGAAAATTATATATTCAACTTTAAAATTCATACTCTAAGGCTACGTAAAAGGTAAAATTGGCAAAGAAATGTGAGAGAATGCACATATCTCATTTCTAATACACTGTTGCCTAGGTAACCAGGCCTATCTAAGCATTTTGAATTGGTAGGCGTTGATCATCTATATTTGGGGATTCAAATCTGCCTTGAAGGCAAGTTTCCATGGAGCTAGCAATTGCATAACTGTTTTCCCAGTATTTTTTAGAACAAAGTTGTATGTCATGTGGGCATATTTCAGGCTCAAATATGTTAGCCAATGAATCACATCACTAGGTGAAAAGTCTTTCACATTCAATTTGGAGATGAATATTCACCTACTGTTTAGTGTTGAAGGGCTTGAACTCAAAATGTAGGGGGAGGTGACTGAATAAAAAAAAAAAAAAACGACAGATCACTCAGGTTAAGAACTAAACCAAACACAGAGTAGCCTGCCTGTCATGAAGGTAATTGTCTGTAGGAAGCAAATTTGGGAATAACTGTTCTTTTCCTACAGTGTAATTTTGAGAAGAGATGCTGCTGTTCCACAGTGCCTTATCTGCCCAACAAACATTTAATTCCTACAGAAAATATCTGGGAATTTGCAATGTGTTGCGAACGCAGTGTTCAACAAAGCAACGTAACATTGTCAAGACAAACAGAAACAGGTAAGAATGAGTCAGCGGTGCTTAAACAAGTCAGAATTAGAAGGTAGAATTAGGATTCATAGTGTTCTATGTCCCTTTTCAGCTAATTTAATAAACACATCTAAAGAATTTAAAGAAAGACATTGTGTCTAGTGGCCCTAATACTAATCTCGGGACTTTCTAATCCCCAACCTTCAGCCTTTAGATCATTCTTTTTTTTTTTGAAACTTGGGATCAGAACAGAGCATTGTCCTGACATACTAACACATATCACTAAGGTCTAACAGACAAACTGTCTCTGTTTCCACCAAAGTAATTTTATGAATTGGCCTCAAGTTAAAAATATTCTGAGCAACTCAGGTATTCTGAGGGTTTGACTGGTGTGAGTCCATCTCTCCATGTTTCTACGGTAACTCCAACACATGTGAACAGGCAGAGGGATCAGAAATAAATCAGTTTACTATGCCCACTTTCTTAATTCCCATATGAAAAACTGGGGTGATGGAGTGTGTGTGTGTGTGTGCATATTTTAACTGCAAGCCAAGGTTCAGAAAAATGTGGTAATTATATACACAATATAGAATCTGCTTGCAATGCAGGAGACCAAGGCTTGATCCATGGGTCAGAAAGATCCCCTGGAGAAGGAAATTTTGACCCAGTCCAGTATTCTTGCCTGGAGAATTCGATGGATGGGGGACCCTGGCAGGCTATAGTCCACAGGGTAGCATTCAGCTGAGCAGCAAACACTTTCATATATATGATAGCATGTCATACAGACAGTGAAATGTGTGTATGTTTCACAGTGATTGCACATGTATGTATCATACTGTATGTATATCATATATAAAGAGGTAATGACTTCACAAAGTGCTGAAAGCTCTTTAGGCTTTTTTAATAGTTGATAATAAACTGGCAGAAAGTAAATAAACTATGTGAGAAAAAGCACAGGATCAACAGCAGATGCAGATTTAAAACTAGCTCAGAGATGTTCTGATGTTTGATATTTGGAAAATGGATGTTCTTCCCAAATGACCACTTCCACCTAAGACTACTGAGAAAACGAAATGAAAAAATCCCAAATGTGCAGACACTGTCCCTTTGCACTGCATATGAAATCGATAAGTAAACTGGGTGGCCAGGAAAAAACATGCTTTACATAGGGAGAGAGTCAGCTCTATGAGACAGTGACACAGCTGGTTCGGCTGGGAAATTACTAGGAGAGGAAGAATCTCAAAGGAGACGGTGAAGGTGATATTTTCCAACCTGGACATCACAGGAGAGTGGAGAGAGAACCGCCCAGCCCCTACTGAAGGTCATCTGTGTACCTGATGCAGTGATCTACTGAGAGGAACAGGATTAGTTTTGTCTTTCATAAGAGGCCGGGGCATGCTGCATGTGATCTGTAGGTTTCAGACAAGAATCAGGTAGAAACGTCCAAGGTGTAGGACAGACTGAAGTGCTTCGCACCTACTGGCCATGCCATAATACGCCACATTTTAATATGGGATTCACAAGGGATTCCGGCCTCTCGGTGGGGTGGTATTTGTAATTCTTCAACACACGACAGCATGGGAAACCAGATGCTACCTGAATAAGCAATGCTGCTATTGCTGTTGTTTAGTCCCTCAGTCGTGTCTGACTCTTTGTGACCCCATGGACAGGAGCCCTCCAGGTTCCTCTGTCCATGGGATTCTCCAGGCAAGAATACTGGAGTGGGTTGCCATTTCCTTCTTCAGGGGATCTTCATGACCCAGGGATCGAACATGTGTCTCCTGCAAGTCTCCTACATTGGCAGGCAGATTCTTAACAACTGAGCCACTGGGGATGCCCCAATCATAAAACACAAAGGGTAGTACAACTGTCTTTGCTGAAGCACAAAAATACATATTCTAATCTAATAGAAACTTAAACTAAAAGTAAACTCCGTACACTACTAGTTTTGGATCTGCTCTGAGAACATGCAATTTTTTCTCCCTCCATACATGTCTCTGCTCACTTCCCCCCAGCCACTTTGCCATATAAATAGAATGCTCTTCTGGGGGTGCCAGGTGATGGGAGAGTGGGGAGCCCAGGGAATGCCCACACGACTTGGCAAGAATCCTTGCCCATCCTCAGATACACAGCAGAGGCTGTGGGATCCGACAAAAGCCTCCATTCACATTCCCAGTGAAGGGAAGGGAGAGATGCCACAATGAACAGGGATCAGTAAGTACAGAGAAGGGCTTGTCTTACCATCCACTGTGACCGGATGTTCACTGCATGTGACTCGGTTAATTTCAGGCAGTGTAACTTAAGTTTCACGAGTCTTTTCATATTATCTGAGTGAGGATTTTCCTCTTTTTATTCCATCCTTCTCTCTACAACATTGGAGCCTCTGGGTGAATAGTCAAAGGAAAGTTCACAAAATATAAGATCATATTTATGAATGTACTTTAGTTTTCTCAATATGTGAATGAATATCATCATTTTAAAAATGCTCCATCTTCTATGCTATGGGGCTCAAAAAATGTTAATTTCTGCACAAATGCATTTTAAAGAGTAAAATACTATGAAAATTTAAACCCAAGTCATTCTTATTTTCTAATTATCATTGCCAATATTATTTCAGGGTGAATTTAAATTCTATCCAAAGACTCCAGGGTTGATATTGTTAACAAGGAAAATGGTGGAATAGGAACATTGTGAAATAATATTATAAGATAAAAAAGTTTTTGCAAGTCATCCTTCAGTTGCTTTTCTTTATTCAAAGCTATTGACTAGGAAAGGCAGGTGTGGGGTGGGAGCCTGCATGGAGGGCATGTGCTTTCCTAACAGAGCTCTGGGGCCCCCTTCCTCCATGTTCAGACTACTGGAAAAGGACTCAAGTCAGCAATTCTGGGGGCTTCCCAGGTAACTCAGCAGCAAAGAATCTACCTGCAATGCAGGAGATGAGAGTTCAATTGCTGCATTGGGAAGATCCCCTGGAGAAAGAAAGAGCAACCCACTCCAGTATTCTAGCCTGGGAAACCCCATGGACAGAGGAGCCTGATGGGCTATAGTCGATGGGCTCACAAAGAGACAGACACAACTTAGCAACTAAGCAACAACAATTACAAAGCCCTTCTGGACCCTGAGATTTCTGCTAGGTTCAGGCATAGGTTTAAAAGGAACCAAAGTTAACTCAAGACTTAAAGATCCTAGATAAAGGTCCTAGTTATTACTAATACCTCTAAAAGGAGTAACTGAGAAAACGTGAAAGGAATATGGACATTAAACCTATCCCTTTGTGACACAAAACCAACCTCCACATCGCTAATTCTTTTCACCTTTTAAGGAACATTTCTGTAATGATTTTTTTTTAATAGAGTTTTGGGGAAAGAGTAACAAAATTTAGTGTAGATCTAAGGTATAAAGCAAAAAAGGAAAACAGTCACTTTGTGGCTGTCTCATTTTTCATGTCTATGGAACAGTGAGAAACTTTCATCCATTGAAAATCCCACACTTGAAGGTTAAATGACCTTGAGTAACATTTTTAGTTTTTCTCCTCTCCATGGAAAAATGATCAATGAATTTTTCCTCTACACTTAAAATCAATAATGATCTATTAATACTTTCTATATGATGATAATTGGAACAACAAAACACTTGCCACATTTCAGATACTAAGAAGTTTACATTTAATGAATGGAAAAGTGGATCTACGTCTCCAAGCTTCCTATGTTGTAGAGTCAAGTGTATGTATGAACTTAAGTTCTTAGTACTCAAGTGTTTTTGCGACATGCACACTACTGTATATAAAATAGATAAACAATACGGAACTCATATATAGTGCAGAGAACTAAACTCAATATTTTATAATAACCTATAAAGGAAAATAATCTGAAAAAGAGTATGTGTATAAAACTGAACATATATAATGATATATGCACATATATATGCCACTGAATCCCTGTGTTGTACGTGTTAAACTAACATGACATTGTGAATTGATTATACTTTAATATTTTTTAATATTTGAAAATATTGTATGCAAAAAATGCATTCGCACTAAAGACAACAGAAAGGTCACTACAAAAATTATCTGAAAGATAGTTATAATACATGTTTTAATCTCTCCACTATATATGTGCTGTTTTCATTCATACTATGTTTTTTTTTTTTAACATCCCCCTGCTACAATCAGGGCTGAAGTGATGCTTTATCAGAACTATGTGAATGTGTTTTCTGACAAATTAAAAACAACATAATTATCCTTCTCAGAAAAATATAGGAAGCTGATTGAACCACATTTTACATATGGAAGGTATAAAACAATATCCATTAAACTTTCAATAGACAAACTTTCAGCCCTAACATCTGATTTTAGAAAATCAGATTCTCAAATAAAGATCTAAATAACTTTATTAAATGCTAAGATGAGAAATTATTTTGAAACTTGGCAAAATTACTTGCTTCATTGAGCATATTGAACAATAGAAAAACTATTATTTTTGAATACTTTTTCAAAACTTGAAGACACCAAGTGTTTAACAGAAAATAATAAGAGTTTGATAGGACATATCTTGAGTACTAGCCTACATTACAAGCTACAACATAGCAATACTAATCAATACTTCTTTTGTTTCCTTTAACTCAAAAGTTCTTTGGGAACTTGAGGAAATTATAATTATTTATAGGCCACTATAAAGTTTCATAAATCATAGCTCCACTGCTCTGAAAAAATTAGTTTATCCTCTTAATTTGGTGTCATAAAGCCTTGCTTATTATTTTGTTTGTTTGTTTGTTTTAACCTCATTTCAGATGTTGTTGTTGGTTTTCAGTCATTAAATTGTGTCCAATTCTTCATGACCCCATGGATTGCAGCCCACCAGGCTTCCCTGCCCCTCACTATCTCCTGGAGTTTGCTCAAACTCATGTCCATTGATTCAGTGAAATGCTTTTGCATAAAGTGGGGATTGGGTTCAGGTGTGGGTCCTGTTTCCAGTACTTTTAATTTACTACATCATTGTGGTCATGGTCTTCATTGGAATGTGCCTTCAGATCCATCAACTCTACCCATTTACCAGCTCATGAATCCCAAGAGCAAATGAACCTGGACACAGAGTCTGCCTGCTCAGAGGCTTTCTCAAGGTTGGGCGTGTCACTGGTCTTCCTTGAGTTTCCTGGACAATATGTTTCCCTCCAGCCCACTTCAGAGCTGCTCCACCATCAGCCTCCAAGTATGGCAGTGATGACAAAGGAAGGCATCTGGGTGGGGTGAAGAGAAGGTACCACAGAGAGGGGTAGCATCCTCTGAGGACCACTCCGTCTTCCTAGGATCCAGGCCAGAAGTGCCTGATTCCATCAGCTGATCACTTTGTAAGGAAAGCAGATCAATGCATTTCCCAGGAGAAGAAATGAGGTCACCACAAGTGTCTGCTCTCCTGCTTGGAGGAAGCCCCAGTGACCCCTGGACTCCAGTGATATAATGGAGCAGAACTGGACAAAACACACCTGATGCATCAGGCTCATGGCCCATAGGCCATGACTCTGTGAAAAGCACGTGTCACCTTCTGCATCCACTGGCCGGGTCTTTGGAACATTCCCTCTTTTCTACTTTCAGCCAGTGGAGCTCCACCCAGTTAATCAGCAAATATTATCAGCATATGGAGCCTACATTGGGGTTAGTCTTTCTCATTCTGTTTTCTAGATGCTGTTTGAGATGTGCGTGGGGAAGCTGTGACAAGCAAGGCTGTAGTTTAGGGAGAACGTGCCCTCCACTCCAAACTGTCCTTCTCCCATATCTTAACATATGTCCCATGGCTGAATTCAGTGCCTAACCTTGTAGCTTTGTTTGGTTTTTAACACTGCCAGGAAAAGTGCTGTAAAAAGTCACAATAAGCACTTTTCATATACAAAACAAATGCTGCTAAAGCTATTGCCAACCAGACACACTGGGACTGTGAAACCAGGTGCACACACATCATGGGCACACACACACACACCATCAACAGCACTCACCATGCACACACACACTCACACACCATGTGCACATGTACAGCATGCAAACACCAGGCATACCATGCTCACATGCATAGACCCCAGGCACACTTTCTGGTATGTTAAACTAAAACAGTATCATGAGTAAATTTTTGTTCTGCTCAAAAACATGTCTGTAGGTCAAGGCTGGAGAGACACCGTCTGGCTCTACTTCTCACATCTATCTTGTGAGATTTACCTTGGCCTCTATAGACAACCTGTCCTCTCTTTTCATTCTCTCAAAGGCACCCAAAGCACATCACCTGCCCTGCAGGTCCATTGTCTTGCTCACTTTGTTGCGTGCAGCTGAAGAGAAGATTAAAGGTGTGCCCAGTCAGTCCTCAGCACCCCCAGGTTTGGAACTTTGCTTCTAAATGTCCCTATAAGCTCCAGCTGTAACAGCAATTACTGTCTTCTCTCTAACAAAGGAAGGAACTTAGTTTAAAACCAAACTGCTCAATGGCATACTTTCCCAACTTTCTCCCTACTTCTCTCCATGTATTTTTCTTCATTATCTTCATCAAAGTGATTGTTAGCGTACACACATATGAAAATGACCAACACAACAGTTATTGTAATGACCGACACAACACAGTTGTTCATCTTGATAAAAAATAACGTGGTAAAATTATTGTCTGTTAAACACATATAAAATCATAAGTTTATTAGCCAAAAGTATGCAGTAGTGCACGTTATAGGGTGTCAGATTTGTAAAGTGTTCCTTGAGTGAGTTTAATCAGACAGAGACACAAAGGGATATGCTGCATCTATCAAAGAGAATAAAATGGCAAGACAAAGAAAGAATGGATTATAATTTACAGAGAAATTACAGGAAAAGGCTGCTCTGAAACAGAACAAAGAACCACCCTTTCCACTGCCTATTGTGGAAGTCAACCCAAGAGAAGGTGACACCGGCCATCTGCTCTCAGCTCTTCAATAGAAAAGCAGTGCTGCTTGGAGTATGATTTTACATCTGAATGCAACTGCAATATCTTTTGTTAAAACAAACTTCTTCTGTCTCTCCTGTAGCACGTAACCCAATTCTGAGCACCTAGGAGGTGCCCACTGCTGAGTCTTATTGGACTGAATTTTAGTAGCCAAAATAAAGTCACATCAGAAGGTTGTTCAAAAAACAGATTAAAGACAACCTCCAAACTTCTTACATGATTAGAAGATAATATTAAAGCAAGTAAGGGGGACTGGGAAGAAGATGGCAGAGGAATAAGACAGGGAGATCACCACTCTCCCCACAAACACACCAAAAACTCATGGAGATATGGATCAACTCCTACAAAGCAACCTCTAGGTGACAGCAAAGGGAAGCAGGCTAAGCTCCCTGGAATGAGGTAGGAGAGAGGGCAGAGACAGAAAAAGGGAAGAGAAGGAGAACTGGAGGGAATCTTGTGCCCTGAGGTGGGGAGGGAGTCATGAAGGAGGGGGAGTTTCCATGCACTGGGAGGCTCCCTCACAGGCAGGCTCAAGGGGGAGCTGTGGAATCTCAGAAAGCTGGGCACATCAGGGCAGGAAACAGAGAAAAAGTTGCACTTTCTCAGCCCATAAACAGCTCACGGACTATGGCCCCAGCCAGATGGCAGGCTCCGGGGACCAACAGAAGGCCGCAAAAAACTCACAGAACAGAGGGTGAGCCAAGGGGGCCAGGAGAGGCGCGGCACACAAACCTCTGTAGCCACAAACCTCAGGGCACAGAACCTGGGCCCCAGGAACTGAAAGAAGAATACAAAAACCCCATGACATAGAGAGTGGGCCTGGTGAGCTGAAACAAGGACACACAAGAGGGCGAGCCCACACAGTTCTGTGTACACAGAGGACAGGGCCAAGGAGCTGAGAAAAGACCCACACGAGCCCCCTACCTAGCAAGCTTCAGCCTGCAGTGCATGGTGGGGCCAAGGGACTGAAGCACCAGAAGATTCGGGGACAAGCAGGGGCAGGTGGCAGTAAGCTATGCTGAGGGGGCCGCTTTGACGCGGCTGCAGAAATAGACGTGTCTAACACTGCCCGGGCCAGAAGGACAGCCCAAAGACACCCTGAACCCACAGACACCCCGAGACCCTGCACTAGACACGGCACCGCCCTTCAGAGAGACAGGATCGAGCTCCATCAGCCAGAACCCAGACACAAGCTTCCCCAACCGGGAAAACATCACAAGACATTAATCCAGACCCCCCCACCCCAACCGCCACCCCCCAACAGGGGAGACTACGCAACCAAGAACTATGACCTGAGAACTTTTTTTTTTTCTCTTTTAAATCTTTAAACCACACTGTTTATTCCCCCTACGTATTTCTACCTTCACATTAGCCTTTTGTGGTGCTGTGGAGTTCTCTTTTTTTTTCTGTTTTTTTTTTTTTTAATTAAGGTGGTTTATTTTTTCATTTTTTTTTGTGATTCTTCTGAGTTTGTTTTTGATGTATCTGACTGCTTTTCCTACAGTTCTTTATTGGCTGTAGCTATGCTTGAATATACATAAATATTTTTCACAAATGTCTATTTATCTCTGCTTTTCTATTGTTTTCTTTCCTCTGTTTTTTTTTACCTTCACTGCCAGCCCTTCCTATTCTCTTTTCTCTTTCTCCTCCTCTTTCTTTATTTTTCTTTCTTATTCTTCTCCCCTTTTTCTTCACTCTTTCTTTTTGCACCATGGAAGTAAAATTCTTGGGCTTTCTTTGCTATCTTCCCCAGTTGGCACTCTGCTCAGGCTCAGTTTTGCAGATGGAGTGCAGTTAGCTCTGCCTTTAATTGGTTAATATCACTTTAGGCTTCCTTTGTTCACCATGTCAGTCTCCTGGACTCTTGTCTTTAGAATACTTTGGTTATAATTCTGTGTATGGAAATGAGTGTATATGGCCCATTATTTCTGTAATTAACTGCTTGATCTTGTATTTACCATCTACCTTGGTTCATCTTTTATTTCATGTCATGTTTTGCTTTTTGTCTTGGTGTGTTTGCTTTAACACACCTTTAATCCCATAACAAGTGACTTATGGAGCCCCGATCCCCTGACCACAGATTGCACCTGCACCAGTGAGGGGGGAGCACTGAGTCCAAGAACTCAGACTGCCAGGATATTAGTTACCGAGAACCTCCACACCTGTACACAAAGCCTAGCATCACCCAGACCTCACAGCTGAGTGATACTAGGTTTTGTGATACACCACAGTAACAAATTGAAAGATAAAAACCATATGATACTCTCAATAGATGCAGAAAAAGCCTTTGTCAAAATTCAGCACCCATTTATGATAAAAAACACTTCAAAAAATGGGCGTAGAAGAAACCTACCTCAACATAGTAAAGGCCATATATGATAAGCCCACAGCAAACATTATTCTCAGTGGTGAAAAACTGAAAGCATTTCCCCTAAAATCAGGAACAATACAAGGGTATCCACTCTTACCACTATTATTCAACATAATTTTGGAAGTCCTAGCTACAGCAATTAGAGAAGAAAAAGAAATAATAGGAATCCAGATAGGAAAAGAAGAATTAAAACTCTCACTGTTTGCAGATGACATGATACTATACATAGCGAACCCAAAAGAAGCTATCAGAAAATTACTAGAACTAATCAGTGAATTTAGCAAAGTCATGGGATACAAGGTCAATACACAGATATCACTTACATTCCTACATAATAATTGAAAAAATCAAAAAGTGAAATTAAGGAATCAATCCCATTCACCATTGCAACAAAAATAATAAAATATCTAGGACTAAATCTACCTAAGGAGACAAAAGAACTGTATTTAGAAAATTATAAGACTGATGAAAGAAATCAAGGATGATATAAATAGATGGAGAGATATTCCATGCTACTGGGTAGGAAGAATCAATATTGTGAAAATGACTATATTACCAAATGCAATCTACAGATTCTTTGTGATCCCTATCAAATTGCCAATGGCATTTTTCACAGAACTAGAACAAAAAAATTCACAATTCATATGGAAAAACAAGAGACCCCAAATAGCCAAAGCTGTATTGAGAAAGAATTGAGCTAGAGAAATCAAACTTCCTGACTTTAGACTATACAGTAAAGGTACAGCCATCAAGATAGTATGGTACTGGCACAAAAACAAAAATATGGACCGATGGAACAAGATAGAAAGCCCAGAGAAAACCCATGCACCTATGGGCAACTTAATTTTTTACAAAGAAGGCTAGAATATACAATGGAACAAAGATAGCCTCTTCAATATGTGGTGCTGGGAAAACTGAACAGCTACATGTAAAAGAATGGAATTAGAACACTTTCTAACACCATACACAAAGATAGACTCAAAATAGATTAAAGACCTAAATTTAAGGACAGAAACTATAAAACTCTAAGAATAAAACAGGCAGAACACTCGACATAAATCAAAGTAAGATCCTCTATCACCCACCTCCTAGAGTAATGAAGATAAAAACAAAAATAAACAAATGGGGCCTAATTAAACTTAAAAGCTTTTACACAGTGAGGGAAACTACAAACAAGGTGAAAAGACAACCCTTAGATTGGGAGAAAATAATAGCAAAGGAGACAACTGACAAATAATAATTTCCAAAATATATAAGTGGCTCACACAACTCAATATGAGAAAAACAAACAACCAGACCAAAAAGTGTGGAAAAGACCTAAACAGACATTTCTCCATAGAAGACATACAGACGGTTAACAAACACATGAAAACATGCTCAATGTCGTTCATTATCAGAGAAGGCAAATCAAAAGTGCTATAAGATACCACCTCATACCAGTCAGAATGGCCATCATCAACAGGTCTACAAACAATAAATGCTGGAGAGGGTGTGGAGAAAAGGGAACCCTCTTACATTGCTGGTTGGAATGTAATTGACACAGCCACTATGGAAGACAGTATGGAGATTCCTTAAAAAGCTAGGGATAAAACCACATGACCCAGCAATCCCACTACTAGGCATATACCCTGAGG
The DNA here is from genome assembly GCF_002263795.3 of Bos taurus. Classification (NCBI taxonomy): domain Eukaryota; kingdom Metazoa; phylum Chordata; class Mammalia; order Artiodactyla; family Bovidae; genus Bos; species Bos taurus. Next base: position 3,516,168 of record NC_037354.1, read on the forward strand.
AAACCAAAACTGAAAGGGATACATGTACCCCAATGTTCATTGCAGCACTATTTACAGTAGCCAGGACATGGAAGCAACCTAGATGCCCATCGACAGAAGAATGGATAAAGAAGCTATGGTACAGATATGCAGTGGAATATTACTCAGCCATAAAAGTGAATGCAGTTGAGTCAGTTCTGAAGTAAGTCAGAAAGAGAATGATAAATATCGTATCCTGATGCATATATATGGAATTTAGAAAGACGGCACTGATGAATTTATTTGCAGAGCAGCAGTGGAGAAACAGACATAGAGAACAGACTTATGGATGTGGGAAGAGGGGAGGAGGGGGTGAGATGTACGGAGAGAGTGACATGGAAACCTACATTACCATATGCAAAATAGACAGCCAATGGGAATTTGCTGTATGGCTCAGGAAACTCAAACAGGGACTCTGTATCAACCTAGAGGGGTGGGATGGGGAGGGAGATGGGAGGGAGGTTCAAAAGGGAGGGGATATATGTATACCTATGGCTGATTCATGTTGATGTTTACCAGAAAAAAAAAAATTCTGTAGAGCAATTATCCTTCAATTAAGATAAATAAACAAATGAATAAAAACAAGTAAGGAAAGAAAAAATGATCAACAAAACAGTGTAAAATCAATAGAGGTCACCAAAGAACTCACATACAAGAAACATCCTACATCATGCTAGACACAGACTGTTTATTCTAAGATTTCTATGCATTGACACAAAGATGTAAAGAGCAAAAATTAATTCATAAATTCACCAGGCAAATGTCAGGTTTGTTGCTTATACAAAGTATTAGAGAGAGAGAATCTTTTCATTTATTCAACAGATAATCACTGAACATGACCACTGCATGGAGCACTGTACCAGGGAAACTGTATATAAAAAGTGAGAAACATCAAATAAATGCACTTGCTTATCTATCTGCTAGTTTCTACACGTGATGAGGATGTTCACAGTAACATATGCAAACACCACAGATGCTTGGAGCATGTGATGAGGTCTGGACCAGAAGGAAAGAGAATCAGAGCTGACAGAGAGAGAGGTGCTGGGGGCTTCAGGATGAGGCTGGCACTGGATATGGACCCTGTGAGTAAGACTTTATCAAAACCCACCACTATGTGAAGCCAAATGGTGTGAACAAATCTGGGCTCCAAATAAACTCACACCAACAGTGACCATCACACGTTGAACCTGAGGATCACACTCCCATGTGACTCTACAAACAGTATGCTTCACATTTGGTTCCTGGAGAAGGCAATGGCACCCCACTCCAGTACTCTTGCCTGGAAAATCCCATGGACGGAGGAGCCCGGTAGGCTGCAGTCCATGGGGTCGCTAGGAGTTGGGCACGACTGAGAGACTTCCCTTTCACTTTCCACTTTCATGCATTGGAGAAGGAAATGGCAACCCACTCCAGTGTTCTTGCCTGGAGAATCCCAGGGACGGGAGCCTGGTGGGCTGCCTTCTGTGGGGTCACACAGAGTTGGACATGACTGACGTGACTTAGCAGCAGCAGCAGCAGCATGCACATTCTAGTATTTCCACTCTTAGTTCTTAAAGGAAGAATTGAGTCCAGAAATACACAAAGGTCACAGAAATAGAAAGGAGTCTACAGAATAAAAAAGATTATAAAGTCAGACCTCTTTGATCACTGGTTAGATGGAATATCCTCATGGTGTCTCTTTCCACAAAAACATAGCTAAGTTCTGTCTGCAAAGATTAAAGTTTCACAATAAACAGTAGTGTGTATGTGTATGTGTAAATGTCTGAATATGTGTCTGAATATAGTTTGTTGCATACATATTCTTAAGTGAATTTAGATGTGGACAGCTGATCTCACCTTCCAGGGCCACTATCCCCGGACAAATGGTGGTAAATCTAGCCCAAACCTGACTTCCCATGCATTCCTCTGCCCCCTTATTCTTCCACGACACTGTTAAACCAGTAAAATGTTTAATGAACAAACATGCTCTCTTAACTTATCCACATGTTGGTTCCTCTAATTCAGTCATGAACCTTTCTCCTCTTGATTTGATTGTTACTGATTCTTAACCAGATGGCACCCTAGGAGAACCCTGGAAAGATGCTACATGCAGAGGATGTGACAATTTGAAAGTGCAGAAATCCAGCTGCTCATGTGGGCTGAAATCTGCTCATTCAGATAGAAACTATCACTAAGACCCACGCAATGCTCATCTTCTGCACGCATTGAGAAATTAGCTGAAATCTGAAGATAAATGAAATTCCATTTGGGTCCAAAGGGTGAGCCTGTATATATGCCATGTCCGTGTCATTTCTACAGATAACCCAACTGTCCCTAGATAACTATTTGAAGACCTTAATCAGAATGACTCTACAAAGGGCTTGTTTACTCACTAATTGCCTTTGTGGTGTCTGGTGGAGACCAGTGGTTTTCCACAACTTATTTTGAAGTAGTGGAAAGCTGATTTTCTTAAGCTCAGGCAGAAGCCTAAGAATGCCACAGAAGAGAGGATGATAAGATACAAATGCATTGTATTTTACATTTTCCTTGAAGCGTTCTTTTGTGGTAAGCAGAGGATGTATCATTCCCTCTACCTCAATGATAAGGAAATGCCCAATTCAGAAACAGTGATCTGTCTAAAATAATAAGATTGAGAAGTGCAGGGTTATAACAAGGACCCACTTCTTCCTTGACAACATTCTTTCCGTTTTGTTTCATATTTTATTCTAATAAATGACCCCGGGAACTTCAACATCTTGGGCAACTCTTGTTTCTTCCTGAAATTTCACAGCTTCACAGCCTCAATTTATTTACAACAGCAATGGATTCTGAAGTACAACCAAGTTCTATCATATGTCTAAATAAAAGGGTTAGCTGCAAGGTCATTTATTTTACATGCCTCGAATACCCTAAAGGAACTTCCATACATTCCAATCCTCATTTCTCTAAGTTGTCTAGAATTAGAATAGGTTTTGGCCTTACATATGATTTTGTATTCAGGTTACATTTTAACTCTTGGAGGTTACCTTTAAGAAAAAGGTGGGAATTGAAACGCTCAGTTACAGGAAAGGTTGAGGGTTGACCTTTATAATACCAAGTCTAACAAAACAAAGAGAGGCTGTAGACTTAAGGGATGTCAAGTAATAACTTTGGTCCCTTAGCTCTGGAAACATCCTTCACCCTGACCACAGAGGCTTAAGTTTAGCTCATGTCAAATAAGAATCTCTGGAAGCCAGCACCTGACATGTGAGTGGCTGCTCTGTGGGCTAGATCTGATGCCGCCCAACAAGAGGTCTGACCATGAAACAGACGCTCCCTCCCATTGGCCATGTCTTTTGCATCCCTCCTGTTCTACTGTAAGCCCTGGTCCCTGAACATCCTGGGCTGGACCCGCTGGCGAGCCCAGCAAGGGTCTCTGTACCACAGCCTGGGAGGCTCACTCAGAGGGCAGCCAGCCCTGGGGATTGTGCCTTCAATCTGGGTTAGGTCTAACAACCATAACAGCTGAAGGGCACTTGGACTCTGATCTCCAGCACTGGAGCAGCAGCATGGAGAGAATGCAAAGTTCAGGGTGCTCAGACAGATGCCTTCTCTCCAGGCCTAATTCCACTATCACACAACACCCACCCACCCGGGCACATGAGGTGTGTAGTTGCACATGATGTAGTTGTGCATCATGTTGATGCACAACTACATCAACAAGATCTCTGCAGTGATGAGCCAACAGCCTGGAAAAGAGAGAGTGGATGTTCATCTTCCTTCTTCCTTTATTCAGCTAACACTGATGCACCTACGAGGTGGAAAAACCCCCGGGCACATGCCAAGGAAATGGAAAGCTGAATAAATTGATTACACTCAGCAGGACAGTCTAGTGGCATTTATAAAATAAAGGAAAAGGAAAGTGAAGTCGCTTAGTTGTGTCCAAATCTTTGCAGTCCCATGGACTGTAGCCTGCCAGGCTCTTTTGTCCATGGAATTCTCCAGGCAAGAATACTGGAGAGGATTGCCATTTCCTTCTCCAGCGTATCTTCCTGACCCAGGGATAGAACCAGGGTGTCCTGCACTGTAGGCAGACTCTTTACTGTCTGAGCCTCCAGGGAATCCCACTTGTGAAATAACTACTAATTAATCCCTAAGCATTACGACAAAGGTGTGCTCTTTCTTTTTAGCAACGGTGTCTGGCACCTGCTTCGCCTTAAATGTTTCCTTGTGTCCCTGAGTCCTACTTCTTTTCCAAAAACCCAAAGACAGGTCATCAGTTTCTGGTAGGTATTCTCATATCCCTTATTTTCAAAGCAAGTCTTTGGTTTCCCCAGACTTGGAGAAGCTGTGCTTCAGTTCCTACTGTGTGCAGGTGAGACAGTGGGACTTCAGAACCCTGTGATGCCATAATCACTGTCCTCCAGAGAATGAGCTGCTTTCTCCCAGACTTTTGCTTTATTATTATTTTTTTCTTTCATTATGTACTTTTTGCCTGTGGTCAATCAGGATCAAAGATGATTTTTCGCTACTTCTACTAAAGAAAAATATTACTTCGAGAAGGAATGAACAATACTTCCCAAGTCTGATCCTTACCCTGCCTGTTCCTAAGAAGGGAATATTAGCAAATATTCCCCTTTCCTACTAAGAGATTACACCTCAGGGCTACATGTCTTAACCATAAAATAACAGATATAATCAACTTCAGTTAACTTTTATGTGAAGTAACATCACATTAGGTTGCTTTTGATTCAGCAATTGACAACTGTCTATTGCACTGAGTGACTGAAATCTTAAAATAAAATCTGACCTTTCCTAAGAAACCTAAAAGATATATAGGAGTACCAAAGTGCACGAGCCACTCAACTAGAAAGCAAAGGCATTCTCCATGTGAAAACTGATCACTCATTTAAAAAAGTGATTTCAAAAATTTAATTTCAACAACTTAAGTGTTAACAAATTTTCCTGTATTAGGAAGTGTTGTCTTCTAGTACATGGACTTTACTTGTAGAGACATGTTCTCAAGTCTAGAAGTAAACCTAATAGTAGGAAAGAGGAATATTTGTTAATATTCCCTCCCTTCTTAGGAACAGGCAAGGTAAGGATCAGACTTATTCATTCCTAATAAAGGAAAAATTGTTAACACTTAAGTTGTTGAAATTAAATTTTTGAAATCACTTTTTTAAATGAGTGATCAGTTTTCATATGGAGAATGTCTTTGCTTTCTAGTTGAGTGGCTCGTGCACTTTGGTACTCCTATAGATCTTTAGGTTTCTTAGGAAAGGTCAGATTTTATTTTAAGATTTCATAGTCACTCAGTGCAATAGACAGTTGTCAATTGCTGAATCAAAAGCAACCTAATGTGATGTTACTTCATACAAAAGTTAACTGAGGTTGATTATATCTGTTATTTTACAGATATGGAGAACCTGAGCTCAGTAACCAAAGGGGATAAAGTGGGTGTTGTTGGGGAGCATGCCATGTCTGGGTGAGGGTGGCAGGGCCTGAATGGGAGGTGCTGCACCCCGATGCTGAGTCAGCATCTGCAACTGACTTGAAATGCTTCCTCTTTGTTTTATTTCAAAATTCAACAAATGACATTAAAAATAAAACAGTCTCTGACTGGAACCTACTTTGTGTGGGGCGCACAGAGACTTGTTTCTGTTCTTCATACAGCTCAGCTGGTTTACTCATTTGCCAGTGCATAAATGCTTGGGCATTAAAGCCACTATCCCTCTCCTTGTGGCCCAGGCTTAATCATGGCTCACGTGGCCACAGCAGCGGTGTCAGGGAGGACAGCACATCCAGGAGCTGTTTGCACACCTCGCTCATGTGAGGGACATCAGGGCCCCTCCCCAGCCCTCAGCTGAGGCAGGGTGCACCTTTTCCTTCACCTGCAGGCTGCAGTCACTCAGTACATGCCTTAGGTGTGCTTCTCGAGCTGTCAGCACGTGTGCACCTGTTCACTAATACGGGTAACACTGCTCCCAACCTGCCTGAAAGTGCATTTTGCAATTTTAACTTAAAAATATGCACCCTACTATATCTAAAATGCATAAAATAAACAATGCACTGCTATATATAAAGTAAGATAAGCATAAAAGGACCCACCGGATAGCACAAGGAACTATACTCAAATCTTGCAATAACCTACAATGGAAGACGATGTAAAAAAGAAGGATATACACATTTATATATATTCTTTATGTATGACAATGCCTTTGTTGTACACCTGAAACTAACACAACATTGCTAAATAACTGTATTTATTATAAATTTTTAAAAATGTAAATGTAAATACAACAGAAACTTTCCAGGCAATGTGACTATAATCAAACTTTCCAAGCTGATCATCCTGAAGCCTCTGGTGTTCCCACTTCACCAACAACCTTCTGCTGCTGCTGCTGCTGCTGCTAAGTCACTTCAGTCATGTCTGACTCTGTGCAACCCCATAGAAGGCAGTCCACTAGGCTCCCCTGTCCCTGGGATTCTCCAGGCAAGAACACTGGAGTGGGTTGCCATTTCCTTCTCCAATGCATGAAAGGGGAAAGGGAAAGTGAAGTCGTTTAGTCATGTCTGACTCCTAGCGACCCATGGACTGCAGCCTACCAGGCTCCTCTGTCCATGGGGTTTTCCAGGTAAGAGTACTGGAGTGGGGTTCCATTGCCTTCTCCAACAACTTTCTAGAGGGTGGTTTATCTGCATAAATGGCCAGCTAGTGAGTATTAAGCCAATGGAACATTTCAGCAGATTCCTCTCTTTGGGGGGATGGAAAATCCCTTCTAATATTCCTAAGCTGCTCATTTCATAACCATTAAAAGATAGTCTCCCAATAGGAAAACCGAAATGACATGCAACATGAGAAACTGGCATCTGCTTTTGCTAAAAACTCGGGGCTTTGAATGTCAGATAGGAACTCAGAGTCATGAGTGTTTGATCACTGCATGTTGCAGGAAAAGGCTGTTGCCCTCATGACCACAAAACAGGCCTGGCATCACCCTGACTTCCCCACACCACCTTCCTGAGAGCCCTGTCTACTCAAAAAGGAAAAATTCAGCATTTATTCAGAATTTTCACTTTCAGGTATACTTCTCAACCTTGCTCAAATGACACAGAAACAGTGTTCTGATCACAAAAGTAGTCGATTCAGTGTAATCTTACTCCTACAGTTCATTATGGGAAAGCATAAAAAGAGCTGCAATATGTTTTCATTAAAGGTAAAGTGAATGGGAGGGGGGTTTCAATAATTTAGTAAAATAGGTTCTCAGCAGAAATAATTATAGAGAAAAAGGTGGAATCCAGGAGTGTTTAGGGGGAAGATAAGTGATGCAAACATTCCACATATGAGTCTGCCGAGAATGGCAAGCTATCTTTAAATCCTTTAATGTTAACATGAGCTTCTCACGAAACAGAATCCAGGTCTCAGGGCCAGCACACCTTTTAATTGGTTTCCCAGCATATCAGTGTGCTTATCTGGCGTGGTTTGTAAGTAAACCCCATGCAACCAGCCTGAGATTGAGGGAATGAATGGAGAGTCTCCATCCCAGCCATATCCCTGAGCCCCAAGCTTTAAGGACAGAAATCAGGAAGTTTTAAGAAACATCCATTTCTTCCAAGTTGTCCATTTTATTGGCATATAGTTTCTGATAGTAGTCTCTTATGAGCCTTTGTATTTCTGTGTTGTCTGTTATGATTTCTCCATTTTCATTTCTAATTTTGTTGATTTGATTCTTCTCCCTTTGTTTCTTGATGAGTCTGGCTAGTGGTTTGTCAATTTTATTTATCTTCTCAAAGAACCAGCTTTTAGCTTTGTTGATTTTTGCTATGGTCTCTCTCTCTCTCTCTCTTTTTTTTTTTTTTTTTTTGCATTTATTTCTGCCCTAATTTTTAAGATTTTTTTCCTTCTACTAACCTTGGGGTTCTTCATATTTTCCTTTTCTAGTTGCTTTAGGTGTAGAGTTAGGTTATCTATTTGACTTTTTTCTTGTTTCTTGAGGTATGCCTGTATTGCTATGAATCTTCCCTTTAGCACTGCTTTTACAGTGTCACATAGATTTTGGGTTGTTGTGTTTTCATTTTCATTTGTTTCTATGCATATTTTGATTTCTTTTTTGATTTATTCTGTGATTTGTTGGTTATTCAGAAGCATGTTGTTCAGCCTCCATATGTTGGAATTTTTAATAGTTTTTCTCCTTTAATTGACATCTAATCTTACTGCACTGTGCTCAGAAAAGATGCTTGGAATGATTTCATTTTTTTTTTTTTTGAATTTACCAAGGCTAGATTTATGGCCCAGGATGTGGTCTATCCTGGATAAGGTTCCGTGTGCACTTGAGAAAAAGGTGAAATTCATTGCTTTGGGGTGAAATGTCCTATAGATATCAATTAGGACTAACTGGTCCATTGTGTCATTTAAAGTTTGTGTTTCCTTGTTAATTTTCTCTTTAGTTGATCTATCCATAGGTGTAAGTGGGGTATTAAAGTCTCCCACTATTATTGTGTTATTCTTAATCTCCCCTTTCATACTTGTTAGCATTTGCCTTACATATTGTGGTGTTCCTATGTTGGGTGCCTATATATTTATAATTGTTATATATTCTTCTTGGATTGATCCTTTGATCATTATGTAGTGTCCTTCTTTGTCTCTTTTCACAGCCTTTATTTCTTGAAAGAAATGGACAAATTCTTCGAAGAGTATAACTTTCCAAAACTGAACCAGGAAGAAATAGAAAATCTTAACAGACCCATTACAAGCACGGAAATCAAAACTGTAATCAGAAATCTTCCAGCAAACAAAAGCCCAGGGCCAGATGGCTTCAGAGTTGAATTCTACCAAAAATTTAGAGAAGAGCTAACACCTATCCTACTCAAACTCTTTCATAAAATTGCAGAGGAAGGTAAACTTCCAAACTCATTCTATGAGGCCACCATCACCCTAATGCCAATAACAGACAAAAATGCCACAAAAAAAGAAAACTACAGGCCAATATCACTGATGAACAAAGATGCAAAAATCCTCAACAAAATTCTAGCAAACAGAATCCAACAACATATTAAAAAGATCATACATCATGACCAAGTGGGCTTTATCCCAGGGATGCAAGGATTCTTCAATATATGCAAATCAATCAGTGTAATACACCACATTAACAAATTGAAAGATAAAAACCATATGATTATCTCAATAGATGCAGAGAAAGCCTTTGACAAAATTCAACATCCATTTATTATAAAAACCCTCCTGAAAGCAGGAATAGAAGGAACATACCTCAACATAATAAAAGCTGTATATGACAAACCCACAGCAAACATTATCCTCAATGGTGAAAAATTGAAAGCATTTCCCCTAAAGTCAGGAATAAGACAAGGGTGCCCACTCTCACCACTACTATTCAACATAGTTTTGGAAGTTTTGGCCACAGCAATCAGAGCAGAAAAAGAAATAAAAGGAATCCAGATTGGAAAAGAAGAAGTAAAACTCGCACTGTTTGCAGATGACATGATCCTCTACATAGAAAACCCTAAAGACTCCACCAGAAAATTACTAGAGCTAATCAATGAATATAGTAAAGTGGCAGGATATAAAATTAACACATAGAAATCCCTTGCATTCCTATACACTAACAATGAGAAAACAGAAAGAGAAATTAAGGAAACAATTCCATTCACCATTGCAACGAAAGGAATAAAATACTTAGGAATATATTTACCTAAAGAAACAAAAGACCTATACATAGAAAACTATAAAACACTGATGAAAGAAATCAAAGAGGACACAAATAGATGGAGAAATATACCATATCCATGGATTCATGGAAGAATCAATATAGTGAACATGAGTATACTACCCAAAGCAATCTATAGATTTGATGCAATGCCTATCAAGCTACCAATGGTATTTTTCACAGAGCTAGAACAAATAATTTCACAATTTGTATGGAAATACAAAAAAAAAAGAAAAAAAAACTCAAATAGCCAAAGCAATCTTGAGAAAGAATGGAACTGGAGAAATCAACCTGCCTGACTTCAAAGCTATCAAGACATCAAGACAGTATGGTATTGGCACAAAGACAGAAATATAGATCAATGGAACAAAATAGAAAGCCCAGAGATAAATCCATGCACCTATGGACACCTTATCTTTGACAAAGGAGGCAAGAATATACAATGGAGAAAAGACAATCTCTTTAACAAGTGGTGCTGAAAAAACTGGTCAGCCACTTGTACAATAATGAAACTAGAACACTTTCTAACACCATACACAAAAATAAACTCAAAATGGATTAAAGATCTAAACATAAGACCAGAAACTATAAAACTCCTAGAGGAGAACATAGGCAAAACACTCTCTGATATAAATCACAGCAGGATCCTCTATGACCCACCTCCCAGAATATTGGAAATAAAAGCAAAAATAAACAAATGGGACCTAATTAAACCTAAAAGCTTTTGCACAACAAAGGAAACTATAAGCAAGGTGAAAAGACACCCTTCAGAATGGGAGAAAATAATAGCAAATGAAGCAACTGACAAAGAATTAATCTGAAAAATATACAAGCAACTACTGCAGCTCAATTCCAGAAAAATAAATGACCCAATCAAAAAAGGGGCCAAAGAACTAAACAGACATTCCTCCAAAGAAGACATATAGATGGCTAACAAACACATGAAAAGATGCTCAACGTCACTCATTATCAGAGAAATGCAAATCAAAACCACAATGAGGTACCATCTCATGCTGGTCAGAATGGCTGCTATCCAAAAGTCTACCAACAGTAAATGCTGGAGAGGGTGTGGAGGAAAGGGAACCCTCTTGCCCTGTTGGTGGGAATGCAAACTAGTACAGCCACTATAGAGAACAGTGTGGAGATTCCTTAAAAAACTGGAAATAGAACTGCTGGGCATACACACCAAGGAAACCAGAATTGAAAGAGACACGTGTACCCCAATATTCATCGCAGCACTGTTTATAATAGCCAGGACATGGAAGCAACCTAGATGTCCATCAGCAGATGAATGGCTAAGAAAGCTGTGCTACATATACACAATGGAATATTACTCAGCCATTAAAAAAATACATGTGAATCAGTTCTAATGAGGTGGATGAAACTGGAGCCTATTATACAGAGAGAAGCCAGAAAGAAAAACAGCAATACAGTATACTAACACATATATATGGAATTTAGAAAGATGGTAATGATAACCCTATATCTGAGATGACAAAAGAGACACAGATGTATAGAACAGTATTTTGGACTCTGTGGGAGAAGGCGAGGGTGGGATGATTTGAGAGAATAGCATTGAAACATGTATATTATCATATATGAAACAGATCACCAGTCCAGGTTAGATCCATGAGACAGGGTGCTCAGGCCTGGTGCACTGGGATGACCCAGAGGGATGGGATGGGGAGGAAGGTGGGAAGCGGGTTCAGGATGGGGAACACATGTACACCCATGGCTGATTTATGTCACTGTATGGCAAAACCACTACAATATTTAAAGTAATTAGCCTCCAATTAAAATAAGTAAACTAAAAAAAGAAAGAAACATCCAGACAAGTCTTATGTTTAAACCACCCATTTTTATTGCTTTTTTCTTTTTTTATGAGTGTTATTCCTTTTTCTCTTTGAGCATCTTAAATAGGCATATATTTTTTTTATCTTGGAATTTTTTTTAATTTAAGTTTATTTATTTTAATTGGAGGTTAATTACTTTACAATATTGTATTGGTCCTGTCACACATCAACATGAATTCACCATGGGCATACACGTGTTCCCCATCCTGAATCCCCCTCCCACCTCCCTCCCTGTACCATCCCTCCAGGTCATCCCAGTGCACCAGCCCCAAGCATCCTGTATTTTAAAGTCCTTTAAGTTTATTCTTTAATCTATCACCACACTGGATATTCCCATTGTATTTGTTTTGTTCATATGCTCTGAGAGTCTAGTTTGCAAGCTAACTTACAAACTAAACTGGAGGTCTCTTGCCTGTGTGTTCTCTCTTTCTCACTGATGATATAAAATTCATATGTTATGAAAAACTTAGAGTATTTTTCTCTGCCCTCCACTTTAGTCTGGGCTGGGCATCTGCATTAATCAGTCCTCCTTAGGTTCCAATCTCCCTTCCTAACCTTGTCAAAGGTCAGAGTGACCCACTCTCTGTTGTGTATGACAGTTCAGATCTGAATTGTGTCAACAGTCAGTATATCCTCTGATGTATAACCCCAGGTCTCTCTAACGTAGGTAACTACACTTTGACCTCTAGTGGGCGGGCAGGCCTCAGGGCTTCCTGAAAGACCTTCTCCCGGGTTACCATCCTCAGGTTGGCTCCAATAAGAACTTCCAAGTCTTCCTTAGAATGACTCCTGATTAACTGCTTTTCATACACTGTAAGGCTCCCGTATGGTACCTGGGGCCATGCAGGTGCTCTGGTCCTGCCTTGAGTAACTGCAGGACTGAGGCCAGTTCTGACGCACTGAGTTACCTCTGCTTCTTACATAAAATCCAGATGTTGAAACTGTAATTAATTTAGACCTTTAAGTTTGAATAGGAGAAAGCAATGGCACCCCACTCCAGTACTCTTGCCTGGAAAATCCCACGGGCGGAGGAGCCTGGTGCGCTGCAGTTCATGGGATCGCTAAGAGTCAGGCACGACTGAGCAACTTCACTTTCACTTTTCACTTTCATTCATTGGAGAAGGAGATGGCAACCCACTCCAGTGTTCTTGCCTGGAGAATCCCAGGGACAGGGGAGCCTGATGGGCTGCCGTCTATGGGGTTGCACAGAGTTGGACACAACTGAAGCAACTTAGCAGCAGTTTGAATAACCACGTGACAGTTTTTATTTCAAAATGTGAATTGTAAGAAGAGTAACTGAAAGACTTCAAAGGGCAAAAACACTGGAATGCAACTGATATAAAATTCTTAAATTGTATGTGGTGATAAGTGGTAGGGTTTTTAAGTAGTTAGATGTTTTCAGCTGAAAAATCCTATCATAATATTAGAGGTCCCTGAAGCTAAACATAACCACAAGAATCTAATCTGGCCTCTTTTCTCCTCAAAATGTCTCCCGCTGTTACCTGAGCTGTTTTAAACCACACACAGAGTAGTAGAGCCAGGTCCACTGCATTTCTTAAAATAATCAAGTTATTTTAAATGGCAAATATTAATTCTAAGACCTAGAGCAGTAGGTGTCTGTGTTCTGGCACACCCCATTCTCCCCCACCCCTGGAATGCCTTGACCCCTCACAGGCCGCCTTGCACAGTCATTTCTAGATGCATTAGAAACATGTGATTGGAAAAGAAAACCTGTAAACCCATGTGGTATGCATAACTTCAGTCCCTTAGATGAAAAATAGTACAGTCAAATGAATATAAGGTGTACTAACTGTAGCTTTGATTTTTTCCTTGTTGTGAGATTTCAAAACCTTTTCAGAAGATCAGAATCAATGTGAGGTCAAAAGATAATCAGGACCAGTCTTTCAGGCTGTAGATTAAAAAAGAGCTATAAAGAAGGACTATAAAGAAGGCTGAGGGCCAAAGAATTGATGCTTTCAAACTGTGGTCCTGGAGAAGATTCTTGAGAATCCTTTGGGTTGCCAGGGGATCAAACCAGTCAGTCCTAAAGGAAATCAATCTTGAATATTCACTGATTTTCAGCATCAATTTTCAGCTGAAGTTCCTTCATCATTGGAAGGACCAGTGCTGAAGCTCTAATGTTGTGGCCAACTGATGTGAAGAGCTGACTCGTTGGAAAAGACCCTGATGCTGGGAAAGATTGAGGGCAGGAGAAGGGGGTGACGGGTGATTAGATGGTTGGATGGCATCACCGATTCAGTGGACATGTATTTGAGCAAACTCCAACAGACAGGACAAGGCAGGCTAGCATGCTGCAGTCCATGGGGTTGCAAAGAGTCAGACATGACTTGACGAATAAACAACTACTAAGACTAAAAAATAACAGAGGAAAAAGGAGGAGGAGTGTGAGAAGAGAGGAGGTGAAATACCAAAATTCTTGGATGATGATGTAGCTTAAGCATCTATCATCATTTGATACAAAATTATAGTAAATATAATTGTGATATTCATAAAAATTAGAGAATATATTTAAGAATAACCAATTACTCGTGGTATAATGCAAGGTGAGACTCAAGAATAAGACACACAATAAAAATCAACTTCTCCTGGGATCACAGTCCCAAGAAACACATGTTATCTGCTGTCTTAGTTGCATATATGTGTATATATGCATATGTATCATATATGTTGTACACAAACATAACATATAGAATATATTCTATTCTATTTATACTGTATTTATATCCTGAATATAAATAGAATAGAATAAATTATATTATAGAAATGGAATACATAAGAAGATAAATATATATTTATGTGTATATAATTTGATATATATCTATATGACTATAAATTGTGTATGATTTTATATATTTTATGGGTAAACATATAATTTTAGATAAAATAGAATCTGATAGTCTTAAATTCCCATGCATGTAAAATGAAGACCTTCAGTGCATTTTCAGGGGTGAAGTTTCCTAGAGGATTATCATGTAATCAAAGTATCAAATGCACATCACTGTGGGTTTTGCTTTCATCACAGGATCATAAAGAGCAGTCATAGGGCACATCTCACTGCTGCTTAATTAATGATTTAGCATCTTTTGAATTGAAAAAAAAAATAGGCAATGAGAACCTGTGCCAAATGTATGAAGCTCACCTTCAAGTGTCCACACACCGTTCGGCTAGAGCAGAGCCAACCCCCTGGTTACACGGTATCTGTGACTGCGTCTGCACCACCAGGTGAGTTAAGTGGACACAGTGGAGACCAGACAACTCCCTGCCAACCTAAACCATCTTCCACACGGCCATTTAAAGCACAAGTTGAGAGAAAGAACAGACTAACAGGGCATAGATACTCAATGTGCTACTTCAGGAATTCCTTTCCATGCTGACTTTTTTTCTTTTGTGTACTCTTATATATATAAAAAGTCAGGTATCTGTAGAATCATCATTAAAATGATTCTAAGGGTAAGTGTATGAAACTTTAAAAAGCAATCAGATTGCATTAACAGCTTTGTTAGCCAAGGTGAGACTAAGAAATCTATTGATATAAATCAAGTAAGAGTACCTTGATTTCAATGCGATAAAGATTCATAAATAGTTTTATCAATGATCACAGTAAACCTAAAAATATGACATTAAACTTTCTTTTTAAATAAGCAACACAGTCAACACAATCCTTCCCTTTCTTTAATACACACATGTGCACACACATGCATGTTCACTTACACACACATGCACATGTGTATGATTTCAAAAGTAAAGACACACAGAACACAATGAAATATTTAGCAGCAAATAGGAAATACTGGTAAAAGCAGCAATACTATGCTGGAAACTGAGAAGAGGGCCACGTCCAGCTCCACACAAACAAGACGTGATTCATCTTCAAGAGTGAAGCAAAAGCCCCAGTTTGAGTTTCATCATCTGTGAAATGAAGGGAATTCTTCTTCCTGAGGCTCCTTCATTCCTGGAGAATATTTAACACAATACTGTCTCATGTGGACTTTCCTGGTGGCTCAGTGGTAAAGAATCTGCCTACAATGCAGGAGATGCATGTTTGATCCCTGTTTCAGGAAGATCCCCTGAAGAAGGGAACAGCAACCCACTCCTGTATTTTTGCTTGGAGAATCCCACGGACAGAGGAGCCTGATGGGCTATAGTCCACAAGAGTCGCTGACTGCCTGATGAAGCAGCCTCGTCTCCCTGAATTCTCTTTCATTTAAAGGCATTTCCAAAACATACCTAATCCAATAGATGCTGCAAACCAGCCTTTGCTCATTTATCCTCTAATGATATTAACATCATGTCTCTATCTTAATACTGCTAAGTCACTTCAGTTGTGTCCGACTCTTTGAGACCCCATAGACGGAAGCCCACCAGATTCCGCCATCCCTGGGATTCTCCAGGCAAGAACACTGGAGTGGGTTGCCATTTCCTTCTCCAATGCATGAAAGTGAAAAGTGAAAGGGAAGTCTCTCAGTTGTGTCTGACGCCTCACGACCCCATGGACTGCAGAGCACCAGGCTCCTCCATCCATGGGATTTTCCAGGCAAGAGTACTGGAGTGGGGTGCCATTGCCTTCTCCGACCTTAATACTAAGTTACCACAACACTCTTCTATTAAGACAGCATATTTAAAGTTAAATAATTATGCTTTATTAAATTCTCTAAGATCCTGCTGTCATAAGCTCTTTTTTGTTTTTTCTTTACTGCACTTACTTCCTGTGCTAATCTCCTGGTCCTTAATCATATACTTACTTGCAGAACTGATTGCCAAGCTTATGCTCTCTTTTTATTTTTAATATTGCTTAAGTGCATAGATGCCTTCAAATTAGAATTGGATTTCTGAGAACAGGAGTGAGTGAGTGCGTGTGTGTGTGTTTAATCAGCCTGTATCTCTCCTGGGATTTGAAGAGTACCTAGCTGACACTGGATGATGGATTAGTATATGCTTCTTACAGGACAACAAAGAGAAGAAAAAGTGGATTTTTGGTGTCTGAGTCAGAGTTTCTGCTTTATCATTTGTTCAATGGGCAAAATAAGACTTACTTTGTGGACTTGTATGGTTTAGATCAGAAAACATGTTTTTAGTATACCTAAGTTACTCAAAAAGCAGGAAGGGATAAAATTAATAATTAGGAAAGAAATATTACTCCAGGTTCAGAAATAATTCAAGATAAAGATACACATTTGTAAAAATTATTTGTCAGTAATCTATCCATTAGCTGCAGTCATCTGAAGTTTTAACATATTCTTTATTCTGTTCCAGGCACTGTTCCTACACACTTTAAAATGTCAACTCATTGCATCTTTATTTTCATAACAGATTAGACAGACACTAATGCTCTTTCCATTTCACAAATGAGAAAATTGAGGCTCAGAGGGCTGGTAACTTGACCTTGGTTATATAAACTAAATAGGGATGAAATTCAAATTTGTATCTTAGATTCTTTATTCTTTTGCTCCTAATTCAATGCCCTGTTGCCTCTATTTGTTTCCCATAAAGAAGCTTTCCTATAGAAGAAGAAAGAATAGGCCAAGAATCTGAAATATGATATATAAGGAACATATGAGGAAAATCTGAGATAATTTAACTGATATCAAAATGAGGACTAGGTTAAAATTCTAAGGAGCGTTTTATAAAAATGGAATTATGACAGAAGATAATTCAATTTAAATGAGTACAGTGGGGAAAAAAAAAATCCATTACGGCTGTATTCTTTAAAGGATATTAAATAGTTTCACTGGGGCCTGGTAGGTAAAGGCCAGACTGCAGTTTCAAATGGTGAATTAAGCAACAGACAACGAAATGATGACTTGCTCTTTTCCTCAAGGAAATGGGCCGTGTTACCAGCGAAGATGCACCCTTTAGGTGAGATGGGGGTTTTAATCCAAGGGGAAGTAGGAGATTCTCCTTGTCCAGAGTGGACTGAGTTCAGCCCCACAGAGCTCATCTGGCAGCCTGAGGCCCCTCTTTCCAGGGTCAGCTCAGAGGAGACCCAGTCCACGGTCACTGGGACAAAAGCTGGTCTTCAGGCATGAGCAATCTTCTTAAAAGGGTTCTAGCCAACTGTGCTACCATTTATTTCAGAGTACTCCTTTTTGGTTTGTTTTTGTAACTTGTAAAATAGAACAAGATTTTGAATTCATTGTGGAAAGTAGATTCTAGAATGATATGGAGCAGTATAGAGTAGCTGCTCAACAAATCTTTTCTCTGGTCCAAGGCTTGTTACTGTCTTTTCCACCCTCCCACCCAGAAAAGGGGTAAAGTAAAAAGAGAAACAAAGTTACAGAACGCCTGATAAGACTTTCAAAGGAAAACCACTTTTCTTATACAGTTGTGACCAAGTTTTCTTTACTGAGTATTGTAGAATTTTCATTTGAAAGACAGTCATCAAATATATGCTTTCAATGGAAGTGTATTAAATATTTATAGACTTTGTATGTATGTGTGCTCAGTTGCGTCCAACTCTTTGTGACCCCATGCTTTTCAGTTCAATATGTGCCCTGGCTTTAGACTGTAGTGTGAAATTTATGATATTAAAACTGGTTAGCCTTTAAAAAAAAAAAAAATGAAAGGGGATCATGTAACAATTTGGGATATTTCTCCGAGCTAATTCATCAGCACCAAGGCCGCTTAAATCCATGGCTCATCATCGTTACAAAAATAATTTTTAAATACTTCCACATAAAAGATTATTTCTGAAAGTGTTAGAAGGCATGAGATCATAGAATGTAATCCAAGCATCTAAAAATTACACCTAACATCTCAGGAGCAAACTTTAAAAAGAATTTCAGTTTTAAATGGCTCATCCCTCCTTTATAGAAATGACAGAATTCAATTTTAACTACTGAACAGTAGGTTCACAGTAGATGACAAAATCAGTCCCTCTCTCATTACAGTCTTTCTAGAGAACAAACAACAGATGAGAGACAGCTCAAGTAGACCAGAGGCATCAGCAGAAAAGGTTCCCATTTGATAGCTGGTGCATCTAAGATTGGAGAAGGCAATGGCACCCCACTCCAGTACTCTTGCCTGGAAAACCCCATGGACGGAGGAGCCTGGTGGGCTGCAGTCCATGGGGTCGCTAGGAGTTGGACATGACTGAGCGACTTCCCTTTCATTTTTCACTTTCATGCAATGGAGAAGGAAATGGCAACCCACTCCAGTGTTCTTGCCTAGAGAATCCCAGGGACAGGGGAGCCTGGTGGGCTGCTGTCTATGGGGTCGCACAGAGTCGGACACGACTTAAGTGACTTAGCAGCAGCAGCAGCAGCATCTAAGATAACCATGTATATTCCCTTAAACAGCTTTTAAGGCATTTCCCCCTAATCACCCTCTATGAGATGTTAATACCACAGTTATACACATAACTGTTTGTGTACTGTGTGTTATGTATGTTTTAAGACTTTTTTCCAGCTTGAGATATAATTGACATACATGTGTTAGTTTAAATACACAGTATGTTGGTTTAATACACACATACCATGGACTGATTACTGTCAGTTGTTCAGTCGCTCAGTTGTGTCTGATTCTCTGCGACCCCAGAAATAGCAGCAAGCCATGCTCCTCTCTCCTTTACTGTCTCCCAGAGTTTCGTTACCATCCATAGCTTCAGCTAAAATCCCATCACATCACATATTACCATTTCTTGTTTGTGGTGACAACATGAAAGGTCTACTCTCTCGACAACTTTCAAGTACATAATAGAGTGTAATTAACTAGCCACCAGCCTGTACATCAGATTTCCCAGAATCTGTTTGTTCATCTCATAATTGGGAGTTCATGCTGTTCACCAACAATTCCCCATTTCCCTCTTCCCCACCATCCTACGGTCAGTTTCTGTAAGTTCAGATGTTCTCCATCCCACATGTAAGTGACATTATATGATATTAGTCTTTCTCTACTTTCTTAGCTCTCTTACCATAATGCCCTCCAAGCCCATCCATATGTTCACAAATGACAGGATTTCCATCTTGGTTATGGCTAAGTAACATTCCACTGTGTGTACATATATCACACTGTTATCCCTCCAATCAGTCGAGGGACATTTGGGATCTTGCCACATCTTGGCCATTGTGGAAAATGCTATGATGAACATGGGGATGCAGACATGTTTTGATATCCTGTATTCATTTCCTTTGGATACACACTGAACAGTGAGGTTAGTGGATCAGATGGGGCTTCCTTGGTGGCTTAGATGGTAATGAATCCACCTGCAGTGCAGGAGACACTGGCTCAATCCCTGGGTCAGGAAGATCTCCTGGAGAAGGGAATGGCTACGCTACAGGATTCTTGCCTGGGAAATTCCATGGGTAGAGGAGCCTGGCGGGGTACAGTCCGTGGGGTCTCAAAGAGTCTGACACTACTGAGCAACAAACTGTTTCACACTTTTCACATGGTACTTCCATTTTTTTTTTTTTTTTTGAGGAAAGTTCCATACCATTTTCCATAATGGTTGACCCAGTTTACATTCTCACCAACTGTGAACAAGATTTAGCATAAAGGCAATCTTACTGTTTATGTATAAAGTATAGGCATGCACTAATAAAAGAGAATCCTTGTATCTGTGCTTTACACATAAGAGGAATTTTTTTATCCCATGCTCTAGCATTTCAAACCTCCTCAATCCTATGGGTCCTGTCACCTCCATTTTTGCCTTCCGTCCTTCCCTCTAACAAAGATGAAGGACACTTTCACTGTTTGCAAAAGCTACTCATAACCTACTCCCTGCTAACATCTGTACCTACCCTTCCACAGAGATTGGGAGATGGGGCTGTGTCTCCCTAGACCCATTCCCTTCAGAAAAACATTCCTGACCCATAAGACTGGCAGGAGGCTTTTGAAAAGATTCACATCTCAAAGAAGTAGGAAAAGGATTCACATGTTTATCTACCCTGAGGAGAACACTAAGACCCTCCCTGGTCATATTCAACTCCTTAAAATAACCAGAAGTTTGGCTTAAAAAAAATAACTTTCCCTTCTTTTGCTCATGTTTACTCTTACCCATCATTATCCTAGATACAATTTGATTAAATTTGTTTTTATATTTTTTTTTCTAAAGTAATACATTTTGGGGCTTCCCTGGTGGCTCAGACAGTAAAGAATCTGCCTGCAATGTGGGAGACCGAGGTTCAATCCCAGGGTCGGGAAGATCCCCTGGAAAAGGGAATGGCTACCCACTCCAGTATTCTTGTCTGGGAAATTCCATGAACAGAGGAGCCTGGCGGGCTATAGTCCACAGGGGTCGCAAAGAGTCAGACGTGACTAAGCGACTAACACTTTCACTTTTTGATGCTTTCTTAGTATCGTGATATCTTCTCTTGCTTTCTAGAGGATTCTGCTTTTTCTCAGCTTAAAAAAAAAAAATGGGACAAAAATGAAGTATAAAAGAATGTCTCTGACTAAAATCATTACCAAATGTGGACACAATCAAGAAACCCAAAATCCATGCAAAGAATTTTTATATCTGAAAACCCCTAAGCTCTAACAGAACTTGGGTGGTATTTTACTAGACATATTCTCTTTCAATAGTGAGGACATTTGCCATTTTTATCAGTGGCTATTCCGTGCATCGGAGAAGGAAATGGCAACCCACTCTGGTGTTCTTGCCTGGAGAATCCCTGGGATGGGGGAGCCTGGTGGGCTGCCGTCTATGGGGTCGCATAGAGTTGGACATGACTGAAGGGACTTAGCAGCAGCAGCAGCATGGTAAGTTAACAGAAGAACTCTAATACTTTTAATGGTTCTAGAAAGAAAAAGGATCTTATAAATAAAACATTCATATCTTTACTTTCAATTTTGTGATTTTTGGCCCAAATACATATTTTGTGCCTTGTTTGTAAACAGAAAGAAAGAGATATTGTTAATGATTTACCCCTGATTAGCCCGGACTTTTCTTTAAGGAATGTCCAATTAAAGCTATAAATGCAAGAACACTCAGGGTTACACCCAACTCTTGAGAACTGCATGGCTTATTCCAATGCTGAGATAATCAAAGCCATACATCAGTTTTTATTCACATTTTCTACTTTTAGTTTTCTTCTTCTTTTTTTAAATTTTTAATTTTTTTAGTTTTCTTCTTAAATATTTAATTCTGTCTAACTAGAGTCTGGGGAGGAGGACCAAACATTTTGTTCACAGAAGCCCACATTTCTGCCTCCAGCAAAAGCGAGTGGCCTGTGGGGAGGCTGACACAGCCTGGCACTCCAGCTCCACTCCCTGGGAAATCAGAGAGAGAGACTTCCACCTCGCCTCACAAGTGGAAGACACCAAGGGAGTGCACTAGCTTCTCTCTTTCCATTTCATCTGCTTTACTGTGACACTAACGAAAACTGTAAGAGCTGCTTCCCACAGCTGAAACCTGAGGGAACTCCGGTCTGATGCGAAGTGCCTGTCTGCCATGAGCTGCGGGCTGAGGCTTCAGATTTGCATCACTAATTACAACAATTGTGATCGATACTTTGGTCCTC
Source organism: Bos taurus (assembly GCF_002263795.3). NCBI lineage: Eukaryota > Metazoa > Chordata > Mammalia > Artiodactyla > Bovidae > Bos > Bos taurus. The sequence continues at coordinate 3,538,200 of NC_037354.1, forward strand.
AATCATCACCCAGGTTTTTTTGTGTGTTTGTTTCTTCTTCTACATTCCATCCAGGAGATATCTCTAAACTCTTATTTATGTGGTAGTTAGGTGGCACTACTGGTAAAGAATACACCTGCCAGTGCAAGAGATGCTCACTGATCTCTGGGTTGGGAAGATCCCCTGGAGGAAGAAATGGCAACCCACTCCAGTGTTCTTGCCTGGAGAATCCCGTGGACAGAGGAGCCTGGTAGGCTACAGTCTATGGGGTCACATAGAGCTGAACACAACTGACTTGACTTAGCATGCACATCTTTTCCCGTTGGAATTTTAAATGAGGGGCTTCAAGATAGCCTTTCTGTTACATCTCGTTTTGAATATGTTTTCATTGTGTGAATTAATCATTGGTTTTTCATGGAGGAAATTTGAGCAGTGGACACTGGAACACGGAAAAATGAAACACACGTAAGACTCAAATGTTTATGTATGAGACATCACGACAAGTTGTTTAAAGCAATGCATTTTTTTCATCCATGGTTTAACAACATTAATGTTTCCTCTATGTTAAAAAAAATAAAATATATATATATATATATATATATATATATATATCTTATGGCTCAAGCAAATTCATTTTCTTTCTTATATCTTAAAGTTGGTAGAAGTACAACTGTAGAATCTTCAAAATTGTATAGATATGTGTGTGTCTGTGTATTTTCAAAAGGCCTTCAGTTCAGTTGCTCAGTCATGTTCAACTCTTTGTGACCCCATGGACTGCAGCACGCCAGGCCTCCCTGTCCATCACCAACTCTCAGAGCTTGCTCAAACTCATGTCCATCAAGTCGGTAATGCCATCTAACCATCTCATCCTCTGTCATTCCCTTCTCCTCCTGCCCTCAATCCTTCCCAGCATCAGGGTCTTTTCCAATGAGTCAGTTCTTCGCATCAGGTGGCCAAAGTATTGGAGTTTCCAATAAATATTCAAGACTGATTTCCTTTAGGATTGAGTGGTTTGATCTTCTTCCAGTCTAAGGGATTCTCAAGAGTCTTCTCCAACATCACAGTTCAAAAGCATCAATTCTTTGGTGCTCAGCCTTCTCTATGGTCCTTACAAGTACATACTAGGCAAACGCCTGCTCTTAACCCATTTGAATGTGCTGCCAGGCAGTCACAGTGGAGGCAGTCACATCAGCTAAGAAGGGAACTGAGGCCTTGAGAAGACGGATGCTAGTGAAGGGTGGCAGGACCAACAAGATAAAAACAAACTCACGGTGGGGGATTCTAGGCCTGACCTGATAGGAATTCTCTCTCAGAGCTGGGAACTTAATCCATGATCAGGCAGCAATGTGTCATGATGAGTTCAGGTGGAAAATGTGGGAGTTAGTGGCTAGGGTGCAGGGAAGAAGCCAGATCTGCTGTTAACTCCAAGTCTATCTTTTGGAAGTGAGCATTTCTTTGACTGAATGTCTCTAATCTTCTATAAATCTCTAAAGAGATAATTATGCTTCAGTATTAGTCATTAAGGTGTAATCTCAAGCAAGAAACAGTAAAAAGTAAAGATACAGAACATCTGCTTTCTATTTCATTTGACTGATTTCAGGGAATAAAGAATATCATGACAATGGTCTCCATGGCAATAAAAGTGAAGAAGGAACGTTTAATGCTTTGCATTCAATAAACTGTTTTCCACTGCCAACCTCAAAAAGGAATCATTGCATCTGCCTTTAACATTTAGAACTCCACACAATACCTCAATTTATTGGCAATGGATAAATGTCACAAAATTCAAGAGCATACCTACTGCTTAGATGTTAGTGTCATTCTCCAGAAAAAAGGAACCAGAAACCCTTGGAAAAACAGCCGATCCTAGGATGGGGCAGGGTGCTTACAAGAGAAGTCCAGAGCATCTGCAGCTGGAAATAGGAAGTACCCCAAATTAACAACGCAAAGTTGAAACCCCTCATTCATGGAGTATGTCAAAGACCAAAGCAGCTTTCTGAAACAGTTCCCAATGGCTTCAGGTGAAACAATTAGAGCAAGAAAAATAAAGCAATATTAGACTTTAATCCAAAGCATAAAGTGAGCATCCTTGAATCCATGTTGATGTAAATAAGTGGTCAGAAAAGACAAGTCTCTAGTGCAGAAGAACACGAAACAACTTAGTGCAGACACTCTGCCCATAAGGAGATGATCATGATGTCCCGTCCCCCAGGTGACAGCAGTCCACAGGGACTTGATTCCAGAAAGCACAGGAGGGAAAGAGGAGCCAGAGGAACAGCCAAGTGGAGACATGGGACCAGCACTCCCCTGCCTGGAGGTCAAGGTCAGGACCAAGGAAGACACAGATACATCTGATTGATACTGACACCACCTAAGCTTATGAAAACAGTATAAATCCTCTACCCCAGACTAATCATAAGAAAAACACCAGACAACACTGGAGAAAAAGCAAGAGAAAAGTAACTCTAGTTAGTGACAGTTCATTGATGTGGTTTAATAACTGCTAATAGAAGCTTGGGGCTGGTGCACTGGGACGACCCAGAGGGATGGTATGGGGAGGGAGGTGGGAGGGGGTTCAGGATGAGGAACATGTGTACACCTGTGGCGGATTCATGTTGATGTATGGCAAAACCAATACAATATTGTAAAGTAATTAACCTCCAATTAAAATAAATAAATTTATATTAAAAAAGATGTTAATGATAGAAAAAAACAAATGTGAAGAATGTGAGAACTCTGTGCTGTCTTTCCCATTTTCTGTAAATCTAAAATTGCTCCAGAAACTAAAAGTTTATTAAAAAAATTAATTTCAGAACTACTGCAGGGCCTGCTCTGTTCTATCAAGTATTATCACTTAATTTCATCTTATTTAATTTTCCTATGTGCGAGAGTGATTCATGAACATAGCCAAGATTTCTTTCCTAAAAATAATATGGAGCCATGATAGTTTAATAAAATATTTCATTTTAATTAAATTAGAAAGGAAAAACTTCTACCATCTTCTTTCCCCTCCAGGGAGGGAACATTGTGTCATCTTATTAGCAGGATTTCCCGAGGGCTTTTTCCTATTTGATGAATCCACTGTAGTCACGGAACTTTGGAAGACAGGATGGCCAAAGGATATTGCGTTTATATATCCACACAGATACTCTTCCCTTAAGTCAAAAGCTGTTGATGGAGGATTAAGAAGGAAACCCTCGCTTCCTATGTTTATTGGGAAGATTTTGGTGTCTTCTCTAAATAGACTTGATAAATACCATGAAGCAAAAAGCCAACATATAACGATGAAAATGTAAAGAAACATTCTCAGTAAAAGGATATGACCAAACTGAACTGAGACATTAATGACACAATCATCATCATATTACATACAATAGAAATGTAGCTTCCACATCTGTCACTCCACTGACCCACAGGGCACACGACTGTCTCCTTACCCTGCTCCTTTTTGATTCCCTTCAGTTACAGTGCAGGGCTAGAGAGAACATGAGATTCATAGCAGTTATCCAGCATTAATGTCAAATAATAAAGAGGAGTCAGTTTTCAAGTACAAGTTCATGAGGCAGATAGTTCAGATGGTCTTTCGAACATCCAGCATATGCCATTATCACCAAATGATCTGAGCTGGACACAGCCAGCACCATCCCTCCACAAGCATCTTTCTCACTAGTCAGTGGTAAGGATGATCAAAAGCTTCATCATTCAAACCGAAACACTTCTGAAAGGGAAAGGGGGGAAGTCACTTTAATTATTTTTAATTACAAGGGCCTCAAGCATGTACTGTCATGGGCGAACCGGATACACCATGATCCAGTGGCTCCATGATCCACCCCTCAGAGGTTCCTCAATGGGAGATTCCTCATACCATTAGGAAATCTTTTATCCTAAAGCAGCTTAGCCAGTGCCTGAGGGGCACTTGTTTTCCAACTGGCAGCTTTCCAGGAAACCCAGGGCCTCCAGCTGAGGGTGAACAGAAGAACAGCAGTGGGACTGGACAGGCGGGAGGTCAGGGAGCGGGGAGGGAGGTCAGGGGAGTGTGAGGTCGTGGAGGTGTGAGGTCAGGGCAGGTGGGAGGTGAGGGGGGAGGTCAGAGAGGGGGGAAGGTCAGGGCAGGTGGGAGGTCGGGGAGATGAGAGGGAGGTCAGGGGAGTGTGAGGTCATGGAGGTGTGAGGTCAGGGCAGGTGGGAGGTGAGGGGGAGGTCAGGGCAGGTGGGAGGTTGGGGGGGAGGTCAGAGAAGGGGGAGGTTGGGGGGAGGTCAGAGAGGGGGGAGGTCAGGGCAGGTGGGAGGTCGGGGAGGTGAGAGGTCAGGGAGGATGGAGGACAGGGAGGATGGAGAAGGGGAGAATGGGCAGGGGGGAGGACAGGGAGGACAGGGAGAGGGAGGACAGGGAGGACGAGGAGGGGTGAGGATGGGCATGGGGGAGGACAGGGAGTGGGAAGACAGGGAGGACGAGGAGGGGCAAGGATGGGCCGGGGGAGGACAGAGAGGATGGAGAACAGGGAGGACGAGGAGGGGGAGCACAGGGAGGGGGAACGACTGGGAAGGGCGAGGATGGGCAGAGGGGAGGACAGGGAGGGTGAGGGGAAGGACAGGGAGGATGGAGAACAGGGAGGATGCGGAGAGGGGAGGATGGGGAGGGGGAGGACGGGGAGGGGGAGGACAGGGAGGATGGGGAGGGGGAGGACAGGGAGGGGCGAGGATGGGCGGGGGGAGGACAGGCAGGGGGATAACAGGGAGGGGCGAGGATGAGCAGGGGGGAAGACAGGATGAGCAGGGGGGAAGACAGAGAGTGGGAGGGCAGAGAGGATGAGGAGGGGTGAGGATGAGCATGGGGGAGGACAGGGAGGATGGAGGACAGGGAGGATGAGGTGGGGGAGCACAGAGAGGGGGAAGGATGGGGAGGGGTGAGGATGAGCAGGGGGGAGAACAGGGAGGGGGGAGGGGAAAGGACAGGGAGGATGGAGAACAGGGAGGACAAGGAGACGAGAGGATGGAGAGGGGGAGGACAGGGAGGACAGGGTGGGGGACAGGATGGGAAAGGGGCAGGACAGGAGGTGTGGGAGTATAGAGCAGAAACCGTGTGAATGGAAAGAGGAAGGGCACTGTGTGCACTTGAACCGTCCAGTCCCCCTCCTCTCCCCGACGCCTGCCCTTGCTGCCTTCTCTCTATTACTCTGTGAGGGTGAACCCTCTTCATCACCTGAGTGGACTAAAGGGCGCCCAGAAGCTGGGATAATGTTACATCCGGGCACCTCGGAGAGGGTGTGTCTGGAAGAAATGAGCGTTTGAGTCGACTCAGTGAAGACGATGACCTCGCTGGTGAGGGCAGCATCATCTAATCCACTGGGGACCAGAGCAGAGCAAGCACGGGGAGGAGGCGGAGGCATGCCCCGCTCTCCTGCCTGCAGACACAGCACCCCTGGGTCTCAGAGAACAGGGTCTGGGCTAGAACGGCAAGACCCGCTCTCCCGACCTCTGGCTTGTAGATACCTGATCCGGGGACTTCTGTATGCGCCAACTCCTCCTAATTAATCCGTCAGCCTCTTACTTTTTCCTTTCTCTCTCCATACACTTATAGTTGTGGATTATTGATTCTGGTTCTCTGGAGAACCTTGATGGAGCAGCGACACTGCTGATGTTCCTTTTCCATACCCAGTCCTTGCATTTGTTAACTATTTCATGCTTCTAAATCAAAATAGAAGTCAGAGTTACCTGAAGAAAAAAAAGACCTATAAAATTCAGCTATGAATCTGAACGGAACCCAAATGCAGAGAGACCTCCGGGCAGGCAGTCAGGCTGAAGCTGGTTATCCATGGGATCTGAGGGCGGGGAAGGATGTTTATAGTAGAAAAGGCCTGAACTCTAGTCTCCATCTGCTCTGAGCTAAAGAACGTAATTTCCATAACTTAATGTATCACAACTATAGAGAACTTAGCTTATCAAAAGAAATGGAAATACGCTGCCAAACTGATGCTCCAATATAATGTGAACCTAATAATCATACCAAAAGAATTTATTTCTGATGGGCCCTTCTTTTCCAACTACTTTTCACTTTTCACATATGACAATATATATGCATACCAGTACCATTTTCTCCGATGGCAAAAAATAAGTGTAATGACCTGTGGCCATTACAGAACATCTAGGAAGTTGGAAAATTTTCAAGAAAATAAAAATTACCTATTATCCCACCTCTTGAAAATGCTTACTGTTAACAGTCATTTATAACCATTCCTGGGATTTCCATACATCTATATATTTTTTCATTTCCAAAATATTTCCTGCCAAGTCTGTGAAACATGATTTTAAAAATCCAAAACATTTCTGTATATATGAATATATCATCCCTTGCTCCATTACATAATTCATATTTATTATTTTATTTTAAATATCCTTCTATTTGTTGCTATCACATAGTGTTAAATAGTTTGGTAATTTTTAGGGCAGATGCCATAAAGTTCAAATGTTTACAGAGATTGCACTGGTCTATGCCCCACTCCAGTACTCTTGCCTGGAAAATCCCATGGATGGAGGAACCTGGAAGGCTGCAGTCCATGGGGTCTCTGAGGGTCAGACACGACTGAGCGACTTCACTTTCACTTTTCACTTTCATGCGTTAGAGAAGGAAATGGCAACCCACTCCAGTGTTCTTGCCTGGAGAATCCCAGGGACAGGGGAGCTGGTGGGCTGCCATCTATGGGGTCGCACAGAGTCGGACTCAACTGAAGTGACTTAGCAGGCATGTCCTCACTCCAAATTCATGTAACAATGTTTGGATCTGCACACCTTTCTTAGCATTGGATATGAGTTTTTAAATATCTGCAAATTTGATTGCATTTTAACTTGCATTTTCTTATTTGCACAAGTTGAGATTTTCAGTAAGTTTGATAAGCTGCTCTTTTCTCTTATGTGATCTGTACGTTGACGCTCCTCACCCATCTGAGTGATTTCTTATTTGTGAGAACTTGCATGTTACTCATTTTTGCAGTCCCTTGGCTTTTATTTTACTCAGGTTTCTAATGCACTGCTGTATTGAATTTTTAATCAGTGACCTGATGATTTCTTCACCCAACATGGAGTCATCAAGCACCCACAAAGCATGAAGAGCTGTGCCCAGTGGGGTGGATCTTTCTTCTTTACATTAATTGCATTGCTTTTAAATATTTCATTACACTTTCTTCTCAATTTTGATGTAGAGTCATTTCTTTTTTACTTTGCATTTCCCAATTTTTTAAACATTGGGATTTTAATGCACAGAATTGGTTATGTGTCTTTTGGAAAGTCTGAGAGAGCAAAAGAGGACCAGAATGAATCAGAAACGAGTAATTACAGAAAGTGGCTCCCATCCCCTGGGGGACCCAAGGCAAGGAGGTGGTGCAGCCAGAGCCTAGGAGCTGGAGGACAGAGTCTAGGGGTGCTGGGGTGCGGGGGGAGGCAGGATGCACATAGAGGGAGTGGACCCCATGACAGTGCTCCCCAGAAACATCATGGGGGCAAAGGGCACAGTCACTGAGATTCAGCTTTTAACAGTCTAGTTCCTTTTCTTTTAACAACTGTGTCTAAACTACTTTGATCCTATTTTGGTTTGCCAAGTGAAGTGATAGGTTCAATGCATTTCATTTTTTCCAGAGAATCCCTAACAGGTCAACTCGAGGATGTTTTAAGTGTACTCTGTCACATTGGAACACCTGACAGTCAGAGCAGAGAGTGGCCTGTGTGGCATCCCTGGGCACAGGCCAGGCACCTTCTCATTGCCTCGGTTTAATTGTCTGTTAAACCAGGAGCGTGATGAATTAATTTTCAAGGTTATTGCTTACTTAAATATATAAATATATTTCTACTGATCTTTTAAATTTTTCACTCATTACATATTTTTGATTGATAATAGTTCTCAGGCTGTCCATAATAGCTATGACACTATTGGGAATAAAGTATCATCTCATATCTTTTAAAATCCAAGTTTTATGTAATTATCTGTCTAGATGTATGACTTTTTGCTCTAATGAGTACATTTCTGTAACTGTCATTCTACTTTACATCAAGTAACCAAATTATCATCAATTATGTGTGTGATATTTAAATAGAAAGGTACATATGAATGACTCAAGATACTGGTGATGGTGATGATGATGGAATTGTAGTACTCTCAACAATATGCAAACACACTTGTCATCCCCTCATTCGTATTGTCTCTAAACCATAAGAAAGTGGAAATCCTACTACAAGTTTGATTACAAGCCCTGTGAAGTAAATACAACATCCAGATGCCCAGTCTGATGGACGGTATGCTGTGTATGCATCCACCTGTTCTCATTGACCACGTATGCTATGCCTTCTGTCTGACTCTAACTGACACATTAACAGTGTTATGTATCAACTGGTGAGATTATTTTTAAAATGTCCCTTTATTCCCTATTAACATTTTGTAAATAATTGTTCACAAACATCTATATTATAAAACCATGCAGAACCACTATTTAGTTGCTATAAGTTACTAGGTCCTGAATTAAGTATTAGACATTTAATGAACATAGGCATACTATAACCATGAGAGATTAGCTGCCTCATTTGCATGCAAGTTGATCTACAACATAAGCATAAACACGGCATGATCTGGAGAAATTCCCAGGAAAATCATTCTCTCTGTCTCTCTCACACACACACTCAGATACAGAAACCCACATTTCTTCTCTCTGAATAGTCACTGGTGGTCACAATGTAACTATCCCTTCTTTTAACTTCACATTGGACTTAAATATGTTTTAAATAATTTTGGTCAAAAAGAACACTAAGAAAAATCTAGGGACAGATAAAATATAGAAGTAGTAATAAAGTGCCTCCTTCAAAATAGTCATTAAATTCAAAGGGAAAATATTAATAGTCACTTTACACTGAGATATTCATCTTATGCCACCTTAACCAAGCAATTAATTAATATTAATTAATTAATTAATATCACAAGTGAAAAGACATACTGAGATCATGGGCCTTGTGATCTGATGCATGGAAAATGGTTTATCATTTCTGTAATCTTCTGGCCAAAAATGTGCAATTCAGTCAAATCATGATAGAATGTCAGAGAGGTCCAAATGGAGAGACATTCTACACAATAAGAGACCGGCAACCCTCAACCTCATCATGGTCGTGAAAGTCAAGGAAAAACTGAGGACTGTCAGAGATTAAAAGGGACTAAGGAGATGTGATGGCCTAAGGCCACAGGGGATCCTAGATGGAAAAGTGACTGGAGAAATGCTAGAGACATCTCAATAATTACTAATAATATTATGTCGACATTAATGTCTTCACTTTCATAAATGTACTCTGGTTATGTAAGACATTAACTTTTGGAAGAAAGCTGGGTGAAGGTTATATGGGATGATTCACAATAACAACTTAAAGAAAAGGAACGCTAAACTGAGATACATGAAGCCCTTAGTGAGAATGAGTTTGGTGGACCTTTTCTGAAATCAGTGTTCACAGGGAAAGATGAGGTAAACCCAGAGGTAGCATGAAGTAACTGAGAAATATCTACAGTTAGAAAACCAGGTCCACGTCCTCAAAATTCTGGCTATTCAACTGAAGATAAGTAGTGTCTGCTCTGAACCTTATTCCTACTAGGATTCAATGAAGCCTGAAGGCATCTTTGCTGGCTGAATGGATGCCCCTTACGGCAGTAAACTTTACAAGCTAAGTGGCATGACTGTTCTTGCTCGGAGAGAAGGGTCATTGTTTTGCAGAAAACAACCATAAGGAATAGCATCAGGTCAGCCAAAAGAACAGGCTAAACTGAATCTGGGTGACCCAAAGTAGAAAACAGATATGCACGATTCCGTATTGGGGAAAATACCCAGGAGAGAAGAAAGTGCTGTGAAGAGTCTTCTAAATCATCAACAGGTTCTCTGCTCAGAATGGGGAGCCCCCTCCCCACCCTGAAGTCACTCACAGTTACCTCCCTCCAAAGACAGGCCGGAAAAGCTGGAAGTAGAGGAGCTGTGCAGAGCAGACACCTGATGGAGACCTCCTATCCCACCACGCCCCACCCCCCACCCACCTCCTCCACACCAGGATGTGCTGGAAGGTGCTTTACTTTGGCAGTCTTCCTCCTCAAACCAACGGCCCCAGTGCAATCAGGAAGAAAGTATCATAGTACTCACAACTGAGGGACAGTCTACAAAATACCTGATCGTCCTCTCCAACCCGTCAAGGTCACCAGACACAGGGGAAGTCTGAGAAAACCTCACAGCCAAGAAGAGCCTAGCAAACAAGAGGACCAAAGAGAATGTGGTGCCCTAGATGGGACCTTGGGCCAGAGGAGGACCCAAGGTGAATACTGAGGAAATTAGACCACAGACTTTAGTTAATAATAATGTATCAGTATTGGTTATTTATTGTGACAAATGTACTTTATCGACATAAAAATTAATAAAAAGGAAAACTAGGTGTAGGTCAGATGGGAACTCTGCACTGTCTTTACAACTTCTCTGCAAAAATTCTGAAACAAAAAGAATATTAAAAAACAAAACAAAACACTAAATCTGGGAAGCAAAGTACACTGATTGAAATGCTACTATATATTCAGTCTACTGTGACATTAACATTTGATACATTATGATACTATGTTAACAGCATTCATACATTATCTTTTATATATTTGAAACTCTTCCACAACTGATAAATCTTCAGCAGTACCTGAGTGTTTTGGGTAATGTAATCTCAATGTCTCAGGGTGAAATAGTTGATTTTCCTTTTAATATTTATCCCAGCCTTCTGAAATACAGATAACATTTGGAGCATAGATTTGATATGTTGTTCAAATGAATTCTGGGGTGTCCAAATGAGAAAGAGAGAAGCCAAAACTGCGTTCTAATGTTCTGGAAACAAAATATCTGGCAAGACGCTGGGTGACAAGCTTCCCTATCTCTACTTCCAACAGGAAGACCCAGGCAACTTGCGCTCAGAGTGATTTTCTTTCTGCATCTTAGATGGAATGGTCTTCCACCATCTTTAAATCATCAGGACAGTCTTACAGTTTCACTGTACCCAAGCCTTCCTATCCTGGAAAGCCTAGGGCTGTCTCAGAGATGCAATTCACCTAGTTAATGCCTAAGTATATCTCCCTTGTCTGATGCTCACTCCCACCACAGCCCTCTTACTTCAAAGTTCATTTTCTATGTTACTTTCTTTGTTTTCCCTGACCACCACCATCTCTCTGGTTCTGGCACCACTGCCAACTCCTTATAAATATTCTCCATCTCTTCCTTCACTGTAGTACCTTATTATGTCAGCTGTCCTCCTGGCTCAAGTATAATCCTGATTTTTGCTTCCTTAACAAGCTACCGCCCCTTCCACTCAAGCAATACACAACATCAGATATTCTCTACTTGCTACATCTCCATCACAACCACCTTGTCTCTCTACCTCCAACACAGAATCTCCATCTCATCAGTTGTCTAACTCTATAGAAGAATTCAAAGACAAGCCTGACTTACTTCACTCTGTATAATAGGCTCCAGTTTCATCCACCTCATTAGAACGGATTCAAATGTATTCTTTTTAATGGCTGAGTAATACTCCATTGTGTATATGTACCACAGCTTTCTTATCCATTCATATGCTGATGGACATCTAGGTTGCTTCCTTGTCCTGGCTATTATAAACAGTGCTGCAATGAACATTGGGGTACACGTGTCTCTTTCAATTCTGGTTTCCTCAGTGTGTATGCCCAGCAGTGGGAATGCTGGGTCGTATGGCAGTTCTATTTCCAGTTTTTTAAGGAATCTCCACCCTGTTCTCCATAGTGGCTGTACTAGTTTGCATTCCCACCAACAGAGTAAGAGGGTTCCCTTTTCTCCACATCCTCTCCAGCATTTATTGCTTGTAGACTTTTGGAATAAAAAAAAATTAAAAAAAAAAAGGAGAAAAAAATAAAATAAAAAAAGACAAGCCTGAAAGATCCAACAGGCTCATAACAAAGAAAGACCTAACGCAGTAGGGTACATGCTTATACTTTATGCTCAATAAGAGACCACAATCAACCAAGGGAAGTATTTAGCATTTCAGGGGGATTGCCCTGACCATTTTCATAGAATGTGTTGCAAGCAAGGAGAACAGATGCTGAGGCTAGTTAGGAGGGAAGGGTTAATGAATGCTTTCATGAGGGTAAGCAGTAGGCTTGACCTGAGATGATGCAATCAAAAAGAATCTTTTGAGCTCTTAGGATTTAAGAAAAGAAGGAAAAGAGAAACACCAAATTTTAAGAATTGATAACTAAAAGAAAGATGGTATTGTTAATAGAGGCATGTGATGTCATTAATGGAAAAAACATGCAAAGTCATGTGTAATGACTTTGTATTATTTGGGGCGGGGGAGGTGGCACTTAGACTTCATTTGAAATAGGTTATTTAAGATGTCGGTGAGATATTCCAATTGATAAAATGGATGAAAAGAATAAGGAGGCCATGTCCAGGCTCAGAATGAACTGGATATTTCCATAAAACAGACTGAAAGGAAACTTTTTTTTTTTAATTTAGAAGAGGAGCTAATAGGATGCCATCTGGTGGATGGGAGGAATTAGGGTGTTATTTACTTTGTCTAAACAAATTTAAATAATCTATGATTCAGTTCTTATTTGCTAAAGGTCTTAAAGCTGGCTAACTGATGTATAGAACAGGCTTATGGACTCTGTGGGAGAGGGAGAGGGTGGGAAGATTTGGGAGAATGGCATTGAAACATGTGAAATGTCATGTATGAAACGAGATGCCAGTCCAGGTTCAATGCACGATGCTGGATGCTTGGGGCTGGTGCACTGGGACGACCCAGAGGGATGGTATGGGGAGGGAGGAGGGAGGAGGGTTCAGGATGGGGAACACATGAGAAATAAAGGAATAAAAAATTAAAATAAAAAAATAAAAAATAAATAAATAAAATTTAGTGACTCTAAAGTCTGAGACAGGTACTTTAGTGATGCAAAATTTGTTTTTTGTTAAATAATTCACAGAATTTTAAAACAGTGGAGCCACCATTCAATGTCATTGTCAAGATATGCTTGGTCTACATGATCAGGACACTGTCTACTTTCCAATGAAATCTGCATAATTATTCAGGGAAAAGCTTTCCGATGTGAGCTTATCTTTTACAACGTGCTGGAGGGACTTACAAATTCAAGCTGGTTTAAAAAAATACCGAATGTTTAGTAGCATATTTAAGGATTGACTATAAAACACTATTTACAATAACTAAAAATGAAAATTTACATCAATTAAGAGATTTTTCTAAGAGGCAGCCTTGAGGCAATGGTACTTTATTTCAGCTAAAATCGACATATTTATACAACTTATTTGAAAGGATATCTAAAAGCGTATGGGAAATAAAAGGGAGGTTTGAATATGTAGTTCCTGTTTCTTTTTGTAGTTGTGAATGACAGCTGTCAACAAATTTTCTTTTATGTTCTTACTGCAAACCCTATCTGTTTGCATGTCTGATTACATAAAGGCAAAATATGACTATCAAGTAACAGCAACAGATTTTACGGCTGGTAAATTAAAACTTCAGAATCTGAGGATGGAAGGTGGTGGAAGTCCTAAGTCTAGTCTGGTCACACTGAAGCATCATTTCGCCATACTCCTGACTCGTCTACCTGCTTTTTCGGGACTGACCCTAGATGTAGCCCAGGACTCAAAAGCACAGCTCAGCCTTTGCACAGCTCAAGTCAAGTATACACAGTTCTGATGAATTAGAATCCTGCCTTTCTGTGGCTCACTCCTTCGTCCTCCCGTTACATCCGGAAGGAGCACAGGAATAGCCTGGCCTTTCTGACTTGAGAGCAATTCACAACTGTGAAGACGGCAAGAAGGCCCATCTCTTTCTTCAACCCAGGTAAGCTCGTTCAAAGCCATTACCATTTTGAAAATGCAACGCCAGCTCAGCACATCTAATCCCAGGCCTAGTAAGAAGTCCGTGCTCCTTGTCAGGGAACATGACAGGGCACATGTTAGCCAGCACCGAGAAAGCAGACCCATTGCTGTGATGGTACGATTTCATATCTGCCTTCTCCCTTATCCCTTACGGGCCGCCCTGGTGGCTCAGACGGTAAAGAGTCTGCCTGCAATTCAGGACCCAGGTTCAATCTCTGGGTTGGGAAGATCCCCTGGAGAAGGGAATAGAAACCCAGTCCACTATTCTTGCCTGGAGAATCCCATGGACAAGGAGCCTGGTGGGCTACAGTCCATAGAGTCTCAAAGAGTTGGACACGACTGAGAGACTTTCACTTCCTTCCATTTTCTGTTATCCAGTTCATGGGGCTCTGTCCTGTGAAAACCTATGGAGAGTAATAAATACCAAAATTTGTTTATTTGCTATTTTTTTCTCTTAATCTAAGGTACAAATCAATTGCCATTAACTGTCCCATTATTTTTTGAAGAGAATGAACTATTTATTCTATTTAAGTATTGTTGATTTATGTTGTGCTAATTTCTGCATCTGGTCCCATCACTTCATGGGAAATAGATAGGGAAACAGTGGAAACAGTGTCAGACTTTATTTTTTTGGTCTCCAAAATCACTTCAGATGGTGACTGCAGCCATGAAATTAAAAGACACTTACTCCTTGGAAGGAAAGTTATGACCAACCTAGACAGCATATTGAAAAACAGAGATATTACTTTGCCAACAAAGGTTCGTCTAGTCAAGGCTATGGTTTTTCCAGTGGTTGTGTATGGATGTGAGAGTTGGACTGTGAATAAAGCTGAGGGCCAAAGAATTGATGCTTTTGAACTGTGGTGTTAGAGAAGACTCTTGAGAGTCCCTTGGACTGCAAGGAGATCCAACCAGTCCATCCTAAAGGAGATCAGTCCTGGGTGTTCATTGGAAGGACTGATGCTGAAGCTGAAGCTCCAATGCTTTGGCCACCTCATGGGAAGAGCTGACTCATTGGAAAAGACCCTGATGCTGGGAGGGATTGGGGGCAGGAGGAGAAGGGGACGACAGAGGATGAGATGGCTGGATGGCATCACTGACTCGATGGACGTGAGTTTGAGTGAACTCCGGGAGTTGGTGATGGACAGAAAGGCCTGGCATGCCGCGATTCATGGGGTCGCAAAGAGTTGGACATGACTGAGCGACTGAACTGAACTGAACTGACTGAATTTCTGCTATATAGCAAACTGACTCAGTTATACATATATATGTTATTTTTAATATTCTTCTCCATTATAGTTTGTCACAAGACGTTGAATATAGCCCCCTGTGCCAAATAAAAGAACCTTGTTATTATCCATCCTATGCATAATAGTTTGCATCTGCAAACCTCCAATTCTCAATCCTTCCCTCCTCCCTGGCAACCACGAGTCTATATTTCTATTGATTGCAATCTGTACTTGAATCTGTACCATATATTGAGCATAAAGGGAGAACACAGAATGTCAGGAATTTTTTTTTTTAATCTTATATTTTACATTCTATCATCCTCCATTGCTTAAACTTCCCAGGCTCTTATCATGGAGAAGCGTTTGACAATGACAGGCTCCTGGTCTTACACTTAAATGCTTGATCCATTTTGAGTTTATTTTTGTGTTTGGTGGTAGGGAGTGTTCAAATTTCATTCTTCTACATGTATCTGTTCCAGTTTTCCCAGCATCACTAATTGAGAAGACTATATTTTATCCATTGCATTAATATATTTTTGCCTCCTTTGTCATAGATTAGGTGACCACAGGTGTGTGTGTTTATTTCTAGGCTATCACTGTGCTGTATACCCGAAAATAACACAATATTGTAAATCAACTATACTTCAATAAAAAATATGTTTAAAAATGTCCCAGAATTAAAATAGAGATAGTAGAACGCTCTGAAGAAAACAAGGAAAACATCATTTGAACAGTATCCTTAAAATTTTAACAAAAAAGATGCAAAGGATCTCACTTACATACCCAGTGGAAGAAATTTATAACGTTAACATTTTACTAAAAGAACGCTCATTTTCTTGTTTTTTAAGAAGCAAAACAATTCAAGTCAAGGTACTCCACATCCCCTTGGCAAAACCTAATTCTACCTTTCTTTCCCTAAAACAGTAAGGACTGAGCTTACATTTCTACTGTTAATTTGGTGTAAAAACACCCCAAGTGCTACAATGTTACTCAGAAAATTCACAATATATTTGTAAAAAAATAGCCACAGATACATTATTCTGACAGTTAAAAACATTTTTTAAGCTACATAACTACTTTAATATCCCTGAAGTGTAACATCTAAATGAATGTGGTAATATGTATCTACAACCTTGACAGACAGGTGGGTTGCTTCCAGTCTTCCAGTGTGATAGACAGTTCAAGAATGAACAGTCTTGGGCATGTCTTAGGTTGTGAATGAATGAATAACTGGTTAAGTTATGAACGTTTTTGACTTTGATAGCACCCATTTGCTTTTCAGAATTACTATACTAATTTATACTTTTATCAGCAATTTGGAGTTAGTCTCCTAAACATTTGGCATCTCATCTTTTTAGATATTCAGTGTTTGCCAATTTGATGTCAATTAAATGATATCTCATTGCTTTTTACTTTGCATTTCCTGAGTCTGGTGAAGTTAATCATAATTTTTACTAGTCAGGTTTCCTGATCCATGCCTTATTCTTTGGTCATATTTATATTGGATTTTTTCTCTTTCAATGACAGATTTGTAGTTCTTTACAAAGCTTTGTTTTGTTAGAGAAATTTAGGTTTACAAATGTTATATCATTTTGAGGGATCGACTTTTACCATTATGTACAATCTGTATATCTCTGTTAACACATTTTGTCTTAAATTCAATGTCGTATTATAACATTGCTAAACCAACTTACTTTTAGTTGGTGGGTTTATTTTATCTCATTGTCTTTCTGTTGTGTCTCTTATAAATGAAGTAGTTGATATTTTTCTTTTATCCAATGAAGATAGTTTATTATGACTTATTTCAATTAAAAAAAAGAACGTCTATGATTTTTTTCTGTTTATTTTCCTTTGTCATTATAGTTTTTTTTTTAATTTTAACTTAAAAAAAAAAAAAACTTCCATATATAATGCTATAGGAAAAAAAAGTTTACCCCCTGCCCTTTGATTCACATGAAGAATGCGATTACATTGTTAGACACAAAATGCTACTCACGTTCTTCACGTCCCTACTAGTAGTTAGAAAAATTTTTGTCCCATTCAGTCATTTATAAAGGTCTCTTTGTGCTCAGTTGTTAGAAGAAATTTCCTCAGGTTATGTTATTTCTAAGAGAAGATCTGGGTACAGCTAAACAGAGGGCTCAGTTCTCATTCAGCCTAAACTTCCAGCTTTGAGACCAATAGGTCTTGTCCAGTCAGTATAACTGGGGACGCCAGAGTGTAGCTGCAGGGAGTTGTCTGCGTCCCTGTGGCTGGGAAACCCTGCGGCTGTGTCACAATTCCTCTTCCCCTTCCTTGTTCCTTCAGGTTCTTGGCTGGCACCCACTGCTGTTATCTGCTTTGGGAAACAGGCCAGACCCCAGTTCTCCTCTTTCTAATCTTGGTTGTGATCCACGGGCATGCCATTGCTGACTCAGCGTCACCTTGGCTTTGCAAGGACTTTGGAACTTTCTAAATCTCGTCCACGTCCTCAAGGCCTACCCTGGCCAGAGAGGTCATCACCATTCTTTCCCAATTACACTGCTGCTGTGACAGGTCCACTCAATCTTAACTTGGAGTGTCAGAGTTCAATTACGGAAGGGCGTGGGAGAGTAAGCCAGACCCTATCCTCTTTGGGGCATGATGCCCCACACTGTGCCAGACAGAATTTTCTGTTAAAATTATTTTGCTCAATCACTCTTCTCTCTGCCTGGCTGAACATCTTCCCCAAGCCCTGTTTCTCTCCTCCCAAAAAATACCCAACAGAAGGGCCTCTCTCTAGTATCTTCCCTGTTTCAGCCCTGCTGCTGTGTGCTGCTGTGTGCTTAGTCTCTCAGTCATGTCCAACTCTTTGTGACCTCATGGACTAAAGCCTGTCAGGCTCCTCTGTCCATGGGATTCTCCAGGCAAGAATACTGGAGTGGGTTGCCATTCCCTTTTCAGGGGGATTGTCCCAACCCAGGGATCGAACCCAGGTCTCCCGCATTGCAGACAGATTCTTTACTGTCTGAGCCACTAGGGAAGCCCATTGCAGCCTTACAGCCCCTTAATGTCTGACAGGGCTATTTCATTAGGACTAAGAGAGAGGTGCTGATGCTTGGCCCATCCAGCTAGACTGTGGATAAAGAATAAGGAAAAGGGTGCAAACTGCCCCCTCCTCTAGTCCCAGAATGATGCCAAGAACTCTGCTGAAAAGGACACTTAGCTCTCTCCTAACCCTGCCCATCTCCACACCTACCCTCCAGGCCCATGCTTTTCCTCACCCTGCAGCTATAACTATCTGAAATGAATTTCAAGGGGAGTTAAGATTTCAGGAGAAAATTTCAAATATTGCCCCCATTACACTCATACTATTTTCTGAAGATTTTGATGAGGAGTCCGTTTTCTGGAGCAGAAACTGTGCTAAGTGACAGGAAGACAAATGCGATGCTGAAGTTTATGTCAGCAGTCACGCTACAAAGAAAATTAGTTGTGTAAATGCATATGTTGTATAAGAATTGCTTTTAAAAAATCAAATAAATAAAACAAAACTGCTACATGGGGAAAAGATCACAACTCAATTATGTGTGGGTGTATGTATGTATGTAACTTCAAAGTAGGTGTGGTCTTAATAGTGAAAAAAATAGTCTTTAATATAGCATACACCTAGAAAAGCATTCACAATAACCGTTTAAAATACTAGATTAAAAAAAAAATGTGTAATTGGAATAAATGTCTTGACAGTTTCTCCATGCTTCCCACTTAGAAAATGCTGAAACATACTCCAGTTATGTCATTAATTTATAGACAAATACTTTGGGTTACCTTTTGAAAATGTAAAACTAAGCCATATTTAATCCTGAATTTTGCTGCTAATTGAATCAAGGCATTACCTAGCTATT
This sequence comes from Bos taurus, assembly GCF_002263795.3. Lineage (NCBI taxonomy): Eukaryota > Metazoa > Chordata > Mammalia > Artiodactyla > Bovidae > Bos > Bos taurus. Next base: position 3,557,184 of record NC_037354.1, read on the forward strand.
ATGCTGTCATCCATCACCCATCTCTGTTTTAAACTATCTCCATCTATGTTAAATATTTGTAAGTGCTACTTCCACAATGACAATATAGGCTGAATTTAAAAGCAGTGTAGAGTAACATTTGGGTTGTGTTATTGTGTTAATTAAGCAATGAGAATTCAGATTGTTATTACAACTGAGCAGGAATTACTTAAGTGCTGAATTATTGCTTTCTAATCATGAATATGGGATTCCCTGGTGGCTCAGATGGTAAAGAGTCTGCCTGCAATGTGGGAGACCCGAGTTCGATCCCTGGGTCAGGAAGATCCCCTAGGGAAGGAAATGGCAACCTACTCCAGTATTCTTGCCTGGGAAATCCCATGGATGGGAGAGCCTGGGGGCTACAGTCCATGGGGTCCCAAAGAATTGGACATGACTTAGTGACTTCACTTTCACTTTCAATCATGAATATAAGCATCTTCCATTGAAGATTGTCTGTTCATAAAATAGAAAGTCTAAAAACATATTTTTAAATTATTTATTTATTTATTTTCATTAGAGGCTAATTACTTTACAATATTGTGGTAGTTTTTGCCATACATTGACATGAATCAGCCATGGGTATACATGTGTTCCCCATCCTGAACCTACCCCCCCCCCACCTCCCTCCCCAATACCATCCCTCAGGGTAATCCCAGTGCACCGGCCCTGATAAAAACATATCTTAAGGGAAAAAATAAATTGTTTCATTAAGTACAATAAAACATTAAGAATACTGACATAAAGAAGATCCTGCCAAACTAATAATTAGAGTACATAAGTCCTCTTGCAAGTTTTTCCACTGACCTTCTGTGGAACCTGAGCTAAATCACTGCTTATTTATGCTTTTTTTTCTTTCAACGAAACAGAAACAACATATATTACTTGCCCTAAAGTTATGTTAGGAACTGTGTCAATATAAAATGAGAACACACATTTTAACATTTTCAAATTAATAGTTAGACTCAAATATAAGAATGCAAATGTCTTAAGACTATATAATAGATAAAAAAGGAAAAAAAAAAACTTTACTAGTGACTTATCTAGAAATTATACACAAATCATGTGCTAATAATACATGTAACCACAAAATAAAGCAATATCTATATATTTTTTTTCCGAATTAAAAAGTTCCATTCCAATATTATACTGCCTTTCAGTGTTGTACACTGCCTCTATCTTAAGTTTACTCTTCAAAACACCCTATAGTGGGAAGAAAGGGTACTTAAAGTCCTTGATAGTTTCTGCACATTTCATAGCATTTGGCTGGGTTACACGGGCTGTCAGTAACTTCTTACTCAGCATTGCTCTAGAAATATACAATGGCGAGTACTGACACTGGCATCAGTCAACAAGGGGTCTGCAATCTTTCTTGCTCCTTACACCACATCTGACCATGTGTCTACAGCCCAATAACCGGTTTCTGGACCCTGCATCTGCCAGTAGGTCAGACGTAAAAGGGTCAAGTGCACTGGGTCGATCCCATCCCTGAGAGGCGTGATGTGACAGGGCGCTCAAGATCACCGTGCTGCTCACAGACACACAGAGTCTCCACTGCCCTCGGAAGCCTGAACACTGGTTAGGCCTGGCAGCGTTAGAGATAATATGCATTCTCTCTATTAATTTCTTGTTGCAACATTCCACTGTCACTTTCAAAACAAAGCCTGACAGATTGATTATCCGATTTCTCATTTATCAAACATGTTGGTTGGCACTGGTCTTTCCCCTCTGAATCTAACTTGCATAAGTTTTTGTTACATTTGAAAGTCTTTATACATGAAATGTGGAATCTTTATCCAAATTCACATTCTTACTAAAAAGAAGTCTCCTCATCATAAATTGACCTACAAAACTACAGTATATATACTGAGGGAACTTTTGTTTTTACTAGATTGTTTTAGAGATTAATCAAAATTATTTACTGAACACCTACTACATACACAGTCTAAGAAGCTTTGGTCCAAAAACCTTGTATCTACTGCTCACTAGTAGTTTGCAACTTCTTCTTAGCTGTACACATTCTTGGACTTTACAAGTTCTGTGTTTAAAATGAGAAGACAGCCAAAAATCAATCAATAAAGGGTACAAATGATCATATAAATAGAGGAAAAAGTCAACAGTCAGAATCAAATCTTACTGAAGAATATATGCATGTTCTATGTTTCATTTTTATTGTTGCAATGTTTCCACAGTTCAAAGTTGTTTTCAAATAGTTTAAAAACTGAGTAGAAAACCAAAACTTCATATCAGTGTTTCATGGAGATCAACAAACAACTATAAATGGTCCAGCCTGGGATGCAGCACAGTGTTTAACGCACATCACAAACCACTAATTCTTCCCATGTGCAACGCCTCCCCACAAAAGCAAGGAGCAACGGACCACCACTGTCCATCAGGAAACTTCCGTTCTAGCTGAGAACAAAAACACAGCATCGGATTGTATAGAACTAACTGCTAAGTTATGGGGAAAAACTTTCCTGTAGAAAGTACAGGATTTCCAAAGTAAACAATGTCTAAAGAGGTTAAGGTTATGATGGAAGAAATTTAGAAAGATGGTAATGGTGACCCTATATGCGAGACAGCAAAAGAGACACAGATGTATAGAACAGACTTTTGGACTCTGAAGGAGAAGGGAAGGGTGGGATGATTTCAGACAATAGCACTGAATCATGTATATTACCATATGTGAAATGGTTTGAGGCATGAGACAGGGTGCTCAGGGCTGGTGCACTGGGATGACCCTGAGGGATGGGATGGGGAGGGATGTGGGAGGGGTGTTCAGGATGGGGAACACACGTACACTCGTGGCTGACTCATGCCAATGCGTGGCAAAAATCACTACAATATTATAAAGTAATTAGCCTCAAATTAAAATAAATAAATTAAAAGAAATGATTTTGAAATTTGAAGACAGGAAGTGCCACTAGTGGTCATCTCTGGGCTTCATACTTCAGCCCAGTTTCCTTAGCATGACCTGCAGGATTCTTAGCTCTCTGCACGCTGCCATCTGACCATCCTTGTCTTCACCCAAGCCCTAGACACATGTGCCTATGTCAACTTCTTACGCTTTATCATTTTGAATACTAATCACAGTAAACCATCATCTGAAAAGCTATGACAAACTTAGATAATATATTAAGGAGCAGAGACATCACTTTGCCAACAAAGGTCCATATAGTCAAATTTATGCTCTTTCCAGTAGTCATGTAGGGATGTGAAAAGTGGACCATAAAGAAAGCTGAGCATCAAAGAATTGATGCTTTTGAACTGTGGTGTTGGAAAAGACTCTTGAGAGTCCCCTGAACAGCAAGGAGGTCAAACTACTAATCCTAAAGGAAATCAACCCTGAATATTCATTGGAAGGACTGATGCTAAAGCTGAAGCTCCAATACTTTGGCCACCAGATGCAAAGAGCCAACTCATTGGAAAAAAACCCTGATGCTGGGAAAGATTGAGGGCAGGGGGAGAAAGGGGCGACAGAGGATGAGATGGTTGGATGGGATCACCAATTCAGTGGACATGAGTTTGAGCAAGCTCTAGGAGACAGTAAAAGACAGGGAAGCCTGGCATGCTGCAGTCCATGGGGTCACAAAGAGTCAGACACGACTGAGCAACATACTGTCATCTGAGGCTAAATTTATCATCACAGAAATTCATGTGGAAGAAGCTCATGGAGCTTAAGCACAGGGTCTACCTTATACAGACCTCCCCAAGGTCCCAGGAGGAACCCAGGAATGGAAGACCTCACCATTCTCTCTTTTAACCTCAGAATTATTTCTGCCATGCCTCTTCTTATGAAAAACATCTACTTCTGCTTTATTGACTATGCCAAAGCCTTTGACTGTGTGGATCACAATAAACCGTGGAAAATTCTGAAAGAGACAGGAATGCCAGACCACCTGACCTGCCTCTTAAGAAATCTGTATGCAGGTCAGGAAGCAACAGTTAGAACTGGACATGGAACAACAGACTGGTTTCAAATAGGAAAAGGAGTACATCAAGGCTATATATTGTCACCCTGCTTATTTAAATTATATGTAGAGTACATCATGTGAAACGCTGGGCTGGAAGAAGCACAAGCTGGAATCAATATTGCTGGGAGAAATATCAATAACTTCAGATATGCAGATAACACCACCCTTATGGCAGAAAGTGAAGAGGAACTAAAGAGCCTTTTGATGAAAATGAAAGAGGAGAGTGAAAAAGTTTGCTTAAAGCTCAACATTCAGAAAACTAAGATCATGGCATCCGGTCCCATCACTTCATGGCAAATAGATGGGGAAACAATAGAAACAGTGTCAGACTTTATTTTTCTGGGCTCCAAAATCACTGCAGATGGTGACTGCAGCCATGAAATTAAAAGACACTTTGTCCTTGGAAGGAAAGTTATGACCAACCTAGACAGCATATTGAAAAGCAGAGACATTGCTTTGCCAACAAAGGTCCATCTAGTCAAGGCTATGGTTTTTCCAGTGGTCATGTATGGATGTGAGAGTTGAACTATAAAGAAAGCTGAGCACCAGAGAAACGATGCTTTTGAACGATGGTGTTGGAGAAGACTCTTGAGAGTCCCTTGGACTGCAAGAAGATCCAATCAGTCCATCTTAAAGGAGGTCAGTCCTGGGTGTTCATTGGAAGGACTGATGTTGAAGCTGAAACTCCAGTATTTTGGCCACCTGATTGTGAAGAGCTGACTCTTTTGAAAAGATCCTGACGTTGGGAAAGATTGAGGGCAGGAAGAGAAGGGGCCGACAGAGGATGTGATGGTTGGGTGGCATCACCGACTTGATGGACATGGCTTTGGGTGAACTCTGGGATTTGGTGATGGACAGGGAGGCCTGGCGTGCTGCAATTTATGGGGTTGCAAAGAGTCAGACACGACTGAGCGACTGAACTGAACTGAACTAAACTTCTCATATCAGCGGTGTTGTCACGGCCCTGGAGACTGGGGATGAGGTTAGGGAGAGCTGGGTGTACACCGAGTCTAGCTCTGGAGGGAGATGTTATGTGGCTCACAACAATGTCTCGCCAGTGTTGCTTCATTTCTAATCATCCACGGCTAGGGAAGCCTTTCAAGATGACACCCCCAACACAATGGATCTGACCCCTTGACTTTTTATTGGAAAGTTTCAAAGTTTGGGGTTATACTATCACATGTAGGGCAAGACTGCTTACCATAACACACATCTGTAAGGCAGAGGAGAAATGCTTTTGTAACAGATAATGAAAGAAGCTAAGTCTGTCGATATTCTCCAGTCATCAAATGCGCAAAATTTAAGCTAAGGATTGAAATTTTCATTGATGTCTAGGTTAAATACAATTTCTCTCTTTTCTGGAATATCCTTGATAGAGCAATATAAACAATTATCATATACTACGAAATCAATGATGAGAATCACATATAACAGGTCAAAATTCCTGTGTTTCTAGTACCTGAACCAGTAACAGGACTACAAACCAGTGGGTATAACAAGTGTGAAATAGTGTAGCACATGTACTCTAACTGTCAATAATATTATGTTCTTTCAACCATCCTGAGGGGGTGCTGAGTTATCTTCAATCTCCAAAGAAAGTATTGGTGTATCATTATATATAAAGGTGGTCAGAGAGTAATGCAGCCAAAAGTTGAAGGGAAAAGCAGTATAACTCTGAGCCAAATAGTTATAAAAACATTGTTTCTTACTGTATGTGCTTCTTCATTACAACATCTGTGCTATCATCTCTTCTGAATTTTTATTCTGATGTAGCTTTCTTCATTTAAAGTGAATATTCCATTTCATAATCAGTGACTTTGCATTATTTTTCCTTAAAAATAGCCCAACCCTTACAATGTTCTACCTGCCAGGCCCCAAGTCTAGCTTTCTGTCTATGTCTTCCTACATGTCTGAATTCAGGAGCATGAGTTTTGGAACCTGAACCCAGCTCTGTCCTTTCTCGGTCCTGCAGCAGCGGGCGCATCATTTCATCACCACAGGTTCCAGTTTGCCTGTGTTTCCCTGTAAACACTGGATAATAATACCCCTCAGGTAAGTGTGAGGATGACATTGGACTTAAGAATAATTTGCTTAGTAAACAGAGTCACAATAAGCGTTCATTATGTAGAAAGCATTAGAGTAACAAGACAGACATACTGAAGGGACAAGAGAAACACTCCACTGTATCTTCACTTTAGGAACTGGTCATCCGCAAGGAATGAGGCATCCCCGAGCTACTGGGAACATCCCCTTCCTGCAGTGGCTGGGTATGTGAGGACAGCTAATATCTTCCTCTGTAAGGAACGGCTTTTTGATTACCTCTTTAGCTGATACCCAATTTTCTTTCCACTGGAGATACTAATTTTGGAAGTGAATCCATTCAATCAGGCACTCCTCACTCTCAGATTATCTTATATTCTGCTGCCAAAATGTGGTTCACCTCACACCTATCGTTCTTTCTTTAGTATTTACTAATGAAAGGACTGCCCCCTTCCCTAGCCATCTCATGAGCATGACATCTCTTTGCCCAGAAAACTGACCCTTGGTAGTGTAGGAAAAACAAGCATCTGAGGTCCTGTGATAACTACACGTCTCCTTATAAACTGCAGGTGGACATCCTTGTCTTGGGCAATGGACTCTGATCTTTGCTCAGGTGAAACCGTTTCCAAAAGACAGATCTGCTTTCAGTAGGTTGTTAAAATTCATCCTCTACATCATCAAGGTTATTGCAAGACCATGAATAAAATTTCACTGAGACAAGGACTATGACCTTGTTAATGTCTCATGGGGAGGCGAGGTGGGCCTGTCCTCCACAACTCACCAGGCGCTTCTGCACCTAGCCCAGGGTGGGAAGCCTGTCTTTCCAAGCTGAATTTCCACACCATCTAGTGGAGGTAGATAGATATACACACCAACAGTCTTGGTGTAAGACCTCCCATAATACAGACTCAAATAGAAGAAAGTAAAAGGAGAACATAGTCTCTGCTCTATAATAACTTACGTTTGAGAAAAATACAACCATGGATAGGAAAGCAACTACTGACTGAATACAAGATGCAGGCAAATCCGCTTGGAAAAGGAGAGAAGGTGCAAAGGAGTACACTTGGAAGAAGTTACAAGTGCCAGCAATTAGAAGAAGCAGGATACAGTCAAATCAGTTACAGTCAAACTCCCTGAAAACTGTTCTAAACATGCTCTAAATGCGGCAAAGCCTCCTCATGTTTCATGTTTGTATTCTTCTGCCATGCCAATGATGTCAAGAGCATGTGTGCGTGTGCACATGCATGTAACTGGAGATCCAGATTTACCCAACTGTTTCAGAAAGTTCCCATGTTCGGCAACATCACAGCCTGAATGAGGCAATAAAAACTGCCCTCCTTGTGACTTTCATGCAAGGCTCAGAGCCAGCCACATCAGCAATCACTTTCACCAGAGTTGGTGAAGCTGAACACGATGGCTGCAATCCAGACTGACCTGCAGTCTTTATATTTAATATAACCAATATTTTAGACTGGTTCAGACTAATTTGCCTTTTATTTCAGAGTTTTTAATGGGTACTCTAAGAGTGCCTCATAAAGAGCATATATGCAGAATTTTTTTTAATGTCTTCATGAGCAAATGCTTTTAAAAGATGATTAGGTCATATGAAGCACAATTTTTATTTAATAGCAGGAGAATCAGACTCAGCATGGATTTGCCAGGGGCCCAACTTTTGTGCAGTATAACACTGGGTGTGGAACACCAACTTCACGGCCTTATTTTCTGTAATATGTTAAGGTAAAGTATTTTAACAAGAGATGATGCTTAAAATGGGCTTCCCAGGTGGCTCAGATGGTTAAAAAAAAAAAAAAAATCTGTCTGCAATGCACAAGACCCTGATTCTATCCCCAGGTCAGGAAGATCCCCTGGAGAAGGGAATAACTATCCACTTCAGTATTCTTTCCTGGAAAATGCTTAAAATGCAATTGACTTATTATATGCAAATATGAAAGTTAATACATCACTGAGGTTGCAATAAGACAAACACAATGTTAGAGAATTGGCTTTTTATAAAATAAGGAAGACCTTTATTGGCTTCATATAAATTGTGTGTTTGAAACTGTATGCTCATTTAAAATATTGTAGCTACACACAGTTTTGAAATCTAAAATCAAACAACATATTTGAATACATTTATGTAAGAATAAAGCTAAGCGTGCTTCAAATGGGCCTACAAATATCAGTACTTTTTTTCCCCAACATAAAGATTTAAATGTTAGTGTAGGAAACTCTAAAGACTCCACATAAAAACTACTAGAACTGATAAACCAATCCATCAAGGCACCAGGATACAAGTTTAACTTACAGAATTCCATTGCATTTACTTACACTAACAATAAAATACCAGAAGGGAAAAGCAAAAAATAATCCCTTTTAAAATAGCATCAAAAAAGTAAAATACTTAGGAATAAACCTGACCAAGAAGGTGAAAGGCTTACATGATGAGAATTATGAAATGCTGATAAAGGATATTAAAGATGATTTAAGGAAATGGAAAGATATTTCACAGTCTTGGATTGGAGGAATTATTAAAATGGCCATACTGCTCAAAGCAATGTACAGAGTTAGTGTGATTCGTATTAAGTGTCAAATGACCATTGATAGACAAATGGTTAAAGAAGATGTGGTGTGTACACACACACACACACACACACACACAATGGAATAATAGCCATAAAAGATAATAAATAATGCCATTTGCAGCAACATGGATGCACTTGGAGATTATCATACAAAGACCAGTATCATATGACAGTGCTTATCTGTGGAATTTAAAAAAAAAAAGGATACAAATGAACTTATCTACAAAAAAGAAACAGAATCACAGACATAGAAAACAAACCTGTGGCTACCAAAGGGGAAATTGGTGGGAGGGATAAACTAAGAATTTGAGATTAATAGATACACACTATTATGTATAAAACAGATAGTCAAAAGGACCTACTGTATAGCACAAGGAACTATATTGAAAATCTTATAATAACCTGTAAGATAAAAGAATATGAAAAAGTATATATATATCAGAATCACTTTGAAGTACACCTGAAATTAACACAATATTGTAAATCAATGATACTTCAATTAAAAAAACAAACAAAAAACACTGTTCTTTCTTCCACTGTCCCTTAGGCCATTATTCCATGTTTCCATTTTGTATGTACAGTAAAATGTCTGTTCTCGTTGTCTCCAATTTACTTCCCCTATCTTTTTTATTTATTTATTTATTTTAATTAGAGGCTAATTACTTTAAAATATTGTATTGGTTTTGCCATACATAAACATGAATCCGCCACGGGTGTACACGTGTTCCCAATCCTGAACCCCCCTCCCTTTAGAAAGATGGTAACGATAACCCTAACTGTCTTTTGAACCATTCCAGTAAGATCTGCACACCCACTGCAGCACCAAAATGCCCCCAGGGGATACCAACAGTAACCTCCGATGGTGAAATCCGATGGGAAGAGCCTCTCCTCACTGGTCAGGACACACTAGTGCCATTGAGATAGTCGAGCATGAATTCCTACCTGAAAGGCTTGCTTGAGTTGGATTCCAGGCAAAAAAAACCAACTCAGTTTCCTCCTCCTTCACCCACTGCTCCTCTATGAGCTGCATTTAATAGCGCTTCTCATCTCCCTCTCGTCGAAACCCCAGAGTAAACAAGGATTAAGTCTCTTGACCACGTCCCTGTCTTCTTAGCTCTCCCATGACCCCATCTCATGTCCAGACACCACCATGCCCATCCCCACCTGAGTCCTCCCTCCTGCAGTTTGAACTGTAGATCCAGCCACTGTGTTTCCTTGGTCTTTGCGAGTCTGATGGACACTGACATTTAAACTGTCTACGGATAACTCCCTGATCCCCTCTCTGCTCCATTCATCATCCTTTAGGCATGTTCTCCACCTCCCAAGACCTTGTAGTCATGGCTAAGGTTTTCCATTTTTCTCACACCTTAGATTCATTCAATGACTAATTGTACTGACTCCAATGTTAAATCCAGAATTCACAATAAAAACTTTGTTCTATGACTTCTTAATTGTTCTGTTTCTTGAAATGATGTTTCTCAGAATTCCACGTGGCCGTATCTATCTTTTCTCAGAGAAGAGCTTCCCTCATCCTATTTAACTTGCATCTCAGTCTCCAGTCTTGCAACCCCTTCCCTGACCTGCGTGTGTCCACATCACTGGTCACTGTGTGAGGTACTATGCATTTCTGTTCTGTATTCATTTATTAATTCTCAACTAGAATTAAAAGGCAGCCTGGAGATTCTGTCGTTTAGCCTAATATCGTATATCTAACCTCTAGAAAATGTCCAATGAGAGTAAATGGCCAATGAATGTTAACAGAACAAAATATTAATTTTATAAACAAACACAATAAATAAAGGTTTCTATTCTATCAACTTTAATATTGGCAATCTTGAATGTGTAGAAGTAATCTAATTTAAATTTAACATAATTTGCTGCATAGGGTGTTGTAAACATGTTATAGACAACTTAATATTCCAAATTCTATATTTAACAAAATCATTCCCGGTTATAGCTTTCCATATTTCTCTAAAATGTATTAATAAACTTAGCATAGGTAGAAACCATTCAAGTTATGTGGAAATCATTGCAATTTAAATATCGTTAGTATAAAGGAAATCAAATTCACTTTTCAAGATAATGATATAGAAAGGGATGATTAGTTCTTTTAACTCATTAACGTCTATCACTTAATATTTGTAAATGAGCCCTTTCACACTGAGTCAGATTGCTGTAACAAAATCTATTTGTGTTGTTATTTATATTATATTTTAAGTGCTATTTATACTCTCGTTATTTATACTGTATCTTGCCTGAAATGATTACTTCATAAACAAATATGACAAACCCAATTCACATCTCACTGCTGATATCCCCTCCTCAGTTAGCCTATCTAGGAAAGGTGCTCTGAGTCCTAACTGCCCAGAGAGGGTCTGCCTCACTGAGTCAGTATGTGAGTGAGTGAAAGTCACTCAGTTGTGTCCGACTTTTTGTGACCCCATGGACTACACAGTACATGGAATTCTCCAGGCGAGAATACTGGAGTGGGTAGCCTTTCCCTTCTCCAGGGGATCTTCCCAACCCAGAGATTGAACCCAGGTCTCCCACACTTCAGGCAGATTCTTTACCAGCTGAGCCACAAGGGAAGCCCAAGAATACAGGAGTGGGTAGTCTATACCTTCTCCAGTGGATCTTCCCGATCCAGGAATTGAACTGGGGTCTCCTGCATTGCAGGCATATTCTTTACCAACTGAGCTATTAGTGAAGCTGAACGTCAGTATGTGGTAACACCCAAAGGCTATGCTCCAAAACCACTTATTCTAACCCCTAAAATAACCATCCAGTAAATGCAGTCATGTATGGATGTGAGGGTTGGACTGTGAAGAAAGCTGAGCGCCAAAGAACTGATGCTTTTGAACTGTGGTGTTGGAGAAGACTCTTGAGAGTCCCTTGGACTGCAAGGAGATCCAACCAGTCCATTCTGAAGGAGATCAGCCCTGGGATTTCTTTGGAAGGAATGATGCTAAAGCTGAAACTCCAGTACTTTGGCCACCTCATGGGAAGAGTTGACTCATTGGAAAAGACTCTGATGCTGGGAGGGATTGGGGGCAGGAAGAGAAGGGGACGATAGAGGATGAGATGGCTGGATGGCATCACTGACTCGATGGCCGTGAGTCTGAGTGAACTCCAGGAGTTGGTGATGGACAGGGAAGCCTGGCGTGCTGCGATTCATGGGGTCACAAAGAGTTGGACACGACTGAGGGACTGAACTGAACTGAAATGCAGTGATGAAGATACTCTTTTTAAAAGGTCTTTTGAAGGTGGAAACATCTCCATTTCTTTTGTCTTCCTATGCGGATGGGAGGCATCTTCTCCAGTAATGGCCTCAGTGTGTAGACCACTGGGACCAGGCGGACCAGCCCTAAGACAGCCCGTCTTCTGTACCAAGGCCATTGTGACCTTGACTACATTTATCAGAGTGCACCCGGAAAGGACATGTGTGTCCCTGGAGAACAGGGCATGCTGTCCTGCTGTGAATGGACACAGGAAGCTGGGGAAGAGAACAAGGGGAGAGGGCATTTTTTTTTCTCAAAGTGATATCCCAGGGACCCTAACCTAATGAAAATTAATTTCTGCAGTTCCATCAAGCTTGGCAAGCACAGCTCACAAAACCCTCTTGTGAAACTCACATGATCTTGGGGATATTAAAGGTGCTGCTGAAGAAGCACTTTTCACTCTGGTTTTAACATCTTCTCAAGAAACTTATTTACCTTCATTTAATCTTGCATTTTCCAATCATTTCATTTTTCATCTAACATTTATCAAAATCCCACATGCAAGTTTTGCATGGAAAGAATTTATGTAAAAATTGCTCTGGCTTATAGACATGTATTTAATGATAAATATTAATACAAAGATGGGGAAGGTGGTGGAAGGTAAGTGGAAGCAGGAAAAGTACATTTCTAAAGACAATATTTACTATCATTCAATATAAAAATTGAAAAACCCAATAGAGTTTTGGCTAGTAGTAAGTTATGAACCTATATTAAATACATAATTAATATTTATATTATTCTATTTATGTGTATTTACATTGTCTCTGTAGTACTAATATATATTTATATGATAATATTCATGTTTAAATTTTATTTGGATATGTTTAATATTATTTTGGTTAATGCTATTAAAAAGAAATTAAACTTGAAGAGCCCTAAGCAGAATCCCATGGACAGAGGCACTTGACAGGCTACAGTCCATGGAATTGCAAAGAGTTGGACACAACTCAGTGACTAGCTAATTAACTAAAAACATGACTTAAACTAAGGAAACTTGGGGACTAAAGAAGAATCTAGTAACAGAAACAGTGGCACTGACTGTGTATGAGACACGCCTCTAAGCAGTGTACACGAAACTCACTAATTCTTCTAAGTAGCGTATGATGGCATTCATTCTGTTGTTACCATTCTGGCTTTAAAACGTGGAGGCTGAGACAACAAGGGGTTAAATAATTTATGCAAGGCAAGAGAGAGTAATAAAATTGGAGTTTGAACAGTGATAAAAAGTATTAAGACTGGAGGTGATCTATTGCAGAGCCCACACAATGCAAGCATAGACCGTACCACCTCTCTCATCAGTGCTGCCCTGGTAGAAAGATGTTCAGAAAAAGCACCTTAGGTCTCTGTATTCCCCAGCCAACAGCTAATGTCTGGAAGGCACCCCCACTTCAGATAAGACAATACAACACAGGGTGCCTTACCCAAAGGGGGGTTTTGGTCTTTTAGTCCCTCAAACTGATGGTTTTGCATGGACTGGGAATGCTTAGCTTGGAGACGACAAGTGAAAAGGCAAGTGATACTATCTTAATAGACTGAAGGAACGGCCGCCTAGCTTCACACAACAGTTTCTTGCTTCTCCATATTCTAAGCGTAGAAACTGTGCCACGTCTGGCCCCAGCCACCCGCTAGTTGTAGGAGCACGACTACTACAGTGCTTAGCTTCAGTTTCTCATGAGGATCTCATGAGGTTAGGGTCCTTGGGATGCCAGTTCATCAACTCTCTGTATCATAGCGGGGTGGTTTAAAAAAGGTGAGATCATGTAAAACAGCTAGCAGCCAAGTGAATAAATGTAATATAAACAGCATGAAACCATTCCCCTGGATACATAATAACATGACACACAACATCAGGGTTTTGTTGTTGTTGCCATTGCTGATGATGATGATCAAAAAGAAGCACACAGACATAGCTCCACAGGGCATCGCATGATCCCAGTACAGGACACACAACCCTTCTCATTGGGAAGCTCCATTCGGCAGGACGCATCTCTCCTGTTTCTCACAAAATCATGTTTAGAGTTTGCACAAGACCAGACACATAAAAAAAGCTTTAGGTGTGTCTGAGTTCAGTTTGGTGCATGATCACACATGAGTGCTGCAGGCCTGAGGGGTGGGTGTCTAGAGACTCACCTGCAAAGGCAGACACCCTGGAGTTCACAAACGTCTGGGGTTGTTTTCGGGCCCCCTAGGCAGCGCCCTTGGAGAAGCACTCCGCTGTCCTCCATTAGCATTCTGAATCATGCCTCATGTTCTGCTGGCCTGTTCCGTAACTGGCATGGCTGTGACCAAGCAGAGGGCAATTCATCTCGACCGGCTTCTGTGAGAACTGGCGGCTGGAAACAATGCCAGCGATTTTATTTTTGGTCTATTAGTAAAATGACAGCACTAATTCACTTCACAGAGGAACCAAACAGCTGTCAGATGGCAGTGAGCAGAGCAGTGCCCGTATTACAATTTAGCTGTGCTGAGTCGGATGTTCTCACTGGCGCCGATTTGCACCATCAAGTGTCCCCACCTTCCCAGGGTACCAGGACACACATCCCATGCTTTTCCTTGGAGGGCACCATGAGAGACATACAGGCTATTTACCATCAGGCCTCCATTGGTTAACTTGCCACATTCAAAACATCAAAGTTTAAGGAAATGTATGTGACAATGCATGTTCTAAGAAAATTATTTCTGAAACAAAAAAACAATTTTCCCAGCAACATGAAAGTTGTGTATCAGCAGCCATCTCTAATAAATTTTCTATTAATTTCTCTGGGCATGGATAAGATGGAAGTAGGGACTTGAAATGGTTGATATTACATTTTACACTAAGAAGTTTACACTAGGAAGACCTTTGGGGTTGAAATCAAAGCATGAAGCCTGTCAACACAGGAGTTTCTGAGTACAAAATTCACACGCAAAGGAATCTTGGAAAGCTGGGACTTCACACTGCAGGAACTGCTGACACTATTACTGCTGTGTCTTAAACACACAAAGGTAAACCTTGTAAACAAGCTCTGTGTACAAACAACAGACAATGCAGTGACTGCTAACTCAACAATGACTGAATTCACTGACGCTCACTCCTGAGTCACCTGGTGTTGGACTCAGGTAACTAATCAAGTTGTCTCATAGGTTCCATCCATCGATTGTCAGCCTTCTGCAGAGTCCACTTACATTTTTGACTGGGCATTGAGAAAATCAGTTATTTAAGAAGCAAAACTGACACAGGAAAAGAAAGGCTGACTTCCCAAGGAGAGGAAAGAACTCTGACTGTAGGGTCAGGGTCCTACACAGTGACCGCCTATCTTTGTTAATAAAGTTTTATTTATTAATGTTATCAAGCTGTGTCAGGTGACAATCACCCTCACATCGTATCAGAAGAACTGAATAGTTGGGCATAGATCAAACTGCAAAGCCACAAATATCTACTATCTGGCCTTTGATAGAAAAAGTTGGCCAATTCTCTTTAGAGGGACCACACATAATCCCAGCTCTTCTCTGCCTCTAGAGGTCAAAACTTGGAAAATTGCTGTATCTCTATAGGAATAAAGGACTTACTCATAAAGTGTTAAGGATTAAATGAAAATTAAGATACAATACAGTATTTTTTTATTATAAAACATTTATATGACTCTAAGGTTTAATAGGCTACATGGCACCTTATATAGAGTTTGTTGAAAGAACTTTTAAATATATTAAGTGTGGCTAATATACCACCTGAAGAATATTATAAATGTTGTAATGCATTTCATTGTAATGTTGTATCTCATTATTGTTTAGAGAGTGAAAATTGTATCTATTTCATTGTTGTTGTTGTTTCATCACTAAGCCGTGTCTGACTGTTTGTGACCTCATGGTCTACAGCACGCCAGACTCCTCTGTCCTCCACTATCTCCTGGAGTTGTCTCAAATTCATGTTCACTGAGTCGGTGATGCTATCTAACCATCTCATCCTCTGCTACTCCCTTCCTCTTTTGTCTTCAAGCTTTCCCGGCATTAGGAAGTCTTCCAATATTTATTTCATACAGTAGTTTATAAGTGAAATGATACCTCAATTTTTTAAGACCTCAGTCTAAATTTATAACCATTAATTATAACCACATGCTAACTAGTTCCTTTGACTTAGTGAACTTAAATACAAAAATAATTTGCTATTACTACACTAAGATAAAAACCCATAGTTACTCTTGTGATTCATGCATCTGAGTTTTCCTTCCAAAAAAACAAGTAAATATGTAAATTTTGATACACATGTCAGAATTGTGGCATATGGGAAGATTTTGAGCAAGTGTGAAAGTCTTAAAAAAAAAGATGCAGAATGCTGAAACCCCAATTTTATTTGTTGAGATGGATAACACATCCAGATCTAAAATGTGTTCCATCATATTTCTGCACAAAATCTCCCATTTGCTACCCTCCCACACCCAGGCAGAACTGCAGGAGAAAACTCAGATGTCCCCCACACACCAGATGTCCACTCACCCACCCTCCTCTCCTTCCCAAATGTGGCTTTCCATTCCATTATCTTAATATTTAAAAGCATATTTTAAGAAAAGTGGATGTACGCTTGGAAAAACAAAATTAACACTTAGAAGATATATGATTAAAATGACTACTGCATCTTAATAGGAGCTATACAAAAAAACTCATGTTGCAAATCGACATGCCCCAGGCTAGTCTACTTTTGTTAAACAGTATTTTTTTGTTTGTTTTATTTTTTAACTCCTGAGGATAAGACAGAAATATAAGGTCATATTTTGAAAGAACCAATGTCAAGGATGTCTGCAAGGAAGCAAGTAGAACATACAGGCAGCAACTAGAAAGGGCATTTCATTCTCTGTTGTCACAAAAGGAAGTGTTTGCAGCCCACAATCTCCACTATGAGGTTTTATAAAAAAAAATATTTAAATACAAATAAATGAAAATACAATGGAGAATACAAATAAATTAAAAAAATACTGCCTTTCATAACTTTAATGTTCACTTTCATTTTTGTATCTTATTCTTTTGGTTAATACTTGGATATAACCAAAAGCATTTTGTATTTAGGTTTACATTACTCTGTGGAGAAAGGAAAGGCTACCCACTCCAGTATTCTGGCCTAGAGAGATCCATGGACTATATAGTCCATGGGGTTGCAAAGAGTTGGACACGACTGAGCAACTTTCACTTCACTTCACCTCACTTCTTACATTACTCTGAGTAGCACAGTTCAGTTCAGTCACTCAGTTGTGTCCGACTCTTTGCGACCCCATGGACTGCAGCATGCCAGGCTTCCCTGTCCATCACCAACTCCTGGAGCTTGCTCAAACTCATGTTCATTGAGTTGATGAAAGCATCCAACCATCTCATCCTCTGTCATCCCCTTCTCCTCCAGCCTTCAATCTTTCCCAGCATTAGGGTCTTTTCAAATGAGTCAGCTTTTCACATGAGGTGGCCAGAGTATTGAAGTTTCAGCTTCAACATGGGTCCTTCCAATAAACACCCAGGACTGATCTCCTTTAGGATAGACTGGTTGGATCTCCTTGCAGTCCAAGGGACTCTCAAGAGTCTTCTCCAACACCACAGTTCAAAAGCATCAATTCTTCAGCACTCAGGTTTCTTTATAGTCCAACTCTCACATCCATGCATGACTACTGAAAAACCCATAGCCTTGACTAGACAGACCTTTGTTGGCAAAGTAATGTCTTTGCTTTTTAACATGCTGTCTAGTTTGGTCATAACTTTCCTTCCAAGGAGAAAGCATCTTTCAATTTCATGGCTGCAATCACCATCTGCAGTGATTTTGGAGCCCCAAAAAATAAAGTCTGACACTGTTTCCCTTGTTTCCCCAACTATTTGCCATGAAGTGATGGGACCAGATGCCATGATCTTAGTTTTCTGAATGCTGAGTTTCAGCCAACTTTTTTTTTGCACTCTCCTCTTTCACTTTCATCAAGAGGCTCTTTAGTTCTTCGTTTTCTGCCATAAAGGTGGTGTCATGTGCATATCTGAGGTTATTGATATTTCTCCCGGCAATCTTGAATCCAGCTTGTGTTTCATCCAGCCTGGCATTTCACATGATGTACTCTGCATATAAGTTAAAGAAGCAGGGTGACAATATACAGCCTTGACGAACTCCTTTCCCTATTTGGAACCAGTCTGGTGTTCCATGTCCAGTTCCACAAAGGAGTGAAATAAACAATTAAAAGAGTAAGAAATGACTGATTATAGAACATGCAGAAACACATAGTGTAATTTTATATGATGCTCTTTCAAGTTGTTCAATGAAATCTACGGCTTATTTTGTTGAAACTAACAATAAACCCATGATTGATCTGTCTTCATGATGATAACTCAAGTTTTACCCGTTTTACTCACTCATTTCCCAAGACTTTTCTCTTTTTTGTTGAACTTTTGCAATATCTTGGGTCATAGACAAGTTGCACCTGAGAATATGAATCCTATACAGGTCAATATCATATATATAATTCAGAAGAGACTATATTCAGTTGGCCAAAAGTTAGCCAACTGGAATTTTTGGCCAAACAGAAAATTACAGTTTCTGCCTACAGTTAAAGAAAACAACTTTAAAAAGAGGAAAGAAATTGCCAGTAAGGTTGGAGATTTTTTAAATGAACACATTCTTTGAAAAATGTGCTTAGATTTGCACTACAGATGTTTGTTTGATATTCAGTGACCCACTAACCTTCGCTAGAAGAGTCTCAGAAACAATAACAAATTTACATAGTAAGTGCAAAGTTGGAAATGAACTCTGAATCTCCTGTAGATTGAGTTGAAAACTTTGCAGCTAAACAAATATTTCTATTTCTGTCATTTGAGCAGACATTTGGCATTAATTCCACTGTGTTTATCATAGAGTGAAGGATCTGTTCAAAGCTTAACTTTTGTACAGGGCTACGGGCTGACTAATAGTTGATATAATTTCCAGTTTTCTCACAAAAGGACCTGAAGAAGAGAGGCAGGTCTCCCTTCCTAAAACTAATTTTGATTTATCAAACTGTAATCTATGGAGATCAGCCCTGGGATTTCTTTGGAAGGAATGATGCTAAAGCTGAAACTCCAGTACTTTGGCCACCTCATGCGAAGAGTTGACTCATTGGAAAAGACTCTGATGCTGGGAGGGATTGGGGGCAGGAGGAGAAGGGGACGACAGAGGATGAGATGGCTGGATGGCATCACTGACTCGATGGATGTGAGTCTCAGTGAACTCCGGGAGTTGGTGATGGACAGGGAGGCCTGGTGTGCTGCAATTCATGGGGTTGCAAAGAGTCGGACACGACTGAGCGACTGATCTGATCTGATCTGAATATATATTTATCCTAATTTATAATGTGCTTTTCTAGCATTCTTGGATCTTTTTTGATTTCAGCCCATGGATGGTTGTGTGCTTTTCCTTTTATAGTTCAGATAAATCTCACTCTTTGTCATCTCCTCCTATAACCAGAAGCTAGGGGAAAAATGTAACTTTTCCTTTCCTCAGTGACCACAAAACAAGAGCAAAAATGCCTATCTACTTGAGTTAAGAAAAAAAAAATCGAAGTTACACAATGTACAACTTGCCAGCTAGTCCTAAAAGCAGAAAGAGCCACTCACCACTACACCAGGGATGAATTTGTGTTTTGCACTTTCACTAGAAAGATTCTATTTTTTTTAAATCTTTGACTATTTTTTTTAAGCTGAAGAGACAAAATGCACAGAGAAGTTGGGATAGAGGTAGACAAAGGTGTCCCAAGAATAAGACAGCACAAGGGGAAAAGAGCACAGAATGAGATAGTCATAAGCACTGAAGAAGGTTATATAATTCCCAGTTTAGAAGAAATAACCACCCACTACACTTACTGAGGTCATCCTCTATGCAAGTATTGCAGAATCGGAAGAATAAATTAGAAGTGTTGTATACCAAGGACAGAACTATGTGGTATAAAGACCTCATCTTCTCTAGATCTCGTAACAATTCAAGGTTGGAACTTTTCAATTTTACAAGTGAGGAATCTGATACAGTAAGGGCTTAAGTAATTTATCCAATGGTCATACTCAGTGATTGAGAAACTGGCTTGAATCCACACTCGGAATTTTTGCACCACCCACATGTAAACATTTAAGAAATTAATTTTGCCAACCTTCCCATTTCTAGTAGCAGAATGGTAGGAAGCCAAGACCTGAGGGTGTTTAAAGAGAGAGGTCATCTAATTTCTAGCATATTGAGTGGCTCATTAAGGACCAATGATAGCCAAAAAAGAGAATTAAAAAAAAATCATCCAATCTCATCATTTTTGCTTATAAGCTTCATTTTAAATAATGATTATTTACTACAGCCAAACTACCCTGAATATGCTTTATCTCATCTAAATAATGATCACTTTTCTCCCACATTATCTGAGATTACTTATTGCTAATCACATATGCATATTAACTTGGAGCAACTTTTCTATGACATATCTTTGCAAAAGATCCACAAAAAAAGGGAAAATTTTGGGTACAAAGGGTAAAACTTGAATTATCATCATGAAGAGAAATCTTAAGAAACACAAGTACAATTACACTGGGGGAGGTGAAGTACTGACCAATCCTTCCTTTGTTATTGAACAACAATGTTGAGGATGTCTTTTCTATGGAATTAATTTACCTTTTATTAAGTCCCTTTTAGACAGACCACTATTTCTGTGCCAGTGCTGGCCTTAGAACCCATGAACTCAGCCATTTGAAAATGATACTGAACGACTTAAAATTACCTGGCCCTACTTTTTTATTTCCATGTAAGACCCAGAGATTCATTTAAGAATATCCATTTCTAGCATAATATACATTTTTTTCCCTTTACAATGTTCATTACTTGATTTTTTAAAATACCTATTACAACAAGCTACATAACTCAATAATATAGAGAAAAACCAAGCTATCCATCTTCTTAAGCATTTCAATCACTCTCACATACATGTTTATTAACCATTCAGGTATCCTCCTGTACTTTTTTGGGTACTCATAGGGGTGTATGCTATACGAATATATGGATGATGGATACACATACACACATATGTGTGCATACATACATATACAAGTACATTTAAAAGTTATTTTCAACAAAATCGGATTATACTGTATTTTCCACACTTTCTTGTATCATGAATGTCCCCTTAGGTCAATACACATATGACTAAAACTATTTGAACAGTACTGAATACTTTAAAGAAAATGATTTCTTAGGATGATGTCTGAAGAGAAATTGTACATGATGATATAGAGTGTGACTGTGTATGGTGTGTGTGTGTGTGTGTGTGTGTGTACTGGTGTCTCACCAGGGAAAATGACTAACTTAATATCACTAAATAGGTACCACAGTAGAATTTATGATCTTGGTGGATCACTGCTATCCACTCTTACTGAATCAGAAACTGGATTTTGTAGTACACAGAGAACAAATTCATCTCTCGAGGGAAAACATATTAATTAAGTTCACAGAACATATGAAATCAAAAGGCCAAATTAATAGACTACAATTCATAGGAACCAGATCATCCATACTTACAGGACAGCCTTAGTCCACCCCAGAACTCAAGGCCCATCTATGAAGCCCAACTGTAATCTGGTATCAGAATCAAAACAACAGAAGTAAAAGATGAGATAAGCAGCAGAAATCAGGTTAAGGAACATTTGATGCTTCTGGGTAGCAGAGCTAATATTATCAACCTTGATGACCTTTATGTTAGTTATGAGACAACTGAGACCTTGGTGAAGTCTATGAAATGTTTTCTGTGGATAAAACACACCTATGTACAAAACTGTGCATCCGTTCAGATCTTCCTGCTCTGACCCAACATTCATTGACTTAACTGAACTTTTAGAAAGTCACTACTTCTCTCCTATCTCTGCACTTTTTGGAGATGTTAGTGTTCATATTACTACCAGGAATAATTAATTTCAAGTGCAATTCCAAAATCTTTGAAGAGTGGTCCTAGTGTGCCTACTGCTGAAAGAAAAGAAAGAAAGTGAAGTCGCTTAGTCGTGTCCGACTCTTTGTGAGCCCATGGACTGTAGCCCACCAGGCTCCTCCATCTGTGGGATTTTCCAGGCAAGAGTACTGGAGTGGGTCGCCATTTCCTTCTCCAGGAGATCTTCCTGACCCAGGGATCGAACCTCGGTCTCCCGCGTTATAGGCAGACGCTTTACCATCCGACGGAGAAGGCAATGGCACCCCACTCCAGTACTCTTGCCTGGAAAATCCCACAGACGGAGGAGCCTGGTGGGCTGCAGTCCATGGGGTAGCTAAGAGTCGGACACGACTAAGCGACTTCACTTTCACTTTTCACTTTCATGCATTGGAGAAGGAAATGACAACCCACTCCAGTGTTCTTGCCTGGAGAATCCCAGGGACGGGGGAGCCTGGTGGGCTGCCGTCTATAGAATGGCACGGAGTCAGACACGACTGAAGCGACTTAGCAGCAGCAGCACTAGCAGTTTACTGTCCGAGCCACCTGAACACCCTGCAAATCAAGAACAAGAGAGGGGACGAGGCTCTGGCATCTAAGCCTGGGGAAGGACCGTCGTGAGGACTGCCGGCTCTGCTCTCCACCACCAGGGGAGGTGTGTCCTCGGTAAGCTACGTCCTCAGCTGGGCTCACCAGCCTAGAGGACCTAACAGTCAAGAGGAAGGTGATTCTAGACGTTTCCCCTTCGTTTTAGCCTCAGTAATTGTTATGAATCCAAAGTAATGATAAAGCATTGGCTAATGGACAGCTAACTGCTGTTCTTCCACCTTCACTTTCTTCAATTGGAAATGCTTCTCTCCTGCCAGGTGGATCATTCACGTTCCACGCTTTAATTCAGGTTGAGTTTGGATAATCACTTCAAGGGAGAAATAAATCAGCACTGACATCCTAAATAAAGCTTTGAGCTTGAAGGGTAATAATCTAGCTGTTCTTTCTAAATCCAGATCCATGGATGTTAAACGAAAGAAAATTCTACTTGAGAGATGTGTCAGAGGGAAATGCCAAATGCATTCAGGGAACAAGAAACTCTCTCAGTAAGAAGCCCCGCCCACCACGGAGTTAATCACTTAGTGACGCTGGAATGAAAGGTCTGCTCTGTGGCCAAGTTTCACATTTCCCTGGTGAAAATCTAAGTAGTTTATGAACACGAAGCCCATTCTCTTCCCCAAAATAAATCATAATAAATGAAATCAATCCATTTAAGTTTTCACAGGTTTAACTGAATGGCCTGTATGGAGTCCATTATTTTTTAAAGAAGAAATGCTTGTATATGCAGCGGGTCATCAAAACTCTTTGTCTTTAAACCATTTGAGTGTTTAATTTTTGGGAGGTGTCTGTGTGCGTGTGTTTTAGAAACTTCTAGATAATAAGATGTGTTAACCAAAGAGAAAATCAAGTTCCAATCAGCTAACTGTGCCCTTTTAGGTTTTGAGGGTAAGAAATTTGAACTACGGGATGAGATTAAGGTAGGGCTGAGTGAAGAATTTTTATCAAACAATATATTTAAATATTTATTTAGAGCCACATGTCAAGTATTGAAATCTTTGCTTGGAGCCCACACTGCCCTCAAGGATGCAAACAAAAATGACCACAGGAGAGGAGGTAACAGGTGACCTCTAACAACTCGGGGGGGAAAGCTGCTGCAAGAATTCAGGATTCACTTAATCCACATTATTTCACTTCCATCTATACACATTTCGGGCACATCAATCATGATTTAAAAGCTAAAATGTGATGAAATTGTAAAATGGAAGCATTTACAAACGAAAGTGCTTCTGTCTGTTTACCTGTCCAGTGGGATGAATTTAGCCTTTCTGAGGATGTCACAGAGGAAGAGTTCTATCTCAGGGCTGGTTCAACATTAACCTGACCCCACTGACTGCACCGCCAGCCCGAGGGACCACACTCCAGGCCTACCGGGAGCTCTGAGTACAAACCAGGGGACGTCCCACAGTTCTTACAGGTGCTAAGCTGTTGTCCGCCACATTTTTGCCCATAATTCTTCCTCACTCAGAAAGACCCCCCAGTGACCCATTTTCCTTGGAGAACGTGTATTCAATGACTGATACAAAGTCGGCATTTAGCACTGGCACTCTTTAAACACTTGGCAGTACAGCTCAAGTATTAACTCCATCAAGATCTCTGTCCCCGCGTACACGGGCCTTCCCTCCTGCCCAGTCATGCCAAATACCATAGCTAGTTATTAGAACCAACTGCACTCTCTGTTCTACTGAATTTTGTCATTTTTGCCTACTACTCCTTCAGAAAAAACACCATTCTCATCATCATCTTTGTATTCTTAACATTTAGCTCAGTATTGAGCCTCTGGTAGATACTCAATAAAAGCATAATAAATGAGAGAGAATGAGTGAGTAAATCTATGTCCATTTACACAAGGATATACATATATGCTCCGTGCATATATAGTGTGTGTATATACATATATACACATATGTATATATATACAAAAGTGTGATTTTTGTGTATACACGTATGTGGATACATGCTTATCTTTATGTGTGTATTTCCATACATGTAAATAAATATTATATTAGAGAAAACATAGTACATTTTTAAGAATGACAACATCTGGAAATAGGCAGATTGATGTTTAATTTCCCCTCTTCACTATTTAGTAGCTATAAGGTCTTGACTAACTAAGTTACTATACATCACTATTTCATTTTCTCTGTCCAGTAATATTAGGTAATTTTGCTGTGCTTATAGGAATCTTGAAGATTTAATAAGAAAATGTATATAAGAATTCATACCATTTTAGGCACGTCTAGTCATCCATCCGTTCATCCACCTGTCTGCCTGTTTATTATGTATCTACCTACCTATCACCTGTCTTAACTACAGATTATCAATCTATCCCTTTCACCTATCTACCTATTTTCATTTATTTATTTACTATCTCTCCATAGAGAAACATATACCTTAGTGAGGACATAATGGTATAATCAATAGAATGAATAATTTTAAGACAAAACAAAATGAAAGGGCAGAATTTCTCTAGAATAGAATTTTATAACCCAGGGGAGTGTCTTTAAGCATCTTTGTGGGCAGCTGTTTTTTTCACTCCATCTAATGTGCTAGTTTGTATGCAATACAGTTTCCTGCCACAAGCTAATCTTTGCAATTTAGTAATGTCAAATTCTTTCTCACTCTGCTGGTGGTATTTTTCCTAAAAAGATTTTTTTAAAACTGTCAGATTCTTATAGATTTCAAGCACAAAATTTAAGGCCAATATATTCAAATATGGCACCATGGGAAGGTGAGATAAATGCTGAATGTGTAAAATTAGTATTTTATGGACAAAATATTTGACTGTCTACAATTGTGGTTAGTTTTTTTTTTTTTTCCTTTTCAACTACCATGTCAGCCAGATTTTTAAAGAAATATTTAAGAAAATAGATTCTTACCATTTCTATCAGGTTTACCTTAGACAAGAATCCAACATAACCTTCCTTTTACCTCAAACAATTACAGCAAAGGTAATTTCTGTGGTAAAATGTGCATAAAATTTCTGTTCCAATTTCTTTAAAAAAGAAAAAAAAGAGTCATTCCATGGATAAAGCCTTGGACAACTTGGTTTCCAATCAATAGAATTGCCCTACACTATCAATAAATGTTCTATAGAAGAAAAGTATTAATTTTAGTGAATACACATTGGACTCAATTTGAATCACAGAATCAGGGCTTTCTATTCAAATGCAGCTTGTATAATATCTAGAAATTCTTTTTATACAAATACTAGAGTATAAAAATACAATGTCAAAGAAACTTATTTTACCTGCAAAAATATTAAAAGTCAATCTAAATTATAGAAAACAATTGGTAAAAAAAAAAACTAAAATTTTAAAATATAACCAATACTAAAATTACTGAAAGTTAATGTATGAAAAATTACCAAGTAATTCATGAAACATCTGAAGTGATATTCAGGATGTGCATTAATAAGAGATGTGTCACTTGAAAATAAATTAGATTTCAGAACCAAAAACTGGGAGTGAAATTATTTTCATCATACATTCACTAGTGTTTCTAATATTTAGTTCACTTTGTCACTAGTAAGACAAAATATTAGAACAGAGAAGACTTGCCTTTTAAAAAGTGAAACAAATAAAATTATCAGAGTGACGGGTTCTTTGGGGCACAATTCTAGATTGTCACATGTCACCAAATGGATTTGTTCTCTTTGTTCTAAAGTCTCATGACAGCCTTGTCACACGTTTGTCACGATATAATATCTGTCGTGTCTTGACATGCCATGTTGAGTTTCTGACCTCCTGGAAGATTTTTTTTTCTTAAATCATAAATAAATGTGGTGATACAAATAATTTTATTTCAGTAACTGAGATCTTGATGAAAAAAGTTGGAAGGTAGAAAGAATGAATGTTATTTATATACCTAAGGCTTCAATATTGGACAAGCATAAGAATACTGATAGTAATTCATCTCATTGTAAATTACGTGTAATCCTAGTGTATTTATTATAAATTTACCAAATAAAATCATGCAAATTCTTTGGCTGGCCATGAAGAATAATGTTCTGTGACAGAATTAGGAAATATAACTTTATAAAATACCCTATTAAAGTAGTAACTTCAATTTTATTATTCTATATTTATGGCTTAAAATATGTTGATTTTATCAACAATCTATGAACTTACCCACTACTTAAAAAGCTAATTACTATATGTGAATAATATTAGTGAGATATGTATAAATATCTCCATTTAATTTTCAGGGTTAAATTCAATGACTGAACACATTAATTATAATAATTTAATTTACTGTTTCCATATTCCTTAGGTAGCTTAATATCTCCATGTATGAATAATAATTTATGTAAATAGTACTTATCCCAAAGTAATGTCAACAAACTATAAAGTCCAGTGCCCAGATCAAGTCCAGGTTAAGTTTATTACTAAGCCTATCTTGTATAGACAGATTTTTTTTTTTTAAGAGTGGAAGATTTTCTCCCTATTCAACAAATAAATATAAATAAAAAATTAAACATAAATTTGGAAAAGTTGGTAATCATTTAAGAACTAGAAAAAAATTAAAGCTCATTTAGCATTAAAATTTTAATTCAAATTTTCCTCAGAGGTCTTGGATAAGACATAGACATTTTATTGTATTATTTGGTTTATATTAATTACTTGGAAGACAGTGTTGTCAGTGTAAAAACCAGTGGGATTCGATGTTCTAGTTCCAAAACAACTTTAGATATTTTTCTGACTCATTGGTTAGGCTTAATATTATATCTGAATAAGTGTATCTAAATATTTTATACACTGGTCTCAACATAAATCTCACTTTTTCCCATGACCATTATATTGGTTGGTTATAGCTGTGTATACATTTCCTGTGTGAAATGATATTGATAAACCAGCTGATATTTACAAAGTTTTAGTTTCTTCTGCAAAAATTCTTGTCTTTAATCTTCTATTTAGACTGCAATTAACCTTATTTCAACAGATAACACAAATTTATTTTATCAGTTGATTTGTAAGCTAATAAAAAATATTTTACAAGTAAAGATATTGCACATTTTATGATTTTTATTTTGCTAACAAAGCACTTTTATTTTGATGCTTTGCTTTCAAAATAACGAGTTGTATTTACTTGTAAATATCAGGCTATATTGTAATGCAACTATTGCAAACAAAAATTTCAAACATCTTCACACAACATTTTAAAAAATGCATTTAACTCATGGCTCTGTTTTTCTCATCATTTCTCCAATTTTGTTGATAACTTGTAAACATTTTTCCCAACAGAGACAATCTCACCAATCATTTTTCACTATGCCATGATGACAACCACAAACACCAACAACAACAGCCCAGAAAGATTCAGTTTAAGTATTCATTTGGCAGTCACTCAGCGTCAGTAGAGTTTCTGCAACATTTATCTTAGGAAATTCACCAAAATACCATATTAAGGATCAACTTTGTCAGAAAGGGAAAGAAAACTGCAAAGGTTTCTAAAATGTTGAAGCATTAACCCACCTTCCGAAATACCATATGTGCTGACTGGACAAGTTCTGTTTCACAGTAGCTAGTACAGATTGCTTCAGAAACACTTTTGTAATGTCAAGTGAGAAAAAAATTATGTGAAGCTGGGGTATACAGGAAGTGGTAGATACAAGCAAATCTGAAAGCTAGTAGCACCTATTAACCTTGAACTAGCCTGTTACTCTTCCAAAGATTAAATGATCCCCAGGTAATCAGTAATGAGCTTAAAGATGAGTTACTCTTTCAGGCAATGGATGCACGTTTATATATAAAAGCAATGACCTGGAAGAACTGGAGTCAGAGTTAGTATAAAATTCTAAGCATTATTCCACATAAGACTTTACTTAAATAAAAGGATGAATTGTTCTGTTTATATTCCTTTGCAAAGAGGACAGTCTAACCTTGTATTTTCTGATAATTGCATAGTAGCTAAGTTCAGTTGCAAGAAGCATGTGTAGATTTTATCTTTCTAAGAAGAATGATTTTTGCCAAAGTGTGTGGAGTACTGCAAAGAGGAATACACACAGAGGCGACTTAATCCAGGAAGGCCGCTAAGTGAACACTGGATTGGGCCCACCTCCACCCTACATAGCCCTTTTCAATTCATGGGCTTCAGAGTTTATGTTAAAAATCAAAGATTCTGCATTGCACATGAGAGAAAAATTAAAATATATATGTGAAACAAGACTAAACAGACCTCAGCACTTATATTTACCATATAGTAGTGCAATTTCCTAAAATTGAATATTTTGCAATCATGTATATTATTCCCTCTATCAAAGGTTGAAATCTCTTTTATCTTCTTGAAATTTCTGCCCAAAAGCGTCAACAATGACAGTGAGACCCGAAAGTCACTTCAGCACAAAGTCTGAAAACACCAAAAATTAAATAAAATAAAATGAAATGCACCTCCTATGCCTTGCAAGCACCAAATGAAATCACTTTCTTTGTTTGAAGTTTCAAATTATGACAACCAAAATTCATTTAATGGGATTCACTTTACCTAGGCACCAACTCTGAATATTACTGTCCAACAATTATTTTAGGAAAACTTGTCTGCATTAAGATTGAAGAAAAGGAAGACTGTCCATTAACATCCTAAATACTCGAAACATCACTGCCACACATCAAAAGAAAACCATTCTTCCAATGAAAAAGCTCTAGCAAAAAGGAAAATTATCAACACACGTGTTGTGCCAGAAATTTGAGCCATTACAGTAATAGCATTCTCCCAGCGTCAAAACACAGAAATCAAACATTTGAACCATTAAAACCACCTCGGAAGCAGCAGCTTTGGTTTGTGTGAACAGCCTTCCTGGCCAGTGTGAAGCCATCGGCACAGTGGGTGTGGGCGGTGCGCAGCAAGCGTCTTACCTTCATACAGCGCTTTGAATCCCTGGGCACTCACGGCGAAGTCTGTCGTGAACCACAGAGTAAGGATGGAGCCACTGCTGACGATGGAGGAAGGCAGCTGAAATCCCGATAACCTGAATTCGAAAAAGACGTGAATACAGTTAAAAAGTATGAACTTGCTTCTGAAGCTTATTTGATGAAGTCACTCAGTTCTTCTTTCCACCGTGGCCTATTTATTTTACATAAGTCATTGAACAATTACATGATCCGTACACCAGGCGTTGCCAGTTCATTGAAATGAAGCACATTCCAATACCAGAACTTGCTTATTTAAACAATTTTTGAAAAGATCCTTTCCTGAAGGAAATGTATAATACACCATTGTCTAAACATAATGCATGAAAACGACGCACTCAACATTATACCTGCAACACAAATTAACATTCCACGTGCTTTTGAGTTTATTTTTCTAAGTAATGAGTGTGTTGTCACATCTCATTGTTAATATGCTTATCTTTTACTATTTCCATACAATGGATCCATTTCTCTTGAAAAGAAAACATATACTAGTCACAGCATCAGAAATAAGAGTCAATGATTGCCTTGAACAGATGTCAAATGAATTGATTTTAATATTTGGTTTTCAAGACAGATTTTTTAGATTGTAAGATATATGTTTCATTATCATTAGATAATGATACATTTAGATATCTTAACGATGATAAAGTCAGAACTCTGAAGGACTGAACTAATATAATGATATGCACAATACTTTACAAATGAAGAGCTTTTCAAAAGGCCAAAGAGATGTTTCATCAGTTTATATTTTACCTAAAGTTTGCTAATTAAGCAGTGTCTCTACAGATACATGGTTTAGTACAGTCTGAACACAAACCTATGATTCACAAAAACAAACAAACAAACTAACTTGAGCACTCATTCCTAGTAGGAGAAACTCTGTCTTGCCAAGAAGCCTATGGTATTAAATGCTTGATTACAACCACTGTAGTTGCAGAATCAAACCAGAAGCTAATAAGAGAAAAATGAAAAGACAATCGCCAGCTGCTAAACAGCACACTTCCAAATAATCAATGGATCAAAGAAGTCGCAAGGTAATTTTTAAAAATACATTAAACTGAATGAGAATACAAAATCCAAGATATCAAAATCAGCAGAGCTGAGATGGGAAGGAATGGCACTAAAAGCACGCACAGAAAAGAGGAAAATTCTCATATTTGTAATCCAAGTACCCATCTCAAGAGCTTCGAAAAGGTATAGTAAAATAAACCAAAAGCCAACAGAAGGCAAAAAATTAAAAGCACCAAAATCAGTTGAAATGAAAGCAGAAAAACAATGAAACAAAGTTTCCACTTGGAAAAGATAAACAAAATTAACAAATGTAGCAGAAATGACCCTCCCTGCTCCAAAAAAAAAGGGCAGGATAAGAAAAGACATAGATATCTAATATCAATAATAAAATAGCAGATATTACTTGAAACCTCACAGACATTTGAAAAATGCCATAAAAACTATAGCTATAAATTTGACAACTAAAATGAAACTTGTTACTTTCTTTAAACACACACAGGACTGCAACTTACTCAATGAAACAGATCAATGTGAATAAGCCTGTAACTATTAAAACTCCCCCAAAGAAATGTCCAGGCCTGGCTGGTTTTACGGAGGAATTCTTTTGCCTGCCTTAAGAGTCAATGTCTGATTCACCCTAAAATGGACTGGAATGGGTGAACTTAACTCAAATGACCATTATATCTACTATTGTGGGGAGAAATCCCTTAGAAGAAATGGAGTAGCCATCATAGTCAACAAAACAGTCTAAAATGCAGTACTTGGATGCAATCTCAAAAATGACAGAATGATCTCTGTTCGTTTCCAAGGCAAACCATTCAATATCATGGTAATCCAAGTCTATACCCTGACCAGAAATGCTGAAGAAGCTGAAGTTGAATGGTTCTGTGAAGACCTGCAAGACCTTTTAGAAATAACACCCCAAAAGATGTCCTTTTCATTACAGGGGACTGGAATGCAAAAGTAGGAAGTCAAGAAACACCTGGAGTAACAGGAAAATTTGGCCTTGGAATACGGAATGAAGCAGGGCAAAGACTAATAGAGTTTTGCCAAGAGAACACACTGGTGAGAGCAAACACCCTCTTCCAACAACATAAGAGAAGACTCCACACATGGACATCACCAGATGTTCGATACCAAAATCAGATTGATTACATTCTTTGCAGCCAAAGATGGAGAAGCACTATACAGTTAGCAAAAACAAGACTGAGAGCTAACTGTGGCTCAGATCATGAACTCCTTATTGCCAAATTCAGATGTAAATTGAAGAAAGTAGGGAAAACCACTAGACCATTCAGGTATGATCTAAATCAAATCCGGTATGATTATACAGTGAAAGTGAGAAAAAGATTTAAGGGACTAGATCTGATAGACAGAATTCCTGATGAACTATGGATGGAGGTTTGTGACATTGTATGGGAGACAGGGATCAAGACCATCCCCAAAAAAAACAAATGCAAAAAAAGCAAAATGGCTGTCTGAGGAGGGCTTACAAATAGCTGTGAAAGAAGGGAAATGAAAAGCAAAGGAGAAAAGGAAAGATATACCCATCTGAATGCAGAGTTCCAAAGAATAGCAAAGAGGGATAAGAAAGCCTTCCTCAGTGATCAGTGCAAAGAAATAGAGGAAAACAGCAGAATGGGAAAGACTAGAGATCTCTTCAAGAAAATTAGAAATACCAAGGGAATATTTCATGAAAAGATGGGCTCAATAAAGGACAGAAATGGTAGGGACCTAACAGAAGCAGAAGATATTAAGAAGAGGTGGCAAGAATACACAGAAGAACTGTACAAAAAAGATCTTCACAACCACGATAATCACGATGGTATGTATGATCACTCACCTGGAGCCAGACATCCTGGAATGTGAAGTCAAGTGGGCCTTAGAAAGCATCACTACGAACAAAGCTAGTGGAGGTGATGGAATTCCAGTTGAGCTATTTCAAATACTAAAAGATGATGCTGTGAAAGTGCTGCACTCAATATGACAGCAAATTTGGAAAACTCAACAGTGGCCACAGAACAGGAAAAGGTCAGTTTTCATTCTAATCCCAAAGAAAAGGGAATGCCAAAGAATGTTCAAACTACTGGACAATTGCACTCATCTCACACCCTAGCAAAGTAATGTTCAAAGTTCTCCAAGCCAGGCTTCAGCAATACATGAACTGTGAACTTCCAGATGTTCAAGCTTGTTTTAGAAAATGCATAGGAACCAGAGATCAAATTTCCAACATTGCTGGATCATTGAAAAAGCAAGAGAGTTCCAGAAAAACATCTATTTCTGCTTTATTGACTATGCCAAAGCCTTTGACTGTGTGGATCACAATTAACTGTGAAAAATTCTGAAAGAGATGGGAATAACAGACCACCTGACCTGTATTTGGGTCAGGAAGCAACAGTTAGAACTGGACATGGAACAACAGAATGGTTCCAAATAGGAAAAGGAGTACGTCAAGGCTGTATATTGTCACCCTGCTTATTTAACTTACATGAAGAGTACACCATGTGAAACGTCGGGCTGGAGGAAGCACAAGGTGGAATCAAGATTGCTGGAAAAAATATCAATAACCTCAGATACGCAGATAACACCACCCTTATGGCAGAAAGTGAAGAGGAACTAAAGAGTCTCTTGATAAAAGTGAAAAAGGAGAGTAAAAAAGTTGGCTTAAAATTCAACATTCAACATTCAAAATTAAGATCATGGCATCTGGTTCCACTACTTCATGGCAAATAGATGGGGAAACAGTGGAAACAGTAGCTGACTTTATTTTTCTGGGTTCCAAAATCACTGCAGATTGTGATTGCAGACATGACATTAAAAGATGCTTACTCCTTGCAAAGTTATGACCAACCTATACAGCATATTAAAAAGCAGAGACGTTACTTTGTCAACAAAGTTCCATCTAGTCAAGGCTGTGGTTTTTCCAGTAGTCATGTATGGATGTGAGATTTGGACTGTAAAGAAAGCTGAGCACCGAAGAATTGATGCTTTTGAACGGTGGTGTTGGAGACAACTCTTGAGAGTCCCTTGGACTGCAAGGAGATTGAACCCGTCCATCCTAAAGGAAATCAGTCCTGGGTGTTCATTGGAAGGACTAATGTTGAATCTGAAACTCCAATACTTTAGCTACCTAATGCGAAGAGCTGACTCATTTGAAAAGAACCTGATGCTGGGAAAGATTGAGGGCAGGCAGAGAAGGGGATGACAGAGAATGAGATGGTTGGATGGCATCACCAACTCAACGGACATGAGTTATAGTAAACTCTGGGAGTTGGTAATGGACAGGGAGGCCTGGTGTGCTGTGGTTCATGGGGTCACAAAGAGTCGGACATGACTGAGCAACTAAACTGAATTGAAATGAAGTTCATAAGGATGGGATCCTAATCCAACAGGACGAGTGGCCTTATAAGAAGAGGACAAATGAGAAAGTCTCTCCCTTTCCTTCCTCCACATACAAACACTAAGATAAGGCCATGTGAGCACATAGCCAGAGGACAGGTGTCTATCAGTCAGTAGGAAAGTCTTCATAAGAACTTGACCATACCTCACCCTCACATAGATTTCCATCCTCTAGAAATGCAAGAAAATGAATGTCTGTTGTTTAAGCCATCCAATCTATTAGTATTTTTGTTGTAGCAGACCAAGCTAAGATACTCTGATGCCCATGATAGACAAAGGCAGTACAGAAAAAGAAAACAAACCAATATCCCTCATAGATACAGATGTGAAAATCCTTAACAAAATTAGAGAAAATAAAGTAAAGAGTATATATGAATAATTATTCAACAAGACCAAGTAGGGTTTCAGTTCAGTTCAGTTCAGTTCAGTTCAGTCACTCAGTCACGTCCGATTCTTTGCGACCCCATGAATCGCAGTACACCAGGCCTCCCTGTCCATCACCAACTCCCGGAGTTCACTCAGACTCACCTCCATTGAGTCAGTGATGCCATCCAGCCATCTCATCCTCTGTCATCCCCTTCTCCTCTTGCCCCCAATCCCTCCCAGCATCATAGTCTTTTCCAATGAGTCAACTCTTCGCAGGAGGTGGCCAAAGTACTGGAGTTTCAGCTTTAGCATCATTCCTTCCAAAGAAATCCCAGGGCTGATCTCCTTCAGAATGGACTGGTTGGATCTCCTTGCAGTCCAAGGGACTCTCAAGAGTCTTCTCCAGCACCGCAGTCCAAAAGCATCAATTCTTCGGCACTCAGCTTTCTTCATGGTCCAACTCTCACATCCATACATGACCACAGGAAAAAACATAGCCTTGACTAGATAGACCTTTGTTGGCAAAGTAATGTCTCTGCTTTTCAATATGCTATCTAGGTTAGTCATAACTTTTCTTCCAAGGAGTAAGCGTCTTTTAATTTCATGGCTGCATTCACCATCTGCAGTGATTTTGGAGCCCAAAAAACTAAAGTCTGACACTGTTTCCCCATCTATTTCTCATGAAGTGATGGGACAAGATTCCTACTCCAGGGATATATACGCAGTTCAGTATTTGAAAATCAACCAATGTATCTGCCATAATAACAGGTTGTAGAATAAAATCACATGATTGCAATAATCCATGTAGGAAAAAACATTTGACTAATTTAAATATGAAGTTATGACAAAAATTTTAATAAAATATGCACAGAGTTTTAAAACTTCTCCAACTTGACAGTAATTACCTGCAAAAGAACCTACATCTAACATTATATTTATTGAGGGAAGACTGAATGTTCCCCCATAAGATTGAGAACAGGCAGAAGTGTATGTATGATTTCATCCCTTTCGTTCAACACTGTGCCAGAAGACTTAGCCAGTGTAATAAGCCAAGAAAAAGAAATAAAAGCATACAGATCAGAAAGGAAAGAAATAAAATCCCGCCTATTTGCAAATAAAGCAATTATCTATATATGTTATGCCAAGGAATCTGTAAGAAAACTCCTAGAGCTAATAGTTGAAGTTAGCAAGCATGTAGTATATACAATAGTCACACAAAATTCAATTTTATTTATACATGCTAGCACTGAACATGTGGACACCAAAATTAAAGATACAGTGCTGTTTACAATCAGCCAGAAGAATACTTAGAAGTAACAAAATAGGTACAAGACTGTGTCCTGAAAACTGTATAATGCTGAAGAAAGAAATGAATGAAAATTTAAATAGAGAAATATATTATGTTGAGAGATTGGAAGACTCAGTATTGAAAAGACATCAACTCTCCCCAAATTTTATGTACGTTTAAGACGGTTTTCATCATAATCCCAGCAAGATTTTTTTTTAGATATAAACAAGATTATTCTAAAACTTAAATGGAAAGCCAAAGAAAAAAGGAACATCTTAAACAATTTTGAACAAGAATAAAATAGCAGAAATTTTGAAAATGAATAAATCAGTACACTGGTTTTTACCAAAACCATGTGGTATTGACAGAGGGCAGACTCATCCATCACTGAATCAAAACAGAGAACTCAGACTCCTGTAAACATGCCCAAATGATTTTTGAAAAGTACAAAGGAAACTCAGTGGAATAATGAAAGCCTTTCATTGAATGAATGGTGCTTGAACAACTGGAAGTCCACAAGCAAAAACTCTACATAACACCCTACAGAAGTCCAATGTCCTATAGAATAATTAACTCAATATTGATCACAGACATAAATGTAAAATGTAAAAGTGCACATCTTTTACAAGAAAACAGGGGGAAACCTTTAGGGTCTTGGACTAGCCAAAGTTCCTAGAGGGGACACCAAAAGCATAATCCATAAAAGGAAAAAGTGATCTACCAGACATCATAAAATTTACAAACTTTCACTCCATGAAGGGCACAGGTAAGAAATGACAAGACATGCTGGAGACCACTAGAAAATATTGGCAAGCCACATATATGACAAGGACAACTGTCTACCATATATTTTAAAAAAAAATTTTTTTAAAGACTCAATAGCAAAAGGACAAATAATTTAACTAGTCAAAAAACAAAGTGTCATTTCATCTAAAAAATATACAGATGGCAAATAAACACATGAAAAGATGTTCAATATCATTAGTCACTTGGGAAATGTTAACAAAAAACATAAAGAAATATTACTACCCACCTATTCACAAGGTCTAAAATGAAAAATAGTGAAAATACCAAATGTTGGCTTGGGTGTGGAGAAAATGCACTGCTTATAAATCACTAGTGGACAGAGTCATTTTGGAAAACCGTGTGACAGGGTTCTTAAAAAAAATTAAACATGCAATTATCATATGACCAAGCAATGATTCTTCTGAGCAGTATTTACCCCAGAGAACTGAATATTTATGCTCACACAAAATCTGTAGAATAATATATATTCATATATATATTCATAATATATATATATTTATGTTTATATTTATATATATTCATATATATATATTGTATGTATATATTAACATATATATATGTACACACACACCAAGTGTCTTCAGTTGTGTCTGACTGTTTGTGACTTCATGGACTGTAGCCTGCCAGGCTCCTCTGTCCATTGGATTCTCCAGGCAAAAATAGTAGAGTAGTTTGCCATTTCCTCCTTCAACAGATCTTCCTGACCTAGAAAACAAATCCATGTCTCCTGCATTGGCAGGCAGACTCTTTACCATGAGTATCAATCACCTGAGAAGCCCATATATATACACGCATACACATATATACATATACTTAATCACAAACTGGAAATTATGCATATGTCCTTCAAGAGCTGAATGGTTTCCAAATTGTGGAACATCTATGCCATGCATTGCTACTCAACAATAAAAAGAAATGGACTATTGACTTTTAACACCTGGATGACTCTCCAGAGAATTATGCAGAGTAGAAAACAGTCAATCCAAAATAGATTACATACTGTATGACTTCAACATTTTTGAAAAGACAAACTTACTGAAAAGGGGAATGGGCTATCTGTGACCAATAATTAAGGAGGGGTTGAGACAGGAGGGAGGTGAGCATTACCATTAAAGGATCACATGAGGGATTCTTGGGCTTCCCTCATCGCTTCTGCAATGCAGGAGACCCCAGTTAGATTCCTGGGTTGGGAAGATACCCTGGAGAAGGGATAGGCTACCCACTCTAGTATACTTGGGCTTACGTGTGGCTCAACGGGTAAAGAATCCGCCTGCAGTGAGGGAGACCTGGGTTCGATCCCTGGGTTGGGAAGATCCCCTGGAGAAGGGAAAGGCTACCCACTCCAGTGTTCCGGCCTGGAGAATTCCATGGACTGTATAGTCCATTGGGTCGCAAAGAGTCAGGACATGACTAAGCAGCTTTCACTTCACTGAGGGATACGTATCTTCTGCATCTGGGCAGTTTCAAGGTGAATATCCTGCAGTGTCCATCTACTACCATTTTTTAAGATATTACCTTTGGAGAAACTGGGTAAAGTATACACAAAATCTGTGTTGTTCCTTACAATTGCATGTAGATCTATGATTTTTTTCAAATATAGAAGTTTACAAAACGAAGTTTGGAGTGGTTGGGGCAGAGGCACTTAAGAACATATATATATTGAGATAAAAATCATCTAATTAATAAAACACAGAGTATTTAATAAAGAACATCTTCTCACTAGGTTGAAAACAAAGTTAACAGAAAAATGTTAAGGATTATTTTATTTAGTGATAGTGTGTTTTGAAGTTTTAAATAAGTTTAAGTATAAAATAATGTGGTTTATTATTGTTGTTGTTTAGTTACTAAGTCATGCCCAAATCTTTGCAACCCCATGGATTGTAGCCCACCAGGCTCCTCTGTCTATGAGATTTCCCAGGCAAGAATACTGGAGTGAGTTGCCATTTCCTTCTTCAGGGGATCTCTCTAACCCAGGGACTGAACCCGTGTCTCCTGAATTGGAAGGCAGATTCTTTATCACTGAGACACCAGGGAAACTCAAATAATGTGATAACACATTAAAATAAACTCATTTGAGTTCTCTTTAATGAAAGTGTCAAATAATAGTTTAAATCACTTTAAATCACTGAAGTGGCATGAACTCATTCATATGTGAGATCTAATGAATGAGGCCGAATGTTGGTTGAGGGCAGTGGAGAGTGTAACCTGTTCTAGTTAATCATTAAGAACATTCAAGGGCTAAACTTGTGGTCCAGTGTTTACAGACTTTACCCCTCACACCAATGGTGAGAGAGGAATGTGATAGCAATGACAGTGAGGCACTCGATTTTTGGTTTCCCTGCAAACATGTCCTTGAATATGAAAATCATGGCAGTTTTCATTCCAATCCAAAAGAAAGGCAATGACAAACAATGTTTAAACTACCACACAACAGCATTCATTTCACATGTTAGCAAGGTAATACTCAAAATTGTCCAAGCTAGGATTTAACAGTATGTGAACTGAGAACTTTCAGATAGACAAGCTGCATTTAGAAAAGGCAGAGGACCCAGAGATCAAATTGCCAACATCTGCTGGAT
This sequence comes from Bos taurus, assembly GCF_002263795.3. Classification (NCBI taxonomy): domain Eukaryota; kingdom Metazoa; phylum Chordata; class Mammalia; order Artiodactyla; family Bovidae; genus Bos; species Bos taurus. The sequence continues at coordinate 3,595,960 of NC_037354.1, forward strand.
CACAGAAAAAGCAATGGAATTCCAGATAAACATCGATTTCTGCTTCTTTGACTACATGAAAGCCTTTGTGTGGATCACAACAAACTGTGCAAAATTCTTGAAGAAATGGGATACCAGATCACCTTCCCTGCCTCCTAAGGAATCTATATTCAGATCAAGAAGCAACAGTTATAACTGGCCATGGAACAACAAACTGGTTACAAATTGGGAAGGGAGTATGTCAAGGCTATATATTGACACCCTGCTTATTTAACTTATATACAGAGTGCATCATGAGAAACGCTGGGCTGGATGAAGCACAAGTTGGAATCAAGATTGCAGGGAGAAATATAAATAACCTCAGATATGCAGATGACACCACCATTATGGCAGAAAATGAAGACAAACTAAAGAGACTCTTGATGAAAGTGAAAGAGGAGAGTGAAAAGGCTGGCTTAAAACTCAACTTTCAAAAAACTAAGATCATGGCATCTGGTCCCATCACTTCATGGCAAATAGATGGGGTAACAATGGAAACAGTGACAGACTTTATTTTCTTGGGCTCCAAAATCACTGTGAATGGTGAGTGCAGTCATGAAATTAAAAGCTGTTTCCTCCTTGGAAGAAAAGCTATGACAAACCTAGACAGCATATTGAAAAGTAGAGACATCTCTTTGCCAACATAGGTCCGTCTAGTCAAAGCTATATTTTTCCCAGTAGTCCTGTATGGATGTGAGGGTTGGACCATAAAGAAAGCTGAGTGCCAAGGAATTGATGCTTTTGAACTATGGTGTTGGAGAAGGCTCTTGAGAGTCCCTTGATCAAGGAGATCAAAAGAGATCAATCATAAAGGAAATCAACCCTGAATATTCATTGGAAAGACTGATGCTGAAGCTGAAGCTCCAATACTTTGGCCACCTGATGGAAAGAACTGACTCATTGGAAAAGATCTTGATGCTGGGAAAGATTGAGCATAGAAAGAAAAGGGGGCAACAGAGGATGAGATAGTTGGATGGCATCATCAACTCAATGGACATGAACTTGGGCAAACTCTGGGATATGCTGAAGGACAGGGAAGCCTGGTGTGCTGCAGTCCATGATGTCACAGAGTTGGACATGACTGAATGGCTAAACAAACAATAACTGATACATCACTCATATCCTATGCTTGAGGACATTAGGGATAAATTTAAGTGTTATCTTCCTTTGAGAAACATATTCTTAAGAACTAATTGTTTTTTTTTTTTTTCTTTTTTTAACATCTAGTTAAACCATCCAACATGTGGATTTTTATAGTAGCCTCACTGCAGATTCTGTCCATATGCAACCTCTCCAATTTTTACCACGCTGCCATCCATGTATCCTTAGACCTTTATACTCCACTTAATCTCTAGATGTAGCTCATCAGGGTACCACACAATGGGAGTCAATGAAAACAGGAAAGAAAGAAACTTCAGTCAGCCTCCCCCTCCCGATTTTTATCACACTTACAACATATTCCCATTTGACCTGCTTCTTCATAAAGTGAGACTCAGAAACATTATCATCACTGTCAGAAAATAATCTTAGCATCATTATTCAAAGCACTGGGTTTTCATATGATGCCCTAGTTGAATCATTTGTGCGAACAGGAAAAATACAGTTAGAAAAGGGAATGGGTATGAATGAGAAAGCTGACAGGAACATTTCATTTTCAAGGGAATATATTCAGTGTTGGGCTTCCCTGGTGGCTTACACAGTAAAGAGTCTGCCTGTAGTGCAAAAGACCGGAGTTTGATCCCTGAGTAGGGAAGATCCCCCGGAGAGGGAAATGGCAACCCACTCCAGTACTCTTGCCTGGAAAACCCATGAATGGAGGAACCTGTCAGGCTACAGTCCATAGGGTTGCAAAGAGTCTGACATGACTGAGCGACTTGACTGCTTAATGCAGTGTAGGTCCAAACATCTCTTTCTGCCCCCCTGGTAAATCTGTCTCTGCCTTTTTCTAGTTGCCTGCTGTCCTATAGAATCTTATTTATTATATTTCCTACTTGGAGAAAGAGATCCCCCCTCTCACATGTAGCAATCTGACAGAGTATGACAGAGCATGCCTGTCAAAGTTGAGTGATTTAAAAGTAAAGTGAGGACAATTTGGGGAAGCCCTTCCATATTCTTAGTACATATTCACTTGGTAGAAATGTGAGTTTCAGAATGGAACAAGTTTATTCTTTCATCTCTCAAGAAATTACTAGAATGAATTGCACTTAGAAACAGACCCAAAATATTGCATACTATGCTGGGCTGGAAGAAGCACAAGCTGGAATCAAGATTGCGGGGAGAAATATCAATAACCTCAGATATGCAGATGACACCACCGTTATGGCAGAAAGTGAAGAGGAACTAAAAAGTCTCTGGATGAAAGTGAAAGTGTAGAGTGAAAAAGTTGTCTTAAAGCTCAATATTCAGAAAACTAAGATCATGGCATCTGGTCCCATCACTTCATGGCAAATAGATGGGGAAACAGTGGAAAGAGTGTCAGAGTTTATTTGGGGGGCCCCAAAATCACTGCAGATGGTGATTGCAGCCATGAAATTAAAAGACACTTACTCCTTGGAAGGAAAGTTATGACCAACCTACATAGCATATTCAAAAGCAGAGACATTACTTTGCCAACAAAGGTCCATCTAGTCAAGGCTATGGTTTTTGCAGTGGTCATGTATGGATGTGAGAGTTGGACTGTGAAGAAAGCTGAGCGCTGAAGAATGGATGCTTTTGAACTGTGGTGTGGAGAAGACTCTTGTGAGTCCCTTGGACTGCAAGGAGATCCAACCAGTCCATTCTAAAGGAGATCAGTCCTGGGTGTTCATTGGAAGGACTGATGCTAAAGCTGAAACTCCAATACTTTGGCCACCTCATGCGAAGAGTTGACTCATTGGAAAAGACCCTGATGCTGGGAGGGATTGGGGGCAGGAGGAGCAGGGTATGACAGAAGATGAGATGGCTGGATGGCATCACCGACTCAATGGACATGAGTTTGAGTAAGCTCTGGGAGTTGTTGATGGACAGGGAGGCCTGGCATGCTGCGATTCATGGGATTTCAAAGAGTTGCACACGACTGAGCGACTGAACTGAACACTATCATTCAACATACTCAAATTGCTGATATCAATGCAGTAATCTTTAGTATTAGATGTGGTGAAGCTGGAGGAAGAATAGTAAGAAATTTAGCGAGAAGCTCAGCAGAAACAAGACTTGTGTGAGCATAGCTTGTTTCAAATAAAATAATGAGGAAATTATAATTCCATCAATAGAGGTGCACTTCTAAAGGAAAATAGTATCTAGTTCATTTCTTTGTCTATTCTGCTGAACATATTATTTATAAAAATTGATATAAAAGTTACAAATCTACTCACAATATCAATTTCAATGATAGACATTATCACAATGTATAGGCCATATACATACATGGGTCTTATATATATTTAAACTATTGCATAATTTCACTGCTAAAAAAATGTGTCAGATTGTAACCTTCATGATCACATCTTCATTTAACTTTTCTTGGCAAAGACCAAGTTAAATACCTTGCAATACTTTCTTTAAACTTTTATTAAAAAAAAAATGTTTGTATGTTACATGGTTGGCACAGCAGCAAAGATATTTGAAGCTACTATACTTGAAAGTCTTCACTGTTATTAATAAGAAATTAAAGCTACCAGTCTTTTTTTGTATACTAGGCAATTATAAGTGCAGATGTGGTATGTATGTACTGCCTGTTTCCCCCTTCCCAAAGCTCGTATCACATTGGTTTGAGTCTGGTTTGACTTATGAAGGAAGTGATGTAGTCATTTGGTTTGCTCACATTATCATAGCCCAACACTGAGTTCCTAACAATTATAGGTTGTAATTCTTAGACCAAAAGTGTCTAGACGTAAAACACTTGGTAAAATTTCACATTAACAAAAGCCTCAGAAAAGATTTCACGTTTGGCTGTGCTCTATTCACTTAATGACAAGTTATATACCCAAGAGAACAAGGGAAGTGATCAATGTTATATGAAGAAAAATCAGAACATCTTGTAGTCACATGGGTGCTGTGTGTCTACAAGTCAGGGCATTTGTCCTATTTTCTAGAGCTCACTAGGAGTTAAGAGGCCTTCTAGGTAGTTTCCTATCTGCCTTAGGAGCAGGAACACAGAGTGTGCATGAGTGAGTGTGTGTGTGCTCAGCCGTGTTCAATGGACCCTAAGGACTATAGCCTGCCAGGTTCCTCTGTCCATGGGTTTTCTAGGCAAGAATACTGGAGTGGGTTTCCATTTCTTCCTCCAGGGGATCTTCCCCATTCAGGGATTGAACCCGTGTCTCCTTCATCTCCTGCACTGGCAGGTCGATTCTTTACCATTGCACCACATGGGCATGTAAAAAGGAACACCTAAATGATTTACTGGTGTCATTTGGAAATGGTTTTCTACACTAATTTCAGAAATAAAAAGCTCCTACACCTAGTAGATATTTGTATTTCTAGCTACATTTCTGTGGATGCACAAATATGTACAAATATAATGATGTATGTTTCCTATAGTCAGCTAGAAAATTTACCTATGATTAATTTAGTCCATGTGCTGAAATTGTGTTAAAACAAGATACATTCTCCAGAAATATCAGTGTTTTAAAACATCTATGAAGATTGATATGTATTATTACTTCTGTAATGGGACAGAGCTCTTGAAAAGAAGAACTGAAAATCTTGGAGGGAAAAAACACAGTTGAGTAACGTCTATTTAACTATGTCATTAGGAATCTGTGCGGGAGGCAGACAGCTATCTGAAATATCTTCTGAGAGGATCATGCCTCTCTTACATGAACATCTTAAAATTTTGAGAATGTCAAGGGATTTCTAGTATTCCTGTGATGCGTGCATGTGCGCTAAGTCACTTCAGTCATGTCCAGCTCTTTGCAACCCTATGGACCCATAAGACCATAGAACCCACCAGGCTCCTCTGTCCATGGGATCTGTAGCCCTGCCACTTCTTGATAAAAAGAAAGCTCTATCCAATTTCTGCTGGCGATTTTCATTTCACAGCTTTTCACGGCTGTGTGTGTACATATGGGTGTACTAAATATGTGCATGCATGTTCACATGCAAACGCATATCAGCAAACTGCATCTCTCCTGGAAGACAAAGAGGATCCTCCCTTCTCTGAAATGTTTTGGCAGCAGTGGTTGAGCGGGACCCTTTGCCACTCTGTGAAAAACTGTGAAAGATAGACTTTTTTCATTTGTAGACTCCAAGTGGGGTCAGACAGTGGAAGGAGAGGTGCATGGACTCATGCCCTCCCAGAAGGACTGTGTGTGCTGATGAGGGAGATGGAGAGAGTGGAAGCTTGTGGAGAGGGTCTCCTGAATCACTAACCTGTCACAATACTGCCAGGTTTGCCTAGATCAGCCAGAAAGAATGAACACATTTTTAAACAATCAAATGCTTGAATCATGGAAATTAACAGTTCAAGAGAACTGACTGTGCCAGGTCACAAAGCCAGTCTGCTCTGTCCTGTATGTGGCTCTCTGGGCCAGCAATGCTGGGGCATCACTCCCCAGGAGAGGCAGGGGTTCCCCACACAGTGTCATAGCCCTGCAGGACGCACTTGCTATAATTGTATTTCCTGTTTTGGCATTTTTATGTATACATACATACATACACACACACACATATATATATATATAGTTTTCTAAATGACCAAAGGTTTTATACTAACAGAGTACGCTGAAAAGTTTGCATTTACTTCCATATATGGTGGGAGGAAAATCTCTATTTCTATTTCTACATAGGAGATATAAAGAAACTTACAATTTTGTTAGCTGAGGATGTTTTTAACTCCAACTACTATAATATAGTCTAGGTATTTGGAGAGTAAAACAAAGTTAAGTGTATGTGTATATATATATATACACACACATACATATACATAATTTGGCCACCTGATGCGAACAGCCAAGACATTGGAAAAGACCCTGATTGATGCTGGGAAAGACTGAGGGCAGGAGGAGAAGGGGATGACAGAGGATGAGATGGTTGGATGGCATCAGCGACTCAATGGACATAAGTATGACCAAACTCCAGGAGACAGTGAAGGACAGGGAAGCCTGTTGTGCTGCAGTCCATGGGGTCATAAGGAGTCAGACAGTACTTAGTGACTAAACAACTATATATGTGTGTGTGGGTATATACTATTTTAAGTATTACTATTGTTATATATATTGTACATACATGAAATGTGTAGTGATATTAAGTATTGTTATTAACTGCTGTGTTTACAAATATAATATTATTGCTATAGGTTGCATATTATGTGTGTTTTCATATACACAGCAATTAAACCATTACATTTGCTTTTACTTACACCCTTCCTTCCTAAGAGGCTCACATCTTAAAAAAACTCTCATATTCTTTAAACGTATCATTGCTTATATCATGGTCAGTATATAGTTTCCTTCTCCCTAGAATCCAGAGAGGAATGCATGCAGTTATGGTGATTTAGTTTAATCGGTCTATCTTAGCTTACACTAGGCAGAATTTTCCTCCTCAGAGAGTTTATTCTCAGCTAAACACTACTCTCTTGTCAAAGTGCCTCTGGGGGCGGGTGGAGGGTGCAATTCCCAAATGTCATCCTAAACAAATGTGCCAAAAATTAATTCCACTGATCCTCTTTTCCTATCCATGCATCAAGCTACTTTGAGAAAGTGATTTCACAATTACAGTGTCTATAATACACTATTGGAAACAAAAACCTAAGTAGATTTTGTCCCCAAGCATGAAGTAACTTTGTCTCGATGTGTCTCTGTGATGACAATGTAAACAATTTCATTTACACATGACATCCATATAATAACAGCATTTTCCATTCCTAAGTAAGAGTGTAAGTACTTTGACCCAATGTTCTCTTCCTTAGCTCTTGAGTCTTCTATGTTATCAACTTCATCTCTACCTGAGTGATAAGGATCCAGAAATTTTCTTTCTAGTGCAAAATACATTAGTGGGGTTTTTCTATCAGGATCTGTCTTCAGTCTGTTTTCCCCCAGGTATGCCACTTCTCCATGTTAAGATTTTAGATAAGCCCTGTGCTACTTTAGAATAACTCAAAGGCTTTCTGCTTTATTTTCTCATCTAAGATTTAGGATATTTAACGCTCATCCAAATTTCAGCACAGCCGTGATCAGCGATGCAGGGCTCTAAATCTTATCCTCATTGGCACAGGAAGGGATTAGACAGAGACCCCTGGAGTTTATTTCAGGGCTCAGTCACATTAAGAAAATACTTTGAAAACTTGAAATGATATGCAAATTTATTTCACTGTGGTATTTGACAAAGTATATTTTTAAACTGAGACTTCCTCAATTGTGAATCTAACTTCTACAAAATTAAAACCTAAATCTAGTAGTTTGTTACATGAAATCCACTAATTTTAGAAATACAAATCTTCCTCAGCTTATAATGGGGCTATATTACGATAGTTCAGTTCAGTTGCTCTGCTACTGCTACTGCTGCTAAGTCGCTTCAGTCGCGTCCGACTCTGTGTGACCCCATAGACAGCAGCCCACCAGGTTCCCCCGTCCCTGGGATTCTCCAGGCAAGAATACTGGAGTGGGTTGCCATTTCCTTCTCCAGTGCATGAAAGTGAAGAGTGAAAGTGAAGTCGCTCAGTCGTGTCCGACTCTAGCCACCCCATGGACTGCAGCCTACCAGGCTCCTCCATCCATGGGATTTTCCAGGCAAGAGTACTGGAGTGGGGTGCCATTGCCTTCTCCAGTTCAGTTGCTCAGTCGTGTCCAACTCTTTGTGACCCCATGGACTGCAGTACGCCAGGCCTCCCTGTCCATCACCGACTCCCAGAGTTTACTCAGACTCATGCCCATTGAGTCGGTAACGCCATCCAACCATCTCATCCTCTGCTGTCCCCTTCTCCTCCTGACTTTGTCAATCTTTCCCAGCATCAGGGTCTTTTCAAATTAATACAATTTGTAAAGTTGAAAAATAAAATAAGATTAAAAAAAAAAATGAGTCAGTTCTTTGCATCGGGTAGTCAAATTATTGGAATTTCAGCTTCAACATCAGTCCTTCCAATGAATATTCAGGACTGATTTCCTTTAGGATGGACTCATTGGATCTCCTTGCAGTCCAAGGGATTCTCAAGAGTCTTCTCCAACACCACAGTTCAAAAGCATCAATTCTTTGGTGCTCAGCTTTCTTTATAGTCCAACTCTCACATCCATACCTGACTAGTAGAAAAACCATAGCTTTGACTAGGCAGACTTTTATTGGCAAAGTCAAGTCTCTGCTTTTTAATATGCTGTCTATATTCTTATAAACCTATCATAATTTGGAAATCTAAATCAAAAATGCATTCAGTGCGCTTATCTTACAGAACATCAAAGCTTCTCCAAGCCTACCTTAGATGTGGTGCTCAGATCATTTACATTAGCCTACAGTTGGGCAAAATTTATCTGAGACAAAGCCTAAGTTATAGTAAAGTGCTGAGTGTCTCAAGCCACTTATTAAACACTGCACCAGAAGTACCGAGCAGACTGGCTCTCCTGCGTTCTTTGTTCACCCTGGTGATGGCGCAGCTGATCACGTGCTGGGGCTGCCTCTGTCTAGCATTGCAAGAGATGGGACTTGCCAAAGAAATCTTTGAAACTCCTCTTTGGGGGGTAAATCCTTAGTTCCCACCTCATTCACCTTCCAGGGACTTCAGTCACCGCTCTTCATGTTCACCCCTTGGAACACAGAGCCCACACCTGTGTCTGGAACCCAGCTGTATCAGAGGCTCACCGCACAGCACAGGCCCCCAGCGAGAGCCAGCCTCCCTGTGATGAGAGCCACAATTTAGCAGGAGATACATGTGGGGCTGATCACAGTGACGGGACTCGGACCCTCGGGACATGCAGGCGGGGACTGTGCTGTGTGCCCTGCGTGTCTGCTTGACACACTTCTAGAGCAGTCTCAGCCATGGACTAAAGAAGTCCCACCACGTGACAGCTCAGCTGGGCCAGGTACCCTTCCCTTGGCCAGACTCCCTGCCCAGGGCTGGTGAGTGACTCTACGGTTTATCATGTAAGCGATATAAATTGTGAGACCCTGAAATTAAAGAATGTGTCAGATGTAAATGTCACAGCCAGCGACTGGAATTGTCACCTTCCAGCCTTGAACCCCCCACACCACCATCTACCACTCCATCTTCTCTATCACAAAGAACATCCTGAATCTACATCGCATGGAGCAGCTTGTTAGAATGCAGGATCAAACCAAGAGCATCCACAGGTTTACCGTCACAAGGTTTAAGAACAAAGCTAACATGTCCCATTGAAGTGAATGTATTGCTTCAATTGTATAAGGAACAGAAGCAGCAGAAATTGAGAGAATGAGATTTTGAGATGTCACCATCTTATGAAAATTGGCTTTTGGGACTGTTCAAGTTTTCACAAGCCAAGTGTCTTCTTACTGCAGAGAAAACTAGTTCCTATCTGAACGGGGTATTTTTTAGATCCATCTTGCATTGGGGGCCGGCTGTGTTAGTGTGTGCCAATGCTGCCCACCTCTCCTGCTGACGGAGGTTAATAGCCCAGTTTATTAAACAAGCTGCACGCCTGGGATTGGGGCATGGGCAGGAAGCAGGCCCCTCCAGTCCCCACCTGGTTCTTCACGAGCACCCTGGGTCACTGCTCTGCAGCACCAGCCCCCTACTTTTCCCTCAAGCTCGTTCAATACAATATTCTGCGGGATGGATAGATATTCACGTGAGGGCTTCTCTCCAGGACAGTTCTTCTAGGCACTCTCCCAGGGAGCAGCAAACAGATAGGCAGAACAAACCAAGCTCTGATCTCTCAACAAAACAAACCCAAACAAACAAGGGAACAGGTCTCCAGTGGAAGAGCTAGTTCTAAAATATAGTAGAAAAAATGAATCTGTCAAATAACTGATTTATGAGGGTTTAGTTCTAGAGAAAAAGCTAAGTGAATTTCAAATAAATAAATAAATTGTAAGATATTTCTGAAAACCCCAAAATCATCAGTGCACAAGTTGAACTACATTTTTTTTTTTCTGGAAATGATTAAATTATCTATAAAATTGAAAACATGTTCACAAAAAGAAAGTAACATGAAAATTCTCCTCTCAAGATTTCCTTTACCAGATCCTATATATTTTATCACAATTTTTTCACATACCTATGACAGATGTCTACAGATGTTCTGAATAGATTATTAGGTTGCCTGGATGGTGGGTGGGAGGGAGGTTCAAGCGGGATGGAATGTATATGTACACACAGCTGATTCACTTCTCCGTGCAGCAGAAACTAACACAGCATTCTGTAAAGCAACTATACATCAATATATTTTTTAAGTGTTTGTTTTATATTCTTCCAGTATTTGTTTGCCTGGTCTCTTAAGGACCCACAGTTACAAAAAGAAGTTCTTTCTTTCATGAGCCTTAGCATTCAGAAATATTGTACTATTAACATTTTACACATTACTGCTGAGGCTGCCTCTGAATTGTGTCCAGGGTGCTGAGAGAGGACCTGGTTTGTATCCCAACTCCTGGCCAAGCTGAGGTCTCTGGCTCACATGCGAAAGTGGGCAGGCCAACCCCATGCTCCACACAACATGCCAAGAATTCAAGCAGCTTCTCATGGAGAGCCGGCTCGTAGGCTGACCTACCAACCTGCTTTAACAAATCCTCTAGGTGGTTTCCATATAATTTCTCCCAAATTCTCTCTCTCTCTCTCTCTCTCTCTCTCTCTCTCTCTCACACACACACACACATCCAGACATGATCTGATGACCCATTTGCAGTGAGGACAGGGATTAGCCCAAAGCCTCTTAGTTATCGAGGAGCAAAGCCAATATCATGCCCAGTATGTCTGCTTCCAAGCTGGTACACTTTCCATCCCACTACACTGCATTCAAGGAAAAGACTAATCTCAGGTGTGCCTAGTCACTCATAAACTGGTAATTCAGAAAGAAAGGAATGGGGAGGTTAAGACTGACGCATGTACACTACTGCTGCCTGTTGTGAAAATAGATAGCTAAGAAGAACACCCTGTATAGCACAAGGACCTACACTTAATGCTCTGAATGGGAAGGAAACCCAAAAGGGAGGGGACACAGGTATGTGCGTGGCTGAGTCATTTTGTTGTACAGTAGAAACTAACGCAAGGGCCTCCTTGGTGGCTCAGTGGTAAAGAGTCCATCTGCTAAGGCAAGGATGTGGGCTTGATCCCTGGGTCGGGAAGATCCCCTGGAGAAGTAAACAGCAACCCACTCAAGTATTCTTGCCTGGAAGATTCCATGGACAGAGAAGCCTGGCAGACTATAGTCCATGGGGGCACAGAGTCCCATATGACTTAGTAACTGAGCACAAGAAACCAGCACAGCAATCTAAAGCAACTATACTCCAATAAAAATTAATTAGAAAAAAGAAAAAGAAAAAAAAAAAAAAGAAAGAAAAGAACCCACAGTCATTCAGAGAATTAGGTCTTCAAGGAAGCCACAAGCATCTTTACTTTCTAGGGAGGGATTCCCGTAGGTCTCTGAGACCTGTCGCTGATCCTAGTGCTAATGGACCTGGCATTTTAGACACTGCAGATTCCAGAGCCTTTGGTCTCTTTTCTGCATGACCCCTTCCTGCAGGGCATGCTGCTTAATAAAAGTACAGCCAGCATGGGTGGATCCTTAAGCTCAACTCATCACAAAATGCTGTGTGCTCACTGTCAAAGGCAGCAACAGACCCGTGTTTCAGTTTTACGGCACCTGCCTGCAGGAAGATGTCACATCAGATTCCAGCATGATTCACACACCCCACTCCCCATCTCTAAGCCTCCAGGAGTTGGGGAGCCCTGTAGAGACACGCTGTGAACAATCACTCTGCTATCACTTCATCCCCACATTATCCCATTCAGAAGTAAGCGTTTGCTCCTGGAGACTGAGCCACTTCTGAAAACTCTCATGGACTTAATATTCAACCAAGATTACCTCCAATCACCTGCAAATATTTGGCTACAAATGAAACCATTCAAATCATATGCCCTCATTCCCAAGGCATTAAGAATCAAAGGACACACTTATCATTCAAGGTCTCATTCTTGAAAGTAAAGAATATACTATCTGAATCTTCATTGTGTATATGAATCCACATTGTATCCTCTTTTTTTTTTTTTTTTCCCCTATAGGAACTATTTTTAATTTAAAAAAAAATTTTTTTTTTGCTTTTTTTTTAAAATTAATTTTATTTTATTTTTAAACCTTACATAATTGTATTAGTTTTGCCAAATATCAAAATGAATCCACCACAGGTATACATGTGTTCCCCATCCTGAACCCTCCTCCCTCCTCCCTCCCCATACCATCCCTCTGGGTCGTCTTAATGAATGTAGAAAATGCTTGTTCTTATAGAGTTTAACTATGTAAAAAATAACAAGCTTGAAAGTTTCCATAAATGAGTTAATATGCAGTGCTGGACACTTCATCAGTCCTAGAAAAGTGGGGTACATTTTCATTTTTGTACTGAATTACATATGACAGTCTCCCTAGTAATCTTGGCTACTGTGGGTCTTATTGGTACCATCCTGATTTCTTCAGTCTTATATGGGTCAGAACCAATCAATCATTTATCTACACATGTTACTGCTTGGCTAAGAATTTTTCCAATTATTTAAAATAATTTTAGACTAATTGGAAGTATAGTACCTTTCTTAAAAACTAGAAAAATGAAAAGGACCTTTTACTGATTCCAAAATTAAGATAGCAATTGATCTTGCTAGCAAATAACAACAACAAAAAATATTAAATGTATTTTTATAAATTAAAATTGTAAAACACTAGTATACAACTTTATGGATTACTAAAGTATTTCATGTAAGTTACTTAAAATAAAATCTTTAATTCAGTGATTCTTCTCATCTAATTTCTTTCCAAAATAATTTTAAACTTTTTTTTGCATACTTTCCTATTTTCTCACATTGGAATCCTAAGCTGAGATAGTTGTATACATATACACATAAACCTATATTTGGATGTAGGTTTTTTATATATTTGTAAATACACTTGAAGTATTTATATGAATCAGTATGCAAATATTTACAAGAATATATCTTTCTTGAGTATATGTTTCATTGTAAGGAAATATGTATCTATTTCAAGGTAAAGGAAAGGCAGAATAGAAAAGGAAAGTTAGAACAGAAGTTATGAAGAAATGTACATTATAAAGTCTATACCTATTAAAGGCAGGCTTCAAATTTAATTCTAAATCTCTTAATAGTACATTTTTAAACCAGGTTTATATTACTGTAGAAACTGAAGCTCATAAATACTGAATTGGGAAAGGATATAAATCCAAGCTACAAAGATACAAGGAACTCATAAAAATACCCTCTTTTAAAGATAATGGGATGGTGTAAAATCACAGAAGAGAACTATAAAATGCTCACCAAACATAATAGTGAACAATACAGAACTGAAAGTTTGCATAAATGAGTGAACATGCAATCCTGGACAATTCATGGACCCTGGCCATTGCTACACATTTTCTTTTCACAGGAGTTAAAGATCATTATGTAAAAATAATACATTAAAAATAGTAGTAATAAACAATCAAAACCAGAGTTCTGATGAGGATATTGGAAAAAAAGATGTTCACTCTTTTAAAAGTACAATTTTGGTGTAAGCTTGTGTTTTTGTTTTTTTTTTTTTTTTTTTGCTATTTTGGACATCTTTCTCAGGGCTTAAAATGATTTGACTCCAAAATCTAACTTCTAAAATTTGTCATGCATACATACAAGCACATCTACATGAACTATATATTTATATTATAAACAATGACAGCATTGCTGCTATAACCAAAATAAAAATCAACTAAGAAGTTCCTTAGTTGGGAGGAACTGAAGGTAATTATAATATGTATGAAAGGAAAAGTGAAACTGAGGTCGCTCAGTCCTGTCTGACTCTTTGCGACCCCATGGACTATAGCCTACCAGGCTTCTCCGTACATGGGATTTTCCAGGCAAGAGTAGCAGAACAGGTTGCATTTCCTTCTCCAGGGGATCTTCCCAACCCAGGGATCAAACCCAGGTCTCCTGCATTGCAGGCAGACACTTTACCCTCTGAGCCACCAGGGAATGATGAAACATGACATGAGTCCATAAAGAAGTATTGTATGTGTGGGCAACACATACACACACATCCAATTATTCTCCACCTCATGCATAAAATGTTTCTTCATCTTATTCACACACAAGAGTCTATCTTGGCAACTGTTTTTTCTCTCTTGATACACACATACATATATGCATGTGGGACATGTATACACATAAATATGTGAGTCCATACCATTGCTGACACATACGCACATGTAATTTTGGAAGATACAAAAAAAAAAAATGTCACCAGTCACTTACTCTGAACAGATAAGTTACTAGAACAGCATGGTATGGAAAAATAATTTCATTATATTCAGTTGTTTCTGCTTTTGAAGATTTTATCATGTGAAAGTATTAGTCTTACCTAAAATAAATTATTAACTTAAAGATCTGTATCTAATAGAATGTCTAAGACATGTGATTTTTTTTTATATATGAGTATTCAGAACAAGAGTAATCTTTAAGATTTTCTTAAAATGAAATTGATTATAAGAGATTTTTTTTTAATCAATCATACTTGAGGTACTTTGTTAGGAGTAGAATGCAGCACAATACAATGAAAAATGTTTTTTATTTTAATGCCTAAAAGCTGATTGCAACACAGAAACAATTTCAGGCAACACACAGTTTATATAAGTAAATTGTATATAATTCCCCCTGTGACCTAGGTATTTGATTTTGAATCCCAGACATGTCACAATTTTGTTTGACTAAAGTATTTACAAGTGTTAATGAAATGCTAATTTTAATGTTTGAAGTATAGTGAAGAAACAGAACATTTTGTTTAGATATTGCATTGCAATCGGTTTCACAGACAGTTTTTCATGTTTCACTGACAGTTTTGGGTGTTTCACTGACAGTTTTGGGTGTATCACAATGGTGGCCAATAGTTATGTTCAGGCAAATTTTGAAGGAACAGCTAACAAAAGAGTGAACTTCAGACTGAGGAGAGAACTGTTGAGTCACTGCCAAATATTCTGTTTCAATTTTAGGAAAATTCTTGATGAATCTTATTTTCAGCCTTCTGACATAATCTACCACTACACACATAGAACCAGGGGCCAAATAATTCTTCAACAAAAGAATAAAAACCAAAACAATTTTGCCCGGAGTAATTTCTAGGGACGTTTCTCTCTAAGTGGCTCTGGGAAACCATTTTGTTTATAAACTGACCAGAATCTGAGTTATTAAAACTTGTGACTAATCTTTTTAATCTTCTCCCTCTCTTTAATCTGCTGTCATCACTCATCAAAAACATCTGAAACTTATCTTTGAATGAAGCAAGAAGCCAATTTCCTGATAAAACTTCATTGCCATGAATGATGTCATACATGGAGTGAGGGTCATTTTCAAATATTTTGCTGTTTTTTTACTTTTATAAACAAATACAAAATCTTAGTGTTAGAAGACAAACATATACAAAGTAAAAATGAAAGTTCTTAAAAATCAACCACACCCCTACACTACTGCTGAGGGGTTCCCCTTAATGTGTCAAGACTTTTGTAGATAGATCCCCTTGGATGAATAGGTGAACAGAGCCCATTTAAATAAACTATTGTACTTAAAGCTCAACATTCAGAAAACGAAGATCATGGCATCTGGTCCCATCACTTCATGGGAAATAGATGGGGAAACAGTGTCAGACTTTATCTTTTTGGGCTCCAAAGTCACTGCAGATGGTGACTGAAGCCATGAAATCAAAAGACGCTTACTCCTTGGAAGAAAAGTTATGACCAACCTAGATAGCATATTGAAAAGCAGAGACATTACTTTGCCAACAAAGGTACGTCTAGTCAAGGCTATGATTTTTCCAATGGTCATGTATGGATGTGAGAGTTGGACTGTGAAGAAAGCTGAGTGCCAAAGAATTGATGCTTTTGAACTGTGGTGTTGGAGAAGACTCTTGAGAATCCCTTGGACTGCAAGGAGATCCAACCGGTCCATTCTGATGGAGATCAGCCCTGGGATTACTTTGGAAGGAATGATGCTAAAGCTGAAGCTCCAGTACTTTGGCCATCTCATGCGAAGAGTTGACTCATTGGAAAAGACTCTGATGCTGGGAGGGATTGCGGGCAGGAGGAGAAGGGGACGACAGAGGATGAGATGGCTGGATGGCATCACTGACTCAATGGATGTAAGTCTGAGTGAACTCCGGGAGTTGGTGATGGACAGGGAGGCCTGGTGTGCTGTGATTCATGGGGTCGCAAAGAGTCGGACACGACTGAGCGACAGAACTGAACTGATTGTACTTATATTTTATATATGGACTTCCCTGGTGTGACTCAGATGATAAAAAGTCTGCCTGCAATGCAGGAAATCCGGGTTGGATCCCTGAGTCAGGAAGATCCCCTGGCGAAAGGAATGGCAGCCCACGCAGTATTCTTGCCTGGAGAATCCCATGGACAGAGAAGCCTGGCGGCTACAGTCCATGGGGTTGCAAGAGTCATACACAACTTAGCGACTAAATGACCACCACCATCACTATTCTTGGCCTGGGGAATTCTATGAACAGAGGAGTCTGGCAGGGGACCATCCATGGGGTCGCAAAGAGTAGGACACAACTGAACCACTAACAGAATTTATATTAGCACAGTGGGCTTCTTACTCATATATAGGATAATTCTTTACATCAATTTATCCAGAACACCAGCTCAAACCATATTTGCTTAAAAATATTTTGTTTTGCTTTCAGAGCTTCCCCCAATTAGCTAGAAAAACAAAAACTAGCTCTCTGAACCTTTATCAACTGTGGAACATTTTTATAACTTGGTTTATTTCCCTTTATTCAATGTCCATGAAGACCCAGTTCACTAATAAGTGCATTTTCCAATACTGGGATAAGTGATTTTTTTTGTTTGTATATAATCCAAAGACAGTAAATGTGTAGAATTTTTGTAAAGATGAAATACATAGCTGCTTTTCATTCAGTGACTTGAACTGGGACTATAAAATAGCATGACTGTTGATATTTGGTGACAACATAAATTTAAATGGTGGCTGTCCCTAAAGTCACAGATGGGCAGCTACACCAACATTTCCAGGGCATGGCCACAGGAAACCTCTGGTCAACAGGAATCTACCACGGATTTGTACAGTTCAAACTCTAATTTATTTATTCATTTGTTTAATTAAACTTTTATTTTGTTTTGGAGTATAGCCAAGTAACAATGTTATGATAGCTTCAAGTAGACCTAAAAGGAACTCAGCCACACATATACATGTATCCATTCTCCGACAGATTCCCCTCCTATCCAGGCTGCCTCATAACAGTGAGCAGAGTTCCCTGTGTTATAAAGTAGGTCCATATTGGTTATCCATTTTAAATTCAGCACTGTGTACATGTCCATCCCCCCCACTGCCCCCACAAAAAAAAGCGTTACTCTCTCAATTGTACTCTTGGCAGCCCCATGGACTGTAGACCGCCAGGCTCTTCTGTCCGTGGAATTCTCCAGGCAAGAATACTGGAGTGGGGAGCCATCCCCTTTTCTGGTGGGCCTTCCTTACCCAGGGATTGAACCCAGGTCTCCTACATTTCAGGCAGATTCTTTACTGTCTTAGCTACCAGGGTGTCCAACCCAAACTCCCTAACTATCCCTCCCCATCCTATCCTTCCCCTTGGCAACCATAAGTTTGTTCTCTAAATCTCTGAGTCTCTTTCTGTTTCATAAGTTAATTTGTATCATTTCTTTTTAGACATAGATATAAGGGATGCCATATGATTCTTCTCCTTCTCTGACTTACTTCATTCAGTATGATGATCTCTAAAAATTAGAGCTCATAGAATTAGATCTATGTTATAAATTAGAATTCATAACAAGTGACTATTGAAAAGAATCAGAGGCAATGTTTGCCTTGACCTATTGTATATAAGAGGAATGTAGAGGAAGGGTTAACCAATGTAAATAATAACTGTACCCTATTTCTCTATGTAAATTTTAAAATTGTTAGAGAGATGATCTTGACCAGACGCTTAACTGGACACACAACAGGTGCTTAATACATGTTAGAACTTGAAACATGATTTAGGGATAGTTAGCAGTCATCACCATGAATCTTTTATCCTTGCAAACTTGCTATAAAGTAATTAATTTTTATAAAGTCTCCTTTCAAATTGCATGCACTCTCAGTTCAGTTCAGTTGCTCAGTCGAGTCCGGCTCTTTGCGACCCCATGAATCGCAGCATGCCAGGCCTCCCTGTCCATCACCAACTCCTGGAGTTCACTCAAACTCGTCCATCGAGTTGGTGATGCCATCCAGCCATCTCATCTTCTGTCGTCCCCTTTTCCTCCTTCCCCCAATCCCTCCCAGCATCAGAGTCTTTTCCAATGAGTCAGCTCTTCACATGAGGTGGCCAAAGTACTGGAGTTTCAGCTTTAGCATCATTCCTTCCAAAGAACACCCAGGACTGATGCCCTTTAGAATGGACTGTTTGGATCTCCTTGCAGTCCAAGGGACTCTCAAGAGTCTTCTCCAACACCACAGTTCAAAAGCATCAATTCTTCAGTGCTCAGTTTTCTTCACAGTCCAACTCTCACATCCATACATGACCACTGGAAAAACCATAGCCTTGACTAGACGGACCTTTGTTGGCAAAGGAATGTCTCTGCTTTTCAATATGCTATCTAGGTTGGTCATAACTTTCCTTTCAAGGAGTAAGCGTCTTTTTATTTCATGGCTGCACTCACCATCTGCAGTGATTTTGGAGCCCCCCCAAAAATAAAGTCTGACACTGTTTCCACTGTTTCCCCATCTATTTCCCATGAAGTGATGGGACCAGATGTCATGATCTTCGTTTTCTGAATGTTGAGCTTTAAGCCAACTTTTTCACTCTCCTCTTTCACCTTCATCAAGAGGCTTTTTAGTTCCTCTTCACCTTCTGCCATAAGGGTGGTGTCATCTGCATATCTGAGGTTATTGATATTTCTCCTGGGAATCTTGATTCCAGCTTGTGCTTCATCCAGCCCAGCATTTCTCATGATGTACTCTGCATATAATTAAATAAGTAGGGTGACAATATACAGCCTTGACGTACTCCTTTTCCTATTTGGAACCAGTCTTTTGTTCCATGTCCAGTTCTAACTGTTGCTTCCTGACCTGCATATAGGTTTCTCAAGAGGAAAGTCAGGTGGTCTGGTATTCCCATCTCTTGAAGAATTTTCAAAATGGCAAATTTTATTTTATAATGCAGGCAGAAAATACTAGCCAAGAAAACTGCAACAATAAATATTTGGCCTTTCATCTGTTTGGAATGTAGGATGTAATCAGTGAGTGCCTTTTTATTTTATATAGGTGTTTCTTTATGTGCATGAGTACAAGAATATAGCCTGTCTCAACAGAAACCACCAAAGTGTGGTTACACTGAAGGAGAATACCAGATGCAAAGACACGGCATCTGGTTCTAGGGGAAAAAAAGGCTGACTGGGACAGCTGGGCAGATGCCGAGCAGTTGAAGAGCCATTATACCATGTGTTAATGTGATTCTAAAGGAGAGTCTCATGGTTGTCAGCTAGAGATAATTCAAAACACAAACAGTTTCTCCAACTAAAAGCAGGTCCCTCCTCTACCATATGTCATCTGAGCAATACCAAAGGCTTTAGATGATGACACCACCAGTATCTACAAACTGGTGGTAAATGAGCTAAGTATGGCAAATCTCCCAACCTGCATGTGTTCAGCACAGAGCCCTTGACTGGTGTGACTTCTCTATTGTGCATGTAACAGCTTATGACACATGGACCTAAATACCAATAATGTTTAGATGGACAATATGGGAGAAAGCTACCCAAGAAAGCATGTACACAGCAAAGCATTCTTCTGGGATCCTGTCCCAGACAAGTTTATCCAATAGCAAATAAGAACAACAAGAGCCCATCTCCTAGCAGCTTTGCAAAACGAAGTCAGATAATGATCATCAGATGCTTAGTGTGAAGTACAATCAATTGAAAGCTACCTGTAAATGTGGATAATGATCCACATTTTTGTTGTCATTTTTGCACTTGATAATATAAACATGTGTACACAGGTACAGGAGAGGAAATAATGAGGTAAACCTGATAATCTCCCCTTAAACGGCAAAGACAGCCCCGTTCCACAACATCATGAGCACTCATAACCATCCCAGCCTTTCACATGTGTAAACATGTGATAAACCCGGAGGTCCCTGGTGCAGTCTCTACAGTTGGCTCCTGGTCAAGGGGATCTGCTCCTTGGTGTCCACTCCTCAGCTCCTACTGAGGATAAAGGTGACTGCCATCCATGGATCTGGAGTGACTGTCATCCTGAGCCTGATGGTCTGGTTCTTTGGAAATAACTAAATTCTCCTGAACTGATTTCAATCTGATTCTAAAACACCAACATGGGGACTGATGAAATAAGTGAAGGAGCGTGTACCATGAATGAAGACCATGTCGAAGTTCGCAAGGGGTCCAAGAGAGGTTATTTTAAAAGAGGGCATTTCAGGGTATCTGATTCTATAAGTTGGGCAATCCAAAACTTGTGTATATATTTTGAAAAAAGTAAGAAGAGATATTTATTACCTTTAAACAATTCTATTGATTAACTTACTAATTTAACAACCTATATAATATCTGTCATAATTCCATGGTGGTATGGAGAAGCTATATCCTTCTCTTGCACCCAATTCTCCAGTGTTGAAATAAAATCTACAGGCTTATGAAATTCAATGCCTGTTTATGCATCACACAAAAAATCATGTTTAACATGTAACTTGTGTGAACTATGACAGAGAAGACAGATGACTGGATAACAGTCATAAAGTATACATACAAGTTTTGGATTGCCCAACTTACGTTATTTTAAGGTTGGGAAATAATGCTGGAGAATAAAAGGTATCTCTTCTTTCACGTTCAGAATCCTGGTGAAAACCACTTCTTCACCGTTAGAGTATGACTTTTCACTTGTTCGCCTTCCAGCACCGTGTTTTATATATCATATTTATATTACCTATGACATTTTTTTAGCCCTATTTGCCTCATTAAATCACACATTTTCTCTCCATTTCACAATTGTATCGAGTTTGTTCCATCAGACTGCACTTTTGAAGAGCTGAACAACTCTCTACTTTTTGATAACATTTCCCTAATACTATTTTTCACTGTACCAAATATACTTTCAAAATGTATACTCTCCAGTGAGTTCCTTAAGGAAGCTGAAGTCTTTGCTTTCATAAAGTCAATTTTATACTTCATTGGGTTTGTTTTCATGGGGTAACTTACACAAGATAAGAAGATTTCAATGAATTGGAATAATATGCTGGTGTTGAAGTTTCTCACTAAAGAACCACACGATCACAGCTGAGCTAGGCACACAATGTATACACAGGATTTCAGGTTGCCAAAACCACTGCAGAATATTTCCTTCTCAATTTCCCATGCCTGGGAAGGGACTTGGGGATATAATATTGCATCTTGTATCCAACAGTCGTAGCATGCTGAGAATGCACATCAGTAAACCATGCATATGTGTGCAAAACAGTTAACTGGTATTAGGAGAGTTTATTCCATTGACTGTTTTCAATTATTAGCATCTTTAGCCCAGGAGCACTCTCCAGCTAGCACAGGGCACCCAGGAGGAAGAGAGAAAGTGGGGGGACAAAGTGACATGGGCATCCCAGCTAGGGAGCAGAACGAGTATGTGTCTGGACATCCAGGCAGACAAGACTCGACTCGGGAAAATGTTGCCTCCTCCTTCTTGTCAGTGCTCTTACAGCTCAAAAGTTCTCAGGAACATCACACAGCAAGGGAAGGGAGGTGGAATGGCTCACCAGTCTGATGGGTCCAGGGCCAGCTGCAGAAAGTAATTTTTTTTTAAAGTTATATTTACTGTACATCTGATTTTTGGACTGAGATGCATGCCTCCAAAAAGAGACATAATAAGGAACAAGAAGCTTGTTGTTTTCTCTTAGCAAACATCTATTTTTAGGACACCTTCAAAACAAGAGATGGCAAAAAAAAAAAAAAAAAAAGTGGTCCATAGGGGAATGAACTCGTCCACAGGAGACGAGGGAGAAACAGGAGGAGCTAAAGAGCTGACAAAGCAAACACCTCCCATCCAAGGCTGGGGCCCAATGACCTGGGGAAGACGCTCTTACTTTAAATGTGCTATTAAAGAGCATTCAAGACAAACAGCGTTTTCCTTCATCAGTGTTTCCACACTGGCTCCCACTTTGTGTGGACAAGAAAAAGCACACACATACAAGATAAGGCTCTTGCCTCCAGACGGCAGCAGGTGAAACTGGACTGACGCAAACAAGAGTTGGGGGTAGTGTGTGATAATTTTTGTAACTGTGGTGTAGTCAAAATGCCAAAAATGTTAAAAGAGAAAAACTCTTGGCACTTCTTGAGCAATTGGGACAAGAATCAGGAGACAGGGGGACTTTGATCTAAACCCACTAGGGGTGAGAAGAACTATATTATTCAGAGATGATAAATAAAATCCTTAAATCTAAGATCTAAACATTTCTTGGAGAGGCTCTAATCCAAATCCCTCTCTTTACAGATAAGAAAACAGAATAATGCTACGAACACCAGCACTCTGTCAACAGAAAATGCTTCCACATAAGACTCTGTGCTTTACTAAGCTCATTTCAAGGAGACAGGCTTACTAAACAGGAAGGAAGCCTTTCCAGATTCTCCTGTGACCTCTTGTTTGAGAAACAACACCCATGGTTAATGGAGTCAAATTTAAATCTCCACATTAGGATTCAGGAGTCTATCCTGAAGTTATGCATGAATTTTAAGAGTTGAGAAAGGAGAGAAAAAAGAAAAAAACACAACTGAGAAAAGCATAGCATTTCTAAGATTTGGTGAATCAATGTAAAAAATAGATGAGCAGAGAATGCTTGACTAATATACCATTTTATTATTCACAGGTTGATTTGATTTTCTACGGAAATGAAGACAATTACCAAATTCACAATATTATCTTGAAGGCAAATGAAATAGTACAAGAAAGTACTCTGGGAATCTTTGACAGTAGCATGTGACGAAATTATTTAACAAGCAACTGTATAAGAGTTTATGCATGATCTTTCCTATGTATCCCCCAAGCTGAGTCTTCAAGGGGACTTTTTGCCTCTTCCTCATTGTCAATCTCTGCTGCTGCTGCTAAGTCATTTCAGTCTTGTCTGACTCTGTGCGACCCCATAGACGGCAGCCCACAAGGCTCCCCGGTCCCTGGGATTCTCCAGGCAAGAACACTGGAGTGGGTTGCCATTTCCTTCTCCAATACATGAAAGTGAAATGTGAAAGTGAGTTGCTCAGTCATATCCAACTCTTAGCAACCCCATGGACTGCAGCCTACCAGGCTCCTCCATCCATGGGATTTTCCAGGCAAGAGTACTGGAGTGGGGTCCCATTGCCTTCTTGTCAGTCTCTATATTTAACTATAACACATGTCTTTAAAATCATGTCCACCTTTATTAAGGTAGAACATTCAGAAATTAATACAATTATTAATAGGACATTTCCAAATAGTGCTTACAAATAGGAAATACATTTTGTTCACCAACCTAGGAGATTTTTTCAGTAGAAAGCATCTCACAGTTCCTGAACCAACTTGTAGCAGAACTTGCCACTAGGACACTTTCTCATTTTAGTAACTTATGTACCCCGAAAGGGATTGAAGGAAATAGAAAATCATTACAAAGTGAGCATTAACTCATTTTCCAAACAACAGCACATAGGAATTTATTTAAAAAATCAGACTTGCATATAATTCTACTTAGGATATTCTAATCATTCAAACATTTTCTTGAGGTCTCTGACATTTTTCTTTGCATGCATTTTGTAATTTAAAGTCTTGGTATCATTCAACTAATAGATATAGTGATTAGTAAAGGAATAACTTATCACATCCTTCGATGTCTGGGGTCCACCTCCTGCATATATTGACTTCTGACTTGGTCTCTGAATGTGCAAATCTTTCTTGGCATTCACACAATTCATGTTATCTTCAAAGTGCATCTGAACTGTTCTCATCAATGACATACTGACAACCCTGTTTACGAGTGTTAAATGTTGCCATCCACAAAAGACAGAAGGATATACAAAGCCAGCATTAGGACAAGCTAAAGGATAATTTCTCCATGTTCATTCTGATAGGTCTCCAATTTTCTTATTTGCCCCGTAAACATGCACATGCATACTTGTCTCATCTATATAATTTACAACTCACTGATAAATTGCTGGTTTCCTTTTTTCTCCACTGGATCCTAAGCTACAAATGGATTTTAGTCAATATCATTTATTGTTTGTGTGCATTTAGTATAATTTATGTTTCTTTCCTGACAGGGCAGCAGGGAGGATACTGCAAACTTCTTTCTCAAGAGGTTGTCTTCTTCCACAAGAAATATTAAAAAAAAAAAAAAGCAATGGCACAGGCTAAGTTTCTTCAGACCCTATGGACAGTTGCAACATTACTCACTCAAAAGTATGCTCTTGCACAACATAATTTTATTTCTATTTTCTCAGATTTATTAAAATCCCTATTGAGGAAATATACTTTCAAGCTGGGGTTGCATTGAGTGGAAAACAATTCAGAAATGTTTAGCCAGAAATTGTTAGAAAGATTAAAATGAGCATGGTTGTAAGCCCTGCCCTTTTTACACAATATTTCTAATACATTATAAAATAAGGATAGATTTTCAGTAAGAATGTACAGGTTCATACTATTTTCTATTTATAATTCACTCATGAAGACTATCATTATTGAATGCAACATGAGTTATCTACAATGTGTCCTCCTCAGTCTATGTCTATTAGGTCACAGGGAGCCAGGTAACAACTACTCCATCTAATTATCCAGCCTTTCAGTAGTAACACTGTAGCCAGGATCAATCAATCTATCTTGGGACAATCTCTATAAATCATGGAGATAATCAAAATGAGGAAAGGGAGGGCTGAAGAGACATTAGAATGAGAGAGAGGGAGGAAATGAGGGAAGAAGATGGGCAGAGGGAGAGACAAAGAGGGACAGACAGAGGGAGGCAGAGAAACGATGGTGACAAGCAGCCTGTTGCATCTATGGTTGCATGCTTTTTTTTTTTTTTTTTAAACTTTACATAATTGTATTAGTTTTGCCAAATATCAAAATGAATCCATCACAGGTATACATGTGCTCCCCATCCTGAACCCTCCTCCCCCTTCCCTCCCCATACCATCCCTCTGGGTCGTCCCAGTGCACTAGCCCCAAGCATCCAGTATTGTGCATTGAACCTGGACTGGCATCTCATTTCATACATGATATTTTACATGTTTCAATGCCATTCTCCCAAATCTTCCCACCACAATAACCCTGTGTACGAGACAGCAAAAGTGACACTGATGTATGGAACAGTCTTATGAAATCTGTGGGAGAGGTTGCATGTTTTTTTACGAAATGTGTCTTTCAAGCTTCTTCCCTTTACATTGTTTGTCTCAGCAATGACTTCATAGTCACTCACTTTCTCATTTGCTCAGTTGTGTCCAACTCTTTGGGACCCCATGGACTGCAGCACATGAGGCCTCCCTGTCCATCACCAACTCCTGGAGTTTACCCAAACTCATGTTCATTGAGTCAGTGATGCCATCCAACTATCTCATCCTCTGTCATCCCCTTCTCCTCTTGCCTTCAATCTTTCCCAGCATCAGGGTCTTTTCAAATGAGTCAGTTCTTCAGAAAAACCTGGGCGTCATGTCCAACAGATAGAAGATGCTCTGTTTCATCACTTCCCTTACCTTCTGTTTGGGTCCAAATTCTCTGCATACTCACCTGCTGCTGCCTTAGCTCACCTCCCATGAGCATCCCATTTCCACCATCTTCAGACTGAGACTCCTGTCTCTCTCTCCTCTCCAATCCATCCCCCCACACCAGAGCCTCTGAGTCCATCAACTCCCCCAACCCTCACCACAGTCGCTGTGTGCAGAATGGAACAAAACTGAGCAGGAAGGAAAACAGTGCCTATATGTGAGAGAGCCAAGCAACTCCATGATTACAGAAAAATGCACATCTGTTGTAAGGAGCACACAGCCCAGTAGAAAGCAGGGTCCCTGTTGACAAATTGAAGTATTGCATTTTCATTTTGTTTTCCTCTAAAAGAAGCATAAGTATACTCTATATGTGGGAAAAAGGCATGGGAGACAAGAGGAAGAATTGCTTCTGTTTGATAAGAACAGGGAAGAATTCTTAAAAGCATAGAACCAGGAAATAAACTGGTTCTATGATCAGACAGGTTTGCCAGGTGGCTCAGTGGTAAAGAATCTGCCTGCAATATAGGAGACCCAGATTTGATCCCTGGGTCAGGAAGATCCTTGGGAAGAGGAAATGACAACCCACTCCAATATTCTTGCCCAGAAAAATCCCATAAACAGAGGAACCTGGAGGGCTACAGTCCATACAGTCACAAAGAGTCAGACACAATTTAGTGACAATTTAGAAACAGCATCCTGATCAGAAGGTTGTTAGGCTGCAATTGTGGAATGTCTGGGAGGACAGATCACATCAAGGAGAAAATTCCTGAGCATAGGAACAGGAGAAATACTGATCCTACTGTGTGCCTGGAATAAACATTGGTCCATGAAACATAGGACTCTGTGTATGTTTCATCTTTAAGTGTTTTTTAGAGCCATTTTAGATTCATGGAAAATGAATACATTACATGGAAAATGAATGAACTACAACATATTGCAGGTAGCTCCCTATGCTATAGAGTAAGTCCTTGTTGTTTATCCATTGTACATAGTGGTGTCTATATGTTAATCCCAAACTCCCAGTTAATCCTTCTCTCACCATCCTGCTAGCCCCTTTGGTAACCATAAATTTGTTTTCTAAGTCTATGAGTCTCTGTTTTATAAATAAGTTCATTGGTATCCCTTCTTTTTGGATTCCACAAATAAGTGATATCATATGATAATTACTTTTTTCTCACTTACTTTACTTAATATGATAACCCCTAGGCCCATCCATGTTGCTTCAGATAGCATTATTTCACCCTTCTTCATGACTCAGTAATATTTCATTGTATAAATACAATGCATCTTCTCTATTCATTCATGTGTTGGTGGACATTTAGGTTGTTTCCAAGCCTTGGCAATTGGAAATAGTGCTGCTATGAATACCACAGTGCATGTATCATTTCTAATTATATTTCTCCAGATATATGCCCAAGAGTAGATTGCAGGATCATATGGTAGCTCTAATTTTTTTTTAAGGAACCCCCATACTGTTCTTGATAGCAGCTACACCAATTTACATTCCCACCAAAAGTGTAGGCAGGTAATTATGATAAATCTTTAAGGAAACCAACAAAAATTTTTACAAATGAGAGTGAAGTTAAAGGCAATATAAACCTTGTGCATTTCTTGAAACAAACTAAATCTTGATATATTTGATGTTCAAGATACTAAAATAATCAATGATGTAATCACATACATATAAACAGACATACAAAGGTGCATGCTCGGTTGTCTTCAATGGGTATACCTTTTACTGGATTAATAACAAAGAGTTGCTGAGTCATGAGTATAATGGGGGGAAGCTGAAGGCAAGTATGGATGATGAAGGTGATAAAAGGGGACAGGGAAAGCAGATGGTGGAACAGATCAAACAGAGACACAAAGACTGATGCTATGGAAATATCCTTATTTCAGTTAATTAGCATGGAATTTTTTTTTTTTCCCTTGGAAATGCCCAGGTAGTTTCTTGCTGCTGCTGCTGCTAAGCTGCTTCTGTCATGTCCGACTCTGTGTGACGCCATAGTCGGCAGCCCACTAGGCTGCTCTGTCCCTGGGATTCTCCAGGCAAGAACACTGGAGCGGGTTGCCATTTCCTTCTCCAAGGTAGTTTCCTACAATCCTCTAAAGAATAAGATTTAGAGATAAACTCCTAACAGATGACAGACTTGAAAAGATACTGTACTTGGACCATGAAGGACACCAAAACCTCAAGCATGAAACAAGAGAGAAGAGGCAGAAGAGGGCCGGGGATCCCCTTTGCCCACAGGTCACCCCCCCTCACGGTCATCATGCCCAGCGCAGGAGCAAGTCCTTGCCCCAGTGGAGCATCCCCAGGCTGCACTCAACTCACACTCAGCACATTAATTTGCATTCCCCTGGGAACCGGCTGTCCCAGCTTTCTCCAGACTGTTTGAGGATGCAGGACTTCATGCTAAAATCAGGACAGTTTCAGGCAAAGCAGGACAACTGGTCCCAATGTCCTTGGGTCAAGTGTAAGAACACTAGACTGAAAATCTAGCTACAGAAATGTAAGTTTCACAAACCGTCTCTCTCTAAATTTAGAGAGAATGTAAACTTGAGCCTATGTGGACCTGGAAAGAGGGTTTCAAAAGTGATCTTGACCTCAACACAGATCTACCAGCCTCTAGAAGGAGAAGCACTATCTTACAGCCCCAGGTCAGCTTATTGCCACTGTCAGGAGCATGATGTCGCCACATTTAAAGTAGGAACCTCGCTGCTCAGGAGAATGTTTTCTCTAGGTCCAAAACACAACAGAGGATTAGAAAACATACTAACAGGACATCTGATATCAAAGGGGATTTGGACAACAGCTGAAATAAAAATGTTACTTCAGAATTAAAGGTGCAATAAACACTGTAGTGACCTCTATTTGTTTATTTTGCTGAAATATTTTAAAAGATTCTTCTAGAATACCCTATTTTATCAGACAGAGAATCAGGAAGATGGCAGCTCTACAGTGGACCCCTACATCAATCAGCAGTAAAGAGGCCCCAGACCCACCTGCCAAGCAAACCAAGGAACAATGCTGGGGGCTGGGAATTCTGGTCATCAACTCTGGATACGTACTGTGACCGACGGTCAGGTGTGTAGTCAGAGGCACACGGGGAGACAAGCCCCCCGGGTGGGCCGCCTCACGCTGCGTCACACCCGCCAAGAGACAGAGGCTCCCTCTGCGACTTCCACTCACTTTGGAACACAAAAGGCGGCTCATTTTACGGATCACTGCCTCCCGCTTGTCAGACTATTCTGTTGGCCAAGCAGGTGACAGGTTTAACTGATCATTTTAAAATCATCATCTCTTCTTCAGGAAGAAAATCGTTAACATATAATTGATGTATATGAGGACAAACAGTGCCTTGCTCATCTTCTTACCTTTAACACAATACAGTCTCCTCATTAGATTCCACAGTGCCACTGCGGAGTAGAACAACTTCAGAGGTAATTATTGTACACTCACGGGAAAGGCATTATACTGAGGACTGAGAGAGCTACCATCAAAAACGTGAGAAGATGACCCACAGACTTGGAGGAAACATTGACAAATCATATGATATGACAAGGGATTTATATCTATAATGTATCTCTTGTGTGTGTGCATGCTCAGTTTTGTCTGACTCTTTGCAACCCTGTGGACTTAGCCCACCAGGCTCCTCTGTCCATGGAATTCTCCAGGCAAGAATACTGGAGTGGGTTGACATTCCCTACCCCAAGGGATCTTCTCTTACAACTAATCAAGAAAAAGATAAATTACTTGACCAAAAACAGATAAAACAGACACTGGTCCAAATAACATATGCAAATGGCCAAGAACACATGAAAAGATGCTCAACCTCCTTAGCCATCAGCAAAAATTCAAACCAAATCCACTAATAGGTCCCAGTTCACATCTACGAAAATGGCTACACTAAAAAAATGACAGTTAATAAGTATTGGGGAAGATGTAGGGAACTTGAAAAAATCATGCAGTTGACGGAAATGCAAAATGGTATAAGCATTTTGGAAAAAACCCACAAACTCTTAAAATACTACCACATGATCCAGCAGACCCCCTGAGTTACATTTCCAAGAAAAATGAAAACATTTTTCAAACTGAAACTTGCATACAAATGTTTACAGCAGCATTATGCATAATTGCAAGAAGTGGAAACAACCCAAAAGTCTGTCAGCGGATGAGTAAATGTGATGTATATCCATAAAATTGAACATTATTCAGAAGTACAAAGAAATGAACTACTGATTCATTCATGAATGAACCCTGAAAACATTATGCTAATAAAAGAAGCTAGTCACAAAAGGCCACACTTTGTATGATTGCATTTAAATGAAACTCTCAGAATAGGCAGATCCACAGAGACAGAAAAGAGATTAGTATTTGCCTGGGGCTGGAAGGGTAGAGGAAAAACCTGTACAGGGTTTCTTTCTGAGTTAATGAAAATGTTCTACAACTGTGGTGAGGGTTGCATAATTCTGGGACTGTACTGAAAACCACCGAGTGGTATGCTTTAAATAGGGCAATTTTATGGTATGAATCATATTTCAAAACAACTATTGTTAAAAGAAAAAAACAGCTCAGGAGTGGAGAATTGAGGGTAATATAGGATACTGAAATTCAAATTGACTGTAATTTCCACTTGTAAATTATTTATACCAAAAGCCAAATACATTAATTAAGTTTGACAACAGAAAACAAATAAGTAAGTGTGAAACACCTGCACTGATTCATTTGGAAGAGTAAAGCAGAGTGGCCAGAAGAGTTGGTTTTCCAAAGAAAGCTTCACATAGAACTCAGAATCTTCAGGCTGGTGAGGCGGTCTCTGGGCCTGGAGCTCTGTTTCTCCCCTGCCTCACCTGACGGGTTATCAGTGGGTCTCTCCAAATCCAGCTCAGATGTCGCCTCCTCCTCCCTAACACTTCCTCAGCAAAGTTCTCTCTGGGATATTGATCATGCATTTGTTTATATAATTATACATGCTGATTGTATATGGACAGAACTGTGTATGGATGCGATACAATCGTCATTGAATAGTCAATCTCCTTTTGTGTGTGTGTGTGTGTGTGTGTGTATTCACACCCACAGGATCGTTGGCATTCACTGCTTTAAGAAGAGTCCTTTTGGGGAGGAGATGATTCTAGGTTCCCACTTCTAGCACAGTTCCCTTTGGCGCTATGGGAGAAGAGTGGCTCATAATTGCAATCCACATAGCCATTCCACTCTCAGATGTGCCCTAAGCTAAAGGCTCAATGCTAGAGTTCCCCAGACTACAACAGATGTGTCCAACATGGATTTGCAGGAGCAGGGTAGAGGTCATATCATGGTGTTGAGGCAGTGAGAGGGTCTCAGCCAGTGACCTTGGTTCCCCACTGTCTGTACAGAGTGTGAAACATGGAAACACTCAGGTTAGCTTGTGCAAGACCTGGGAAAAGAACAGAGGACCAATGCACCCTAGAGACTAGGCACCACAAAGAGCGTCTCTAGTCTGCATATCCTGACGAAGGCTCTGTGGGGTGAACAAAACCAATGAGAGCCTATGTAGGTTGTCTACTCATCAGAAGTAAGCAGCGAGGTTCTGTGGAATCTATCATCATTTCTAAAAGAACAGATCACAGGTCATTTCATCTGTGGACACTATGGCCAAGAATGAAGAGAAGACGTAAGCAGGTCCCAAAGATGTAACAACATGAGGTCTGCCTCAAGTGGAATTCAGCACAGAACAACACCAAGGCAAACACACTTCCCGCTGTCAGTGTGCTCATTCTTGAACAAAAAGTTCCAAATACTTTAAAACACACATCTTTTACTTCCCATAATAGAAACTTTAAAAGAAAAATAAATACCACACAGCTGTTAATGACATGGTTACATTGCTTGCATATTTTTATGTAAAATATAGACTTGACAGTGAAAAATAATTTTAAGTACATTGGAATGTACTACCCAGAGGACAAATACACAGAAATACACAAATACAATATAAAATACAAACAAATACAAAAATTTAAATCCAAATCCAATAAATATTTATGCCAGTGGCCTAACCAGCTTCTGGTCCCTTCAGGTAGACTTAGCTTTAGGCCAACTAATTCCTGACTCCAAGCTCCTAACCACCCTTTTCTCACTTATCTTACAAAACCTGCAACTATCAACGTTTTCTCTGCCTCTTTTGAGATTTAGGTCTTTTTAAAGGCCACTTGTCAGTTTTACAATAGAGAACTGTCTTGCTCAAGGATCTGAGAGCTATTCCTTTGACATGCAATCCAGCAAACACAGGTGCTAGATGAGCTGCAAACTCAGGAATAATTCTTCGTGCCAGAATCTTCCCATGCAACAAACTGCCCTTTGTGGACTCAACCACGCCTCTGCTACTCAGCTACCTCACCTCTGCATTTAAAGACTGTCCACCTTAAAACACAGGCAGAACATTCTCCGACATAATCACAGCAAGATCCTCTGTAACCCACCTCCCAGAGTAACAGTACCTTATTAAATTTAAAAGCGATTGCACAATGAAGGAAAGTATAAGAAAGGTGAAAAGGCAGCTTTCAGAATGGGAGAGGATAATAACAGACAAAACAACTGACAAAGAATTAATCTCAAAAACATACAAGCAGCAATACAATATTATAAAGAACTTAGCTTCCAATTAAAATAAATAAATTTATATTAAAAATGGGAACATTAAAAATAATAATAAAATAAAATAATTTTATATTAAAAAAAAAAAAACATACAAGCAGCTCAGGCAGCTCAATACCAGAAAAATAAGCAACCCATTTGGAAAAAAAAAAAAAGGGCCAAAGAACTAAACAGACATTTCTCCAAATAAGACATACAGATGGCTAACAAACACATGAAAAGATGCTCAATATCACTCATTATCAGAGAAATGAAAATCAAAACCACAGTGAGGTACCATCTCACACCAGTCAGAATGGCTGCGATCCAAAAGTCTACAAACAAATGCTGGAGAGGTGGGGAGAAAAGGAAACCCTCTTACATTTTGGTGGCAGTACAAACTAGAACAGCCACTATGGAGAACAGTGTGGAGATTCCTTAAAAAACAACTGGAAATAGAACTGCCATCAGTTCAGTCGCTCAGTCGTGTCTGACTCTTTGCAACCCCATGAATTGCAGCATGCCAGGCCTCCCTGTCCATCACCAACTCCCGGAGTTCACCCAGACTCACGTCCATCAAGTCACTGATGCCATCCAGCCATCTCATCCTCTGTCGTCCCCTTCTCCTCCTGCCCCCAATCCCTCCCAGCATCAGAGTCTTTTCCAGTGAGTCAACTCTTCGCATGAGGTGGCCAAAGAACTGGAGTTTCAACTTTAGCATCATTCCTTCCAAAGAAATCCCAGGGCTGATCTCCTTCAGAATGGAGTGGTTGAATCTCCTTGCAGTCCAAGGGACTCTCAAGAGTCTTCTCCAACACCACAGTTCAAAAGCATCAGTTCTTCGGTGTCAGCCTTCTTCATAGTCCAACTCTCACATCCATACATGACCACAGGAAAAAGTATAGCCTTGACTAGACGGACCTTTGTTGGCAAAGTAATGTCTCTGCTTTTGAATATGCTATCTAGGTTGGTCATAACTTTTCTTCCAAGGAGTAAGCGTCTTTTAATTTCATGGCTGCAGTCACCATCTGCAGTGATTTTGGAGCCCCCCAAAATAAAGTCTGACACTGTTTCCACTGTTTCCCCATCTATTTCCCATGAACTGCCATAGGACCCAGCAATCCCAGTGTTGGGTAGCCACACCAAGGAAATCAGAGTTGAAAGAGACACATGCATCCCAATGTTCATCACAGCACTGTTTACAATAGCTAGGATATGGAAGCAACCTAGATATCCATTGGCAGATGAATGGATAAGGAAGTTGTGGTACATATACACAATGGAGTATTACTCAGCTATAAAAAAGAATGCATTTGAGTCAGTTATAATGAGGTGGATGAAACTGGAGCCTATTATATGGAGTGAAGTAAGTCAGAAAGAGAAATACCAATATGGTATCTTAATGCATATATATGGAATTTAGAAAGACAGCAACAATGACCCTATATGCAGGACAGCAAAAGAGACACAGATGTAAAGAGTAGACTTTTGGACTCTGTGGGAGAAGGTGAGGGTGGGACAACATGAGAGAATAGCATTGAAACATGTATATTATCATATGCAAAAGAGATTATAAGGGCAAGTGTGATGAATGAAGCAGGGCACTCAAAGCTGGTCTCTGGGACAACCCAGAGAAATGGGGTGGGGAGGGAGTCTGGAGGGGTTTCAGGATGGGAGGACACATGTACATCTGTGGCTGATTCATGTCAATGTATGGTAAAAACCACCATAATATTGTAATTAGTCTCCAAGTAAAGTAAACTAATTAATTACAAAAAAGAAACAAACTTCCACCTTTTCTTTCAGTGGATCTGAGCTCAGAGTCATGGGCTCTCTCCCTTTCTGAAATAATCTTTTGAAAAGTCTTCTTTGCCTGTTTAATTTTGGGGTAATTATTGCTTTGACACTAGACTGGATGACATAAAACACATAAGAGAAATGATGTAAACTTACTTTCTCCATAATTTTTCCCTAATGGAATTCAAGAAAATACACTTCTAAAAGTGTTAATATTATGAAAACTCAGACTTCAGGATGAAAAAATAACCTATTACTACACAATTATCTTTTGCTTTATTAATAGTTGATCTTATTAAAATGTGTGAAATAAAATGCTCTGCACTGAAAATAGGCTGAAATTCTATTTCCAAATTTAATTTTTCTTTATTTTTAAAGGCAGTTCAAACAACTGATTTCATTTTGGCAGGTTTGTATTTTCTGTCCTTCAAGAAAGCTGTGTCTGGTATCATTCTTAACCAAACCGTAATCTATTCCTATATCATTTTAAAAATATTAGGTATGGTATTTTTAAAGTAGAGATAATAGAAGAATAACATTGGCAAACATACATATCAAATATTAAAAAACGTGTATCTTCTGGTAAATATCAATCATTAAAAATAAAAAAAAAACAGTATTTTCTGATGTTAATGTTAATATGACAAATTGCCTTACCAATATACTTGAAATGCAGTAAGCATGTTTAATTTTTGTATAGAATATAACATATAGGTATCTTCCAGTAATTATACCACATTTAACATTTGTTAAAGTATATCATGTGTTAAAGTTATATGTAAAATTAGTCATGAAAAGACCATCAACTGAAAGAAATAAAAAAAAAAATAGAGAAAAATAAATAGGTGTGTAAAATTTAAATCCAAAACATATTGAACAGTAGAAATATTATTTCAAGATGAATTCAGTAATTCAATCTTCTATGATTATCTTTTTAAACTGTAATGAAACCTTACAGTGTGTTTTTACAACTAGGCTTAGCTGCTCTGTCATGTCTGACTCTTTGTGACCCATTAGGCAATAGCTAGACAGGCTCCTCTATCCATGGGATTTTCCAGGCAGGAATACTGGAGTGGGTTGCCATCTCCTTCTCCA
This sequence comes from Bos taurus, assembly GCF_002263795.3. Classification (NCBI taxonomy): domain Eukaryota; kingdom Metazoa; phylum Chordata; class Mammalia; order Artiodactyla; family Bovidae; genus Bos; species Bos taurus. Next base: position 3,631,364 of record NC_037354.1, read on the forward strand.
GGGGATTTCCAGATCCAGGGATCGAACCTGGGTCTCCTGCTTGGAGGCAACCTCCTGCATTGCAGGCAGATTCTTTACCTGCTAAGCCATCTGGGTAGACAACATCAAAACCCAAGCAACATGTGAAAACGTCCGTTCTCCCTCAGCTGTAAGGCAGTGTTCAGCTGTGAGTGCCTTCTAAACATCTCTTGGCTGGCCTTGGAAAGGCAACAAAATGTCTGTCTCTTGGCAGAAAAATAAAGAATAAAAGTGATTAGCTTTGATTTCTTTTCATACTTCTACTTATTCTTGCCCCAGATTCCTTAGAGTCAAAAAGAAAAAAATTATCAAATCCTTCTATAAACAATGTTGAAAGTCGTCAACAATTTCCTTGCGTCTGTACAAAGCTCCCAGAGACTGGTTCCAGCTAATAATCTACTTCAATTCATATTTAATTAAACCAATTCATGATGAGGAAATAAGGAGTCACTGTACAGATTATTTAATTGACCCATTACTGAATGCGAAATTCTTGCACCTGGATCAATTCAAAAGTCCTCATTCCCGCTCATTCCTGCCCCCCTCCCGTTTTTTCTCAGACTTCCCAGCAGTCCTATTTCGAAACTGTTAATCAGTTGAGGCTGTTTGTATGCATGGAAGTCACCCAAGGTGTCTGCCCTGGAGACAGAGTCTAACTCATAAAGAGACAACTTCTTTCTCTACTGAACATATCAAAACTGATGCGAAACTGCAATTTTGGGGACAAAAATCCTATTGCTCTTTTTCTCCAGAGCAACCAGTTATGACACTTCTGTTTTAAAATACCATGTAAATTTCCACTACTTGCCCTTATTAACCAAATCAGGTGCAAAGTGATAAGGAAAAATTTTTTTTTTTTTAAATCTCAAGTCCAGATGTAAAGCAACCAAATTTCTTTGAAAATATTTTATATAATTCTGGCTCATTTCACAGTTTTTGGAAAAACAACTATAGACAAAGTTGGAGAAATCAAGAAAAAAGAGACCTGAAAAGTAGACCAGTGTAGACAACTGAGCACTGGTTTTAGATTTGGTTCCTAAATTAACAGGATCCTCAGTTATGAGTGTGCAAGTCTTGAGCAGTCACTCCTAGAGGAAAGCAACCCTGAATATTCATTGGAAGGACTGATGCTGAAGCTGAAGCTCCAATACTTTGGCACCTGATGCGAAGAACTGACTCTCTGGAAAAGACCCTGATGCTGAGAAAGACTGAGGGCAGAAGGAGAAGTGGGTGATGGGGGATAAGATGATTAGATAGCATCACTGAATCTATAGACATGAATTTGAGCAGACTAGGGGACGACAGAGTATGAGATGGTTGGATGGCATCACCAACTCAATGGCCATGAGCTTGAGCAAGCTCCAAGAGTTGGTGATGGACAGGGGGGGCCGGCATGCTGCAGTCCATGGGATTGCAAAGAGCTGGACACGACTGAGTGACTGAACAGCAACACAACAAAGGCTTCATCTTGCATCTGCCAACTTCAGACTTGTGGAGTACTGAGTCCTGTCTCATGAGGCTTCCTGCAATAGCCTCCACCTTTCCTCCTGGCTCCTCCACCCTGTCTTCTGAAACCAATTATCCACACTACTCTCAGGAAGAATGATCCAAAACACAAATATTCAAATGTAACTCCTCAGTTTAAAGTAAAGCCTTCATCTCTCCACCTTGGGTACCACAGCTTGCCTGCCAGGCTCAGTTAAATGAAGCAGCACGGGATGTGTCTGGAGGCCTGCCCTGGGGAAAGGAAGGGGGAACCACACCCACCTTTATCCAGAGAACCCGAGAAAGCATCATTTGGTATTGGCTGGATTACAGTTCTTTTTTAAGGCATTATCAAGAAAAGTGAAGTTGCTTAGTTGTGTCTGACTCTTTGCTACCCCATGGACTATAGCCTATTAGGCTCCTCTGTCCATGGAATTCTCCAGGCAAGAATACTGGAATGGATTGCTCTTTCCTTCTCCAGGGGATCTTCCCAACCCAGAGATCAAACCAGGTTTCCCACATTGCATACAGACGCTTTACTGTCTGAGCCACCAGGGAAGCCCTATTATCAAGAAATAAATAAAATAAAATAAAACAAACATTAGAGAACAAGAGAACACTCAAAGTCTTTAGTGCATGAGGCAAGATCTACTTTGATGAAGATCTGGCTAAAATTTCAAGACTATCCTTCACCTCCTGACACCCTGAAAGATTTATATCCTCTGCACATGTACCGCTCTAGCCCTTCTCATGTGAATGCATTTATACTGTTTTCCCTCAGCGAAATCCTGCTTCATTCATGCAGCCACGATGACATTTTAAGATGCAACCTGAAGGCAATTTTAATCAAGTTCCACAGCCTTGGGAAACTGAGTGCATGCTTCTTCTCTTAGCCCCTTTTCTGTGTATTTTATAGCAATAGTGCTCAAGTTAGATTAGAAAACATGGCTCGGGTGAGTCCTGCTCAAAGCTTCCTGCCATGTCTTAATCACCTTAGTGTGTCCTGTGCTTTTCACATAATGGATAATCAATAATTATTGAATTGAATTTGGCCGAAAGGGTAATTGAATTATCAATTGAGCTAATTATAAATTGAACAGTGTAAGGGATTGTACAGTGCACTGGCTACTAGGAGAGAGATGCTGGAAACAATTAGATGAGCACTGAAATTCTTTAAAGAGACAAACTTAATGAGCTTGACATACGATGGGTGTGATTCTCTATGCGGAGCCTCTAGAAGAGAAGACAGCTCAGAAGACAGTATCGAGCTCTAAATGGAAATGCTACTGGGGAAGTCGTAACTGTTTCCTACAGAGAAGCAAAGGGAGCCCCGCTGGAATAGACTGCCAATGGCTCTCTAGAGGTCTCTCAATGAGCTCAGACTACAAGGAACCAAGCAGGAAACGGGGACAGGCTGTCCCTACCAAGCAGAGGAAGGGACAGGACCTCTCAGACAGCTTCCATGAGCTCTACGGCCTGGGAGGCACACCCATGGAGGACTGGGGCTGGAGTGGGAAGCAAAGCCATTTCCTGATGATCAGTCATTGGGATTCAAAGAAGTGTGAATGCCTTGCTTGGGGTTACAGGATACAATTCCGAGAGAAAGAAAAATGCTTGGTATCAGGATCTTGCCTTATTATCAGACTAGGTGTATGATCCAGGGCTAAAAATTGTGGAACTGACAAAACTAAGTGAGCAAATTCAGAGGAAGACAGGAAAGTAGACTTCAGAACCAGACATCTGCTTCTTCAGATCAGCCAAACGCAGTCCTCCCAGCTGCTAGTACGGACACCTCCCAGTCACCTCTGACTCTTCTGAGCACCCTTAATCCACACCCTGAGGAGCTGAGCACTCCCTCTGCTGTCATCAGCACCTGCTTCATCCCCTTCTGGCGCTGCCCCTCCTCAGTCTATGCGTAAAGGAGCGGACAGCCAACTTTTCAGACTTCCCCATTCACGTGCTCCCCGCCACCTTCTCCTGGACTGAAACCCAAGTCCTCATTCTCACTCACATAGCCACAGCATTCTGACTTTGGTTTCCTGACTTCCTCCTCTCCTCTGGCCTCAGTGGCATTTTCAGCATGGCTGGGTCTTCTCCTCTGAGGACGTTCCTCCCTCCATGGCCCCCTTTCCTCCTGTGTGCAAATGACTCGGCCTCACCTCCTTCCACCCTGATAGAGTGCCTGCTTCTCCAACACAGCTTTGCCTAACTATCACATTTTAAGGTAACCTTCCCCAAGCCTTTTTCTATCTCTTCCCTCTTTTCCCTCTGTATGCTCATGACCTGAAAATAATTCATCTACAAGATTAGATGGGGAACATGTAGGATACCAAAGGCTCATAGCAGGCACTTAATAAATTCTTATCAAAATACTGAATGAATCAAACAATGGATGAATGGAATTAATGAACTGCGTTAAGTGAATTTAAGTTTATCTAGACAAAAATTCAGAGAAGGCAATGGCACCCGACTCCAGTACTCTTGCCTGGAAAATCCCATGGATGGAGGAGCCTGGTGGGCTGCAGTCCATGGGGTTGCTAAGAGTCAGACACGACTGAATGACTTCACTTTCACTTTTTACTTTCATGCATTGGAAAAGGAAATGGCAATCCACTCCAGTGTTCTTGCCTGGAGAATTCCAGGGATGGCGGAGCCTGGTGTGCTGCCGTCTATGGGGTCGCACAGAGTCAGACCCGACTGAAGCAACTTAGCAGCAGCAGCAGCAGACAAAAATTACATTTTATAGAATTAAAATATATGTATCAGTTCAGTTCAGTTGCTCAGTCATGTCTGACTCTTTGCAACCCCATGAATTGCAGTACAGCAGGCCTCCCTGTCCATCACCAACTCCTGGAGTTCACCCAAACTCATGTCCATTGAGTAGGTGATGCCATCCAGCCATCTCATCCTCTGTCTTCCCCTTCTCCTCCTGCCCCCAATCCCTCCCAGCATCAGAGTCTTTTCCAATGAGTCAACTGTTCGCATGAGGTGGCCAAAGTGTTGGAGTTTCAGCTTTAGCATCAGTCCTTCCAAAGAACACCGAGGACTGATCTCCTTTAGAATGGGCTGGTTGGATCCCCTTGCAGTCCAAGGGACTCTCAAGAGTCTTCTCCAACACCACAGTTCAAAAGCATCAATTCTTCGGTGCTTAGCTTTCTTCACAGTCCAACTCTCACATCCATACATGACCACTGGAAAAACCATAGCCTTGACTATATGGACCTTTGTTGGCAAAGTAATGTCTTTGCTTTTGAATATGCTATCTAGGTTGGTCATAACTTTCCTTCCAAGGAGTAAGTGTCTTTTAATTTCATGGCTGCAATCACCATCTGCAGTGATTTTGCTTGTGTATATATATATATATATATATATATATATGTGTGTGTGTGTGTGTGTGTGTATATATATATATAGATATATATTAATATAAAAGTCTAACAGTGGTCTACGGATAGGAGTTTGTAATCTACTTTCCTGTTAATTAACTACCAGTGATATTAGTGAACTTCTCCTCATTATCTTGTGTTGCCATACAGAAAAACAGAAAACACAAGAGTAAGGACAAAAACTGCAAAAGGAAAAGTAGACAAAAATTGGAATGGCTTTCAAGCGGACCCCGACTGCTTAGACAATCTTCCATGGTTGTCTAAACACACACTACTAGCCTGCCAAAATTTATGTTGTCTCCATACTAAATCCTTTCATTATTTTAAGCAATTTTAAACTCTGTAAATTGTGGATAGCTCACAGCAATTGCAATAATCCTATTCCACAAACATGGAAAGGATTTTGTCCAAAATTCCCCTCCTCCTCTCCCAATAAGCCAATTTTGTTCCTGTTTGTAATTTATTTCAGCATTACATCCTGCTTATATGTGGGTGGTCCTTTGAATTCTCTTTTGAACAATCTGCAACATCTTATTAATTTCCTTCTTAACTAATCAGTTAAGATTGTTGATATATTCATTTTATGTTGGTATGAAATACACGATTATTTTTAAATGATCATTTATGAAAACTGATCCCACACTAGGCCTTATCGAACTTACTCCCAACAGGAAATACAGTGAAAGAGAGCCTTGGAAACAGTCTTGTTTTTCTCCAGCTCACAGAAGTTGTACCCTACTGAAGAAAATCAAGAACAACACATTTACCAAAAAGTCAACCATACTAGTAAAAGTCAGAAGAAGAAATGGTAATCAGTAAAATGAACTATGTTCTTAAAAATTTTCAGATAAGCCTTCATTTTACTATTCAGGGAAGGTTTCTAAGCAGGTCGACCATCAGAGAACGATACACAGATGATCAGCAAGTGACATATCACAGGATATGTGTGCATGCGGTGGGAAATATGTCTGGATGATCGGATGGATGGTTGTGTGGTTGCCCAGTTCCTTAAGAAGGAGAATCGTTGAACAGCATTTCATAATGATGCCCATTTACAAAGAGGCTGTCAACACGGTGCAGGGAGGGACCAATCTAAAACATGAACCAGTTGAAGGAACTAGAGATATTAATCCTAATAATTGGAGAAAGGCTGGGGAGATTGAGAAAAGACCATCTATGTTCAAACATGTAGCTGTTGTGTGGAGGGAGAGATTCTGTGCTCAGTGGGTGTTGAAAGGGGAGGAACCCATGGCAGGAAAGCTGGGGCTTTCCAGTAAGTCACTGGCCATGCTGAGATCAGACTGGGAAGACTGTGCCGAAAACACTGAAGATTAAAAAACTGGGGTTTCCAGGGACATAAAGTCTGTCCTGGACCAACTCCAGCATGTATACCCATGCTCCCAGAGCTCCACTTGATGCCCATCCTTGCCAGATATGTATGCACCTCCCACTTTAGCAAGAGTACTGATAAGTCAGTTTGGAAAGATCCCCACCCTGATATCTGACCTCCCTGTTCTGCCTTCAGCAAGAATCATGTCAAGCTGACAACCAGGAGCCTCCTCAACCCCTGACAGCTTCATCTTCTCTAATAATTTTCTACCCACTAAGCTCCTGAAGTTTGGCTGGGACCCTTCCCACTTTGTCCACACTGATCAGAGTGAATCCTATTCTATGTTGAGGGCTCTATTCCCCTACTGCAATAGTTCCTAGATAAAATTCAGTTTTATCACTTTAACCACTGTCAAGCTGTGGTTCTCTCTGACCAATATTACTTTTAAAATGTTTATTAACTATGTGAATAACCTGGAATTTCCATGAGCAGCTTTATGACATCAATTTTCAATTACATCCCACTTTAAATTGCAAAATGCAAAGTTCCTACTTAAAGTGATTTCTCTGCTCAGGAAGGTGTTGCAGAGAGGTTGTTGTATATTAGAAGAGACACAGAGGTATGCCTCCGAAGGGCATAATGAAGCAACATTAATCTAAATAAAGATTTATCTAAAAACATTGTTGTCCACATTTCTCACTTCCTAGAGTTCTGTATTAACATGAGATGTTTTAAGGTTGGATGTTTGGTTAATAGGAACTGTATTGCAAATGTTTAGCCAAACACTTAAGGGGCCAGTTTAACTGTCTTACTTGATAGAAATGAAATGCAAATGCTAAGACTGAAATATGTGTGTCTCCTCAAAATTCATACGTTAAAAAGCCTAACCCCCTAAAGTGATGATGCTAAGAGGCAGAGACTTTGGAAGGTGATTAGGTCATTAGGGTGGAGTCCTCATGAATGGAAATAGTGCCTTTCTAAGAGGGAGTTCACTGAGTGTCCCCCTCCATCTGCCATAAAACCTGTTCACAACAGTGTTTACATTCACAAGCCTATCGTGCCTATAATCCAGTATAGGTGGAAAATATCTTTCCTTCTTTCTGTTTTGATATTTTTCCACTCTCCAAAAAAAAAAAAAAAAAAAAAATCAATTCTAATACTGAGAGGCTTCCTTGTAAATGCTTATTTTTCAATCTCCTCCTAAATTTCAAAGTAGTAAAAAGCAACTCAAGTCAATATGAATTGCCTCCCCATCCCATCATATTTTTACATCTACTAAGCTGTGAGAAACAGTAAGATTTGAAACACAAGTACAAAATACTGAAACACATCGTAAAGGTAAATAATATACTCTAAGTCAATAAGTTACAAATTCCTCTAGATGAAAAACTGAATCAATACTTCTTGCATTAGTTTTTCCCTCAAAAGACATGAAAAAGCATATGTATAAATCAAAGAAGAAATCCAATGGACTGCCTTCTGTTTTATTTACCAATATTGATGACAGAAAAACAGCTTTATCAATGAAGCAGAAAAATATAACTGACAGATAATATGCTGTCAAAGAGTGAATTGCTTAACTTTCTAAAGAAGTTAATTTCATGTGGTCATTAAGCAGGTTAAAGCACTATTGGGAAAGCTGATCCCACTAAAAATGCACAAACTAACTGAAAGACACAGATATATGATATAACAGGTGCTAAGGCCACCCCCCAAAAAAAGTAAATGTTCTTTGGAGGCTAATATCAACATACTTTGTACACTCTGACATCATATACAGTCTTGAAATTATGGCTGGACTTAAAAGCAGGGCAAAAGAAAATCTAATTTCTGGCAATTAGCAACTGTTCAACATGAAGTAATTCACTAACTTTCCTCATCCTCAGTTTAATAGAAATGTGCTTATCTTCTGTCAATAAATTACAATTTATTTCAGATATTTTTTAAAAATTGCACATATAAGAAATATCAAACACGCATTTAGAATTTTCTTAGAAATGTTCTGCTGCATTTAAGCCTAATCATCTTGTAAACTTGGCATCACCACACACATCAAGAAGAAGGGCTCCTGGACTGGAGGGGTGCTCTGTCCAAGGTACTAACCTAGGCAGTGGAAGAGGAGGCAGATCCCAGGGACAGATGCCTCCAGATGGCACCTGTATGTCACCACCCAGGCGAGCAATCTTATCATTCCAAAGTGTTTCCCACCTTATTCACATGGAATGCTTCCTTTGGGAGATGTGACATGCAATATTAACAAGGAACATTTAAAAATGCATTTAGAATTTGAGTTTATGGTGAGGCTAATTTTGTTCTTCATCTAACAAATTTGAAAAAAAAAATCTACTGTGACAATGTGATGTTTCTAATTTTCGAAAATTCAACAAAATTCAATAAGTCATTGTAAAAGCACCTCATAAACTGTTGTTCAGTCAATCAGTCCTGTCCAACTCTCTGTGATCCCATGGACTACAACACACCAGGCTTCCCTGTCCTTCACTATCTCCTGGAGTAGGCTCAAATGCATGTCCATTGAGTTGATGATGCCGTCCAACCATCACATCATCTGTTGCCCCCTTCTCCAAATAGTAGCAATAAAATAAGTACAAAAGGCAAGTAATAACATACATCTGTAATTTATCCAGATATGTGTTTATTGCAGAAAAAAAAATCTACTTCTGTTTCATTGACTAAACTAAAGCCTTTGACTGTGTGGATCACCAAAAAAAAAAAAAAAAAAACTGGAAAATTCTTAAAGATATAGGAACACCAGACCACCTTACCTGTTTTTAAGAAATCTGTATGCAGGTCAAGAAACAACAGTTAGAACTGGACATGCAACAATGGACTGGTTCCAATTTGGGAAAGGAGTACATCAAGGCTGTATGTTGTCACCCTGCTTATTTAACTTATATGCAGAGGACAACATACAAAATGCTGGATTGGATGAAGCACAGGCTGGAATCGAGGTTGTTGGAAGAAATATCAATAACCACAGATATGGAGATGATACCATTCTAATAAGAGGAACTAAAGGGTCTCTTGATGGGGGTGAAAGAGGAGAGTAAAAAGCTGACTTAAAACTAAACATTCAAATAACTAAGATCATGGTATCCGGTCCCATCACTTCATGGCATATAGATGGGAAAATAATGGAAATAGTGACAGATTTTATTTTCTTGGGCTCCAAAATCACTGCAGATGGTGACTGCAGCCATGAAATTAAAAGACGCTTGTTTCTTGGAAGAAAAGCTATGACAAACCCATACAGCACATTAAAAAGCAGAGACATCACTTTGCTGACATAGGTCCATATAACCAAAGCTATGGTTTTTTTGAGTAGTCAGTATGGGTGTGAGAATTGGACCATGAAGGAGGCTGAATACAGACAAATTGATGCTTTCAAATTGTGGTGCTGGAGAAGACTCAAGAGTCCCTTGGACTTCAAGGAGATCAAACCAGTCAATCATAAAGGAAATCGACCTTGTGTATTCATTGGAAGGACTGATGCTGAAGCTCCAATACTTTGGCCATCTGATGTGAAGAGCCAACTCATTAGAAAAGACCCTGATTCTGGGAAAGATTTAAGGCAAAAGGAGAGGAGGGTGACAGAGGATGCAATGGTTAGATAGCATCACTGACTCAATGGACATGATTTTGAGCAAACCCTGGGAGACAGTGAAGGACAGGGGAGCCTGGTGCACTGCAGTCCATGGATGACAAACAGGTGGACACAACTTAGTCACTGAACAACAACAAAAAAGTAAGTAGGATTAAAAAAAATGAAAAATGGATAAAGGTAACATTACTTACACCCAGTTCTACCTGGAAGTTTTCATCATTCAGTTCAAGAGGGCAAAAATAGATGAGCACTGACGGTGTAACAGACACTGCCATGTGTGCTGTTTCATTGTGAATCTGTTTTCTCCTCTTTTCCTAATACTAAGACAGTGTATTGTTATCTCATAAAAGATGCAAGAAGGAAATTACTTTCTAAGAAAAAGCAGGACTTACAGTCTATCGTGGCTGCCCCTACTCACCTCCAGAATGAATTTGCACAAATCACTTAACCTCCGTGCTTCTGCCCCTTGGCGCATTTGGTTCACCTGTTCTCTGAGAAAATTACTTTCCTCACTAGAATCGTTGAGCCTTAATTGAAGTTTGTAAAGCACTCTGACATCCTTATCTCCAGGATATTGCAAGCATCACCCTTTACTCTGATCAGGAAGCTGGGGCCCGTGGAGATTCACGAGACACTGAGGCACTCAGCCTAGAGGGACCTTGTCTCCTTCACTTTGCCTGATGCTGCACACAGAAGCCCCAGGTTCCAGTACACAGAGGCTCAGCTTTGCATTGTGAATCCCAGAGTGCTGCACAGACAGATGTCCTGGTGCTTTTCCCATGCAGACTTCTTCTTCCTGCCTGTGGCTCCCTAACAGTGGGCCTTGGTATGCACCTGTTTCTTGAGACAACCTGACACAGCCTCAACTTTATATGTATATATAGTTTCATAATATACTAGGTTGTGTGCTGAAGAAAAGAGTCCGGTGACTTTTAATAATACTAACATTAAGCAGTGTTTCTTACTAATACTACTGATACTGCTGCTAAGTCACTTGAGTCATGTCCGACTCTTTGTGACCCCATAGACGGCAGCCCACCAGGCTCTGCCATCCCTGGGATTCTCCAGGCAAGAACACTGGAGTGGGTTGCCATTTAATCATCGCTAAGTCGTGTCCAACTCTTGCAACCCCACGGACTGTAGCCCGCCAGGCTGCAGGGATTTTCCAGGGATGAATACTGGAGTAGATTGCCATTTCCTTCTCCAGGAGATCTTCCTGACCCAGGAATTGAACCCAGGTCTCCTGCATTGCAGGCATATTCTTTACGGACTGAAGCTAGTGTTTCTTAAGGCTGATTGTTCACACTCTGGCCCCGTGGGTCATGTGTTAAATGTCTGTAAATGTCTTGAGGCCAAGCTCTGTTCCTTGAGTCAGAGTCTCCTTAGAGACTGCACCCAGAAATCTGCATTTTAACTACCTTTGATTCTCTCTTGCACTGACTTCTGAAAACTTTTAGAATAAAACATTTTTTGTGTTTCTCCTTTAATTCAGATAGTGACTACACACACACACACACGTGGACTGAATATCTGTGTCCCCCCAAATTCATATGTTGAAACATAACCAAAATGACAGCATTAGTTCAAACAGTTCCAAGAAATAACCTTGGGGAAAAAAGTATAATTGCTTTATCATTTAAATTTTCAATAATATGACTGCATCGCTTATAAGACTTTTCCAAAAAATCAGAAAATGTCAAAGATATTTTCTGGGCAATTTGTAATAGAATAAAAAAGAAAATAAGCTGAAATGATCATTTATCCAAGCAAAGAACTGTCCTGCACATCATCTGATACATTTGTGTCTCACGTTGAAAGTATTTCCCTTTGTGGGGGGCGGCTTATGTTTCCGGTACCACGTTCCTTCAGGCCCTCTTTGCTTTTAAAAACTCATACATTTTAAACAGCTCCTCGGAACTTCTATTTGCTAGAAATGACACCACCCAATTAACAAAGCCAATTAGATCTTCAAATTGTACTAAGTTGAAAAAAACTTTAACACTTCAAACATGTTTCCTGGCTGGGCTAAAATCATGGTTCATCCATTCCTAATCTTAGTATCAATAATCAGTTAATAGATTGCTAATAGTCTTACAATCAGATGACTCTTGTATACCTGCCTCTCTTCTCCTTGGATGGTTAAACTGGAAAATGTACAATCTTTTATCCTTCCAGGTTTGATCTCCTGCAGTGTAGTACAACACAGATTAATTAGGTTGATGACATTCAGGGGGTTAGTAAGTTAGCAGTTAACAAAATCAGACATAATCCTAACCCTGAGATGCTTGATGTTTTTTCTTTATGTTTACAATCCCTGGAGACGCACACTCAGATGCACACACATGCTCCCTCACACATCTAATACTGATAAAAGAGGAAACAAATTCCAAAAGGTGGCCAAATACAGGTAGAGGTCAAAACCCTCATGGTGGTGACATTCCAGTCTGACCAGAAAATAAGGAATTGACTTCTGCCCTGCCAGGAACTTCTGTCACTAAGACCGTTACTCCAGAATCATAACTCTGCCTCTCCCTTGAATGGAAACCAATTGCTCTTAAATAAGTTTCAGGAAGAAGCTGCAAATAGAAAAAAGTAAAAAAAAATAAGAGCTGGTCAGAACCATGTCAGTGAAAGATGGCCAAGGGTTCAGCTTCCAGTAGACCCTGAGACTCATCGTATGCGTACTGTAACACCTTAGCTAAATGATACACCCACGAGCGCCAAGCCTGTTGCCATGACAGCCACTAGAAAAGGCAGGTCAGGGACTGAGAGGGAGAGCTGAGTCACTGGCCCTCCTGTGTCTAGTGTCTCCACCACAATTAGTTGAGAACTTGACTTGTAAACTAGGTTCCTGCTTCTTCATTTTTCACCACCAAATAAAACTTGTGCTGTTCAGTCTCAGCATCCATGTCATCCATGCACATATCCAATCGGAAAAAGAACCTTCCTGGCAGACACAGGACGTCTTGATCTACACTAGGACTCAGGGGTGGGCCCAGTCAACTAATTAGGTAAAAATGTTTTCCCAGTTTTGTTTGGTAGTCACAAAGTTCATCATTCTGCTACTGACATATCGGAAGATCTGCTTCTAAATTTCCTCTTAGGATATAGCAATCATTTCTTGTCATTCTGATTTGGCCAAGTAATTACATTATTCTTTTCTCTCATACACATGTTTCTTTCACACACAGAAATATGGATGCACAGGTTTTTGTTTCACAATAAAAAAGATTGGTATTTTGCTCTTGTTCTTCTAGGTTACATCTTCAAGGTCTACAAATCCCCTTCTTACTTTAATTTCCAGGAATCATATAAAAAAAAATTGTACTTCATTATTCTATAATTCTATCTGATCATATATTTTAAACTTTTCTTCTTTCATATTGATGTTGGATTAAAAAACTATGATATTGTTTTTTGTATCTCTTCAATATTAATTTTTTTTGAAATAAGCATAATAAGAGCTTACCAACACATATAATCTTTCTTCCCAGGATTTTATTAGTATAAATACAATTCAGTGCTCTAAAATTTGTGAAGTAATCACTTCATGGGAAATAGATGGGGAAACAGTGGAAACAGTGGCAGACTTTATTTCTTTGGGCTTCAAAATCACTGCAGATGGTGAGTGCAGCCATGAAATTAAAAGACACTTACTACTTGGAAGGAAAGTTATGACCAACCTAGATAGCATATTAAAAAGCAGAGATATTACTTTGCCAACAAAGGTCTGTCTAGTCAAGGCTATGGTTTTTCCTGTGGTCTTGTATGGATGTGAGAGTTAGACTGTGAAGAAAGCTGAATGCCGAAGAATTGATGCTTTTGAACTGTGGTGTTGGAGAAGACTCTTGAGAGTCCCTTGGACTGCAAGGAGATCCATCCAGTCCATTCTAAAGGAGACCAGTCCTGGGTGTTCATTGGAAGGACTGATGCTAAAGCTGAAACTCCAACACTTTGGCCACCTCATGCGAACAGTTGACTCATTGGAAAAGACTCTGATGCTGGGAGGGATTGGGGGCAGGAGGAGAAGGGGACGACAGAGAATGAGATGGCTGGATGGCATCACCGACTCGATGGACATGAGTTTGGGTGAACTCCAGGAGTTGGTGATGGACAGGGAGGCCTGGCGTGCTGCAATTCATGGGGTTGCAAGTAGTCGGAAACGACTGAGCGACTGAACTGAACTGAACTGAACTGAACTATAGATTAGGAAACTGTAGCTTGGACCCTATGAAATTGAGACAGTGAAATACAAAGCAAGAAGTAGAAAGAAAATTGCACTTATGGAAGAAAGCAAGTCTCTTGGTACAAAGAAACTAGGGGACACTGAAAACTTCCTCTGCTCTGATGAAAAAGATGTGAGCTAAATTTTTACCTGGATATTGTTATTAATTACACATCAAGTTTATAAAATTGCATTCAAGATAAAACTGGTGAAGAAGAGGGAATCATAATTTAACTAAAGTTGGTCACATGGGGAGAGTCCTAAACAGTAGCACATAAAGAGATGCCCAGAGCTGATGGCTCCCTTGTCTTTAGTTTCAATACCTTCTCCATCAGAGTGTGGAGGGTACAAGAAACTCCACTGATGGAAATTTTAATGTATTTCCCTTTCTAATTAATTTGGAGATTTTTTGTTATGTTAGCCTCAAGGAAGATCACATAAGGGACTATTTTAAGCAACATGCAATAAAGATGAATGTATCTAAATTAAGGTAGAAATAAGGCAAAATGCTGATTTTGTTTTGATTCTTTTAGTAATTAATTTTTTTAAAATTGTCTTAGAGAACCTGTTTAGAGGATATAAAAATAACTATCCTCAGTCTAACTGCCTTAATTATCTAAAAAGATCCATGTCCTTGATATACTTACAAAAATTAATTAACTTATGCAAGAGAGAGTATAGCCAGCAAACTTATTTTTATGTATCATAAAGTCAGACCATTAATACTGGGAAGTCCTAAAGGGAAAGAAAATAAAATGAAAACTAGGAAGCCCTGTGGATTGAAATTCCTTATTGAAGACCATTACTTAATACCACGATAAAAGTAGTTAACATGAGTGCAGTGCTTGAAATATGCTAAGTACTGTCTAAAGCCTTTGTAAGTAGCAACATATTCAATCTTCACAGCAACCCTTTGAGGGACAGGTATTATTGTTCCTGTTTTACAGAGGGCAGATATTAAGTAACTTGTCCAAATTCACACACAAATCATGTGGAGACAGAAACTGAACCCAGACAATTTATCTGCGGATTCAGTGCCCTTAGTGACTATGCCATAGCACACCTCAAGCTGTAGCAAAGTGCTTCTTTCCACCCTCTCCAAAAGGGAAGCCAGAGTACTGCAGAATCAGCCTCGGTGTGCAGGTTGGTCAGTGGGCCTTAATCAGTGTCCCAGGTCTAGACCAGGACCTTGGACTTTGACCTTGAAACAACATGGAAGGACCTAGAGGACGTTATGCTGAATGAAGTAAGCCAGACACATGAAGACAAGCACCGCGTGATCTAGCTCGACATGGAATCTAAAGCAGCCAAGCCCAGAGAAGCAGAGCACCGACCAGGGACCTGGAGGTGGGGAAAAGGGAAGACACGGGCCTAAGGGTCTTGTAATCTTTCCGTTACAACATCAGTTCTGGATCTAATATAGACATTAGTGACTGGAGTTAGCAAGACTGTACTGTATACCTGAAATTTGCTAAGGTGGTTCATCCTAAGTGTTCCCACCACAAAATAAAGAGAAACAGACAGAACTATGTAAGGCAAGGGTTTATTAAATAATTGTGGTGATCATGTCAAAATACATATATATTTCAAACATTATGTCCTATACTTCAAATATATAAAGCTTTTATTTGTCAAGGATACTTCAAGGAAGTCAGAAAAAAAAATAAAATAAAATGGGGACCTCAGAAGTCATCAACAGCCTGCCTCTTGCACACTCAGGAAGGATAAATTATGTTTACAATTCTTTCTGTCTGTAATCTCCTTTCTTGCAAAGGACTCCCAGATCCTTCACCCCTGTGATAAAATAACAGAAATAATTCATGTAGAATTTACATGCCATCAATAATTACTTAATTGTTTTTTTTCCTACTGAAACTTTAAACTGCCTCTTGTTTAAAGGAATAAGAAGATAGCTGTAAGATTTGGGGGAAAATGTTCCAAAAATTCAATCTATTAAAAAATTGATTTTTTGTCATTGTTATTACTATTTACTTAAACACACCTAGATATACCTGGCATTCATCCCCATCGAAATGGTTTGTCATTCTCCAAATTGATGCTCAGAGCTTTCATTCACTGGAAAGTCTTAAGTTGGAGGTGCTTATCACAGGGGTGGTTAAAGAAGATTTATGGGGGAGGAAACCCCTGAGCTGGCTTGTGATTGGTGATGACTAGTTTGTGGTTCTCAGTGGGCTAGTGGCAGGGGCACAAGGGCACTGCTGCAATTCTGTGTGTCTGCATGGTCAGAGAGGCTGCCTGCCAGGGGCCATGAGGGACAGGTGCAGAGCGTGGTGGAGGGGGGTCCCAGGCAGCCACAGTGGAAGAGCATGGCTCGGTCTGCAAGGGGCCAAGCCTGGGTCCGCCAGTCCAGGTTGTCTCCACAAAGGCCTTTTCCAGCTTCCAGCCTTAAACTTACAACACAGTTATTCTTAGATCCCATCTGTGGTGAGATCAGCAAAACTGCCTGTGAAGGACAAGTCAAATAGTTACAGATTCTGTCTGGTGAACCATTTAGCTCAGCTCACCTCTCTGCTCTAACATTTCATGGTTTGTCACTTAGAAAATGTTTTTCAAGCAAAACAAAAATTGAGAAAAAAAGAATAAATGATCTTAACAGACATCTGAGTAAAGAAGATATACGGATGTCAAATAAGCAAGTCAAAAGACACACAGCATCATGTATCATTACAAAATGAGATGCCATAGCACATGGTGAAACCCACAGCAGCTGCGACTCCAAATGCTGGTGAGGACATGGAGCAACAGGGACGCTCATTCATGGCTGGTGGGACGCAAGATGGTGCAGCCATTGGGAAGACAGCTGGTGGTTTCTTACAAAGTTAAACATGCTCTTACTATATGATCTGGCATCTGCACTCCTATGCATATAACCCATATCATGGGAAACTTATGTTCACACAAAATGTGCAAAGAAATATTTATCATAGCTCTTTTCTTAACTGTCAAAACTTGGAGGCAACCAAGATGTTCTTTAGAAGGTGAATGGATGAATAAACCCCTGTACATCCATACAGTGGAATGCTATTCAGCCAAAACAAGAAATCAGCTAGCATGCCACAAAAAGACCAGGAGGAAAACTTAAATGTCTTTTGTAAGTGAAAGAAGGCTGCATGTATGATTTCAACTACATGACGTTGTAAAGAAAGGCAAAACTACAGGAAGGTGAATTCAAGTTTTATATCTTAAGTAAAAATGCTCTTAGATTCCTTAGGATATATCAAGTCAACATTCTTTCTCTTTTTTTGATTGAAATATAATTGGCATGTAACAATCTAAGTTTAAGGTGTACAACGTGTTGGTTTGATACATTTACATATTATAATGTAATGTCTTTTTTTATCCAAATCTAATAATTATATATTGATCATCTTACAGTGATTTCTCAAAAATTTTACTTCCACCTTCTTTTAAGAAGAGGAATATCTTGGAGCTCAGTTGGCAAAACTAATACAATATTGTAAAGTTTAAAAATAAAATAAAATTAAAAAAAAGAAGAGGAATAAATTACTTTTAATAGGATGATTGATTATTTTCATTTCATTACACCCACCAAGCTCTATGTTGGCTCTGGAATTATTTTTAAGCAAGAGCAAAAGACAACTGAAAAGAATAATTCAGCACACACGGACCCACAATAACGGGCAATAAACAGTATACACGTGCCATTCACATATATCTATGTAGTCTGAGACTCTTTCTCCACAGACTTCTTAATCCTTATTCAGAGCATTTGGCCCAATGCCTGCCACTAATGCACACTTTGTTATTGAGACCATGCTTGAAAAATACGTTTTTCATTTAACACAGCCCTATGCTATCAATTAAATACAAGAAACTGTCACAAACCATGAGGATTCTTATTAAAAATTGATTTTGGTCTAGTTAAGGCTCAACACACAACTCCAATCTGAAGATCAAAGTTGTGTGGGAATAAAGGCCAAAAGGAAGAGATCAATATCAAACATTTCAGTTCTGAGATCAGTACATGTGCTTAGAGAAACACACTGAACCACCTGTATTAAGGAAGAAGAAGCTATTTTGGCACCATAAGAAGATGCTAGATATTTTAAAGACAGTGATAATACTTCTTGGCTCAAAGCAGCAACAGTTATATGTTTACATTTGATGCACAAAGATATAATGGATAAAGAGAGGTTAAACCTGCTTTAACAAATAATAGTTTTCGTAGAAATCCTAGGAGACAAGGAGACAGATTTTGTGTGTGTCTGTATGTACGTTCACCACTAACGATTCATCTAAGGGACAGTTGTTCGTCTACTAGTGTGATACAAATACCTTCCCGAGTCAGTGATTATATCCTTAAATATAACAAACAGAATTCACTTGGTCACAAAGATGGCATTTACAGAGCTCAGGTGGATTCATTAAACATTATCTCAGAATAGAACAAGTTTTATATTCAGTTCCTGCCGCGTCTCATCTCATGTGAAGAGGCAGTGACCAAGAAATGCAAATGATAGATACACGTAACTGAACTTTTAAGAACTATTACAGTTTAAAAAGAAAAAAGTCCACTTGATTCTACTCGTCTGCATCAAGTGAGTCAGTCAAAGCCCTGAGCATGTACAGATACTGCAGACCTCAGAGACCACGGGGAAGGATGTGGATGGCACACCCGGTGCTATTCCAGCAAGTCAAGCTTCTGAATGGAAGATCAGGAACAGGCAGAGCACACAAAGCGGGAGAAGGGAACCCTGGAGGGGAAAGCATAGTGTTTCTAAAACCAGGATTCTCATTGGCAACGTAAAGGTTAAAGAACCAAGTGAACTTCCCAACAAAGTGCAGATTCCAATGCAAATTTAACAAAAGGTGTAACCTCTAATAACTTTTGTATACACAAACACATAGGTTAGTAGCTGTTTTCATACCCATGATGAACTGCCCAATGAAATGAAAGACAGAAAAATGAATAGCTTATATTTTAATACCCACAAGCCAGTGTTCCTAAAGTAGAGCATGTTATGTTAAAACACAACTACTACATTCATTTGGAGATGGTCCTGTCAAAATTTTATCAAAATAAATAATTCCTATCTACCAAACATGATTGGAGACTGATCTGGTCTATGGTTTAAAATATCACATATCTGTAAAACTTCACAAATTGTGCAGGTTATGAAAGAAAGTATTTACTTTATCCACATTTCATTATGTTGAATCACTATCTATTCTTACTAAATAAAAAAGTATATTTGTTGAATCCTAATCAGTTGAGTAAAATATGCAAAAATGGCTGCCTGCATTGTCCTGTTGATTACCTATTCTTTATCATGAATGTATCTTTTTTATAATTTCATGGAAAACAACCTACAGAACAGAGTGAATTTAGGAAAGATGAAATTGGTAGCAATTCTACCTGAAGTAAGAATAGAAAAGCTCAAAATTCTCATTGTTAAGCATGAACTCTAAGGAAAAAATAAATAAATAAACACAGGTATTTGCATGATAAAGACTGAGAGCCAACAGAAAAAAATTGAAAAAATACAGGGTGAAAATACTAAAGACAGAAAAAAGAAATAAAATGAGAAGAAATCATGAACAGTGTGACAGAAAAGCTTTGGGGGCAAGTAGACAAGCTCAACTTGCTATTATTCATGCTTCCAAAAAAATGCTAACATTACCAATATATAAACTAAGAACTGGTGTTTCTGTTATATATATATATATATATATAGAGAGAGAGAGAGAGAGAGAGAGAGAGAGCGCACTATCCAAAATTCCATGAGAGTTTCCTGGGAATTCCAAAAGAAGAATCATAGTTCAAAAATTATTGCTAGATGTCATAAAAATTAAATAAATAAAAAGTGGTTTCTCTCTGATAACTAGAACAGGCAATAAAATATACAAAAACACATCAACTGCATTGTCCCAAGCCCGCATTGACTCTGAACACCAGCCATGTGTTAAGAACAAATGTCTCCCCAGTTTGTGGGTCCACCCGCTACCACCCTTCCTCACCTGCTGTAAAGTGGTGCCCTCAAGTATTTTATTTATCCTAGCACTGTGTTGAGTCCCTTCACTCTAGTTTTATAATGAACTACTTATTTATGTATGTCCTACATGTGTGTTCATTTATGTATGTTTGCATCCATGTACATTGTAGGCTGAAATCTGTCTCCTTGCTGAAAATAGTATGTTGAGGCCCTAACCACCAGGGCTTCACGGGTGATCTTATGTGGCAGTAGGGTCATCAGATATAGTTAACGTGATGTCATGCTGCATTAGGGTGGGCCTCGACCCCATAACTGATGTTCTGAGAAAAATAAGGACACAGAGACATGCACAGTGGAGAAAGTCATGTGAAGTCAGAGGCAGAAACTGGAGCAATGGGTCCACAAGTCAAGGGATGTGAAAGACAGCCGGCCACTGCCAGCTGCTGGGACCAAGAAGGAAAGACCCTCCTCTGAAGCATCAGGGGGAGTTAGGCCTCGCAGACCCTGTGACCTCAGACTTCCAGCCTCCAGCCTGGGAGGGGATAGATTTCTATCATTTTGAGTCACCCAGTTTGAACTCTGTTATGGCAGCCCTGTGAAATTAATACTACTTGTTTGGTTGGTTGTTTACTCATTCATTCACTTATTTACTGCAAGAGGCACATGAGATTAAGAACACAAGGTGGGCCGCAGGCCATCTAGCATCGTGTAAAACAGGTAATAGGACCTCAGTGCACACTTGCTAATGCATAATGTTCTAAGATGCAGGTATTAAAACATCACATGGGAACTTGGGGGAAAAAATGAGATAAGAATGCAAATAAAACACTGGCAGGTTATTCAGCCCCAAAATGTCAGTCCCCTTCCTTGGAAGAGAGGCAAGTCTATTCTTTACACATTAGTTCTCCACCAAATACCTTTTAAGACTTTCAATTGTTTCCTTGGAAAACCCATTCTGCCTGCTTTGTTTTGTTTTTTATATATGTGCTATTTTCTATTTCATCTAAACCCCATCTTTGCTGTTCAGAAACATTCTTCCTTATGTTACACAGAGAAAGCAACAGGCAAAGGCAAATTCAGTGACTGAGACCTTAGAGTTTGTCTATGTTTTATCGGCAAACATTAAGATCAATGACAGAAGCTGACTTTCATCTCATTTCCCTCCATTTTCGTCTCTATCTCACCTTCCCACCCCAGGGGTCCATGAGTTCTGGACCATTTTCGTCTCTATCTCACCTTCCCACCCTGGTCCATGAGTTCTGGACCAATTGTTCTGAACACCCCAGAGTGCAGATTATTAGGCCTTTCACAGATGAGGTAGATGCAATCCTGAGCAATATTTAAAACCAAATCTGCATGGTTATTTTTCCCACTTAAACAATGACAACCACATTTTGGCTACATGACTTCAGCAAGAGAAAAATAATAATGCCCAGTTGTGTGGAGCTACAGTTTCTCTGAAGCTATAGCATGAAGTGAGAACTTAAAATTCTATAGTCATCCAGATCATTTCCATTTTTGCAAAGCAAAGAAAAAAGATCCCGGGTTTAACTCTCTGCGCACAACAGCAGCCCGTGAGCCTGTGGCCTAAGTAGGACCCAAGTATCAGGAAGGGATGAAGATGGACAGGCCTGCTCCTTCTCTCCTGCCCACACCTTCCTGAGCATCAGCCACACAAGATCCACCCAGGCGGGAGCCTGGAGAGCCCGGTACACCTGCCATCTCAGGAAGAGAAGAACAAACCAAACCATGATGTTCTACCAAAGGCAAGCTCGCAAAATGCAGGATCTCATTTTGGTGAAACTTATCCAGTAACCTCTTCAGGGGCACGTTAACTATCCCATGGGCTCCCTACTGTGACCGTGCCCTGAGGACTACTCTGCTCCAGGAACTCTCTGCTTCAGGGCCTCTCTGCAGGACCTCTCTGCTCCCGGGCCTCTCCGCTCCGGGGCCTCTCTGCTCCAGCACTGTCCCTCCTCTCTCTGGCAGCCCCCACCTGTCCCAGCCCCTCCCTGGTCCCTCTGACGAAGTGAACACAGCCTCTGCCTCCATTACTGGCTGATGAGAAGTCAGGAGCTACTTGCTGTGCACCAAGCTGCGAGTCGTTTTGAAAGCAATTCCTTCGAGCTGAGACACGGACTTATGATGGGGAATCAAGGTTTACGAAAATGAGTTCACAGAGGTAGACAATGTCAGGACAGATCTTTTCCAGGCTTCCTTTGTGAATCAAAGAGCAAGGGGCACAGAAGCCGGAGGAAGTCGACTAAGAGCTTACAAAGCTAGAATGGGAGAGGGAGGCGAGGAAGCCTGAAAAGAACTCATTTTTAAAAGAAAGAAAAAAAAAAAAAGAAAATACAACTCTGTTTCTTCTTTTTTTTCTCAAATGCTTTTACAAGATCTGTTAGACAGATGCTGTCAATACCTCAGCAACCTGGGCAACATGTAGCTTGTCTCTTACACTTAATTCAACTTTTTATGACTTCTTTTTAGCATGGGGGTAGTGCTTCCCTGGAGAAGGCAATGGCACCCCACTCCAGTACTCTTGCCTGGAAAATCCCATGGACGGAGGAGCCTGGTAGGCTGCAATCTATGGGGTCGCTAAGAGTCAGACACGACTGAACGACTTTACTTTCCCTTTTCACTTTCATGCATTGGAGAAGGAAATGGCAACCCACTCCAGTGTTCTTGCCTGGAGAATCCCAGGGACAGGGGAGCCTGGTGGGCTGCCGTCTATGGGGTCGCACAGAGTCGGACACGACTGACGCGACTTAGCAGCAGCAGCAGCAGTGCTTCTCTGATGGCTCAGCAGTGAATAATCTGCAGGTTCGATCCCTGGGTGGGGAAGATCACCTGGAAAATAGAATGGCAACCCACTCCAGTATTCGTGCCTGGAGAATTCCATGGACAGAGGAGCCTGGCAGGCTACATGCATGGGGTCACAAAGAGTCGCATGTGACTAACACTTTTTTTTTTCTTACAAAATATTCCAGAGCATAAGGTGTTTCACCACTGCCTGAACTCCAGCCCATGGACTTCCCTCCTTCAAAGTCAAGTTTCACGATGACTTTGAATGCCACAACTACTTCGACACCCAAAGCAAGAAATTCTCAATATATTTTCTACAACTTGGCTGCGTCAATCTATTTATATAGCTACTGCCCTGGTGTTGTGAGAAGAAAAGTTCCTAGTCAATTCTATTGGCAATATTTTGGGGGAGGAGGTGGAGAATAATCAGTGCTTTTCAATTTATGCATAATCTTTTCAGGCCCAATTGTATTCAAAGGTGTTCCGAACTGCCAGAGCTCTTTTTGCTCCTTTCCCTATTCATATCCGTGCATCCAGCTCGCTCTGTACCATCACTCTTTCAAGGACTGAGGATGAAAGCCATGCGGTGCTGCAGAGGTGGCGGCTGCAGCCTTTCTCCACACAGGCAGTGAAGCAAAAGGCCAGGAAGGGAACCCGCGCCCCAGTGAGGCAATTATCAAACCCCAATTAAACAGAAGGCAGAATGTAAAGAGGGTGCCAACTAAACATACAGCGCTCTTTTCGGCACAAAGCTCCTATGGACAGTTATGCAGGACCTGTGTTTAAGGCTGAGGCTCGGCAGGAAGGTGGGTGGCAGGCCCAGCTCGCCAGAATCAATGGCAGAAAAAGCATTTCTTCTTCCCCAGCGCTGGTGTGAGGAACGCACGGGCATCCCGCTGCCATCGGAGTGCACTGCGCTCACAGTCACTCACGTGCACACTCCACACACTCCGTGAACAGGGTTCAGGTTTCTTAGACAAAAGATGGGAGCAAAGAGCTCACCAAAGGGTCGGCAGCCAGCTCATGCGACAGAACAAGAGCAAAGGCTCCTGCCAGCCCAGGCTTCAGTGTCTTCGCTAGAAGCATCCTCTGCGTTTGCACAACACCCTGGATACGCATCCATTCCAGAATTCCCAAGCTGAAATGATTTACTTATTTCCTCCTTGGGAACACAGTAAGATCACAGGAAGGCTGGCGTCACCTTCGTCTTCACCGTGGTGTGCCCGACACGGGGGTCATCACAGTAAGACTTGGCAGCTCTGATCTTGTTGGAACCAAAAAGTAAAAACTACTTGTTTTTCAGCGTTATTTGTGGGAAGGCAGATTGATTTCTACTTTATTTACATATATATATGTGTATATTTATTTACTTATATATATATATGTTTGTATAACTTATATGCTGTGCATATCTCATCTATATATTCTATAGTTCTGTATAAGTTTAAGTTATTAATACATATTTCATTTGAGGAGGAAGAAATGTGGAGAAATATTCCAACTCTATTGCCATTTGGAAAAAGATGATTCAACTTTAAAATAGTAAATTCAAAATATGAAGTATTGTGGCTGTAAAATGGAGTTTCATTTTTTTTAAGTCTATTTGGATAAAGAAAACTGTTTATTGAGCTCCTATCTTACTGTTCTGGGCACTTGTCTAAGTCCTGAATCGTTAAATCTAACCCTCCAAAGAATCCTTGAGGCAGATTCAACCTTTATTTCATAGCTGAGGAAACTGACCAAACTAACACTTCAGTCTCAGATTTTTCAGTGTCAGTTCCAACGGGAATCTCTACAACGTTGCAGAAATGTTATAGCTAAGGGTATTCACTCAATCCCAGAAATAAAAATAATACACTTAGATTAGATGGCTCAGCATTATATACAGACTATAGATCTATATTCCCTTAGGTTAAAAAAAAATCTTAAATTTTTTTTTACCAACTTATCACTCAGTTACAGAAACATCTAATAACAGTCTTCTATGGACATGAGATTAATGGAGACACAAACAGAATAAAAAATTGAGGCATTTTTGTTGAGAGATTTAAACCAAGTTAAAGAAACAAACACTGTATGCCCTCAAAGGAAAAGTCAAATTAAGGGTCAGTGAATTATAAAGAATGCTTCACAGAGGCAGTGAGTGCTGAATGAATCCTGTGATCCTGGTTATGTACCAAGAAGGAGGAAGGCAGTGGTGAAAGAACTTCATGGGAAAAGTCTTGGGATTAACAGCTGTATTTCTTTTATCACTTCCTACCAGAGGGTGTATTATAATCAGATTTAAGTGAGTAATGCGATGCAATAGCCAAGGAGATATAGCTGTTGACAAGAACAGTAGAAAAATAGAGAGATAAGATACACTGGTGGCAGAGAAGGAAGAAATGTTTGAATTTTATAGACAGTATTTTACTGGAATTTTCAAGTAAATATAGCTGGGAGGAAGAAAATGGAAAATATCGGGTGGGAAGGTAATGGTTAGAGTTTCAGTCACTGATGTGGATTTGATTGTTGAGGAGGCGAAGACTAATTCTCTAGGGTACTGAGAACAGAACAAGGAAAGCAAATACCCACGGGCTGAATGAATCCCAGAGGACATCAACAGAGAGAGAGAGGAGAGACTGGAGGTGGAGAAGTGAGAGAGGCTGAGAAAATATAACGGCACCAAAGAGGATGACAGAGAGACTTCAAGGGGACACTGCCTTGGTTAATATAAGCATCACAGAGATCAGGAACGTGGACATTTAACTGTCAGTTACGCAAATTATTCCATATATGTTGCCAGACATAAGTTATGATCGTAGCAGAGGAGAATTGACATGTATATCGTCTATAAAGCAAAGGAAGATACACAGGCAAGAATTGTGTATTTAGTATTTAGAAAATTACATAAAACTGTTAGGCTTTTATATACTAAATATTCCTTCAGTATATACTCTCTTATTGTCTCTCTAGGATGTGTAATTATTTTCGCTTTGTGCAAATCGACCATGCCTACAGTCATTGTCCTCTGCTGTGGCAGGCTGCTTGGCATTTTAAAATAAGTAACATACTGATGTTTATATTTGTGCTGTGTGCTCAGTCGCCTCAGTCATATCTAACTCTGTGCGATCCTGTGGACTGTGGGCTCCTCTGTCCTACCAGGCTCCTCTGTCTGTGAGATTCTCCAGACAAGAACTCTGTAGCTCACCATTTAAAATTTATCTAATCTATATTGAGGAGCTGCTACCTAAAATATTTTTGTGCCTGATATAACACTAATATCTACTTTTTTGGAACTATCAGCTAATAAGAAGAAAATAAATTTATATTTCCAATTTATTCCTAAATAAACCTGGAAAGAGGAAAAAAAAAAAAAAACTTATTTGTATATAATTGTGTCCTTAGGAAACCCAAGAGGTCACAACTGAAGCACTATTAAACCAATAAATAACTTTGACAATGGGTGTATATGTGATGAAAATATAAAACTGAAAATAACTTACCAGTGCAGCTAATTTGAGAAACAGTCATCACTGTAAGAAAGGTAGCAGCACATTATTCTCTGATAAACCAACACAATGCATTAATCCTGGAGAGAATGGGTGGGCACTAGAAGTCAGGGGGCAAATGGGAAGACATGAGAGATGTGTTGCATGCTTTGTGGATTATAAAGCAATGCAAGAATACCAACTGCTATCACTAAAATGATGTGGCTTTTTAAGGTATTTCTCTAAGAGCAGGACACGATTTAGTGATTAATAACAACAGCAGATGTTTTTAGTAGCATCACTGATCTACCAAGGCATCTGCCTTCTCCTTGATGGTTGTACTTCAGAACTGAACCAAAGTCATGGCCACTACAGAAAACAGCACAGTGGCTCCTCAAAGGATTACTAACAGTATGACCCCGAAATCCCATTTCTGGGTATATGTTCAAAGTAACTGAAATCAGGGCTGTAAAGGGATATTTCTACCTCCGTAATCATTGCACCTTCTACACAGCAGCCAGGATATGTAAACAATGCATTGACAGATTAATAAATGAAGGAGATGAAACATTAAGCAAGCTTAAAAGGGAGGAACACTCGACCACATGAGACAGCGTGGACAGACCTGGAGGACATCATGCTGAGGGAAACAGACACAGGAAGACAAATACCACATAATTCCACTTATACGCGTTATCCAAAATAGTCAGACTCAGAGAAACAGAGGGAAGAATGGTGGTTGTGAGAAACCAGAGGGCAGGAGGAAACATCTGCTGCTCAAGGGGCATCAAGCTCCCATTCGGGACGTGTAAGTTCTAGAGGTGTGTTCATAACCACCGCACCTGTAGTCATCAATACTCTATTGAACCCTTAAACATTTGTGAAGACATTAGGTCTTATGATCAGTGTTCTTGCTACAACTAGAAAAAAAAAGCTGAGGACAAAACAAAAAAAATCTCAATCAGATTCAGTGATAAAAGCTTTATCTTGTTCTGTATTTTTTAGTTGTATTTGGTTAAATGCGTGAGACATTGACTTGTGGAACAAAGTTTTTTATGATTTCATTAAAAAACAATAAGAATAACAAAAAATCAGTAAGGCAATGGAGAGACAAAAAATAACTTAAAATAAGTAATCCATATTATTGACTAAACATCAAATCTAATGCTGTGGATAAACTTCTAAGATAAAATAAACAAAAGGTAAGCAAAGATAAAGATAAGGTAAATGAAATCAATACAAATTTTAAAACAGACAAAATATCTATATAAGTTGTAAGAGCATTTTCTCTCAGACCTACTATGCTATTACAAATTATTCACTTACTTAATTTTTTGATCCCTAAACATCTTAATATTCATAAAGTATACAAATTATTACAATGGATTTGTCACTTGATAACTTAACTCTGTTTTTAAGAGGGGGAGTTTGTTTCTTTCTATCATAACCAAAATCCAGAGTTTGGTGTATATGTTTCACTGTTTTACAGTGAGACCTCTTAAAGCTTTAATTTTCTCATCTGTTAAGTGAAATCTTTGGACAAAATTCTAAAGCTATGAGTTTTTTACTTTAAGCATTGTTTTTGTTTTTTTTTTAACCAATCTATGAGTTACAAGTTCAAGGTAAACAGCTTCTTGTCTGAAAAAAATGTTTAAAGTCTGAAGCATAAAACTGGAGGTAACAGTGACATTTCTGAGAAAAAAAATCTAAACATATTTTTAAACATCTGGCATACTAAGAAATACAAACATGTTTTAGTAATCAAAACTAATAACCACACTGGCCTTTCTAGAAGTTGCCAAAACTGCAGTATTTTCTTAGCATTTGAAGCTACTGCCACAGCTCCATAACTAACTAGCATTCTAGGCAAATAGTGAATTCATGCTTTGGAGATTAACAGGATATTTGGGGGATAAGACTAGCTGTCTAACATTCATCATGAGTGAGACTACAGTTCACACTCCTTTCCCATGAGAGGATGCCCTGTTTAATGGACTGAGCAAAAGTGATGGTGGTACGTTTCAGAACTGACACCACCTGCTATGTTACTTCCCTGCTGATGTCTGCTTACAGAAGATGAAGTTCAGGGCACTAGGGGGCAGGAGCACAGACACCTGAGTGGAACATGGAGGACTGATATTCCTCTAACCTGAACACCTCCCAGGACTCTTACAGAACAGAGAGACTGTCTTCTGTTAGGTAAGACCCCGAAATTTCAATCCCTGTAGAAAGTCCAGCCTTCACCAAGAATACAGTCAGTTTATCACTTTCTTCAAAATGCATTGTTTTACCACCTTACACACAGATAAGTATAAACACTTTAAAAAGGGCAACCTTTAAGTTTTAGTTTAACTATGCATCTTTTTTAATTAAGAAAGAAAATGATGACTAATATGTGTAAGAGTGATAACTCTATAATATAAATAATAATGGGACATTCAACTTCTGTCTTGTAGGTAGTTCTTCTGTTCCTAAAATATATGGAAAGAAAGGATGAAATGCCCTTTAATTCTAAAGAAAGTTGAATCAATCAAAAAATTTCTAACAATAATTTTCAAATATATTTTCATAAAGTCTTGTATTTTAATTAGGAAATAAGCTTATGTTTAACAACATTTATTTTTGTCCTGTGATTCATTTTTATCTTATATTTCAAAAAATTTCCTAACAGTAAACTTTCACATTTCATGCTGTTCATGGGTTGTACAGTGTAAGTGACAAATAGGTTCAAGGGATTAGATCTGATAGACAGAGTGCCTGAAGAACTATGGAGGAGGTTCATGACACTGTACAAGAGGCAGTGATCAAGACCATCCCCAAGAAAAATAAATCCAAAAAGGCAAATGGTTGTCTGAGGAGGCCTTACAAATAGCTGAGAAAAGAAGAGAAGCTAAAGGCAAAGGAGAAAAGGAAATATATACCAATTTGAATGTAGACTTCCAAAGAATAGAAAGGAGAGATAAGAAAGTCTTCCTCAGTGATCAGTGCAAAGAAATAGAGGAAAATAATAGGATGGGAAAGACTAGAGATCTCTTCAAAAAAATTAGAGATACCAAGGGATAATTTCATGCAAAGATGGGCTCAATAAAGGACAGAAATGGTATGGACCTAACAGAAGCAGAAGATATTAAGAAGAGGTGGCAAGAATACACAGAAAAACTGTACAAAAAAGATCTTCATGACCCAGATAACCATGATGATGTGATCACTTACCTAGAGCCAGACATTCTGGAATGTGAAGTCAAGTGGGCCTTAGAAAGGATCACTATGAACAAAGCTAGTGGGGGTGATGGAATTCCAGTTGAGCTGTTTCAAATCCTGGAAGATGATGCTGTGAAAGTGCTGCACTCAATATGCCAGCAAACTTGGGAAACTTAGAGTGGCCACAGGACTGGCAAAGGTCAGTTTTCATTCCAATTCCAAAGAAAGGCAATGCCAAAGAATGCTCAAACTATCACACAACTGCACTCATCTCAATGCTAGCAAAGTAATGCTCAAATTTCTCCAATCCAGGCTTCAACAGTACGTGAACTATGAATATGCAGATGTTCAAGAAGGTTTTAGAAAAGGCAGAGGAACCAGAGATCAAATTGCCAGCATCTACTGGATCATCGAAAAAGCAAGAGCATTCCAGAAACACATCTATGTCTGCTTTATTGACTGGGCCAAAACCTTTGACTGTGTGAATCACAAAAAACTGTGGGAAATTCTTAAAGAGATGGGAATACCAGACCACCTGACCTGCCTCCTGAGAAATTTGTATGCAGGTCAGGAAGCAACAGTTAGAATTGGGCATGGAAAAACAGACTGGTTCCAAATTGGTAAAGGAGTACATCAAAGCTGTATATTGTCACTCTGCTTATTTAACTTATATTCAGAGTATATCATGTGAAACATCGGGCTGGATGAAGCACAAGCTGGAATCAAGACTGCCGGGAGAAATATCAGTGTCCTCATATATGCAGATGACACCACCTTTACGGCAGAAAGTGAAAAAGAACTAAAGAGCCTCTTGATGAAAGTGAAAGAGGAGAGTGAAAGAGTTGGCTTAAAACTCAACATTCAGAAAACTAAGATCATGGTATCCGATCCCATCACTTCATGGCGAATAGATGGGGAAACAATGGAAACAGTGACAGACATTATTTTGGGGGGCTCCAAAATCAGTGCAGATGGTGATTGTAACCATAAACCTAAAAGACACTTGCTTCAAGGAAGAAAAGCTATGACCAACCTAGACAACATTTTAAAAAGCAGAGACGTTCCTTTGCCAACAAATGTCCATCTAATCAAGGCTATGGTTTTTTCAGTAGTCATGTATTGATGTCAGAGTTGGACTATAAAGAAAGCTGAGCACCAAAGAATTGATGCTTTTGAACTGTGGTGTTGGAGAAGACTCTTGAGAGTCCCTTGGACTGCAAGGAGATCCAACCAATCCATCCTAAAGGAAATCAGTCCTGAATGTTCATTGGAAGGACTGATGTTGAAGCTGAAACTCCAATACTTTGGCCACCTAATTAGGAAGAACTGACTCATTTGAAAAGACCCAGATGCTGGGAAAGATTGAAAGCAGGAGGAGAAGGGGATTTCAGAGGATAAGATGGCGGATGGCATCACTGATGCTATGGACATGAGTTTGAGTAAGCTCCGGGAATTGGTGATGGACAGGGAAGCCTGGCATGCTGCAGTCCACGGGGTCACAAAGTGTTGGACATGACTGAGTGACTGAACTGAAATGAAACTTTCACATTATCCAAACTTCTGCAATTTTTTAGAAAGTAATCTTTGCTATTTGTCTGCTAACTAACCAAAGGAACCCTTGTTAGCGGAGATCCATGTAAAAGTTGTCCCAATGTCTCATTTGTTTTCTACTAAAAAAAAAAGGAAAAAAACTATTTCCCTTCAAATTCTAGCTCAGCATACATCTCATTCAAAGATGGGTGTTCAATGGACTCCACCCTAGAGCATCCATATGTCTTCCCCTTCGGAAAACACAAGTGCCGTATGTGTAGCATACACTCAGACTCACCGGTTCTGTAAACATCCATGCCATGAACTGGGCCTCACTCTGGGTAGTGCTGACAAAGAATCTTAAGAGAAGATTCTTACTCTCAAGAATTGCATTACAGAGCTCAGAGGTAGGCAGAGAAAGCATGAATATTTAATTACAATCCATGGACTTATACATTTTAACACTGGTTTCTGTAGAGGGCCACTGGAGAAAGTATCAGTTTCCAACTGAAATATGTAAGAAAATTTCATAGAAGTGGAGATAGTTTAGCACAGCAATAGAAACTGGACACAAATTCACTGGGAAGAAGAGAGAGAGCAGGCATTTTCAGGCTAG
The DNA here is from genome assembly GCF_002263795.3 of Bos taurus. Lineage (NCBI taxonomy): Eukaryota > Metazoa > Chordata > Mammalia > Artiodactyla > Bovidae > Bos > Bos taurus. Next base: position 3,663,027 of record NC_037354.1, read on the forward strand.
GAGGCTGACCAGTTTATCCAAAGGCATCTTGACCATTGTCAACATGCTCTGGGATGGGACAGAGTTCTCACCTGCATACACTTGTCTTATGATGAAAGGTTTCTCTGATAAGGAGGGGAGGGGTTTATACACCCAAAATTTTAGTTGAACATGTTTGAAATGTAAGTGGGAGGTGTTTGGAATGATGTAAAAGAGAGGAGCAAACTGTCTAAGCAGGAGGGAATGCCTACCGGCCTGATAAGAATGAGGACACAGCAGACAGAACTGAACTTCTCTCGGCCACCAGACAGGAACTATACAACTGTCTCCATGAAAAAAGGACATTTGGAGACGGAAAACTTCCTAGAGAAGAGGGGGGAGACAGTGAAACTGCAGATCCAAGAAGCAGTGAAAAATAAAACAATTTTCTTTTTTCAGTTCCTACGAGGTGTCATTTTGAGCACCTCTCTGATGCGGCTTAAACACAGTTCGTTAGCAAACATTTATTTTTCATCAACTGTGTGTCTCACTTTGCTAGACACTCTGGGGTGAAATAAAGATGAAGATAATATAATGTTTTGCTTTCAAAGAAGCTCTAACATTGTGTAAGATGGGACTTCCAGTTAGCGCAAATACCAGTGCTAATGATTTTGAAATAAAATTAAACATATCTTTTGTTATGCTCCACAGTCAAAAGAATCCAATTAAATGCCAATAAAATAGAACTTTTCTTCTAGAATTTAATTCAGTAATTTTTTTCAACAAAATTATCCAAACCCTATAAATTTGGAAATTAGATTCTACCATACATAAAAGATCAAGGAAAGTGAGTGACACACCATCTTTTCTTTCATCAGTAAATGAATCAGGGGGTTGGGAGATGTCCTGCCTCCCCACAGCCTCATCCTACTCACATGACAGCTGGTACAGGGTCTGGAATAGATTTTAGCTGCTTCAAAGAAGTATCAGATGTATTTAAATGTAAAGATGTAAAACATTCATAAATTATTTCAGTGCTGTGTCAAAACAGTGAGTCATGATATGTCAACTATTTAAAAATATTAACTTTTACTTTCTTTTAAAAAATGCAAAGGTTTCTGGAAGCTTTCAGTAGCATCTCTCTTGAAGAAAATACACAAATAACATGAGGCCACCCAGAGGGTAAATCCCACAGGACACTCTAAAGGTCAAATGTGGGAAAAGTGTGAGTTTCTCTGTGGAATTGCTGGGAGACACATGCAGACAAGCATGGGTATTCTTCTCCCCTACCCTGTCAGTTTCTGATAAATCAGCTACATAGGATAAGCAATGGTCCTTCCATTCTGGTTTGCTGGAACAGCTGTGAAGAGATACCCCACGTCCAAGGTAAGAGAAACCCAAGTGAGATGGCAGGCACTGAGAGAAGGCATCAGAGGGCAGACACACTGAAACCATAATCACAGACAACAGGCCAATCTGATCACATGGACCACAGCCTTGTCTAACTCAATGAAACTAAGCCACGCCATGTGGGGCCACCCAAGATGGGCGGTTCAGGGTGGAGAAGTCAGACAGAATGTGGTCCACTGGAGAAGGGAATGGCAAACCACTTTAGTATTCTTGCCTTGAGAACCCCATGAACAGTATGAAAAGGCAAAAAGATACAACACTGAAAGATGAACTCCCCAGATCGATAGGTGCCCAATATGCTACTGGAGATCAATGGAGAAATAACTCCAGAAAGAATGAAGGGATGGAGCCAAAGCAAAAACAACACCCAGTTGTGGATAGGACTGGTGATAGAAGCAAGGAGTAGCCATCATGGTCAACAAAAGAGTCCGAAATGCAGTACTTGGAAGCAATCTCAAAAATGACAGAATGATCTCTGTTCGTTTCCAAGGCAAATCATTCAATATTATGGTAATCCAAGTCTATGCCCTGAGCAGTTACTCTGAAGAAGCTGAAGTTGAATGATTCTATGAAGACCTACAAGAGCTTCTAGAAATAATACCCAAAAAAGATATCCCTTTCATTATAGGGACTGGAATGCAAAAGTAGAAGTCAAGAAACACCTGGAGTAACAGGCAAATTTGGCCTTGGAGTACAGAATGAAGCAGGGCAAAGGCTAATAGAGTTTTGCCAAGAGAATGCACTGGTCATAGCAAACATGCTCTTCCAACAACACAAGAGAAGACTCTACTCATGGACATCACTGGATGCCCAGCACCAAAATCAGATTGATTATATTCTTTGTCCCCAAAGATGGAGAAGCTCTAAACTGTCAGCAAAAATAAGACTGGGAGCTGACTGTGGCTCAGATTATAAACTTCATATTGCCAAATTCAGACTGAAATCGAAGCAATTGGAGAAAACCACTAGACCTTTCAGGTATGACCTAAATCAAATCCCTTATGATTATACAGTGGAAGTGAGAAATAGATTTGAGGGAATGGATCTGATAGAGTGCCTGATGAACTATGGATGGAGGTTCATGACACTGTACAGGAGACAGGGATCAAGACCATCCCCAAGAAGAAATGCAAAAAAGCAAAATGGCTGTGTGAGGAGGCCTTACATATACCTGTGAAAAGAAGGGAAGCAAAAAGCAAAGGATAAAAGGAAAGATATACCAATTTGAGTGCAGAGTTCCAAAGAATAGCAAGGAGACATAAGAAAGCCTTCCTCAGTGAATAATGCAAAGAAATAGAGGAAAACAATAGAATGGGAAAGACTAGAGATCTCTTCCAGAAAATTAGAGATAACAAGGGAATATTTGATGCAAATATGGGCTCAATAAAAGACAGAAATGGTAGGGACCTAACAGAAGCAGAAGATATTAAGAAGAGGTGACAAGAATACACAGAAGAACTGTACCAAAAAGATCTTCACGACTCAGATAATCATAATGGTGTGATCACTCACCTAGAGCAAGACACCCTGGAATGTGAGGTCAAGTGGGCCTTAGGAAGCATCACTATGAACAAAGCTATTGGAGGTGATGGAATTCCAGTTGAGCTATTTCAAATCCTAAAAGATGATGCTGTGAAAGTGCTGCACTCAATATGTCAGCAACTTTGGAAAACTCAGCAGTGGCCATGGGACTGGAAAATTTCCATTTTCATTCCAATCCCAAAGAAAGGCAATGCCAAAGAATGCTAAACTTCCACACAACTGCACTCATCTCACATGCTAGTAAAGTGATGCTTAAAATTCTCCAAGCCAGGCTTCGGCAATATGAGAACCATGAACTTGCAGATGTTCAAGCTGGTTTTACAAAAGGCAGAAGAACCAGAGATCAAATTACCAACATCTGATGGACCATTGAAACAGCAAGAGAGTTCCAGGAAAACATGTATTTCTGCTTTATTGACTATGCCAAAGCCTTCGACTATGTGGATCACAATAATCTGTGGAAAATTCTGAGAGATGGGAATGCCAGACCACCTGACCTGCCTCTTGAGAAACCTGTATGCAAGTCAGGAAGCAACAGTTAGAACTGGACATGGAACAACAGACTGGTTCCAAGTAGGAAAAGGAGTACGTCAATTCTGTATATTGTCACCCTGCTTATTTGACTTATTTGCAGAGCACATCATGAGAAAAGCCAGGCTGGAAGAAGCACAAGCTGGAATCAAGATTGCCGGGAGAAATATTAATAACCTCAGATATGCACATGATACTACCCTTATGGCAGAATGTGAAGAAGAACTAAAGAGCCTGTTGATGAAAGTGAAAGAGGAGAGGGAAAAAGTTGGCTTAAAGCTGAACATTCAGAAAACTAAGATCATGGCATCTGGTCCCATCACTTCATGGCAAATAGATGGGGAAACAGTGGAAACAGTGGCTGACTTTATTTTCCTAGGCTCCAAAATCACTGCAGATGGTGACTGCAGCCATGAAATTAAAAGACACTTACTCCTTGGAAGGAAAGTTATGACCAACCTAGACAGCATATTAAAAAGCAGAGATATTACTTTGTCAACAAAGGTCAGTCTAGTAAAGGCTATGTTTTTTCCAGTAGTCATGTATGGATATGAGATTTGGACTATAAAGAAAGCTGAGTGCTGAAGAATTGATGCTTTTGAACTGTGGTGTTGGAGAAGATTCTTGAGAGTCCCTTGGACTGCAAAGAGATCCAACCAGTCCATCCTAAAGGAGATCAGTCCTGGGTGTTCATTGGAAGGACTAATGTTGAAGCTGAAACTCCAATACTTTGGCCAACTCATGCAAAGAGCTGACTCATTAGAAAAGACCCTGATGCTGAGAAAGATTGAGGGCAGGAGGAGAAAGGGATGACAGAGGATGAGATGGTTGGATGGCATCACTGACTCAATGGACATGGGTTTGGTGGACTCCGGGAGTTCGTGATGGACAGGGAGGCCTGGTGTGCTGCGGTTCATGGGGTCGCAAAGAGTCAGACACGACTGAGCAACTGAACTGTTCTAAACTTCCCATTCTGTAGAGAGTCAGCAAGAGAGAAGACACAAGGCATGTAGCACAACTGCATCTTGGTGCTATCAGGCTCAGTTCAGTGCAGTTCAGTCACTCAGTGTGTCAGGCTGGGAAGTCATAAACTCAGCGGTGTGAGAAGAGTAAGCTCTGTGACAGAAAAAGTCAGTGGAAACTATGGCAGAGGAATAGGAGAAGATTCTTGGAAAGTAAACAGTAGATTTTTGAGGAGAACTAAATTAATAGAAGGAATAAAATGACAGTCTAGAGATTCTAGCCAGCCTAAGCCACCAGGATTCCTACCAGACAGTGTGGTGTCTGCCACCTCCCGCAGTTGAGGGAGACACACAGAAGAGGCAAGGATGGTGATCATCAGAGCCAGTGTCCAAGAGCAAAGTGAATATGCCCTGTCTGGACACATAGTGCAATCCCCCAACAAAGTGCTTGTCAAAGTACTTGTTTGAGCAGCAATATAAGATCCCTAAAACACTGAATAACATTTGACTTTTAGCAAGCGTGCCCCTCTGTGTCTTTGCTTTTAGTCTCTCCTGATGATGTAGATACTGAAGACATGAACTTAGAGGATCCTTTGGTTCCTGGACAAGCTCAATCTGGGACCGCTGCTCACTTAGTAAGAATCATCACAGTAATACTAATAATGGATGACAAGTAGGAGTCAAGTCAGAAAAACTGATGCAAAGTCCAACTCAACAGTTAGCTACTGAGACCACACGACTCAATCAACCTTGATAATTCTTGTTTTTCCTAGTTTTCACATAGTAAAACTAGTATAATGCCCTATCTGATGAGAAAGGAAATCTCAACTGTCCAAATACAGTATCTGATATGTAATGAAGAAACAGAAATTAAACCTCATATTAGCAACTTCTTCAAAACATGATTGTGGAAACTAGAGACTCACTGGGAGACTCTTTGGTGAGTGTACAACTCCTGTCTTGGTAGGAGCTGCTATTCTTATTTTTCAACTTACACCAGTAGGAAAAGTACCTCCCTCCCCAGAAACAGCCAGACCAGAAACAAAGCTCACTCTCAACAGTAATAAGAATTCTGACTCTTCATTACAGTAAGACAACCTTGGGCCTTTTAAAGGAGCCTCAGCAGAAATAATGTCGTTTCATTTTCATGGTAGTTCTCCACTCTTAAAAAGAAGCAATCTCAACCACTACTCTCCACACTCAGGAAGCAAATAATATTGTATATCCCATTCTTTGTCTATAAGATTTTCCACAAAAGCTCTGGAAAGAAATGTACCTGTCAGTGTAGAGTTTACTACCGTGTCTCAGTTCGGGAGCCTCTCCCTCACTCTACTCACTTAATTGATCAGTAATATTTTATGTGCACCTATCATTCACTAGGTTATCTGCTAGGAAATGGAATTGCATGCAGAGACCATAGTTCTAGATGGAACACAACGGATAGATTTAGGGAGATGCACATATAATGAAGCACAGCTATGCTACCAGGTGACAGGTGCCGTGACACAGTCCAGAATGATGTAGATGACTATGGGGCAACTGGACCAAGGCAGTGGCCGCTTTACTAGAGAAAGTCATGAACTGCTTTAGAGCAGCAGCAATATCTAATCCAGATGTAAAGAAATATCTAGAAATGTGAGCTAAATGAAATACACATTTTTATTAAAAACTTCATAACATTATTGAAAATGAGGTAGAGTAATCCCAGTTGAATTTGAGTTGGGTATACTTGCTTTCAACTGGACATCTGAACTGGGTATTGAAGGGGCAGGTGGGTTGATATTTCTACAACAAGCAATAATAGAAGAAAGAAGGCAGAGAACTGATTCTACCTTGGGTGCCTGCCTTGGGGTGTGAGCAAGAAGCATCAGTCCCACGGACCTCGGGGTCAGACCTGTGCCATCTATGTGAGCAAAAATGGCCTCCACATTGGCTCTGTATGTCTTCATGGCAAGAAGTAAACTGTTAGCTCAAAAGCCCACTGGTATCAAACTCCCTTTTTTTACACATTCAATTATTTTAAAAATAACCCCAAACTCACACATTTGTGGCCGCTTAGAATCTCTGCAAATCCTCACCTGGCAGCGGCTGTCCATTGATAAGACGGGACCTTGAGGCTGTTGGTCCCTGATATGAGCTGAGCTGTGTCCCTCAGACATGCCTGTGCTAAGCCGTCACCCCGACCAGCCTCACAGGGTGACTGCATTTGGATAGAGTTCTCTAGAGAAGCTATAAAGTAAAACTTACTTAACTTCAGGACTGCATCCAACCTTGTAAGAACCCAGACGCACGGAGAAAAAAAGTCATACAAGGACACAGTGAGAAGAGGACCATCTACAAGCCAAGATGCCAACACCTGATCTTGGCTTTCCAGCCTCCAGAATGTGGAGACAACACATTTCTGCTGTGTACACCCCCATACTAGATGACTTATTCAGACTCTGAGCCATGCCTGCCCTTTGGGGTCCTCTGGCCCGGAGGCTCCCTCCTGTACTGTTCCATGACATCACATAAACACATAAGTCCCTCTTCCATTCTCCTTTCCCATGTGAGCCCCACCCCACCCCACCCTCCTCCCATTCAGGGTGTGGTCTTCTAGACACTTCTGGAAACCTCTAGAAGCTCTCATGCTCTGAACACCCCTCCCATAGAAGCTACTCTGAACATCAACCTATAGAGCTTGATGTTCAGAGTAGCTTCTCACAGTTATATCACAGCCTCTCACAGTTATACCTTCTTCTCTGATCAGTCCCCAGCCCCTCAAACTCCCCCCACATAGGAGTCTCTGCACATTTGCCTCTCAGTACCAAAAAGACACCTTTGCATTTGGAGAAATCCATACAAATTGCTTGTTGATCAACTCAGGAAATATTAATACATTTATTTTGGTTATTTTCAGCAAAATATAACAAAATTCCTTCCTTTACAGTAGCTTGAGGGTGAATACAAATGTCACATTTTCATACAAACATGAATTTCATGACTCTAAGTTATTAATTCAGCATGCTATCACTTTTCACTATGAAAAATGAAAACCTAAGATAAGTGAAATTCAGTGTATCAGATATAGTCCAAGACTGAGAAAACTAATTATTCAGATCTCTCTTTTTCTGCATTTCATTGTGAATGCAGGAATTCAGATTATGCATTGGGCTTCTCCATCCAGTAAACTGTTTTAAGTAAATTAAAAGAAAGGACAACAACAACAACAAAAGACTGTAAGTTTCTATTGAAAGTGAAAGTGTTAGTCACTCAGTCATATCCAACTCTGTAACTCCATTCACTGCAGCTCATCAGGCTCCTCTGTCCATGGGACATTCCAGGCAAAAATACAGGAGGGGTTGGGCATTCCCTTCTCCAAGGGATTTTCCTGACCAAGCGGTAAAACTCAAGTCTCCTGCATGCAGGCAAACTCTTTACTGTCTGAGCCACCAGGGAAGCCAAGTTTCTATTCCATGAAATAATTCATATGAGAAAACATCCAGTTTGTGAGATATAACCATATTATGATCAAATTCTATGAAATAATGTTAAACGACATAATTTTAGCCTAAGGTGGTAATGGAAACTGTACATCCTTTAAGTATTTAAGCAAGACCTGCTTTGGACATTGAGTTCATCAGGGACTACCTTCCTATCAGGATATGCTATGCTAAGTCACTTCAGTCGTGTCCAACTCCGTGCGACCCCATAGACGGCAGCCCACCAGGCTCCCCCGTCCCTGGGATTCTTCAGGCAAGAACACTGGAGTGGGTTGCCATTTCCTTTTCCAATGCATGAAAGTGAAAAGTGAAAGTGAAGTCGCTCAGTCGTGTCTGACTCTTAGCGACCCCATGGATTGCAGCCTAACAGGCTCCTCTGTCCATGGGATTTTCCAAGCAAGAGTACTGGAGTGGGGTGCCATTGCCTTCTCCATCCTATCAGGATAATCATGGGTTAAATAGTTAATCATCCAGAGCAGTGATTTCCTCATCCATGACATAATATACAATTTCAAAGATTAGTGACAATTCAGTTGAATACTTAGATGATTCTCCTTAAAGAATAACTGGAGCATACTAACTGCTTAATAAATATTGATTTCTAATTCCCTTTACTCCTTTATTCTAAACTATTTTCAGAGTTGATACCAAATATTCACAGTATATTCAATGTGCAGGAGTCTTTCAACACCTAAGGGGCCAATATTTTGTTAAAACTAAAGTGGTATGAATACATTTTAAGAATAAAACATATTCAATACACAAATACCTATCCTTAAAGAATGCATCACAAAACATAAAGGGCTTCTCAGTCCTTCAACAAACTGCTTATCAAAGCCAAAGTTAAATGTACACAGTAAAAAAATCTAGTTCTCAAGTGTCTATGAAAAATATACTCTCAATAGCGGTTAAATTTTTTTTTTTTTAAATGCATAGTTCACGCAACTTGAACTGAGTAGGTGGCTTCTTTGCATTCCAAGAATATATATAACACTGCATGTTTTGATGAATATCAAGTACTATTGTTAGATTCCAATCCTGTTCCATGCAGTATTGATTTTCATAAAATTGACACACAAGCTGTTTAATAAAGGAAAACACTGCATAGCTCACTGCAAGCTTTATTAGGATTTTTAAATGTCTAAAATCACATAAAAATCTAGTGAAAACCTGAATTATAGTATTATGTTTTTCCTGGAAATGTAACTTGCCACAAGACAAGAAGAGCATGACACTAGTGGTATTCATGTGGGCTGACTCCATGTGTCATGTCATAAACCTGGCATTTCATTTCTTACTCCCACAGACACAAAACAGCGGCACCCCATGCCCTGCAACAGCAGTGAGTAGTGGTGGTAGAAGCACCAAAGCTTCAGTCTTCAGAATAAAAGGTACTATTCATAAGGCGATTTGGGATTCTCTAAAAACATGAGGATGGCATACATAAATGACATAACATCCTAAGTCTTTCAGCGTGTAAGGGAAGCAAAGCACAGGTAAATCTGATGTCCTTTCCTGAGATAAAAATATACCCTGATGTTTTAATAGATCAAAATCAAATCTAAGTAAATTATAGAAGATTATTCAGCATGAACAAAGGATAACATTGCTACTGTTCATGCTAATATTCCTATTATCCAGTAATGCAGGAGTTAAAAAGTGTTTATCAACCTAACAGTCACATTGAAAGCTTGGAAAAGGGTTAGAAGCTCAGTCATGTCTAACTCTTTGTGACCCCATGAGTTGTAGCCCGCCAGGTTTCTCTGTCCATGGAATTCTCCAGGCAAGAATACTGGAGTGGTTCAGTTCAGTTCAGTTCAGTCGCTCAGTTGTGTCCTACTCTTTGCGACCCCATGAATCGCAGCACGCCAGGCCTCCCTGTCCATCACCAACTCCCGGAGTTCACCCAGACTCACGTCCATCGAGTCAGTGATGCCATCCAGCCATCTCATTCTCTGTCGTCCCCTTCTCTTCCTGCCCCCAATCCCTCCCAGCATCAGGGTCTTTTCCAATGAGTCAACTCTTCACATGAGGTGGCCAAAGTACTGGAGTTTCAGTTTTAGCATCATTCCTTCCAAAGAACACCAAGAACGGATCTCCTTCAGAATGGACTGGTTGGATCTCCTTGCAGTCCAAGGGACTCTCAAGAGTCTTCTCCAACACCACAGTTCAAAACCATCTTCGGTGCTCAGCCTTCTTCACAGTCCAACTCTCACATCCATAAATGACCATAGGAAAAACCATAGCCTTGACTAGATGAAGCTTTGTTGGTGAAGTAATGTCTCTGCTTTTGAATATGCTATCTAGGTTGGTCATAGCTTTCCTTCCAAAGAGTAAGCGTCTTTTAATTTCATGGCTGTAGTCACCATCTGCAGTGATTTTGGAGCCCCCAAAAATAGCCATTCCCTTTTCTAGGGGATCTTCCCTACCCAAGGATGGAACCTATTGCTGCTGCTGCTAAGTCGCGTCAGTCGTGTCCAACTGTGCAACCCCATAGACAACAGCCACCAGGCTCCTCCGTCCCTGGGATTTTTCAGGCAAGAGTACTGGAGTGGGTTGCCATTGCCTTCTCCAGGATGGAACCTGAGTCTCCTACATTGCAGGTAGATTCTTTACCATCTGAGCCACCAGGAAAGCCCATTGGTCACACTACTTATGGCTTTCTCAGCAAGAAATTTCCCCCACTTTCTCTCTTGCCCCACTACCATCTTTTCTCCCAGTTAGCATTCCCTAAGGCTAGTTTTTACTTCATCTTTTTGAAACCAGGAGTCCATCTAGAACAGTTTACCTAAGTAGATTCCACTCATCCTGTTTTTCCCAATCACAGCACCCCCTATTATAAGCTTAAAAATATGTAATATTAATAGATTAAATCATTTACTTCCTGACACACTGGATTCCCAAATAAATTATTACTCCCTTGAAGACCAGAAATGAGTTTATTACTCAATATATACTGAGTTGCAAACACATATACAAGATTAACACACGTGTAACACATTTTTAAAAGTTGATATAACATGCTATTTGAGCATAGGAAGGGGAAAGCCTACTCCTCTTTAAGCCAAGGGTAGCTCCACAGTGTAAGATACAGTTGAGCTGGACCTCACAGGTTTGAGAGTGCTCTAGATTTTGATCACCAGAAAGAGAATTCCAGACAGCATTGTGGTTCTCCTACACTGTATATGGTGGGTTTTGTTTTGTTTTTGTTTTTTTGGTTTTGATATGTACATTTATATTTCACTAAAACTTTTCACAGAAATTACAAAGAGAATGCTTACAAGTAAGTTAGATTACATTCTGTAGAGAAATGACAAAGATAACGGTTACTAGTAAGTTAGATTACATTCGTACTTCAACTCTCAAAATTCTTTATGCTGCTACTAAGTTGCGTCAGTCGTGTCCAACTCTGCGACCCCATAGACGGCAGCCCACCAGGCTCTGCCGTCCCTGGGATTCTCCAGGCAAGAACACTGGAGTGGGTTGCCATTTCCTTCAGTTAAAAAAAAAAAAATCATACTCATGATACTCTGTTTTATTTTTATATTCATCCAAAAGTGTAAAAATGGTAAAGCTAAAATTGCTTAGCTCATCTCTGTTTCCATATTCATAAAAATCCAAGTATAGTTGCAGAAAAATACTCATCCTCTTTCATGTCTTCCTTGGGTTGGGGGGCTCTCTCTTGAAATTAACTGAAAAGCCATACTCCTCAAATTGAAGTCAAACATTAACTGAGAGAATTTGCTACACATAATTGTCAATGAACTTGGTATTTCATTTCACAGTCTATAACTCTGAGTAGATAGTGGCAAAGTCAAGACTTCATGCAATCTCCACTTGCAGTGGATCAGAAATTTGGATTTCAGTAAGTCATTGGTGGGTGGTAAAAGAGGGTACAATCACTACATCCAGGTTGAAGCATCTAGCAGGTGATCATATAACTTTCTGGGTGGAGGAGGAGGCTTAGAGATCACTTAGCTCCTCCAATTTCTAACAGGTTATTATCAAAATGGCTAAGGACTGGAGGCACGCTGCTGAAACTTAAGAGAATGCTTGTTTAGATAAGTGATTTCCCTGTATTTACAACAGGGCAGGTGTAAACATTCTAGGAATCAGCGAACTAAAATGGACTGAAATGGGTGAACTTAACTCAGATGACCATTACATCTACTCCGACCAGTAACTCTGAAGAAGCTGAAGTTGAACGGTTCTATGAAGACCTATAAGACCTTCTAGTACAAACCCCAAAAAAGATGTCCTTTGCATTATAAGTGACTGGATTAAAAAAGTAGGAAATCAAAAAACACGTGGAGTAACAGGCATATTTGGCCTTGGAGTACAGAATGAAACAGGGCAAAGGCTAGTAGTTTTGCCAAGAGAACACACTGATCATAGCAAACACTCTCTTTTAACAACACAAGAGAAGACGCTACATATGGACATCACAAAGTGTTCAACATCGAAATCAGACTGATTATATTCTTTGCAGCCAAAGATGGAAAAGCTCTATACATTCAGCAAAAACAAGGCCGGGAGCTGACTGTGGCTCAGATCATGAACTCTGTATTGCCAAATTCAGACTTAAGTTGAAGAAAGTGGGGAAAACCACTAGACCATTCAGTTCAGTTCAGTCACTCAGTCGTGTCCAACTCTTCGTGACCCCATAAATCGCAGCATGCCAGGCCTTCCTGTCCATCAAAAACTCCCAGAGTTCAATCAGACTCATGTCCATCGAGTCAGTGATGCCATCCAGCCAGCACATCCTCTGTCATCCCCTTCTCCTCCTGCCCCCAATCCCTCCCAGCATCAGAGCCTTTTCCAATGAGTCAACTCTTTGCATTAGGTGGTCAAAGTACTGGAGTTTCAGCTTTAGCATCAATCCTTCCAAAGAAAACCCAGGGCTGACCTCCTTTAGAATGGACTGGTTGGATCTCCTTGCAGTCCAAGGGACTCTCAAGAGTCTTCTCCAACACCACAGTTCAAAAGCATCAGTTCTTCAGTGCTCAGCTTTCTTCACAGTCCAACTCTCACATCCATACATGACCACTGGGAAAACCATAGCCTTGACTAGACAGACCTTTGTTGGCAAAGGAATGTCTCTGCTTTTGAATATGCTATCTAGGTTGGTCATAACTTTCCTTCCAAGGAGTAAGCATCTTTTAATTTCATGGCTGCAGTCATCATCTGCAGTGATTTTGGAGCCCCCAAAAGTAAAGTCTGACACTGTTTTCACTGTTTCCCCACCTATTTCCCATGAAGTGATGGGGCCAGATGCCACAATCTTCGTTTTCTGAATGTTGAGCTTTAAGCCAACTTTTTCACTCTCCTCTTTCACTTTCATCAAGAGGCCTTTTAGTTCCTCTTCACTTTCTGCCATAAGGGTGGTGTCATCTCCATATCTGAGGTTATTGTTATTTCTCCCAGCAATCTTGATTCCAGCTTGTGCTTCTTCCAGCCCAGCATTTCTCATGATGTACACTGCATATAAGCCAAATAAGCAGGGTGACAATATACAGCCTTGATGTACTCCTTTTCCTATTTGGAACCAGTCTGTTGTTCCATGGCCAGTTCTAACTGTTGCTTCCTGACCTGCATACAGATTTCTCAAGAGGCAGGTCAGGTGGTCTGGTATTCCCATCTCTTTCAGAATTGCACAAAGTTTTTTGTGATCCACACAGTCAAAGGCTTTGGCATAGTCAATAAAGCAGAAATAGATGTTTTTCTGGAACTCTCTTGCTCTTTCGATGATCCAGCAGATGTTGGCAATTTGATCACTGGTTCCTCTGCCTTTTCTAAAACCAGCTTGAACATCTGGAAGTTCACGGTTCATGTATTGCTGAAGCCTGGCTTGGAGAATTTTGAGCATTACTTTACTAGCATGTGAGATGAGTGAAATTGTGCGGTAGTTTGAGTGTTCTTTGGCATTGCCTTTCTTTGGGATTGGAATGAAAATTGACCTTTTCCTGTCCTGTGGCCACTGCTGAGTTTTCCAAACTTGAAGGCATATTGAGTGCAGCACTTTCACAGCATCATCTTTCAGGATTTGAAATAGCTCAACTGGAATTCCATCACCTCCACTAGTTTTGTTTGTAGCTTTCTAAGGCCCACTTGACTTCACATTCCAGGATGTCTGGCTCTAGGTGAGTGCTCAGACCACTGTGATTATCTTGGTTGTGAAGATCTTTTTTGTACAGTTCTTCTGTGTATTCTTGCCACCTCTTCTTAGTATCTTGTGCTTCTGTTAGGTCCCTTCCATTTTTGTCCTTTATCAAGCCCATCTTTGCATGAAATATTCCCTTGGTATCTCTAATTTTCTTGAAGAGATTTCTAGTCTTTCCCATTCTGTTGTTTTCTTCTATTTCTTTGCATTGATTGCTGAAGAAGGCTTTCTTATCTCTTCTTGCTATTCTTTGGAACTCTGCATTCAGATGCTTATATCTTTCCTTTTCTCCTTTGCTTTTCACTTCTCTTCTTTTCACAGCTATTTGTAAGGTTTCCCTCACAACCATTTTGCTTTTTTGCATTTCTTCTTCTTGGGGATGGTCTTGATCCCTGTCTCCTGTACAATGTCACAAACCTCGTTCCATAGATCATCAGACACTCTATCTATCAGATCTAGGCCCTTAAATCTATTTCTCATTTCTACTGTATAATCATAAGGGATTTGATTTAGGTCATACCTGAATGGTCTAGTGGTTTTCCCTACTTTATTCAATTTCAGTCTGAATTTGGCAATAAGGAGTTCATGATCTGATCCACAGTCAGCTCCAGGTCTTGTTTTTGTTGACTGTATAGAGCTTCTCCATCTTTAGCTGCAAAGAATATAATCAATCTGATTTCAGTGTTGACCATCTGATAATGTCCATGAGTAGAGTCTTCTCTTGTGTTGTTGGAACAGGGTGTTTGCTATGACCAGTGCATTTTCTTGGTAAAACTCTATTAGTCTTTGCCCTGCTTCATTCCGTATTCCAAGGCCAAATTTGCCTGTTACTCCAGGTGTTTCTTGACTTCCTACTTTTTCATTCCAGTCCCTATAATGAAAAGGACATCTTTTTTGGGTGTTAGTTCTAAAAGGTCTTGTAGGTCTTCATAGAACCATTCAACTTCAGCTTCTTTAGCATTACTGGTTGGGCATAGACTTGGATAAATGTGATATTGAATGGTTTCCTTGGAAATGAACAGAGATCATTCTTATCAAATCCCTTATGATTATACAGTGGAAGTGAGAAATAGATTCAAAGGATTAGATCTGATAGAGTGCCTGCTGAACTATGGACAGAGGTTCGTGACATTGTATCAGAGACAAAGATCAAGACCATCCCCAAGAAGAAGAAATGCAAAAAAAGCAAAATGGCTGTGTGAGGAAACCTTACAAATAGCTGTGAAGAGAAGAGAAGTGATAAGCAAAAGAGAAAAGGAAAGATATAAGCATCTGAATACAGAGTTCCAAAGAATAGCAAGGAGACATAAGAAAGCCTTCCTCAGTGAACGATGCAAAGAAATACAGGAAAATAATAGAATGGGAAAGACTAGAGATCTCTTTAAGAAAATTAGAGATACCAAGGGAACATTTCATGCAAAGATGGGCTCAATAAAGCACAGAAATGGTAGGGACCTAGCAGAAGAAGATATTAAGAAGAGGTGGCAAGAATACACAGAACTGTACAAAATAGATCTTCACAAACCAGATAACCACGATGGTGTGATCGCTCACCTAGAGCCAGACATCCTGGAATGTGAAGTCAAGTGGGCCTTAGGAGCATCATTACAAACAAAGCTAGTGGAGGTGATGAAATTCCAGTTGAGTATTTCCAATCCTAAAAGATGATGCTGTTAAAGTGTTGCACTCAATATGTCAGCAACTTTGGAAAACTCAGCAGTGGCCACAGGACTTGAAAAGGTCAGTTTTCACTCCAATCCCAAAGAAAGACAATGTGAAAATATTCTCAAACTACTGCACAATTGCACTCATGTCACATGCTAGATGTAACACTCAAAATTCTCCAAGCCAGGCTTCAGCAATATGTGAACCGTGAACTTCCAGATGTTCAAGCTGGTTTTAGAAAAGGCAGAGGAACCAGAGATCAAATTGCCAACATCCGCTGAAACCACTGAAACAGCAAGAGAGTTCCAGAAAAACATCTATGTCTGCTTTATTGACTATGCCAAAGCCTTTGACTGTGTGGATCACAATAAACTGTGGAAATTCTGAAAGGGATGGGAATACCAGACCACCTGATATGACTCTTGAGAAACCTGTATTCAGGTCAGGAAGCAATAGTTAGAACTGGACATGGAACAAGAGACTGGTTCCAAATAGGAAGAGGAGTACGTCAAGGCTATATATTGTCACCTTGCTTATTTAGCTTCTATGCAGAGTACATCATGAGAAACGCTGGGCTAGAATCACAAGTTGTAATCAAGATTGCTGGGAGAAATATCAATAACCTCAGATATGTAGATGACACCACCCTTATGGCAGAAAGTGAAGAATAACTAAAGAGCCTCTTGATGAAATTGAAAGAGTTGAGTGAAAAAGTTGGTTTAAAGCTCAACATTCAGAAAACTAAGATCATGGTATCCAGACCTATTACTTCATGGCAAATAGATGGGTAAACAGTGGAAACAGTGGAAAACTTTATTTTGGGGGCTCAAAAATCACTGCAGATGGTGACTGCAGCCATGAAATTAAAAGATGCTTACTCCTTGGAAAGAAAGTTATGACCAACCTAGACAGCATATTAAAAAATAGAGACATTACTTTGCCAACAAAGGTCCATCTAGTCTAGCCTATGGTTTTTCCAGTAGTTATGTACAGATGTGAGAGTTGGACTGTAAAGAAATCTGAGTGCTGAAGAACTGATGCTTTTGAACTGTGGTGTTGGAGAAGACTCTTGAGAGTCCCTTGGACTGCAAGGAGATCCAACCAGTCCATCCTAAAGGAGATCAGTCCTGGGTGTTCATTTGAAGGACTGATGTTGAAGCTAAAACTCCAAAACTTTGGCCACCTGATGCAAAGAGCTGACTCATTTGAAAAGACCCTGATGCTGGGAAAGATTGAGGGCAGGAAGAAAGGGGACAACAGAGGATGAGACGGTTGGATGGCATCACTGACTCAGTGGACATGAGTTTGGGTGGACTCCAGGAGTTTTTGATGGACAGGGACTCCTGGCGTGCTGCATTCCATTGTGTCACAAATAGTTGGACATGACTGAGCAACTAAACTGAACTGAACTAAAGGTGTAGACATGACTGATAGGTGTGACTCAGAACCCTGCTGATAGTTTGACCACTATCTCCAATAGTGCTACAGTTACTGAAGATTTCCTTCAGGTAATACTGTCAGAGGCCAGTTAGGAAGAGCAGGGAAGGGCCACTTAAAGCAGGGAGGTCTCAGAAACCCCCTCACCATCTTCCACATCTTTCTCTATGCCATGTGGAATAAAATTAATATTTAAAGAAGTAGTGTCTCCATATCTACGGATTCCACATCTGCAGATTCAGCCAACCATGGATTGTGCATGATGTTTACACTCCAAGCTTGGCTGAATCCCTGGATGTGGAGCCCACAGATATATAGGGGAGACCAAGGGACTTCAACACCCATGAATTTTGTTATCCACAGCAAGTTCTTCAATCAGTCCCTGTGGACACCAGGGGACAGTGGTACACAAACTTGAAGCAGTGGAGGCTTCAATGTAAATACTACAGCATTTTCCTCTATGTGTTCCAAACTCATCTTGCAGCCCTGAACTTGGCCTATGTGATGATTCTGGGGCTGGCCTTGCCAAGAGTGAAAGCTCAAGTATAATGCTTCAGGTCTACTCGGTCTGTCTGATTTTCACAAGAGACTTGGACAATTACCAGATCTGTTCGGCACCACAGAACAAACAAAACCTTATCCAGTTGTTGTTATTCGGTGGCTAAGCCGTCTCTGGTGGCTCAGATGGTAAAGCATCTGCATACAATGTGGAAGACCTCAGTTCGACCCCTGGGTCAGGAAGATCCCCTGGAGAAGGAAATAGCAACCCACTCCAGTACTCTTGCCTGCAAAATCCTATGGACGGAGGAGCCTGATAGGCTGCAGTCCATGGGGTTGCAAGGAGTCAGACACCACTGAGCTACTTCACTTACTTGCTTACTTAAATCATGTCCAGCTCTTTGTAACCCCATGAACTATAGCACACCAGGCTTCCCTGCCCTTCACCATCTCCCGGAGTTTACTCAAACTCATGTCCATTTCATCCATGATACCATCCAGTCATCTCATTCTCTGCTATCCCCTTCTCTTTGTGTCCTCAATTTTTCCCAGCATCAGGGTCTTTTCCAATGAGTTGGCTTTTTGCATTAGGTGGCCAAATTATTGGCACTTCAGCATTGATCCTTCAAATGAATGTTCAAGGTTGATTTCCTTTAGGGTTGACTAAATAGTTGCTGTTCAAGGAACTATCAAGAGTCTTCTCCAGCACCACATTTCAAAGGTATCAATTCTTCAGCACTAAGCCTTTTTTATTGTCCAGCTCTCACATCCGTACATGACTACTAGAAAAACCTTATCCAGAAAAGCTGCCAGTTTCAGATATTTGACTTCTCCATAACATTAGTCTCATCTTTTCCTAACAGGGTAGACACAAAAGCACTGAGAGTGGAAATTACTGGAAGTGATTTAACAGAGCATAAGAAATATCTTCCTCAGAGTTAATAACATCTGAAAATGGAATAAACTGCCTACTACAATACTGGCATGGTGGATGTTCAGAGAGTTTTTTTTTTTTTTTTTTAAGACATGTTGGCTGAGCTAGAGAGGCTGTAGTATCTTTTAGTCAATTTTCCATAAGACACTAATTGCTCGCATTCTGACCTTCACTAGTGCTTCACCCACACCAAGAATTATTTCTGAGAACCTCCAGCTGAGTGACTCCACTTTCATAATGGATTCTGATCCCCCGATGTTTGTAGGGCCATGCCTTGCTTTGTAATGCAGCATGCAATGATCACATTCAGGGTATTATTTGTGAATTAATTGGGGACTCTGAGATGCTTCTCGGAAGTCACCACACTATCTCCTGCACCATTTCTCATGGAAACCCCAAGAGAAAGCTAAAGTACCCCAAATTCTCCCAATCCAGGTCTGGCCAATTTGGTCCTCCCAGCTCATTCTCCCATTTCCTGTCCCTCATTCTTCTAAGCGGAAACCCAGTCAGAAGCTGTGACATCCATGGCCAGAACATGGGCTCTATTTTGGATTGTTCTGCCTCAAGATGCTACTGTCTGTCCTGTTTAGTTCAGCTTTTCCAGGCATTCATGGGGAGAAAAAGAGTCAAGAGAGAGTAAATGGAGGGCCTGCCTCCAAAGTTTACAATCCAGAGAGCAACAGCAGGCCAGTAGGGTAATAGGGGTGAAAATTTACAAGTTCAATCGTAATGTGCAGGCACATGCTTTCTCTTTCTTTCTGCATTGTCTTAAGAGATTAAGTTGCTCTTTACCCCTTTTTCAACCCTCTAAATCACATGTGACTCTTGGACACTTGTCTACTGTGCCTGAAAAATTGAATTTTCCATTTTAAATGATTTATATGTAAAATTTAGAACTGATATTTGATTTTCTTCGGAAATTTTGCAAAAGTAGGTTCAGAAGAACATGAGTACGCTCATCAAATCTTTCAAGTCTAATTTTTTACACATTCTAAATATAGATCAAGTATTTCCAATGAAAAGTTAAAACTTAATTGAAATGTGCTATCAGTGTAAAATACACTTCAGATTCTGACAAGTTCTTTAAAAAGAGAACACAAACTAAATCTGTATGCTGACATACTAAAGATTAACATACACACACTACTATACATAAAATAGGTAACCAAAAAAGACCCACTGTATATCATAGGTTAATTCTATTCAATTTTCTGTAATAACTTATATAGGAAAATAATCTGAAAAAAGAGTAGATATACATACATGCATAATGGAATCACTTAGCTGCATACCTGAAAATAAGACATTGTAATTTAACTTACTTCTATATAAAATGAAAATTATTTAAATTAAAAAAAAGAAAAATACAGAAACTGATCTTATCTGTTTCTTTTTGTTTCTTCTTTAATGCTGTTAATCACTCACTCCAGTATTCTTGCCTGGAGAATCCCACAGACAGAGGAGCCTAGCAGGCTACAGTCCATAGGGTCACAAAGAGTTGGACACAACTGAAGTGACTTACTGTGCTTACACACACACACACAAAGCTGTTAACAATATTTTAACTAGAACTGTATTCTATTTCAATTGCATTCTATTTTTACTGTGCTGCTTTAGCTATTCCACACAGAATTATCTATTATCACAAGATTATAGATACCAATTTTCTTCCAGAAGAATAAAGAGATGGAAATGGGAAGATGAGCATGGATGACCAAAAGAACAAGAAATGGTGCTGAAACAGTGAGAGGGGGAAAAGAAAAGATTAGACATAACATGCATTATTTGTGTTTTTATAGGAATATTATATCTACTAAATTTGAATAGTATTCTTGAAGAATCTGCATTTCTATAAAATATTTAATGGATATTTCTTCCTTGTCTAATACATTAGTGATAAATGGTATAGGCAAACATGATAGAGAAAAATTTTTCATTTCATTGTCTAATAGATACACACACAGCAAAATTACAACATCTGTGAAGGCAAGGATCCAGGACCTGCTGTAGACACCAAAATTCATGGATGGTCAAGTCCCATAACCAGGCCTCCACATATGCAGACTCCACACCTACAGATTCAGCTGCAGCTAAGGAACCAGGACCCACAGATGTGGAGGGATAACTGCATTCATTGAAATAAAAAATCCATGTATTAGTGTACTTGTGTAGTTCAAATTATGCTGTTCAAGGATCAACTGTAAAGAGAAAAATGTAGCACAATTTCAAGATAACTTTATTTGGGGGGAAAAAAAAATGTGGTCCTCAGTTCCCTCTGTGAAGAAAACTTGGAATAGTCCAATATTTTGATAGGCACAGTTCACAGGAATGGGGGAAATAGAGATAAAAGTAGTGACTTCCTAGTTGAGTATAAAAACAAGGCACAAACTCAGATGACCCACTATGTAGTTTCTTGTATGTTACTTGCAGCCAAGTTTAACGTTTGACCTAGCAGCACCCCACTCCAGTACTCTTGCCTGGAAAATCCCATGGACAGAGGAGCCTGGTGGGCTGCAGTCCATGGGGTCGCACAGAGTCGGACACGACTGAAGCGACTTAGCAGCAGCAGCAGCAAAGATATTGCTAGGTCAAATCTTAGGCCATGACAAACACATAATGAGGATTTATTTATCTTAAGCAATCTTTCCTAAAGTTCTCAAATGTCCTGTTCCTTTGTATCCTAGATTTTTATTAAATCAGAAAATGGAAGTTACCTTTGAAAACCCACTAGAGTCAATCAGATACTCTAGAAATATCATTACCAATCTCACCGACAACTGCGTTAACAAGATCCAAATTCAGTGAATTAAGATCACTAGATTCACTCTTTTTTATTCAAACTCTTGAAGTTCATAGGACTGATGCTTCTGTATCAATAACTTACAAATGATCCCTTTTGATAGGAAAGTAGAATTTAGCATGTTAATGCCGACATTTCCTGAGCCGGACCTGGGTTGATTTCTCTGTTCTCAGCCCCTCACTTGTGACCTTGGTTATCAGCTTACTTGACTAAGTCACCCCATTCACATTGCAGCCTCATGGCACTGTGGAGTTTGTTCTATTCTTTTAGAGAAAATTGTAGCAGCAGTGGCAATGTGGTAATAAACCCAGGGAGGTGGGAAGGGAAAGGGGGTAGAAAGGGGGAGGAAGGGGGAGGGGGAAGGAGGAGGAGGGGAAAGAAAGGGGAGGGGGAGGAGAGGAAGGGGGAGGGGGAAGGAGGAGGAGGGGGAAGGAGGAGGAGGGGGAAGAAAGGGGAGGGGAAAGAAAGCGGAGGGGGAGGGGGAAGGAGGAGGAGGGGGAAGAAAGGGGAGGGGGAAGAAAGGGGAGGGGAAAGAAAGCGGAGGGGGAGGGGGAAGGAGGAGGAGGGGGGCGGAGGAGGAGGGGGGCGGAGGGGGAGGGGGAAGGAGGAGGAGGGGGAAGGAGGAGGAGGGGGAAGGAGGAGGAGGGGGGAGGAGGAGGAGGGGAAGGGGAAAAGAGCAGGAAGGGGGTAAAAGCCAGGAGGGGAAAAAAAAGGGTGGGGAGGGGAGGAAGGGGGAGGGGGAATGGGGAGAGGGAAGGAGGAGGAGAGGGAAGAAAGGGGAGGGGAAGGGGAAAAGAGCGGGAAGAGGGGAAGCGGGTATAAGCCAGGAGGGGAAAGAAAAAGGGGGGAGGGGAAGAGGGGAGGCAGGAAGGAGGGGGAGGGGAAGGGGAAGGAGAGGAGGGAAAAAAGAACAAATACTAATTACTCACTTACAAGGCATGGGGATGAGTATGGAAAAGTTAAGAACTTCTCCACAAGTCACACAAGTACTAAGCAGTAGGGCCTGTTTTAATTACATAAGGTGCAGTTTTTCATCAACACTGAAGCCTTGAAACTCTGATGGCAGATTCTCAGGTGCAAGGTCAATAAAGTTCTCACTATACACCCTTTGGACGTACTTTTGATAAGGGTTAAGGATTCCTATCCTTTACTAGTTCCAAATATGAAATGCCTGTCACATTTATCATCGCTTGGCTGCACTGTAGATCTAAAGACAAAGGTGCCAGCAATGCTTATATACAGTATCTGGCTTTTATGGTTCCTTGTTGGTTTTTTTTGAAAGAAACATGCCCTGACACCTCAAAGTGGATTTTTATTGTAGATGTTTCTTTATTCTAAATGATGTCCTCTACTTTTACGTATGTTTACTAATTCCCAGGGCATATACATTTATACTTTTTTAATATATTTAAAAGTATCTATTTTTAAACAGAGTGAAGGCTGACATTGGTTAGCATTCCTTTTCACATGTGCACATGCTCACACACACACACAAAGGAAGAAGGTGTGAAATGAGTTTCTGAAAGGACAGAAGAACAGCGTTTGGCAAGACATGATGCCATCAGATAAACGAGACTCCAACCCCTCTTCTGAAGGTGGCTGCCTGACAGTGATCTCAAAGACCGACTTAGAAAATGGGCCGAGGACACATCTATTTCTACCTCAGGGGCTCTTGTGAGGAGTAAGTAACATAAGGAATATTAAAATTATACCATTTTATAATTATATACAGCGCAATACTGTAAGAACACAACATTGATTTGAAAACCGCAAATATGTTTGTGGTGCCAACTTCACCAGCACCTACATGCTCTCCCTCTCTTTGGTCTGCAAACCAGTTACAGCGTGGATTTAAAAGTCAGGTCCACCCTGGGGGCTCTTCAGAGGTCCTGACATTCCCCAGGGAGCACTGCTTTCTCACTCCACAAGTGCCGTGCGACTTTGGATCCCCAGCAGGAAACAGTTTCTGGTATGTCAAATTTCCCCATGTAAGTTTCTAGAATGAATGAACAAGTAGATTCTGGAATATCCACAATAAATAACTCCCCAAGCATTTAACTGGAAAAGAATCCAGTCCGATTTATCAATCTTCTGTTTTATAAAGCAGCCAACGGGTAGAAAAAAAGGAAAATAAAAAAGAAATACATGTGGAAATGTGTGCATTAAAGAAGCAATTAAGACGACACTCAGACTAAAATAAAATACACATTCAGTCCACAAATGTGCTGACTACCTGAGAGATGGAAGATACTAGTCTACTCGGCTAACAGCTTGAAGATAAAAGAAGGAAGATGCATCCTAGGCTTTCAAACAATAGCAGGAAATGTGGGATAGTGTTCAAGCAAGTGTTTCTGTGCAGATAATAGATGCTGCTTGTAACTAGAAATCACAGAGAAGCCACAAAACATGTGATGGGATGATACAGATGACAGTGAAGTCTGGGGACCTCAAAGTGCAGTTTTATGAGTGGGCTTGGTAGTATCTTGTATCCCCTCAATGCCACATAGTAAAATATTTGTCATATAGCAAAATAAAACCCTGCATTGGTCAAACACAAATGACCATCTTATAAGGCAGCATACAAAGAGACCCACTGTTTTACGAATAAAAGCTGATGTTTAACCTTAAACTATTAATATTATACATCATTTCACTGACAATTTATTTCAGAATTGACCAACAAATGATGAAGCCAAAATGTGTTTCTTAAAATGATATGACAAGAATCATTACATAAATAATGTTTTTAAAAATAGCAAAACATGTAAAATCATACATATTATATACATTTATCATTTATTATATAAAAAATGCTGACTAGTCTTTTGGTGTTACTGTATATGCCAAGTACTCATGAACGTGGAATTTCAGTGTCACCCCAGAGAATGTATGGCATTTCCCTTGGGTCTCTGTAAGATTTATTAGTGACTACTTATTTATGTAATATCATTATAGCTGTAACAGCAGATATGAGAAGGTATACAAAAAACTGAAAAGTTGAACAGAGACTAAAAGTTTCTCTAACAAAAATTTAAAGCCACAGAATAGTGATTCTTCCAAGTATGGTCTGGGTACCCCCAGAGGAACCCTGAGAAACAAGTCTGAATTCACAACTCCTATCACAATGATACCAAGACTTTATTTGTCCCTTCCTTATTCTCTCACCAGAGCACAAGAGAGTTTTCCAAAAGCTACACAATGCACAGTGTTACAGACTGAATGCAAAAGAAGTTAAGGTAAATCCAGATATTGTCTATTAAACTAGGCATTTAGAATTTTGCCCATAAAATACCACCCCTTAATTTCTGTTATTCTGGACAAAGGGATTATTTTCTTTAGAATATATTATTAATATCACCATGTTATTAATATTAACATTCAATGGACTTATTACTACATTTTTTAATTAATGGATCACTATTTCAGAACGCTTAGTAGTCATTTTTTACATGGTCATTTAACTCACATAGCAAAAGCTCTTTGGGGCAGAGCTGCCAGATTATTTTTTAAAAAGGCAAATAAAAGCACGATGTCCAGTTTTATTTAAAATCCAAATGAACTGAATAATACTGAATATAAGTATGTCCAAGAAGAACTGAGCAATCCTAAATGAGGGGCCTTACAAATTTTTCACAGTATAAAGCAGTCCTAACACGGAAGGTCTGAGAACTGGTGCCACAGACAATGCTTCGGTGCAGACCGTGAGTGCAAGTCAAAGCCCGCATGTAGGTCACACAATGAGAGCAGGGTCGCCGCCACATGGCTACTGTGCACCACGCTCTGCTTGGTGCTCCATCGTCCAGATTTAAATGAAAAAGCAGTGTTGACAGTACTTGTAGTGATCTCTGTAAACCTGTGAAGCAAGCTTCACTCAATCCACTGCACTAAAACTGTGACTGAACCACCTAAGAAACACACTGGAAAAGACGGTCCCAGAATTAAACCATGTCCTCAGATTTCAGGATGTGGGACCCATCATTCTCTGCTTATATCGTTGGGGACTTACATTGACAATGAAGCTGGGTTTTTTTTTTTTTTTTTTTAATTGCTAACTACAGAACTGATAGAAAAAAGCTGGCAGAACCATCACAGGTAAAAGAGATGATGTACTACTAGACTTAGAGGAAATCTTTGTGGATCTGTGACCAAACTTACACAGAGTCACATGTGTTCTACAGTTGATTTTCCATTTTTAGCTCTGTTGATAGATGATCCCCTTATAGGCTGTATGACAATTCATTAATTAAAACAACCAAAATAACTAAACCAGATGTGCTGTGGAATTTATTCAGGTCATTTCCTCATAAGCTGCAAGAGTCAAGAGCTGTTAACTTTTATCTTGTCAACTGGAAAGAGCAATGGTCTGGGTGTAATATTTGGGGTCTGATCTTTTAGCTTACTCCTTGGAAGAAAAGTTATGACCAAACTAGATAGCATATTGAAAAGCAGAGACATTACTTTGCCAACAAAGGTTCGTCTAGTCAAGGCTATGGTTTTTCCTGTGGTCACGTATGGATGTGAGAGTTGGACTGTGAAGAAGGCTGAGCACTGAAGAATTGATGCCTTCGAACTGTGGTGTTGGAGAAGACTCTTGAGAGTCCCTTGGACTGCAAGGAGATCTAACCAGTCCATTCTGAAGGAGATCAGCCCTGACGTTTCTTTGGAAGGAATGATGCTAAAGCTGAAACTCCAGTACTTTGGCCACCTCATGCAAAGAGTTGACTCATTGGAAAAGACTCTGATGATGGGAGGGATTGGGGGCAGGAGGAGAAGGGGATGACAGAGGATGAGATGGCTGGATGGCATCACTGACTCAATGGACGTGAGTCTGTGTGAACTCTGGGTGTTGGTGATGGACAGGGAGGCCTGGCATGCTGCAATTCATGGGGTCGCAAAGAGTCAGACACAACTGAGCGACTGAACTGAACTGAACTGAACTTTACTCTATCGATAGCTTTCAGTCTGGCTTTCAGTAACTCACAGTATCCATGTGAGACATATTTCCCCTTTCTATGTAAGAAAGGTACCATTAGCTACCCCCAACACCCCAGAAGGCTGGAATGAGGCCATAATGAAATGGACAAGGGTTTTGTTAAACATGAAGATCTACATAAAAAAGGTAGGCTTTTACCTCACAGTATCCCCAAACTGAGAGTCCCTTGGACTGCAAGGAGATCCAACCAGTCCATCCTAAGGGAAATCAGTCATGGGTGTTCATTGGAAGGACTGATGCTGAAGCTGAAACTCCAATACTTTGACCACCTGATGTGAAGAACTGACTCATTTGAAAAGACCCTGATATGGGAAAGATTGAGGGCAGGAAGAGAAGGAGATGACAGAGGATGAGATGGTTGGATGGTATCACCAACTCAATGGACAAGAGTTTGAGCAAGCTCTGGGAGTTGGTGATGGACAGGGAGGCCTGGCATGCTGCAGTCCCTGGGGTCACAAAGGGTCAGACATGACTGAGACACTGAACTGACCCCAAACCTGAGGTGGCCTTGCCATTCTTCTTTCAGTTAGACAAAACACATTTCTCTTATGGATATGCTGGCCTACAATTTGTTTCCTAAGTCTCATTATTTATTATTTTTTTTTAATTTATTTTTAGAGTGGTTTTAGGTTCACAGAAAGGAAAATGAGTGGGAGGTACAGAGACTGCCCATATACCTCTGTCCTTACACACGCACAGCCTCCCTTATTACCAGCATCTCCACCAGACGGTCCACTTCTTACAGCTGAGGAACCTTCACTAACACGTCAGTCAGCACCCAGAGTGCCCAGTTCACACTGGGGTTCCCTCTTGGTGCTGTGCACTCTGTGGTTTGAACTAACGGATGAAGACCTGTATCTATCACTGTGGTAGCATCAGAGTACTTTCACTGCCTTAAATTGTGTCTGCATTCTGCCTGTCAGTACCATTATTTTTAACATAAAATTTCTTTAAGTCTTTGAGATCCCTAACAAATCATTAATGTTCTCTTTACCTGGAAGACACAGAACCACTACTCCAGAACTGACCACCCTTGTGCTTGTAGCTAATTATTTTGAGTGTCACCACCTTTTTTCCCACCAATCAATGACTCTTACATAATTTTCAACTTTGCTTCAGATTTCACTGTGTTCTGTTGCCCTCCTGAGTCCAGCAGCCCTAGTGTGGCTCTGTGTACAATTATCTAGTTCTCTGTGTACAACTAACTAGCTCATCTTTTAGGCATTCTTAATTTTATTGAGCCAATTCCCATACCATAAAGGTCTCCAAGAGTATCATCAGTAATATTCAGGGTATGCAGAATTTTACAGCCATTGCCAGTCTCTCTTCAGAAAAGTTTGGCATCCCCAAAACAAATCCTGTCCCCATTGGCGGTCCCTCTTCGTTTGTTCCCCCCACCCCACCCCAGATCATGGACACCACAGGCTACTCTCTGTCTCTGGGGATTTGCTGATTCTGCACACACAAACAGAACCCAACAATGTGTGATAATTTCAACTGGCATCTTCCACTCAGTGTAGCATTTTCAAGGTGTAGCCCTGTTTCAGAT
This sequence comes from Bos taurus, assembly GCF_002263795.3. Taxonomy (NCBI): domain Eukaryota; kingdom Metazoa; phylum Chordata; class Mammalia; order Artiodactyla; family Bovidae; genus Bos; species Bos taurus. Next base: position 3,690,948 of record NC_037354.1, read on the forward strand.
TCTATATCCTGCTTAGCTGTTTACCTGTCTAAAACAGGAAAATGGAAAATGGTACAAATGAACTTATTTGCAAAACAGAAATAAAAGCCACAGGTGTAGAAAACAAACTTATGGTTACCACGTGGGGGATCAGGGAGAGGTGAAAAGTGGGAGACTGGGATTGATGGATGCACACTACTATATATAAAATAGGTAACCAGCAAGGACCTACTGTATAGCACAGGGTAATGACCTATATAAGGAAAGAATCTAAGATAGAGTGGGTATATGTAAAACCTTGCACTTTGCTGTACACTTGAAACAGAAGATTGTAAACAACTATATTTCAATCTTTTTTTTTTTTTTTTAAAGAGTTCAGCAGTATCCCAAAAAGCCAGTTTCTAGCTGAGATTGTCACTTGGTCTAGACATTTTGGACAGGAGGCTGTTACTGCCCAAAGCCAAATATTATACATTGTTCAGAGTTAAATCATTTGGAAAGACTTACTGGGATCATAGAACTTTGAGAGGCATATGCTTGAGAGAGTGAGACAAAAGAGGTGACTTTTCTGGTAAGATCCACATGAGCCCTGATGGGCAGGTGCACTGGCTAGATTCTGCAACATTCTCATTCCTGGAGAATATAGCTGGAGATTTTAGAGGACAAAATTCTATGGGACTTTTCATTGTTTACTTAAAATGAATTGCAGGTCTGAAAAAGGGGTATAAATGCTCAAAAGAGACATCTAAATGTTTACAAATTATGTGCAGGTGACAATCAAAGAATAATGCAATTAGAACAGCATTATGTCTGGGCATTTTAACAAAAGTGTAATGTGATTTTTCTGGGTTTCAAAAATATATCTGTACATCTATATTGTGTTTATATCTACATTCCTCTTAATTTGTCAAATCGTTAGTCTGGGCAGATTTTTTAGTATCAGTGCATGAAATGTGTGAATGAATGACCCACCTCCCATTTTATAGACATTAAAATTTGAGGTATATGTAAGGACATAATTCTCTAACAGAGGGATAGATGGATCAACAAATTGCTATTATCATATATATGTGTGTGTGTTTGTGTGTGCATGTGTATGTGTATGTGTGTGTGTGTGTGTGTGTGTGTGTGTGTATAAAGCCTATTCTATCACTGAGCTATGTTAATGGCATGTGTCAGGATACATAAGCTGAAATAACAGAAAAGAACAGGAATTCATAATGAAACAGCTAATCACACTTACTAGCCCAGAAAGATGTGTACATCCTACATGGGCCATATTCAAGGACAGCAGGTTATATGGTCAATCTGATTTTTAAAACCTTTTTTCCACACTCAGACTTACTTGAAACAATCATATCTTTACTTTGAACGTCTACCTTTGTATGCACAGTATCAGTTGAAGTTTAATTTGTTTTTAAGTACTGGCCTTTACTCTCTTGTCAGCGTATCTATAATTTACTTTTCTATTTTTCCTTTCTTATAGGACTAGGACATAGGACACAATTGTAAAACATTCTCCCTTGTGAGACAACTGTGATAACCATAGAGTACAGTAAAATCTATGTAAGATATGTAAAGAGATGCTCGAGGTAACATTTTTTAAAATAGCTACATTTTAACAAATTTCTTTATAATTTTATGAAGGATTAATTGCTATATATTCATGGAAAAATTAAGCTTGTATTAATACTTTATACATCTGTATTTATGTTGGAAATCCATCACAAAATGGAAAAAAGATAATTCTTCAACACCACCCCCCCAAAGTTGTAGCTTTTAATTCAGATAAGATAGGAAATTAAATAGCACAACCAACAATAAGGAGAAATGAATCATTTAGTTATCCTAAATGATTATCCTAAAAAATAGTTATCCTAAAAAATATTACAAATGTAAGGAAAACATTTTATTTTCATTCATTTACTGTTGTTTTTAAAATAATGAGTTAGTTCACTGGCTCTTCCAAGGATGACCAAGATAATCTGCATAATAACTAGTTTTTGGTGTCCTTACAAATTGGATTTTTCTCTGTTAGACATGCTCTCATTCATTGCCATTAGTGTTCTTTAGATGCCCAAACTGTTTAATTTTGGTGCAGTAGGAGCTTGGCAAGGGGTCTCCAAGTTCATCCTCAGTCACACAAAACAGCTGTCTTTCATGAATAACAACATGGGCTTGAATCATTCTGCCCATTTATTTTTTTTTTTTTTTGGCCAAAGTTCTTGATTCAGCCATTTTTAAAGAAGCCCTGATACATTGATTAGAAAAAGGTATTTAGAAACAACAATCTGGGTGCCAGAAGTGCTCATTGTAATGGGTTACTTTTTCTAGAACTTTTCAGTAGAGCTATAAAAATTTTCTTTTTTTAAAGAAAATACAGAGAGAGAATAAGATGGCAGAGGAGTAGGTGGACACGGAGTACGTCTCTCTCCAAGGATACATCAGGAATACATCTTCAGACAAAGAAGTGCATGTAGAACATCAGCTGAGACCGGTCAGAAGGAAAGGAATATACAGAACCATGCAAAACTAGTTAGGATGAAGGAACTAGAGGGAAAAACAGGAGTGTTAGTAGGACTGGACTTGCTCTCAGCAGGTGGGGAAACTGAAGCAGGGGTCCAATCACCACATGGGGGTAATTGTCTGGATCAGAGGAGAAACATTTAAGGCTGAGAGTGAAACAGCTGATCTGCGGCAGCCTAAATGGAATGAAACTCAGACAGTCCTTGCCGCAGCCATACGTTCCCCTGACAGGAATGAGGGTCCACTGGAAGGCAAAGTGGCTGGGAGCTGGAGTTTAGGGATTGTGGAACAATTCCAGGGGGAGTGCTGCTGTTGACTGTGAAGAGACAGATGTGAAGGAGGAGACTGTGGTGGGAAATGCCTGTGGAGGAAAGCCAGGCAGCCATGGAAGCAAGGCAATACTGCTGAGTCATGCAGAGGGGGTGAGCCAGCACCATAGCAGCAATGGCAGCTGAACAACAGAGAGGCTGGCCCAGAGAGTGCCTAACACACTGAACTACAGAGTAGGACCCCAGCCAGGCAGGGGGGTGGGGGGGGGGCCCTCTATGTGCCTGATGCACTGAGCAGCAGAGAAGGACCCCAGGCAAGGGAACCCTCTAAGTGCCTGAATGGGCGGAGCCATGGAGAAAGACTGGCCAAAGAGACCTTCTGATTGCCACCTGGCTCGAAAGCTCTGATTGCCACAAGAGGCTCGAAAAAATACTCTGAGAGGGCCCTAACTCCTAAGGCAAGGCAGTCTGTGTCTCTGCACACTTGCTGCCACCAGGGTCCCCACAAGCCAAGCAGCTGCATCAACTTCACACTCAACTCTCACTGGGGCAGAGCTGCCACATGCAAAAATAGTCTTGTATCTATGCACGCAGGATTGCTGCAGTAATGTCCGACTCTTTGCAATCCTGTAGACTGTGGCCTTCCAGGCTTCTCTGTCAGGGTTGGGGGTTCTCCAGGCAAGAACACTGAAGCAAATTGGCCAGTACTCGTTGCCATACCCTTCTAGAGCACTACATTTCCTGCTGCCCTAGCGGCCAACTCCCCTGAGTACCTGGTGCTACCAGGACCCCTGCTACTCAAGCAGCTGCACCACCTCCACACCTCACAGGGTGGCACCCAAGTCCTCCAGGGCAGCCTCAGGAGCAAACCCCAGTGGAGGACCCACATGCAGAGGTGGAAGTAAAACCACAATTGAAACCCAGAGCCAGTGTGGCTAAGAAAGAAGACCCAAAACCTTCCCACCAGCAGTACAAGTTGCAGATTAAATCCACATGATCAACTAGGCAGACTCTGTGTCTATGGAATATATGAAAGGACACTGAGAGCGCCCACAAAAAAAAAAAAAAAAAAAAAAAAACACTAGTTCTGATAGCTGTGGACATTGGAGGTAAGAACACACAGGAGCAGGACCAGATTAGAATCTGAGCTGCCCCCACAGCAGGTCCAGAGATCAGCAGTGTTGGAGGGCATGCTAGGGAGGTAAGGTGGACTATGACTCCAAGTGAGGGAAAGGATTCTTACAGCAGTGACTCAAGAAAAAAAATTATTATTCTTATGTTTTAACTTATTCTGTAGATTCTTTTGGATTTTTCCCCTGGCCTCTGTTGTAGTTCAGAGAAGGTGATGGCACCCCACTCCAGTACTCTTGCCTGGAAAATCCCATGGATGGAGGAGCCTGGTGGGCTGCAGTCCATGGGGTCGCTAAGAGTCGGACACGACTGAGCGACTTCACTTTCACTTTTCACTTTCATGCATTGGAGAAGGAAATGGCAACCCACTCCAGTGTTCTTGCCTGGAGAATCCCAGGGACGGGGGAGCCTGGTGGGCTGCAGTCTATGGGGTCGCACAGAGTCGGACACGACTGAAGTGACTTAGCAGTAGCAGCTGTTATAGTTGCTGATTTCATTGGCACTATGAAATCAATTTAAGCTTTTTTTTTCCTCAGTCACATTTTTTATTGCTGTTATAAACCTCTGCCTCTACATTGGGCTTTTGCAGTTCTATGGAGTTTCCTTTTTATTTTCTCTCTTTTTTTTAATTTTAATTTTTAATTTTTTTAAACTTATTATGTTTTCTACATTTATTCCTTTGTTTGTTTTTCTTACTGTGCTTTCCCCCTTGCAATTAATCTTTAATGTATATAAATCTTCTTCATCTTCATCTATTTAACATTTTATATCTATTCTTTCTTTTCTTTCCTTCCTTTCCTCTCAAAATATTGGTTAGTTTTGTTTTTATTACTTTATTCCCCACTTGGCACTTTAGTTTTGTTTTCCAGTTTGTGCTTTAGTCAGTTTTGTTCTTAACTGGTAAATATAATTTTTTAATTTCCTTTGTTCACCAGGTCAGTCTACTGTAGTTTATTTTTGTTGGACTGTTTTCACTTTGCTCAAGGGTGTGTATATATATATATGTGTGTGTGTGTGTGTGTGTTTATTCCATTATTTAAATTATTATTTTCATGATTTTGTAATGGCAATTTGGCATTCATCTTTTTCTTGTTTTTGAATATTTGTTTTAATCTCATTTAATGTCATAACAAACCAAGTGTGGCATCTTCGTTCCTGACTAAAGATCAAGCCCTAAGCCTTTGGAGAGGGAGCACTGACTCCAAGACCCTAGACTACCAGATAACTAACCCTAGGGAGTATCAGATAGTGAGAATTCACACAAAGGAAACCACTTGAATAATAAAAGAATCAGCATCATCCAACCACCAGCAGGACCCTGTGCAGGATGCCTCATCTAAACAACAAACAAAATAAAAATATAAACGCAATCATCAGCAGACAGGATTACCACCTCATTCAGCCTTGCCCATCAGGGGAAAAACAAACAAACAAGTACTCAACACAAATCACACTCTATATGAAGCTTATACAAACCAAACTTAGGAGGGCAGAAACCAAAACGAAGAAAGAATTCAACCTTAAAGCCTGGGAAAAGGAGACCTCAAACACAGTAAATTAAAATAATAATAATAATAATGAAGCAGATAAATACCACACAAATGAAGGAACAAACTAGAAACACAGAAGTCCAAATAAATGAAGAGGAAATAGGAAAACTACCTGAAAAAAAAAAATTGGAATAATAATAGTAAAGATGATCAAAAACCTTGAAAGCAAAATGGAGAAAATGCAAGAATCAATTAACAAAGAACTAGAAGCATTAAAGAATAAACATACAGAAACAAACAACACAATTACTGAAATTAAAAATACTCTAGAAGGAATCAATAGCAGAATATCTGAAGCAGAAGAACAAATCAGTGAGCTGGAAGATAAAATGGTGGAAATAACTTCTGAAGAGCAGAATAAAGTAAAAAGAATGAAAAGAATTGAGGATGGTCTCAGAGACCTCAGGGACAACATCAAACACACAAACATTCAAATTATAGGGGTCCCAGAAGAAGAAGAGAAAGAGTGTGTGAGGAAATTTCTGAAGAGATTATAGCTGAAAATTCCCCTGACATGGAAAAGGAAATAGTCAACCAAGTCCAAGAGGCACAAAGAGTCCCATACAGGATAAACCCAAGGAGAAATGCACCAAGACATGTACTAATCAAACTAACAAAGACTAAACACAAAGAAAGAATATTAAAAAAGCAACAAGGGAAAAGCAATAAGTAACATACAAGGGAAACCCATATGCTTAACAGCTGATCTTTCAGCAGAAACACTGCAGGCCATAGGGAATGGCAGGGCATATGTAAAGTATTGAAAGGGAAAAATCTACAACTAAGATTACAGTACTCGACAAGGATCTCATTCAAAGTTGATGGAGAAATAAAAAGCTTTTCAGGCAAGCAAAAGTTAAGAGAATTCAGTACTACCAAACCAGCTTTACATCAAATGTTAAAGGAACTTATATAGTCAAGAAATACAAGAGATGAAAAAAGATCTACAAAATCAACCCCAAACAATTAAGAAAATGGCAATAGGAACATATATATCAATAATTACTTTAATGTAAATGGATTAAGTGCTCCAACCCAAAGACACAGCCTGGCTGAATGGATAGAAAAACAAGACCCATGTATATGCTGTTTATAAGAAACCCACTTCAGACCTAAAGACACACATAGACTGAAAGTGAAAGGATGGAAAAATATATTGCATGCAAAAGAAAGCTGCAGTAGCAATCCTCATATCAGACAAAATAGACCTGAAAATAAAAGGAAAATACATCATGAGTCCACTCTTCCTATTCAAATGTAACAGGATTACTAAATTTACTTCTTTAATTGTGCAGTTCTCTCTTGTGTACTTATACTAAAAATTGGAAGACTTGGATTTTAACAATATTAAATGCGATGGTTTGGGGCTTCCCTGATAGCTCAGTTAGTAAAGAATCCATCTGCACTGCAGAAGAGCCTGGTTCGATTCCTGGGTCAGGAAGATCCACTGGAGAAGAGATAGGCTACCCACTTCAGTATTGTTGGGCTTCCCTTGTAGCTCAGTTGGTAAAGAATCTGCCTGCAATGTGGGAGACCTGGGTTTGATCCCTGCATTGGGAAGATCCCTTGGAGAAGAGAAAGGCTACCCACTCCAGTATTCTGGCCTGGAGAAGTCCATGGATCTGCAAAGAGTTGGACACAACTGCACGACTTTCACTATTCACACTAATGCAATGGTTTATCTCTAAAATGTGTAAACAAAAGTCTCAGAACACCAATATTATTAACAATATTTTGAAAAGAGTTAAAAAAAAATAAAGTGTTTTATGAGGGGGTGGGGTGGGTGTATGCCACTAAGTCAGCATCTGTGCTATCCAGCTGACCTTTGAAAAAGAGAATTTCAGTTCAGTCGCTCAGTCGTGTCCGACTCTTTGCGACTCCAAGAATCGCAGCATGCCAGGCCTCCCTGTCCATCACCAATTCCCGGAGTTTACTCAAACTCATGTCCATCGAGTCAGTGATGCCATCCAGTCATCTCATCCTCTGTCGTCCCCTTCTCCTCCTGCCCCCAATCCCTCCCAGCATCAGAGTCTTTTCCAATGAGTCAATTCTTCGCATGAGGTGGCCAAAGTACTGGAGTTTCAGCTTTAGCATCATTCCTTCCAAAGAAACGCCAGGGCTGATCTCCTACAGAATGGACTGGTTGGATCTCCTTGCAGTCCAAGGGACTCTCAAGAGTCTTCTCCAACACCACAGTTCAAAGGCATCAATTCTTCAGCGCTCAGCCTTCTTCACAGTCCAACTCTCACATCCATACATGACCACAGGAAAAACCATAGCCTTGACTAGACGGACCTTTGTTGGCAAAGTAATGTCTCTGCTTTTTAATATGCTATCTAGGTTGGTCATAACTTTCCTTCCAAGGAGTAAGCATCTTCATTTCATGACTGCAGTCACCATCTGCAGTGATTTTGGAGCCAAAACAATAAAATCTGACGCTGTTTCCACTGTTTCCCCATCTATTTCCCATGAAGTGATGGGATCAGATGCCATGATCTTCGTTTTCTGAATGTTGAGCTTTAAGCCAACTTTTTCACTCTCCTCTTTCACTTTCATCAAGAGGCTTTTTAGTTCCTCCTCACTTTCTGCCATAAGGGTGGTGTCATCTGCATATCTGAGGTTATTGATATTTCTCCAGGCAATCTTGATTCCAGATTGTGTTTCTTCCAGCCCAGCGTTTCTCATGATGTACTCTGCATATAAGTTAAATAAGCAGGGTGACAATATACAGCCTTGACGTACTCCTTTTCTATTTGGAACCAGTCTGCTGTTCCATGTCCAGTTCTAACTGTTGCTTCCTGACCTACATACAGATTTCTCAAGAGACAGGTCAAGTGGTCTGGTATTCCCATCTCTTTCAGAATTTTCCACAGTTTATTGTGATCCACCCAGTCAAAGGCTTTGGCATAGTCAATAAAGGGAGGGGTAACCACCCTACAGCCAGAGGTCCATATAAACATATCTTGGTATTCACAGGGTCTGGTTCCAGGGCCCACCTCAGATATCAAAATCACATATGCTGAAGTCCTGATTTGGGATTTTTTTTTAATATACTTTCAATTTTAAATGTAACCAGACATACATATCTCCTCATCTTTCATAGATGTGTGGTTTCATCCCATATACATTATTTTCATCTTGTATCTGGAGAAGGGAATGGCAATCTACTCCAGTATTCTTGCCTGGAGAATCCCATTGACAGAAGAGCCGTTCGCAAAGAGTCACATGTGACTGAGCAACTAACACTACTACACTGTCTTTTTCAGTTAATAATAAATCTTGAATATTACAATGTGATAATATCGAGATATTTCACCTTCCTTTTTACAACAGCATACTACAAAAAGTGGCCTTTTATTAAACTGTAGTACATTCACAGTGATGTACTATAAAAAGGAAGTCCTTTGACAGTGAAACGTAGCCCTTTCTATAGCATTTATATTCATTGTGGATGTAAGTTCATCGCCTCTGCAGGTGAATATTTAGAATATTTAAAGGTTATTTATCTAAGTTTTGCTGTCATAAATAGTGCTGGAAGGAAAAGCCTTGCATATATATTTTTTTTTTTTTTTTTTTTTACTTTCACCAGTAAGTATTTTGGGATAGATTCCTAGAACTTAGTTTGCTGTGTAGACTATAATGGCTATGTAATTTTACTAGATACTGCCAAATTTCCTTTCATAGAGGGTGTAGCATTTATCATTCTTAACAAAGTATGAATGTGTCAGCTTTTCTGAAATCTCATTAATGGGGTATGTTGTCAACTGTGTGTTTTTGCCAATTAGATAAATGGGAAATGATATGTCATGATTTTATTTTGCATTTCTCTTAATATAGCATATATATTTTGATAAGGTCATATTTAAAATACCAGAAGTGGGTTACTTAAACCAGACTTGGTGATCAAAGAAAATTCAGTTAAAATTAAGAAATATGACTTATTTTTAAATGTGAATTTATTCATAAGTATAATTTATGATACTTGGGGTCCTATTGTAATTTTCAAAAATAAAACTGTTATTTAAGCAATGTAAGTCACAGGAAAATGTAATTTATCAAAAGGTATTTGACATAGGGGCAAGTTACCATGAATGCCACAGATTTATTTTTAAAAATAAGGTATAGGAGCAGTGGTCCCAAGATGGCAGAGGAATAGGATGGGGAGACCACTTTCTCCCTCACAAATTCATCAAAAGATCATTTGAATGTTGAGCCACTTCCACAAAATAACTTCTGAATGCTGGCAGAGGACACTAGGAACCCAGAAAGGCAGCACAATCTTTTCAAAATGAGGTAGGACAAAATGTAAAAGGCAAAAACAGAGACAAAAGATTTAGGGACAGAGACCCATCATGGGCAGGAACTGTGAAGGAGGAGAAGTTCCCACACAGTAACCATCTCACAGGAGTGTCTGTGGGGAGTTTTGGAATCTCAAAAGGTAACATAACTGGGAGGAAAAAACAAAACAAAATGAAACAACAACAACAACCCACAAAGTATGCATCTTACCCCAACTACAAGCAGAGACAGAGAAGTGGCACAGACGCTCCTGTCCATCACCAGCGAGTGGGGGCTGGGCAGAGAGGCACGGACTGCATCACCATTCCTTAGGGTCAGGACCAGGCTTGAATGCCCTGAGAACAATCTGAGGGAGCTAATGTGAGATAGCAATCCAAATCAGGATTGCCAGAGAGAGACACACCCACAAAAATATCTTTCCCACAAAAAGCTCTAATACTGCACAGTGACCCCTGGTGCACTTACAGAACAACGGATTGACCAATTACAAAGGAGAGCAAGCTGGCTGCCATATAGGGCCCTCCTTCCCAGGAGGCAGAGAGGCAGGCATGTGACAGCCAGAGCCAGAAGGCAAGGGGCTGCTTCAGTCTTGGCCCTAGAGACTGCATTTTCCACCAAACTGTGAGCAGGCTCCTAGTCGCTAACCACGTCTTCCTGGGATAGTAGATGGTTGACATCTGCCAGGAGTGTCACAGCCTGAGATCAGCTCCCCAAAGGAGACGCACGGCACACTTGGGAAACCAAGTGGCTGGGACCAGGGAGGTGAATAAGACATACAGCCCACCTGGGACAGTGTGCTCACCAAACATCTGGTCACCAGAGCTTTTCAGACCTGGGAAGGGCACAAAACACACAACCCAACTGGGTCTGTGCCCCTGCGGAGCACCTGAGAACCTGAGATGCTTAGACCTGGGGAGTGCATGAAATGCAGGGTCCACTTGGGACAGTGCCCTTGCAGAGCACCCTGGAGCCTGAGAAGTGTGGACCTAGGAAGTACATGCTGCCTTGGGCTGTGGCAAACCCAGTGTGGTCCATCCACTGCGAGCACTCCCCACACATACCAGCGTATTTGTTTGCAGTGCCCCTCCCTCTGCACAACACGAGTGAGCCTAAATAAGTGGCCACCTTTGCGATCTTGTGTCAGGGCAGAAATTAGACTCTGAAGAGGCTTGCAAACAAAGGAAACCAATACAATCAAAGAAGGGGGAACCACTCTGGAAGTGACAGGTGCAACAGATTAAAACCCTGCAATTGATACTGAGACTGTGGTTTTGAGAAACACCTAGAGACCTTGAGAAAAAGTACAAGCCAAAACAAAGAACTATGTGACACTGAACTGACCCCACACTGCCCACAACAACTCCAGAGAAATTCCAAGATATATTTTTACTATTATCACTCTTTATTTTTTAATAGTTCTTTATTACTCTTTTAACTTTCATTTTTACAGCCTACTAATACTTTTCAAAAAAACACGCCATTTTTTAAACAAATTACACATTAAAAAATTTTTTGTGATAGATTAGTTTTTTATTTTCTATATTGTATTTTTGAGAATCTAACCTCTACTCTAGGTTTTTAATCTTTGCTTTTTGATATCTGTTATCAATTTTGTACCTTTACAAATCTAATCCTCACTATCCATTTTCACTTCGTGATTTGATTACTGGCCTGATTGCTTTCTTCCCTTTTGACTCTCCCTTCTGCTCCAGGTTACCTCTATCTCCTTCCTCCCTCTTCTCTACATAATTCTGTGAATCTCTCTGGGTGTTCCAAGTTGTGGAGAGCACTTCGAGATTTGATTAGTGGCCTGGCTGCTCTCTCCCCTATTGACTCCCCCTCTTCTCCTCCCAATCACCTCTATCTCCCTCCTCCCTCTTCTCTTCTCTATGTAACTCCATGAATCTCTCTGGGTGTTCCTGGCTGTGGAGAACTGTTTTACCATTAACCTAGGGGATTTATCTTCATACTGAATTATGAAGAAGTCTTGAGACTACTATAAGAGAAGGACCAAAAGCCAGAGGCAGGAGGCTTAACTCCATAACTTGAGAACACAGGAGAACTGACTCCAGGGAACTTTAATAGATAAGGGCTAACCCCAAAGCCACCATATCTAAACTGAAACCAAGCTCCACCCAAGAGCCAACAAGTTCTACTCCAAGATACACCATGGTAATTCTCCAGCAAAACAGGAACACAACCCTGAACATTAAAAGATGGGCTGCCCAAAGCCATGCCAAACCCATAGACAACCCAAAACTCACTACTGGGCATTTCATTGCATTCCAGAGAGAGGTGATCCAGCTCCATCCACCACAACATACCTCCAACCAGGAAACCTTGAAAAGACACTAGTCTAACCTCACCCACAGGGATCATACTCCACAATAAAGATGAGCCATGAACTTCCAGTCTGCAGAAATGGCACCCCAAACACAGCAATCTAAACGAAATGAAAAGGCAGAGAAATGTTCAGCAGGAGAAGGAACGTGATAAAAGCCATCAATCCAAACAAAAGAGGAGGAGATAGGGAGTATACCTGGAAAAGAATTCAGAATAATGATAGTGAAGATGATCCAAAATCTTGAAAACAAAATGGAGTTACAGATAAATAGACTGGAAATGATTGAAAGATGCACAAATGTTTAACAAGCACTTAGAAGAAATAAGTGCTCAGTCAATAATGAATAATGCAATAATTGAGATGAAAAGCACTCTGGAGGGAACCAACAGTAGAATAACTGAGACAGAAGACAAGATAAGAGAGGTGGAAGATAGAATTTTGAATTAAATGAAGCAGAGAGGAAAAAAGAATTACAAGAAATGAGAACAAACTCTGAGACCTCTGGGACAATGTTAAATGCCCCAACATTTGAATCATAGGTGTCCCAGAAGAAGATGACAAAAAGAAAGGTCATGGGAAAATACATGAGGAGATAATAGCCAAAAACTTCCCTTAAATGGGGAAGGAAATAGAGACCAAAGTCCAAGAAACTCAGAGAGCCCCAAGCAGGATAAACCCAAGGCAAAACACCCCAAGACATAAACTAATCAAACTCACAAGGATGAAACACAATGAGCAAATATTAAAAGCAACAAAGTAAAAGTGACAAATAATACACAAGAAGATCCTCATAAGGATAACAGCCGATCTTTCAATAGAAACTCTTCAGACCAGTAGAGAATGGCAGGGGATACTTAAAATGATGAAAAACAAAGAGCTACAACCAAGATTACTTTAACCAGCAAGGATCCCATTCAGGTATGAAGGGGAAATCAAAAGCTTTACAAACAAGCAAAAGCAGAGAGAATTCAGCACCACCAAACCAGCACTTCAGCAAATGCTAAAGGAACTTCTCTAGACAGGAAACACAAAAAAGCCTTATAAAAATGAACCCAAAACAACAAAGTAAATGGTAAATGTATCATACTTATCAATAATTACCTTAAATGTAAATGAGTTAAATGCTCCAACCAAAAGACAAAGACTGGTAAAAAGATACAAAAACAAGATCCCTTTATATGCTGTCTACAAGAAACCCACCTCAAACCTAGTGATACATACAGGTTGAAAGTGAAGTGATGGAAAAAGATTTCATGCAACTGGAGACCAAAAGAAAGCAGGAATAGCAATACTCATATCAGATAAAACAGACTTTGAAATAAAGACCATGAAAAGAGACAAAGAAGGACACTAAATAATGATCAAAGGATCAATCCAAGAAGATGTAACAACTGTAAATATATATGCACCCAACATAGGAGCACCTCAATACATAAGGCTAATGCCGACAAGTATGAAAGGGAAATTGACAGTAACACAATAATAATGGTGTTCACTATTCACACCTATGGATAGGTCAATCAAACAGAAAATCAGGGCTTCCCTGATAGCTCAGTTAGTAAGGAACCTGCCTTTAATGCAGGAGAGTCCCATTCAGTTCCTGGGTCAGGAAGATCCACTGGAGAAGAGATAGGCTACCCACTCCAGTATGCTTGGGTTTCCTTTGTGGCTCAGCTGGTAAAGAATCCGCCTGCAATGTGGGGGACCTGGGTTTGATCGTTGGGTTGGAAAGATGCCCTCAAGAAGGGAAAGGGCACCCACTCCTGTATTCTGGCCCAGAGAATTCCAAGGACTGTGTAGTCTATGCGGTCACAAAGAGTCAGACAGAACTGAGCAACTTTCACAAACTTTAAATGCTACAATGGACCAGTTAGACCTAATTGATATCTATAGGGCAATTCACCCCAAAACAATGGATTTCACCTTTTTCTCAACTGCACACGGAACATTCTCCAGGATAGATCACATCCTGGGCCATAAATCTAGTCTTGGTAAATTTAAAAGGAAATTTAAATCATTTCAAGCAACTTTTCTGATCAGAATGTGGTAAAATTAGATGTCAATTACAGGGAAAAAACTATTAAAAATACACACATATGGTGGCTAAACAACATGCTTCTTAATAACCAACACATCATGGAAAAAATAAAAAAAGAAGTCAAAATATGCATAGAAACCAATTAAAATGAGAACACAACAACCCAAACCCTATGGGATTCAGTAAAAACAGTGCTAAGAGGGTGGTTAAAAGCAATACCATCCTACCTCAAGAAACAAGAGAAACATCAAATAAACAACCTAACTTTACACCTAAAGCAATTAGAAAAAGAAGAAAAGGAAACCCAAAAGTTAGTAGAAGGAATAAATAATAAAAATTAGAGCAGAAGTAAACGAAAAAAAAAAAAAAAATGAAAGAGACTAGCAAAAATCAACAAAACCAAAAGCTGGTTCTCTGAGACAATAAATAAAACAGACAAACTGTGGCTCAGATAGTAAAGCATCTGCCTACAATGTGAGAGACCCAGGTTCAGTCCCTGAGTCGGGAAGATCTTCTGGAGAAGGAAATGGCAACCCACTCCAGTATTCTTGCCTGGAAAATCCCATGGATGGAGAAGCCTGGTAGACTACAGTCCATGGGGTCACAAGAGTTGGACATGACTGAATGACTTCACTTTCACTTTCATCAAGAATAAAAGGGAGAAAAATCAAATCAATAAAATTAGAAATGAAAATCGAGAAATCACAACAGACAACAAAGAAATACAAAAGAGACTACTGTGAGCAATTACATGCCAATAAAAAGGACAACTTGGAAGAAATTTTTAAAAAGTAACCTTCCAAAACTGAACCAGGAAGAAATATAAAATCTTAACAGACTCATCACAAGCATGGAAATTGAAACTGTAATCAAAAATCTTCCAACAAACAAAAGTCCAGGACCAGATGGCTTCACAGGTGAATTCTCCCAAAAATTTAGACAACAGTTAACACTTATTTTACTCAAACTCTTCCAGAAAATTGCAGAGGAAGGCAAACTCCCAAACTCATTCTGTGAGGCCACCATCACCCTAATACCAAAACCAGACTAAGATGCCAAATACAAAGAAAACTACAGGCCAATATCACTGATGAACATAGATGCAAAAATCCTCAACAAAATTCTAGCAAACAGAATTGAACAACATATTAAAAAGACCGTACATAATGACCAAGTGGGCTTTATCCCAGTGATGCAAGGATTCTTCAACATTTGCAAATCAATCAACGTGATACACCATATTAACAAATTGAAAGATAAAAACCATATGATTATCTCAATAGATGCAGAGAAAGCCTTTGACAAAATGCAACACCCATTTAGATCCAAATTCTCCAGAAGCAGGCATAAAAGGAACATAGCCTCAACATAATAAAAAACATATACAACAAACCCACAACAAACATTATCCTCAATGGTGACAAATTGAAAGCATTTCCTCTAAAATCAGGAACAAGACAGGGGTGCCCACTCTCACCACTACTATTCAACATAGTTTTGGAAGTCCTAGACACAGCAATCAGAGAATAAAAGAAATAAAAGGAATCCAGATTGAAAAAGAAGAAGTAAAACTCTAACTGCAGTTGACATAATACTCTACAGAGAAAACCTAAAGACATCATCAGAAATTACTAGAGCTAATCAATGAACACAGTAAAGTGGCCGGATATAAAATAATACACAGAAATCCATTGCATTCCCATATACTAACAATGAGAAAACAGAAAGAGAAATTAAGGAAACAACCTCATTCACCACTGCAACAAAAATATTAAAATACTTAGGAGTAAATTTATCTAAAGAAACAAAAGACCTATATATCAAACACTATAAAACATTGATGAAACAAATCAAAGATGACAAATAGATGGAGAAATATACCATGTTCATGGATCAGAAGAATCAATATAGTGAAAATGAGTATACTACCCAAAGCAATCTATAGATTCAATGGAATCCCTATCAAACTACCAACAGTATTTTTCACAGAACTAGAACAAATAATTTCACAATTTGTATCAAAACACAAAAAACCTTGAATATCCAAAGCTATCTTGATAAAGAAGAAAGGAACTGGAGAAATCAACCTTCCTGACTTCAGACTATACTACAAAGCTACATTCATCAAGACAGTATGGTACTGGCACAAGACAGAAATATAGATCAATGGAACAAAATAGAAAGTCCAGAGTTAAATCCATGCTCCTATTGGCACTTTATCTTTGACAAAGGAGGCAAGAATATACAGTGGAGAAAAGACAATCTCTTTAATAAGTAGTGCTAGAAAAACTGGTCCACCATCTGTAAAAGAATGAAACTAGAACACTTTCTAACACCATACACAAAAATAAACTCAAAACAGATTAAAGATCTAAATGTAAGACCAGAAACTAGAAATCTCTTAGAGGAAAATATAGGCAGAACACTGTCTGGTACAAATCACAGCAAGATCCTCTATGACCCACCTCCCAGAGTTATGGAAATAAAAGCAAAAATAAACAAATGGGACCTAATTAAACTTAAAAGCTTTTTCATAATGAAGGAAACTATAATCAAGGAGAAAATGCAGCCTTCAGAATGGGAGAAAATAATAGCAAATGAAACAACTGACAAAGCATTAATCTCCTAAGTATGCAAGCAGCTCATGCAGCTCAATACCAGAAAAACAAATGACCCAGTCAAAAAGTGGGCCAATGAACTAAACAGACATTTCTCCAAAGAATACATACAGTTAGCTAGCAAATACATGAAAAGATGCTCAACATCACTCATTATCAGAGAAATTAAAATCAAAACCACAATGAGGTACCACCTCATGCTGGTTGGAATGGCTGCCTACAAAATGTCTACAATCAATGTTGAAGAGGGTGTGGAAAAAAGGGAACCTTCTTACACTGTTGGTGGGAATGCAAACTAGTACAACCACTATGGAGAACAGTGTGGAGATTCCTTGAAAACCTAGAAATAGAACTGCCATACGACCCAGCAATCCCACTGCTGGGCATACACACTGAGGAAAAAAGAATTGAAAGAGACACATGTACCCCAATGTTCATTGCAGCACTGTTTACAATAGCTAAGACATGGAAGCAACCTAGATGTCCATCAACAGATGAATGGATAGGATAAGGAAGTTTCGGTACATATACACAATAGAATATTACTCATCTATAAAAAAAGAATGCATTTGAGTCAGTTCTTATGAGATGGATGAAACTGGAGCCTATTATACAGAGTGAAGTAAGTCCAAAAGAGAAACACCAATACAGTATATTAATGCATATACATGGAATTTAGAAAGATGGTAATGATGACCCTATATGTAAAACAGCAAAAGAGACACAGATGTAAAGAGCAGACTTTGGAACTATGTGGGAGAAGGTGAGGGTAGGATGATTTGAAAGAATAGCATTGAAACATGTATATTACCATATGCAAAACAAATGACCAGTGCAAGTTTGATGTATGAAACAGGGCACTCAAAGCTGGTGCTTTGGGACAACCCAAACGGATGGGGTGAGGAGGGAGCAGGGAGGTGTTTCAGGACAGCAGGGACACACGTGCACCTATGACTGATTCATATTGATGTATGAATATGAAAAAACACCACAATATTGTAATTAGCCTCCAATTAAAATTAAAATAATTAATTAAAAAAATAAGGTATAATATACAGTACCTTGCTAATCCTTTGTAAATCCTATTGTTGTTACAATGTACTAAATGTTTCTTTTTTAAAAAATTATGTTAAGAAATTCCATCCTTTTTCTGGAGGCCAATGTAATATCACTTACACTTTTTTTTCTGTTTGAGGATTACTGCTATTATTGTTATTACTAATGATATTCTTATTATTTAGTATGTAGCTAACATTTGTATGTTCCAGAATCATTTTATATGATTCAGTATAGTTTTTTATTTACTTTTCTTAAAAAAAAATGAGTTGTCAGTTCTGCTGTATAATTTAGGGTACAGGCTCTTCATGGACCATTATCTTACACTATTCTATGAGTATCTCAAGCTTGGTGTTGATTTACATTACTTTCATTCTTGCTTGAGG
Organism: Bos taurus; assembly: GCF_002263795.3. Lineage (NCBI taxonomy): Eukaryota > Metazoa > Chordata > Mammalia > Artiodactyla > Bovidae > Bos > Bos taurus. The sequence goes on from NC_037354.1 coordinate 3,709,144, forward strand.
ATTTAATCAGACTGTGTTCAGACAAAAGTGTTGACCCTTAAGCAAAGTCATGAGAAAACTAGAAAGAAGAGCTATGTGGACTTGAAGAGTCACCTGGGCCACTGCCTTTGAGGCTCTATCCACCCAACACAGCCATGAATGATGCCAACAAGAGCAGTACTTCTGCATACTGCTGTAGAAGCTGATGTCCTCATTATTTATTATCCTCTGTGAGCAAAGCCTGACATTCCCTAACTGACCTTGACAAGATGGATCTGCTTTTAACATCTGTGCTCTTAGCTAGATACCATGCTCAGTCATGGCTTTTCATTTGAATCACATCACTGAATAGAAACATAACTGTTGACTGCCTCATTTTCCCAATAATGCTGAAGAAGGTTTTTACTATGTCTCAATCAATCTTAAGTTCAGTTCAGTTACTCAGTCATGTCCGACTCTTTGCGACCCCATGAACCACAGCACACAAGGCCTCCCTGTCCATCACGAACTCCCAGAGTCCACCCAAATCCATGTCCATTGAGTTGGTGGTGCAACCCAACCATCTCATCCTCTGTCATCCCCTTCTCCTCCTGCCCTCAATCTTTCCAAGCATCAGGGTTTTTTCCAATGAGTCAGCTCTTTGCATCAGGTGGCCAAAGTATTGGAGTTTCAGCTTCAACATCAGTCCTTACAATGAACACCCAGGAATGATCTTCTTTAGGATACACTGGTTGGATCTCCTTACAGTTCAAGGGACTCTCAAGAGTCTTCTCCAACACCACAGTTCAAAAGCATCAATTCTTCGGCACTCAGCTTTCTTTATAGTCCAACTCTCACATCCATACATGACCACAGGAAAAACCATAGCCTTGACTAGATGGACCTTTGTTGACAAAGTAATGTCTCTGCTTTTTAATATGTTGTCTACCTTGGTCATAACCTTCCATCCAAGGAGTAAGCATCTTTTAATTTCATGGCTGCAATCACAATCTGCAGTGATTTTGGAGCCCCCCAAAATAAAGTCTGACACTTTTTCCACTGTTTCTCCATCTATTTGCCATGAAGTGATGGGACTGGATGCCATGATCTTAGTTTTCTGAATGTTGAGCTTTAAGCCAATTTTTTCACTCTCCTCTTTCACTTTCATCAAGAGGCTCTTAGTTCCTCTTCACTTTCTGCCATACAGGTGGTGTCACCTGCATATCTGAGGTTATTGATATTTCTCCAGGCAATCTTGATTCCAGCTTGTGCTTCCTCCAGCCCAGCATTTCTCATGATGTACTGTGCATATAAGTTAAATAAGCAGGGTGACAATATACAGCCTTGACATACTCCTTTTCCTATTTGGAACCAGTCTGTGGTTCCATGTCCAGTTCTAACTGTTGCTTCCTGACCTGCATATAGGTTTCTCAAGAGGAAGGTCAGGTGGTCTGGTATTCCCATGTCTTTCAGAATTTTCCACAGTTTATTGTGATCCCATAATGGGTCATTTGGTACAGGCATCTGATGGCTCTGCTGTCACCTTTAATTAGAGATGGTTTCATTTTGAGGTCTTTTCCTTGTATTTGGTTTCTTGATTTCTTCAGTGTTCTTATTCTTCTCCATACCCTCTTTCTGAGTTTAGTATCTTATCTTACCACTGTAAGAGCACACACATTACAGTCTGTCTAGACAGACTTCAGGTTTTCTAGACACATCTAAGTGAAGACAGAAAGAACAACCCTTCCCTGATGCCTGCCTGCCCTGAAGACGCTGAACACAATCCTATCAATTCATCTTTCCAGAAGTTGAGGAAAATGACTATTTTCATTCCCATTTTACAGATAAGGACAAAGGGTCTCAAAATTATCTACCTCAGGTTATTAGCTAGAAGAGATACATGATATCTACATCTAACAGAGTATATAAATCAGAATACATATGATTTTCAAATATGCATCTGTGAGTTCCAAATTTTCTGTTTTTAAGTAATATTTTCATCTAAAAATTCATGTTGACTAGAGAAAACTTATTTGTTCAGTCAAAAAAAAAAAAAAAGCTAATTACGGTTTCTCAATTCTAAACTCACCTAAAATAAATAAAAGAAACTCTCCCTTTTCTGACATCACTGTCCTTTATCACCAATGACAGTTGTCAGAAAAATGTTGGTATTTTGTTTTCACTTAAGAAATTTTATATGATGACCTTTAGCTTAGTGTATTTTTTGGAAGAAGCTAAAAATGGATTTTCGGTGAATTAGCATGTGATTTGAATTATTTTGCAGTGTTTCTGCACTTGAGGTTGGCCAGGGCCATAAGTAACCTGACATTAAATATCACATTACACTTTCACAGGCGATATTTCTGGAAGGTAGTGTCCATATGTGGAGTGTAAAATATATCATTTGAGACATTTTTAGATTAAATGGACTTCCAAATTTCTTTCAATAAGCCCATGGATCAGCAGTAATGTTTCTGAAGTATGCTTTTTACAGAACAATAATTTCATTCATGAGATATTTACTTCAAAAACTTCCAAACAAGTCATCTTTAAAACTATGTGTAAAAAAAAAAAAAACATAGGAAATAGCTTCCCGCATCTTTGCCCTGCCCATTTTCTATGAATGAAACCCCAATTTTGTTAGTTGTGCAAAATGAGCCAACATGATATTTAGGAAACTGTAAAGATTTTAACATTACACTGCCTTCCAGAGTTAAGAGAGTAAAGGAAAGGTGAGTTGATAAACCATAAGGACAGAACAAATAAAATGATTAAATCACTGAGAATGATGCTAACAAGACTCACTCTTTGAATTATTGAGGTGTTCCAGAAAAAATAGTTTTGCCTTTAGTCATTTAATTCACAAAGCATTTTAGGACACTTTCATTCGGGTTTCCTCCACATGAGGCTTAGGGTTCCACTACCCAAAATTGAAATGGCCATGATTCAAAAACAGAGCGTGGATTACTTTTCTGCAACTCTTTTCTGGGTCAGCTTCTGCCTCAGGACATGGGCTACAGATGCCAAGGTCTCAGAGCTGGCTTCTAGTTCCGTCTGCCCGCCCTAACTGCTGCCATCACTCAGGTGTTCCTTGCAGACACTGCAGGGCTACAGAGTAACACCTGGCAGGACTCCCCCTCCTGGTTTGCCAAGTGGGAAGTCAAACTTCCATTTGGCTCCTTTCTTCCTCTCTTTTAGCCTCCAAATTCATTTAACAGATACTCACCCTAACTGGTGATCAACAGTTTCCCAGCTTTTATGTCATGCTCCCTGTTTACTTGGTCATTAACCTTGGTCAAGTTTTAACTAATGTAGAAACAAGTATTTAGGTCAGCCAAGGCTTCAGTCATCCTTGGTCATCTTGTGCATCTCTAATCTATTCCATACCCAAGTTACTACACTCTAGTTGTTGACCTACCACCAGTTTTTTTCTTTTTTTTTCCCCAAAAGTCCTCAATAACTTCATATTGTCAACCAAGTACCAGGCAAACTCCTTCCCCGAGGATGCAAGCTGTCCCCTGTCTGGGCCCACTTGGGATTTTCACAGTTGTGTCTCTTTGCCAACTCTTTAGTCAAATTAAACCATACAGTCTTCACTCTCTTTAAGTGTCTTCTTGGTTTTCATTCCCCCTATATATTTCTTGGTTTTATTCCCTTGTGTCTTTTTTTTTTTTTAATTAAAACACATTTAGACACTACCAGCCCATAAGACCCAAATTAAATCATACTTTTTCAATAAAGTCTCCATCTCCACCTTGAAGGAATGACTCTTTCCTCCTCCTTAAATCCCAGTTTGTCTGTGATCTACAAATGCCACCCAGCTTGTATCTTACAGTTATTTATGTACTAGCATCTACTTTGGCTGGAAGAAGATTGATGAGGACCTAGTATTTATCTATTTTTATGTCCTCCTCAGTCACTCCAGTCTCTCAGTCAAAATTTTGAAATATATGTTGTAAACACCTGCAATAAAACACCACCCTAACCCCAAATGGCAAAGATTCTTGTATAAAGTATGATTTTCTGTTATTGCAAAATTACCATGATAATTTCAATTTAGAAAACTTTGTTATGGGCTGAACAGTGTCCTCCTCCCTCTCCCACAGTTCATACATTGAAGCCTTAACGACCAGAATCTCAGAGTGAGATTGTATTTGGAGTTGGGACTGTTACTGATGTAGTTAAGTTAAAACGAGGCCCTTAGGGAGCCTCCTAATCCAGTTTGACTGGTTCTCCTACAGAAAAAGGAAATCTGGACACACACAGAGGCACCAGGGAAGTCTGGACACAGAAGAAAGATCACAGACAGACACAGAGACGGCAGCTGTCTGCACACCACGGAGACAGGCCTCAGGAGAAACCAAACCTGTTGCCACCTTCATCTTGGATTTCCAGCCTCCAGATCTCTGAGAAAACAAGTTCCCATACTTTGAGCTACCCTGTTTGACCTACTTTGCTATGGTATCCCTAATAACAAAATATATTCTACATCTCTGACTCCAGTGATAAGAAAAAATAAACAACTGATTCAAATTTGGGGAGCAATTCTTTAAAACACTCAAATCTGTGTGTATCAGACTCTATTTTACTAGATGACATTTATGCAAATCTTAACAGTAACATCATCTACAGTCTGAGAGCTCAGTGGTCCTAAACATTTCGGGAAAATACATGAACCTGGCCACCAGACAGGCAGCACAGCCTAGAAGCATTTTCCTTTCCCAGACAGAAGGAAGTTTTTCTTTCTTGCCTGTCTCTCTCAGTCCCAGTATCAGTTTTAACAATTGAAATGCTGACACTGAATAGAGGCAACAATGTCACTGCATCTCATAGGTGTCATTCTGTAGAAAGATAAGCGCCCCCTTTTTTTTTCCCCAAAGGTGTTAAAACTTGGTGGGGTGGTAGAAATGTACTTGAAACTTTCTAGCTTGCTTTCCTAGAATTATTCCCATGTATTATTATATTTGTACCATATAAGAGCAACATGAATACATAAAAATTGGAAGTGGCAGGATTTGGAGGTGAGACACCACTCAAGTTAGGGGTAAAGAATTTGAAAGAAAGTAAACATTATTAGGGCTTCCCTGGTGACTCAGATGGTAAAGAATCTGCCTGCAATGCAGGAGACCTGGGATTGATCCCTGGGTCTGGAAGATCTTCTGGAGAAGGGAATGGCTACCCACTCCAGTATTCTTACCTGGAGAATCCCATGGACAGATGAGGCTGGCAAGCTATAGTCCATGGGATCACAAAGAGTTGGACACAACTGAGTCTCTAACACTACCTTTAGCTTGATTTATGACTTCCAACTTTTGGGCTTCCCTGGTGGCTCAGTGGTAAAGAATCTGCTTGCCAATGCAGTAGAGACAAGAGACACAGGTTCAGTCCCTGGGTAGGGAAGATCCCCTGGAGAAGGAAATGACAACCGACCCCAGTTTATTTGCTTGGGAAATCCCACGGACAGAGGAGCCTTGTGGGCTACAGTCCATGGGGTCACAGAGTCAGACAAGACTGAGCAACTGATACACACACTCTAACATAATTAGTCCTAATAGTTCAAAATATTCCAATCATTGAGTTCATTTAATTTTTTCCTTGCAATTTGACATAAAATTTTTTCTTCAATTTTTTGCTAATACATGGTGGTCGATCAACAGAAGAAAAACATTTATGTCAATCACAAGAGAGAAGAAAGCAAATACACAAATCACCATATGGAAGTAGATGTATTTATGAATTATATTTCCAACTTTAATCCAGAATGCATATGATGTATCTATTTAAGATCATTCCTGGGCATAGGTTTATCTTACAATATTATGGCAAATTCAATTTTTTTTTATAAATATTGCATCAATCTTTAAGTTTTCACATACTGAAAAGTGAAGAAAAAATCGGAAAGCTTAAAATTATAACTTGTCATTAACTAAAGCCATGTGTATAGGGTATTTTACTTTGTATCTATTATATATATAAATATCTGAATGCATATATACATTTAAACTATTAATATATATGTCTATGTGTAGTGTGTGTAATATGTGTATAAAATTGTGTTATGAAAGAATGTAGTATATATAGGTTTGAAAGTTAAATAGAGTTTTGCTTGAATCATATTTGTGAGTAATAGCTATTTGAACCTGGACACTGAGTTTGAGTGTTTTAGCTGTGAGAGGTAATTTGCAATCACTCCACAGCACTATTGTCAATAATGAAATGCAATACTTGTTGCAGTCTGACTCAGAGGCTTCCAAAATCAAGAAAGCCCTTAATAAACATGTACTCTGCAGTCATTTCATTCTCCCCCGATTCTGGAATTTCAGCCAGTGAAATCTGGACTTATGCACCAACTAACCAAAGCATTAAACCTCAGCAGAGGTTGAAAACAGGAGAGAAGAGGGTTAGCACCTATCTTCCAAGAGATTTTTTTTTTTTTTTCCAAAATAAACAGGTAGGTAGATCTTATGAAAATGAGGAACAACCAACATACAGAGATGGCAAGCTTTGGGTCCTCACGGAGCCAGCAGCCGACCTGCTGGGGACAGATGAAGTGTGTGTGTGTGGTCCAGGGTTAGAAGGACATCTTCAGGGTCTTAACTAAGCTGGCAGCTACATGCTCTATATTCTCCATTAAAACTGGTATCAGATAGGAAATTCCTCAAGTTTGCAGGCATTTACTGAAAAATACATCTGTCCCTGGAATCACCCACCATGTTCACAGCCATTCCAGGGCAGCCATGCTTTCCCTCCACTCAGCAAACGCTTTCATTATTATCTGGATCACACAGTGTGGTCCTTCAGATATTCATTTCATCAGCTGCTGCCCAACATTTACTTATAGCTTCTCTCTCACTTTTCTCCATTGTCTAGCATATTCACACCTATCCCTTTTCAAAACTAAACAGCCTCCCTTGTAGCCCACACCTGTCTTCTGATGGCCTCCTCACCTGCCTCCTTCCCCTTACAGCTGAGCCCATGGAGGCACCTCAGTCTCAGCTCCACTTCTTTACCATCTGCTCGCTGTCTTTAGTCTCCTCCATCTCATTTTCTACTGACAGTTTCCAAAGCTCATTCAAGACTTTCTGGAAGTGAGAATCAACAAAAACTTTGAGGTCCTTGATGTATTTCTGCATCTGCAAGATGACCTCATGTGCCCATGGAAGAGAAATCCATTTGCTTGCACCTCATCTTCATTTATCGGAGAAGGCAATGGCAACCCACTCCAATACTCTTGCCTGGAAAATCCCATGGATGGAGGAGCCTGGTAGGCTACAGTCCATGGGGCCGATAAGAGTCGGACACAACTGAGTGACTTCCCTTTCACTTTTCACTTTCATGCATTGGAGAAGGCAATGGCAACCCACTCCAGTGTTCTTGCCTGGAGAATCCCAGGGACGGGGGAGCCTGGTGGACTGCCATCTATGGGGTCACACAGAATCATACAGGACTGATGCAACTTAGCAGCAGCAGCAGCAGCAGCAGCAGCATCTTCATTTATATTTTACATGATGCATCTTATGTGAGCTCCAAATCCATATCCATTTTCCTTGAGACTTGTCCATTTTACAGTCAGTAAAAACTCAGCATCAAAACCCCCTTCATCACTTTTGAAACAACAACCAAAGCCACCCCTCCTTGCATCTCTACTCCAACCCGAGAACTCCCAAGCCCACGTGAGACAGCGTCTACCAGCAAGCCCCTCACTCTGCCTCAACAGCTCCACCCCATGGCTGCTACCTGAACCCAAGCTGTCATCATCTTCCATGTGATTAAGGACCAAGACCTCAGGGCACATCTTGCTCCATTCCATCTTCCACACCAGCATGGGTTTGCAACTCATAAAACAGACACCTGGCCATTTGATTCTCCTGCTTTAAATCTGCAAATGTCTTTTTAGAATGAAACACAATTACCCAGCATGACATAAAAAAAGAAATCTTTGTTATATATATTAGCCCACATCTCTGTTCTCATTGTTCAGCAGCCCTGGGTGAACACTCTCTGCTCTAGTTGTTAGAGAATAGTTTTTTAGACCCTTGAATAGACTATGCTCTCTCAAATAATGCTAGTTTCATTCTTTTCTGTTTCTCCAGGGTTTTAAAAAATTCTTGGACCTATTATTATCAATGAGTGTTTGCAAAATGAATGTCTTAGTTCTACATAAGAATAGCAAAAAAAAAAAAGAAAGAAAAAGAAATCAAAGTGTGTTATCTAGACTGGAAGCACTAAGCTGAATCACTAAGATAATTCAGATAAAAGCTGTTCTGAAAGCAGTTGAATCCTCACAATTTAAACTTCTAGAAAACAAAGAGCTGACGTGGCAAAGGAGAAACAGCAATGAGCACGTTCCCTTGTTGCTGCTGAGTACAGAATGGACGGGATATTCAAGCAGAAATCTGAGACAGTAATTCCATCATGAGAAAGTAAGGGTCCAGAAAACAATTTTGTTTTAGTTCTGGAAAACAAAGGAAAAGTAATTACATTTATTTACAAGTGTAGGGCATGCACTCCCAAGCAATCCACTATGCCCTATACAAACACAGTGGATTATAGCCAAGCCTTGCAATTTATTAAATAAAAGGCACAGGGTAAAGAAAGAATTGGAGCTATTCTTAGTTCATTTGTTTAGATGACGATGGTGCTAAATTTCTAGAGACAAAGATTCCTATAGGAGACTGTGTTGGACCTAATGCACTCTCATCAGAAATATGTTTAATACACAGTTTATGCTAAATATGGAAATTAATAATTCCATGAAAACCATTGAGAGACACTTTTCCATTTACTCCTGTATATGCCTGATATTATCTTAACAATATCACCATAAGAAACAAGCTATAATTTTTCATTGTTCATTGAGTACTTACATTGTTCATTTAAGATGCATAGCTCATGACTGTTAGGCTGTAACATTTCCAACTTTCATATAAATATAAAATCAATCTAATTGCATTCATGCAAAGAGATAAGTCCTCAGAATGGAAATGCCACACACACACACACAATGAATGCCATTTCTTTCACTTCTAATTCAAAGCACAAGCTCTTCTTTTTAAATCTATGCTTACATATGATTTGATTAGTAATAGATGCAAATGGATTTTCTCCCCCATTGAATAGTTTTTTTTCCAAATCACTGCAATTAGGCATCTGATGTGTCATCTACCTGTCTACGAAGCATGTCTCATTTTTAGCTGATTCCCTATTGTCAGGGTGATTGCAGTTGTGTTACAAGCAGCTGCATCTCCAGGTGTGAAACCATGCAACAACCTGAACACTGATCATGGTCCTTCCTGGTCCTCAAGGGGTGTGTGGTGTGGAGATGAGGTCAAATATACCTCAGCACCTTAAAGGTTAACAAATCTCCTGTGATCTGGTAAATTTGTTTTACCCCAAATCCGAGATCTCTGAGTCTGAGATTTGCAAGAAGCTTTAAGATATAATTTTACTTTGTGTTTTCAAGTTTATCAGATAAATGATCAAGTACACTTTGTTCATTCTTTTTCACTCTTTTAGTTATTATTTTCTTAAAACTCCTAAAAACCTAACTTTGGGATTTAATTATTTCAAATGTACAATAAAAGTATATCCTGTCCCAAGTATCTTCTTTACATAGACAGAGTCGAGGGGCACCCACCTGGAAATGTGGAAACACCTATTGGTCATCATGTCATTTCATCAATCACATCATCTTTCAGAATGCCAAAAACATAAAAATGAAAATGGAACACCAAATGTTGGGGGTCTTTGGGAGACAGGGGAAGGGGTTTGGAAAGGAGAAATCATTTCAGAAATAAGAAAAAGAAACTATGGTCTTATAATGGGGTGTATGGATGAAACAAAAGTATTAATACTTCTCTAACTGGAGCCTCTTCTAACCCACTTATTTTTGTCATTTTAATGGTTCCTATTAAACAGGCTTCCCATGGCCCTCACTTCCAACAACTGTTCAATCTATAGATGATTATGCCAATCCAAGAAGACCAACAGCCATGTCTACAGACCATCTGTACTACATGGTGTTGGTACACTGTGGATCTCTGAGAAGACAGTGGTTAATCTGTGGTTAATGGGATGTTCACAACACCCTCTTGTGATATAAGCTTTCAAGTCTCTGATAACCTGGCACAAGAATGCAGTAAAAAGATGGTTGACATCACAAGATAAATACAGTGTCATCTATAGGCTGTCATAGGGAGGGATGTATACTGCCTCTTTATCACGTCTTTCCTCCCATTTCCATGGATATGTTTGGGAACCTAACTTTGTCATGAATCAAAGTACAACATCCCCTGGGGATGGAGGAACCATGGGAACAAAGGGTCCTGGATCCCTGCCACCTCAGGACAATAGTTTGAAGGAAAAATTAACTGAAGCCACTGCATCATTTAGGTCTCTTTGATAAAACAACTGAACTTACATACCAATGAAGAGAGAGATTAAAAATTCCTGAAAGTTTTACAGGATATTTTCCATTTTTTTCAGTCACTCTTAAAAGTCACAGACCTGGAAAGCAGGTGATTTTTATCTAAGTGATAGAATCAGAGATGTTTGGATTTAAAAAGAACTCTAATGGAGTATCTGGCTCAGGATGGCATATATATAGTACCCCTCCCGTCTTACTTTCTCCATCACCCTGCCCATGGTGTCAGATACTTGAAATAAATCCTGACAATTTTCCCTTGGAGCCTGAAGGCAGCTTAATCATCATTCTCAACACAGTTCTTCATGCAGCCATGGATTGATTGCAGTGGGCTCAGAAACTGAAAACTATCTGGTCTCTCTGAGAGAGTCTGATTCTGTCATTTTCCATAAGGAGTTCAGTGCAGGTTAGTTCTCAGAGTTTCTGAATATGAGGATATCAAGCATTTCATCATAAAAGAGAAACAGACTAAAGTCCATGTGAATGAACAGCTGGGTCTATAACATCCTGACTTTTGAAGTCACTCAGTAGACTCTCGAGACTAGATTCACTTTATGGCATGTTCTTAAAATGTGGTTGCAGCGGCCTAAACAAGCACTCAGCTGGACCTGGCAATATCTATGTGGAGATCTTCTGTGTCTGGAATCCACACACACAGCACCCTCTACCCACTTCTAGTATGGGAAAGCCAGGAACACAGAAGCCAAACTGAAATTGGCTCAAAGCCTATTCACAATCTTGGTAGAATCCCATCTCCTGCCTCCCCATGGTTTTCCTCAGGCTCTGAGAGCTGATCTGTGCTGGCTGTGCTTCACACCCCTGCCTGTGTGGTTCACATGCCCAGTGTGCTTATCTCCAGAAGGATCTACAGCCCTTTCCTACATCTCCTTGTAGATCCTCTCATATGAATTTTCCCTTTCTAGGATTTTATTTCCTTAATTGTTTGAGATATAACTGGCATAAAACATTGTATTAGTTTCAGGCAAATAGCATAGTGTCCTTCTATCCAAATACATTGAAAACCATCACCACAGTAAGTCTGATGAGCACCCATCACCATACGCAGCACAATTTTCTTTTTTATTGTGATGAAGACTTCTCAAATCTACTCATACTTTTCAGATCCTGTCATAGTTTCCAAAAGGGTCTGGCCTGATGGTCTATTCTAGTCTGCAGAAAACCAACATGCTGAAATGGTTATCAGCAACCGCACATGCCAACAGCCCTACAACCTCATTGTCACTATGGGTATCCCACTGGCTGATGCCCCTTCACATCCTCCCTCATGATACAGGCTCGAGCCAGGGCACTGGGTGCAACACCCAGGATGATGCTGGTCACAATGTTTCTAAGATTACATCCTCCAGCATCCCAGATGACTTGGAAGAACCTTTAATAGTTCAATTTAAAAATTACTGTTCCCTGTAGTGACATCAAAGAGCCAAGTGGTATATTTTCTCACTGATAAGAATACTGTATCTTAGAAGGGAGAGGATCTAATATCTAAGGTTTAAAACATGACTAATTTACCTGGCAACACGAACTATCTAATTGTATTTGACTAGACCTGTATGTGCCCCTCCCTTTCAAGGTGTAAGATTCGGCCTCTCTTCTGCTCTGAAAGATCTGGAAAAACATGTCATGGAAACTTAATAGCAACATTGTGTGTGTGGTGTGCATGTGTGTGTGTCTATGTGTGTGTGCTCAGTCGTGTCTGACTATTCGTGACCCAAGGACTGTAGCCCACCAGGCTTCTCTGTCCATGGGATTTTTCAGGCAAGAATATGGGAATGGGTTGTCATCTTCCTCTCCAGGGGATCTTCCCAGCCTGGGGATTGAACCTGTGTCTCCTGCATTGGTGGGCAGATTCTTTACCACTCCTGCCACCTGGGAAGGAACATTAGTATTCCTAATCCCTTGTTTTGGTGTCCCTGTTCTTTAAATAAGATCCAATGAAGCCCACATTCCCGCCTCCAGGTGCTGTGCCCACTGCAATGTCCTCTGGACTCAGCACCTTCTGGGTGTAGAAATGGTACAGGACATACATAGTGCAGGTGTTTGCGAGTCGCTCCCACCAGCCCACAGCCAGAGCTCCCGGAGGGGCACTAGGCTCTCCTGATGTGTACTCCCTTTGGAATCACAGTCGATTTCAACGGTGCTGGAGGAGGAGTGATTTTCTGAGATATCAAGCAGAGTTGTATATTCTAATGATGCAGGTTCAATCCATAACCACAAGGAGCGCTCAGAAGTATGAGAATTCAAAGGGGAACCAGACAGGTACCATTTGAACGAACATCTCTTGAGTGCAGAGAAGTGCTTTTCATGTCTAAATGTGTGACTACAAGGTGGTAGGCCATTTGAATCACGTTAGTTGGAAAGATGGAAAAACTTAGCCAGATAACTCTTCTTTTAAGAAGCTTCTCTCGGAACAGGTTGAAAACATGAGTTCATGGTCCTTTAAAGAGCAATGTACCTGCTCCCTTTCTCGCTCTGCTCACTGGGTACCTTGGTCATTTGTGCTGGCTGTGAGGGGCATTTCATAAAGTCAGAATGTGAAGCTGATAATTTGAAAGTAAAAACCAACATCATTCTTCAGGTGCCACCGACTTCTTTCCAAGCTGGTTTACTAGGCACCTTTGCTCCCTTCAGCTTATGACAGCAGTGCCATCGCTGCCCATCTTCTCTGTCTTCTCCCTTCCCCCCTTGTCAGACACATCTTACTGTTAACCTCAGCTCTAAGAGCCAGGTCAGTGCATCCACACGCGTCCCTCCCTCATTAAGAGTAGTTCCTTATTTCATTTAACCCTGAAGCCTAAGAGCCCACTGATGGCCTCTCGGCACCACTGCGTGTGAAGCTGCCCCACTTAGCATTGTTTCCATTAATTTCACATAAGAGTCCTTTATAAATCGAAAATAACATTGAAAAACACCCTGGAGGGCAAAGCAAATTATTCAAATATAAGAGAGGGATGCACTGTACAGGGTACTCAATATATTGTAATAACTTATGATGGACCAAAGAACATTAAAAAGTGTATATTTATATGTACTTTTATAACTGAATCATTTTGCTGTACACTGGAAACTAGCACAACATTGCAAATCAACTATATTTCAATGAAAAAAATGAGAGGGAAAGACAGGTAGAGAAATGAAACATAATTCTGATTTTCTTTGTATGATTAAGATTTTAGCAATCAAATTGACAGCATATTAAAAGTTCTAAATTATTATTTTTCTTTTTAAGCCCACATCTTCAGAAACCAAGTTGGTTCTACCAAACAAGAGTGAGAAGCAACAAGGAGATGACAACCATCCTGAGCTCACTTCCTGGCATATTTAGAATTGGGAGTGATGCTATTCCTGCCGCACAATAATGCCATCATTGTATAGAATACCCCTTAACTGCTGGAAAAGTAAATGACAACCCACTCCAATATTCTTGCCTGGAGAATCCCAGGACAGAGGAGCCTGATGGGCTACAGTCCATGGGGTTGCAAAGAGTCAGACACAACTGAGTCACTAAGCACACAGACAGCCACTCAGAGAAATGAATTCAAAAGTCTTACTTCTGCACTAAGAAGACTGAAGCCACACTGAGAAGGTTCATGAGGGAGTCCTGGGGTCCTGCAACACCAGGTCAGCATAAACCAAAAGAAGTTGCTGCAACCTCTCGGGAGAAACCAGATCCATTCAGCTACAATTGATTTGTTAAGAAGTCCTTGAGTTGATCCTTATCATCCAGTCTGATAGTGTGAGTCAGTCTTGGCTAAAAGTAAGTATTCAATTAGGTCTACAGCTCAGGGCTGCTGCTTATACCAATGCTCCCCTGTCAGTGCTGAAAATTTAGGTCTATGACGTTCTATCATCCGTTAGACATTATTGTATCAGTCACTTCTGAACATCACTTGTTCAATTCTATTTCAGCAATAGAACATCCCTTTATTATTGTTAATTATTCCTATCATTTGAGAACTTGAAATTATTTCCCTTTTAATAAGAATGAAGCTTTATAAAAATAGGTATTGATGACAAGACTTAAAACACATGTCATATGTCTTTTTTCTATGCTGATTTTACCCTATTTTAAAATCAGTATGTTCAACATTTGCCCTAACCATTAAATATAGTGTGGTAAATATCATATCATTGTAAACATGTGAAAATATGGTTTGCAAGTTTTTCTTTTTTATTGGCTTATTAAACATTGCTTAAATGCTAGTCACAGGTGAGGCAAAACTGTAAGCAAATAGAAGAGGGAGACAGAGGATGAGATGGTTAAATGGCATCACTGATTCAATGGACATATACTTGGGCAAACTGCGATATGGTGAGGGACAGGGAAGCCTGGCATGCTATAGTCCATGAGGTCACAAAGAGTTGGGCATGATGTGCGACTGAACAACTGCAACAAACAGCAGCAGCAGTATATCTGTATGGTGTCTTTCCAGCCCATGGAAAGACATCCTTGTGTTAGTAAGGGTGAGGCTGAACGCTGCCTGTGAACACATGGTAAGTAGGGGCCATGGATATGGTGTTACTTTCCAGGGAATGAGGACAATAGAAACAAAGGGTACCACCTGACGCGATCTGCTGTGACCCTGGCCCATTGCAAGGGCCCCTGGACACCTAAAGACCTTACAACAGGGAGGGTGGGGATAAAACAGACAGAAATGTTGGTAGAACCCAGATGATGCAACATCACGTGGCAGTAATCTGGGCCTTCATTTTAGAAAAAGAAATGTTATGTGTGTAAAAGATTTTCATAAGTGGGGACACTACTATCCATTTAACAGTTGAAGATATCGTTGTGTTTCTTCAAAGTGGAGGTCAGGAGGATTGTCAAGGAGATCAGTGAACAGGACATGGCCAAAATCTGGGTCAAGATATTATAGGGACAGAGTAAAGAGTCAGAACAGGTGATTAAATAGTTTAATCCCACTAGGGGACTTTAAGTTGAAAAATATAGGAGACCCTTATAAGTTAATGATCACTTAAAAAAGCAGGTTTGCTTAACCATGAAACCAAACAGGCTTCTTTAGCAACAAAACTATGCAACAGAAGCCCAGGACATGCCTCAAAATAAAACAATGGTGGCACGAGACCCACATCTTGCCCAGTAAGCTCAGTAAGTTAGTGAACCCTAGGATATGTTCTCTGCACAAAAAACAATAATTTTTGGAGCTATCTTGATCATAGAGGGACAAGAAAACTCCCCTGATCAACCTGGAGATGCTGATGATGGAAGCATGACGTCTACTCAAGAAAGATAAAGAATGTCTTCTCCTTCTCCCCGCCTTTCCTTTGATTGTAAAGCTGTAGCCAGTAAGTTCTTGGGGTGCTGCAGCCCCTCACCTGCCCATGCGTAAGCCTCACAAGTGTTCTGTTCTAATAAATCACTTATCTAACACTTTGCCTCTCGCTGAATTATTTCAGTGATGAGACATGAAGAATTGTGGTATTGGAGTTCTTCAGAGCCCCCACAATGGCACCTGGCTTTTCAAACAGACTTTTGGACACAGAAGGTGTCAGAAGGGAGGCATAGACAAGGGCCTCCTTAGGAGGGAAACAATCAGATTAGGTAACAGATGAATTGAGGGTATTGAAGGAGAGAGGAATGTCACAGTGATGTTTAGCTTCTCTGGCTTGTGTCACTGAATCAGACACGGGTCTGGGTGTGTTACGATAGCTGCAGGGATTTGGTATAGATGAAATGTGGGTAGTCAGGAAGAGAGAAATGTCATGGTGATCCTTAGATTATCAGGTTGTATCATGAATAGAACACAGATCTGGACATGTTGTGACAGCTGCAGACATGATCAAATCAGAGGCTGAATCTGAAACAGATGGAGTTCACCTCTCCCCCTCCCCTCTTCCTCCCCACCTTTCTCCCCAGGGCCTCCTCCATGTTCCAGGACCTCCAGGTGGAACACTGTTATTTCAGGTAGGTTTTAAAGTGAGTGGGCTACTTCTCTAATTTCTAAGACTTTAATTCCTCATGATAAAACACCACCCTTGCCCACAAAACTGGGTCAGCAATGAATACACAAGACACGTGAAAGGCAGGTTTTTCAGGAGTCTGTTTTCCCTCAGTGGTCTACATTTATGAGTAAGAATAAACCAGAATATTTTATTTCAGTTTGCAAGCACTAAAAAAAAATAGAAATGCCTATTAACTTGCAATATAATTTCACCTAGAGTTATGGTGAATAAAACTATATCTAAAAGACTAACTTTATATAAAGATTTCTGTATGTTTGTTGTATAAAATAGGATAATGCAACTTTTTCAAAGACCCTAACTTAAAAAGTAAAATCTACACTTTTTCCTATATAAGGCAGCCTCTTTCTAGAGCAAAGTTTTTGAACTCAAAATGTTTCTAATAGAGTCAATAGACTAAAAATGTATTATAATTAAAATAGTAAGTCTATTGTACTTAGGGAATCTTCAGCTCAAAAGGAGGGAAAAAGAACTAATACATTAAAATTTCATTAGCATGTTATCTGTGGTACTAAATATTTTATTAATTCTTTTGAAATCACACATTTAAGTCACAGAAAAGTTGTAATTACTCTTGGGAAAATAAAACTCATTACACCATACTTTTCTCTAAAAATTAATCTTGACCATCTTCATAAATGGCCATGGTAAAATAGTATATAGTAACGAGTATAAAATAATATTGAAGAGAGTAAGGAAAGATGGCAGAGGAGTAGGTGGACATGGAATACATCTCTCTCCATGGATACATCAGGAATACACCTTCAGACACACAAGTGCAGGCAGAACACCAGCTGAGAGTGGACAGGAGTACCTGACCAGTGCAAAAGAATACAGACCCACACAAAACTCGGGAGGATGAAGGAACCATGGGAGGATGAAGGGGGAGAAACAGGAGTGTTAGTAGGCCTGGACCTGCCCTCGTCAGGTGGGGGAACTGAAGCAGGGGTCCAAGCCTCACATCAGGGCAATTGTCTGAGTCAGAGGAGAAACATTTAAGGCTGAGAGTGAAACAGCTGATCTGGGGAAGCCTCAATGGGATGAGAATCAGACAGTCCTTGCCGCAGCCATACATACCCTCGACAGGGACGCAGGTCCCCTAGAAGGCACAGAGGCTGGGAGCTGGAGTTTTGGGGTTGTGGAGCAATCCCAGGGTGAGGGCTGGTGTTGACTGTGGAGGGACTAATCTAGAGGAGGTGAGGGAGGAGATTATGGTGGAAAATACCAAGTGGAGGAAAGGCAGGCGGCCATGGAAGCAAGGCAATACTGCTGAGTCACACGTAGCAGGTGGAGCCATCACCATAGCCTCTCTCCCCAGACATGACAGCATCAGCTGAACGATAGAGAGGCTGGCCCAAGAAATGCCTGACGCACTGAACTACAGAGCAGGACCCCCCCCCCGGGGGGGCTCCTTTAGTGAATGACACACGATCTACAAAGTAGGACACCAGTTGGGGGGCCCCTCTATGTGCCTGACATGCTGAACAACAGAGAAGGACCCCAGGCAAGGTAGCCCTCTAAGTGCCTGGCCATACAGGCTTTCTGATCACCAGCTACAAGAGGCTCAAAAAAAGACTCTGAGAAGGCCATAACTCTTATGGTGGAGGCAGTCAGTGTCCCTGCACACTGGGTGCCGTCAGGGTCCCCACAAGCCAAGCAGCTGTGCCACCTTCACACTCAACTCTTGCTGGGGCAGAGCTGCCACAGGCAAAAAAGTCTTGTGTTTATGTGCTCAGGGTCACTTCAGTTATGTCCAATTCTCTGTGACACTGTAGACTGTGGCCAGCCAGGCTTCTCTGTCAGGGAGGAGAGTTCTCCAGGCAAGAACACTGGAGTGTATTGGCCAATGCTGGTTGCTATCCCCTTCTAGAGCACTACATGTCCTGCTGCCCTCGCTGCCAACTCCCCTGAGTAACTGGTGCTGCCAGAGCTCCTGTGACCCAAGCAGCTGCACCACCTCCACACCTGGCCCTCACAGGTGCAAACCCAAGTCCTCCAGGGCAGACTCAGGAGCAATCCCCAGTGGATGACCCACATGCAGAGGTGGAAATAAAACCACAATTGAAACCCAGGGTCAGTGTGGCTAAGGAAGAAGACCCAAAACCTTCCCACCAGCTGCACAAGTATTGGATTAAATCCGCATGATCAACTAGGCAGACTCTGTGTCTATGGAATATATAAAAGGGCACTGAGAGCTCCCACAAAAGAAAATACACTAGTTCTGGTAGCTGTGGACATTGGAGGCAAGAACACACAGGAGTGGACCAGATTAGAATCTGAGCTGCCCCCACAGTGGGTCCAGAGACCAGCACAGTGTTGGAGGGCATCCTAGGGAGGTGAGGTGGACTGTGACTCTCAGCGACCGAAAGAACTCTTACAGCAGTGACTCAAGAAAAACCTTTATTATTCCTATATCTTGATTGCTCTGTAGATTATTTTGAATCCCCCCCACCCCTGTTGTAGTCGTCAATTTTATTGGAACTATGAAATCTAATTAATCTTTTAAGCTTTTTTTTCCCTGCCCTCAGCCACATTTTTTTTTTAATTGTTGTTATAAACTTCTGCCTCCATGTTGGGCTTTTGCAGTTCTGTGGAGTTTTCCTTCTTCTTTTCTTTTCTCTTTTTAAAATTTTAGTTTTAAAACCCATTATTATGTTTTCTACATATATTCCTTTGTTTGCTTTTCCTACTGTTCTTTTCCCCTCACAGTTAAACCTTAATGTATATAAATCTTCAACCAGTAATGTTGAAGAAGCTGAAGTTGAACAGTTCTATGAAGACCTACAAGACCTTTGAGAGCTAACACGCAAAAAAGATGTCCTTTTCATTATAGGGGACTGGAAAGCAAAAGTAGGAAGTCAAGAAACACCTGGAATAACAGGCAAATTTGGCCTTGGAATACGGAATGAAGCAGGGCAAAGACTAATAGGGTTTTGCCGAGAAAATGCACTGGTCATAGCAAACACCCTCTTCCAACAACACAAGAGAAGACTCTACTCATCAGATGGTCAACACCAAAATCAGATTGATTGTATTCTTTGCAGCCAAAGATGGAGAAGCTCTATAGAGTCAGCAAAAACAAGACCAGGAGCTGACTGTGGCTCAGACCATGAACTCCTTATTGCCAAATTCAGACTGAAATTGAAGAAAGTAGGGAAAACCACTAGACCATTCAGGTATGACCTAAGTCAAATCCCTTATGATTATACAGTGGAAGTGAGAAATAGATTTAAGGGCCTAGATCTGATAGAGTGCCTGATGAACTATGGAATGAGGTTCGTAACATTGTACAGGAGACAGGGATCAAGACCACTCCCATAGAAAAGAAATGCAAAAAAGCAAAATGGCTGTCCGGGGAGGCCTTACAAATGGCTGTGAAAAGAAGAGACGCTAAAAGCAAAGGAGAAAAGGAAAGATATAAACATCTGAATGCAGAGTTCCAAAGAATAGCAAGAAGAGATAAGAAAGCCTTCTTC